>NC_142009.1:101527943-102207943 GCF_049901735.1 Notechis scutatus
GCGTGCATAAGCGCACCAACGTGCCTACCGTCCCTGTCCTATTGTTTCTCTTATTCTTTTATTTTTCTTATATGTACCCATTTCATATATTCACAACTATGTATACACTTGTACTTATTATCTTGTAAACAATTGACAAATCAAATAAATAAATAAATAAATAAATAGTTATGGCTCCCATTCCTTCTCTCTCCTCTCTGCATTCAGTGTTATTAAGGTGGCCTCTCCGCTGAGCTTTGATCTGTAGGCCCATCAGGTCATGATAAATGGAAGAAATTCAAGTATTCAGAAAGTATCCCTAAGACAGATTGTTAGCTGGAACATTGCAGTGCCCAACTAAACAATTAAATCAAGTGACTTTGAAGATCATATTTATGCCAAATTTATTTCTCTTCTATCAGTGCCCAGTAGTTTGTGGCTAGACCATATAGAAGGCTGGTGTGCTCATAAGAGTGATTTCAATATTCTCTTCCTTTCTTATGAAGACATGAAAAAGGTAAGATGTGTCCATTTTGCATTGTGCAATATGAACAACCATCAAGCATAGAAAGATTTAGAAATGATGGGATGTATAGAATAACTTATTTCATCAAGGAGTAATAGAGGTGACCACCGAACCACTCTTGGTTATTTCTGTGAACTCCTGGAGAACTGGTAAGGTCTCTGAAGAAACATAAGAGTCCCCTCTTCAACAGGAAGGAGGAGGATCCATGAAACTGGAATATGATCATCTTGGTATCAAAAAGATTAATAAAGGTCATTTTTGTGAGCATTTGATGAGATGAGCAGGATATGATTTTAATCAATAAAATGAGGTAAAATAAAGCAAAATAAATAATGTTCTCCTATTTTGGCTTAAAGAAGGTTGACTCAACTCAAGTGCATTTTCAAGAGAGACCAAAGCATTTATTTAGCTTGGTTGGAAAACTGATCAGCTTCTGTTGCAACCAAGATTGCTAAGAATGTAAGAGTCTGAATCATAAATATATTGAGAACCAAAACTGTTTCTCAACAACTTGTCTCTTGGAAACCCTTAGCAGCAGTTGTAAGAATGGATTTCTATGTTTAATAAATATTGTTCTTTAATATATATATATATATATATACAAATGATTTAATATTAGAATAATTGTTTTCAGTAAGAAAAGAAAGAATTAAAGGCAGAGAAGTCAGAGACAGCATTGATATGCAAGATATGTATAAGATAGTGATAATCTTTAGAATTCCCCAAATATATCAGCAACATTTTCCATCTTTTCTCCATTGTTATGAATTAACTAACATAAAGCTGTATCAAATTGCAGGATCTGAGAAGTTCTGTACTGCAAATATGCAACTTCCTAGGAAGAGAACTAACTGAAAAGGAGGTGGATGATGTGGTGGATAAAGCTACATTTGATAACATGAAAATGGATCCTAGAGCAAACTACAACTTAATGGCTCCTACCGTAGCAGATTCTAGCAAAGGGGTCTTTCTTCGTAAAGGTAAATTCATAGAAATTTATACTCTAGGTCAGGGGTGGGCAAACTTTTTGGTTCGGGGGCCTCATTGACTTTTAAAATTTGACAGACGGGCCGCCACCTGGTGTCGAAATGCCTGTCATTACAAGTCAAAATCAAATGAATGCAATCATTCAATCATTCACATCAAACCGTAATTCTGTACCAATCTTCGGCGGGCCGGATTAAAAAGACCAACGGGCCAGATGTGGCCCGCGGGCCGTAGTTTGCCCACCCCTGCTCTAGGTGTATGCTTATGGAATATGCCAACATTGTCACTTTTTGTAGAGTAGTATGTACATTTTCTAACAACTTCTCTTTCAGCTGTCTCTTCATGATGTTGCACTGAGGCAGCCATAAGACTTTCTTAGCTGTACCAGTGTTAAATTGGTGCACTCCTTTAAATCCTGATAGGTTTTTGCCATAGATATAATCTGACTATTTCAATGACCAGTCTGTTGCTTGAACAGTCTAATGATCCTTTAGGAATGCGATTGTTCTAGTTCATACTGCCACTTTAGCCTGTTGGAGACACATCTTCTTTACCACTGGTGGGATTCAAATTTTTTTACTATCCGTTCCGTGGGCATGGCTTGGTGGGTGTGGCAGGGGAAGGACACTGTAAAATCTCCAGTCAGAGGTGGCATTTGCCAGTTCTCCGAACTACTCAAAATTTCCACTACCGGTTCTCCCGAACTGGTCAGAACCTGCTGAATACCACCTCTGTTCTTTACTCTCTACCCTGGGTCTCAGAGCTGCCTCCTTTAAGCTGCAGGGACATGGCAGCATCAATCATTTCAATTAATCATGGGGCTGGTTCCAACAGGGTGAACTTCAGATCATTTAGAACTTCACTGGCAGACCATTGGTTCCATGACTTCCTGGTACAAGATACTTATCCCAGAGAAATCACTTGACCCCTTCTAGTTAGAGAAATCTTTGCCCTTATTTCAAGTCTTCACTCTGTAATCCAGCTCTAGTTAAAATAGTAAGGAACCAGCTTCCTGCCCAAAAATTAGAAATACAGATTTGTATATACTGTTTGATGGACAGGGAGGTATTAAACATTCCTCTGACAATGGAGGAATGTGCAATGTTCCAGGTTTTGCAAACTATTATCCTCTTTCTCAGACTCCAAGAAACCCATAGGAAGCATGGTAATTGGAGATTAGAAACCATATCTGGAAGACTTTTGATCTTCATCCCTATAGTCCCCTTGTGAAGCTCTAAATATATAAATGTATACAGTGTGTGTATGTGTGTGTTTGTGGTGTGTGTGTCTATACATACACACAAACATATTGTACATTCCTATACACATACACATTCATTTTGGTGATAAGATGACACAAATAGCCTCTAGTTTAATTGACTACAAAAACTGTTGACATTTTTTAACCACTACTTTCCAGGCATTGTTGGGGATTGGAAGAACCACATGACTGTTGCCCAGAGTGAAAAGTTTGACCGTGTCTTTAAGGAGAGGATGGAAAAGCTGCCCTTCAAATTCTGCTGGGATATTCAGGAGGATCCTCAGCCTATTTCCAGCTCAGTGGAGGAAAATAATGTGTGATATGTGCCTTCAATTGACTTGAATCAGAGATGACCTTCCAAGAATAGTCTTTATGTAGATGTTTAATTCTCAACTTTGCAGAGATCATAGAACAAAGCAATACTAAATTCTATGCCCGTGATGGTGAACCTATAGCACGTATGGCTCTCAGTGGGCCTGCACGCCTTCGCCAGCTGCTTTTCTGGTTTCTGGTCAACTGGTCTTTGCAGATGCTGGAGCGCCAGAAAACGGCCTGAAAACTCTTTTCCAGGCCGTTTTCCAGGCCATTTTCTGGGCCATTTTCTGGCCGTTTTTCTGTCCTTTTTCTGCCCTTTTTCAGGCTGTTTTTGAGCCATTTTCAGGCTTTTTTCATGCCATTTTTGGGCCAACAAAGCCCAAAATGCCCCTAAAACAGTCAAAAAACATCCTGAAAATTTCCTGAATAATGGCATGAAAATGTCCCAAAAACGGCCTAAAAACAGCCCAAAAATGGTCTGGAAACAACCTGGAAAATGGCCTGAAAACTGCCCAAAAAACAGCCTGTTTCTTGCAAATGACCCAGAAAACGGCCAAAATTGCCCCCCAAACAGCTTGAAAACAGCCCCCAAAACGGCTAAAAACTAGTCATGCATGCACCAGCCAGCTGGTCTTCAGCTTTCCGGCACGCACACATGCATGTGCATTCCAGTTTGGGCACTCAGTGCCAAAAAGGTTCACCATCACTGTTCTATGCTATTATTAAATATAATAGGAACTGCAGAAAATAGTTAATACTACATCTGTGACTATTGCAATTTCCATAAGAATATAAAATAAGATGCTTTGAACTGATTGTTGTTGAGTGTTAATTCAGAGACTGCAAAATATAAAACGTATCCTGTTAGTGTGCTCCCTGTGCCACTGGCATTTACATAACAATAAATAAAACCAGTTATTCTCTCTGTGTCCTTCCCTGGGAATTAAAGATGGACTATTCACAATTCCACAGTCTGACTAGTGGGAATTGCAGGATGCATTCTGTGTTTTCCACTGCTCTAATCATTAAAATTACAATGTGGTTTACAACAAGGATAAGTCTGAAGAAATCAGTTTCTTTACCAAAACCCCAACAACAGGCTTTGTTGCATTCTGTTAGCAGAGGTTTTGGGTTGCCTCATATGTTGATGGTGTCTAACTATGTGATTTGTAGAACGTTATTAACTGTTATTAACTGTTATCAGAGGCTGCTATATTATTTTCAAATGCACACAGAAGTTTAAACTGTTGGACTTCACAATGTAGTTGACACATCTAGAACTCAGCATGTGGGCAGAATTACTTTAAGTAGACCCAAACATGAATTCTGACATGGCTCACGTGCCCTGGGCATGCCTGTCATAAACATGCCTGTGCAGAATCATAGCTTTGCATTTATCCATAAGAAGACTGAAAGGGGTGGAGTGAAATTTTATACAGGGGGAGGGGACACGAAGGAGGAAGTTGTTTGTATGTAAAACTGAAACGAAAAACTGCAAAACAAGTTAAGACTTAGCACATATAACACACTGCCGGGAGAGAAGTTGGGTCATAAAGGAAGTCAGCTAAGCAGTAAAAAGCTTTCAAAAGAAATCCATTCAGCTTCCCCCTCAAACAAACAAACGAACAAAAAAACTCCTGGGCGATTCTTTTTCTCTGCTCTTCAACCTGCCTGTCATTCATCAAGGTAAGTCACACATTTTGACATTCTCTTTACGTTCATAGTAAATTTAGCAAATTAAGTTATTAAAGGGGAGGGAGATTGGAGGGCAGAGGCGGAGAGTTTAGCTTCAGCACTAAATTGGGGGAGGAGGAAGGGAGAAAGATCAAGTTTTTTTTCCTTCCAATGTTTTTGCTTTGTTTTGTTTTGTTCATTAAAAAAAGGTGGGTTTGTGGAGGGAGGAGCTAAAGCAAGAGAAAGGTTTTTGGACAGCTCGTCTGGGAGCTGCCACCCTCAATGCATGGAGCTTACTTACCAAAATCAAAAGCTAGGGGAGGCCTGTAGTCTCCTTAATGCCAGCTGGTCCTGACAGAGACCTTGCCCACAAGCTAGCTTCAAAGGATCAGGGCATCTCATTTGCACCAAGCACATAAGCTTGTTTGGGAGCCCCTTTGGCAGGGGTGTCAAACTCGCATCATCACGGCAGCATCATGTGACGTATTGGAATTTCCCCCTTCGCTAAACCAGACGGGGCCAGCACGTGACGCATCTGGGCCGCGAGCCGCAAATTTGACACCCCTGCTCTTTATTTATTCATTTTTATTTATTGAGTTTATTTAGTTTAGTTTGTCAAGCATGTTTGTCAAGAAAGCAAGTATAAGTATATAAACATGTAAGTATAAACAGGTATAACTATATACATAATAAATGAGTACGAATAAATGGGCACAGTAGGACAGGGAAGGTAGGCACACTGGTGCACTTGTGCCCTTACAGACCTCTTAGGAATGGAGTGAGATCCACGGTAGACAGTTTAAGGTTAAACTTTTGGGGGTTTGAGGCTGTAACAACAGAGTCAGGTAGTGAGTTCCGGGCATTGACCACTCTGTTGCTGAAGTCGTATTTTCTGCAATCGAGTTTGGAGCGGTTTACTTTGAGTTTGTATCTATTGTTTGCCCGTGTGTTATTGTGGTTGAAGCTGAAGTAGTCATTGACAGGTAGGATGTTATAGCAGACAATTTTGTGTACTAAGCTTAGGTCAGACCGTAGGCGGCATAGTTCTAAGTTGTCTACATCCAAAATCTCAAGCCTGGTGGCATAAGGTATTCTATTGCAAGCTGAGGAGTGGAGTATTCTTCTTATGAAATACCTCTGGACTCATTCAATTGTATTAATGTCTGTTATACAGTGTGGATTCCAGGCAGATGAGCTATATTCGAGAATTGGATTTTGCATTGGAAGGGGATGCTCATGTCCTAATTTAGCCAAGCTCTTCCCTCCTGCTTGGCAGTTTTGGGCTTCACAAAGCTTTTTGCTGTATCTGCCTCCTTTTTGGACACAGCTGGGTGGTGGACTTCCTCCAGCTTTTGTGCTCCGTTTATCAACCTACATGGTTACTTAATGGCTGCACCTGAGAAAGCCAGATGTAGTTGAGTTAGGTCAAGTGGTAACTCAACTTATGATCGCTATGAGTTATGACCACAATTCCAGGCACAGTTATAGCTGTAAGTCAAGGACTATCTGTATACACACTTACTACTGGGCCATTCTTTTCATAGTTCTATGATTTTCTTACATTGGTCTATGTGTCACTGTGAGCAGGATTTATATAGTTTTAGGACTTTAGGAGATGGCTCCTTTTCCTCCTTCTCCCTAGAGACATTGTCCACATGGATTTTCAAATGGGGGTTATCACTAGACAAACAGAGCAGGTTCTGCCTTTTCATAGGGAGACCCCACTTTATCAAAACAATCTAATAAATTGCTTTTAAATGATCTTCCAATTCAGTTGCTTATTAGAAGAGGTAAGCTGAGACAAAACCTAGGGCCAGCTTTGTCCATCAATACATTGAGGATCTGAGGGTCTGGCCTATTAACTTATTGTCAAACTATTAAGTGCAAGTGTGCCATGTTAATCACTCTATTGCTGAAATTAGCAGTCTAATTTAGTACTAGCTTTGGTATCTGTTAGCAAAGAGTTAAGGAGGCTGACCACAAGTGCTTCATTATATAAAAAATGTCAGTCTAGCTGGCAGGTTGTGGCTGAAGAATTGTGCAAGTGGGCCCCTTGCTAGAACAGGGAAAGATAACATGGCATTTAGCTTTAGTGCTGTCAAGATTGTCCAGGCAAAGTCCAGAGGTAGAAAGTTAATCATTGACATGTTAAAAACACATTAGAAGTGAAGAACTTGGGTTAATTAAGGACTCTATGCTTATTATGGGATGTTACATGTCTTCAATAAATCAGGATCACATGATTAAATATAAGGAAATTCTGATGTATATTTGTGGTTTTCTGGTATAAAAATAGTTTGTTTCATATCTGCTGGCACACTTGGATCCCAAATGTGTATTTTTACTTCTGTGCAGAAATAAATTATGAGATCCTAGTGTCAGCGTTCCAGGGAACATCAATTTCTGTCAGTAACTCCAAGATAAGCATAATCTCAAAATTACTTTTATTAGAATAGCACCTGGCACATCTGTGGAATTCCGAAACCAAAGTTTCCCGGCTTCCCCACAATGTCCCAACCTACAAACCATCCCCTTTTTACTCATTATCACATCACATGAACCAATCCCAAAGTAAGTTCCAATTCTTTCTGAGCCACACTCTTTAACCTTGAACTATCAAAAGAATTATATTTTGTCTACCAAGAGCTACTCAATTAACATCACCCCCTCCCACTTTCTCCAGCTATGTGGCAGCAATGAATCATGATTTTATAGCTGACACCTAGTTTCCTTTACTCAGCATGATATTATCATCCAATTGTGCCACATAAAATAAACCCAATGATGGACGATGCCGGATCAGACCAGTTCCAGAGAACTGGTAGTTCTGACAATCAGCTGCCCTCTGTCCTATATTTCTGTCTTTTTCAGCTCATCATATTCACGCGGCACAGAACCGGTTGTTAAACCGGTTGCAGCCCATCATTGCTGGGCCAACACTTTCTAGGGGGAAAGAAAGGACCAATAACTAAACTAAAAAAAACCTTCCAAAAATCATCAGAAAAAAGATAACAATAGCAGCCTATTTTAAATTTTGAAAAATTATTCAACCCAATTTTAAAATGTGCTGTTCACATGTTTGACCACACAAAATAATATTGTTCAACTTTTTAATGATACCATGTGCCCATTTATATATGGAAAGGAAACATATATAATTAATATGGAAAGGAAACATATATAATTAATATAAGATTTAATCCTGGTATGCACAGGGGTGGGATTCTACCAGTTCTGACCAGTTCTATAGAACCCCTTTTTAACTTTCTAAGCAGTTCAGAGAACCGGGAGTTAGAAGAAATCTCCTTTTGTTTTTTTCCCCCACCCTTATTACATTCTTGGCAGCATGCCTAGACTTACTGTCTCCGAAGGAGGTTTTCTTTCTTTCTTGATATTTTCTTAAAAGGGAAGGGTTGTTTTAAGCTTTTTACACTGCTGTTGGGAGGAAATACTCCCCTGGAAATACTTCCAGCTTCATGCAATGATCAGCACTTTGAAGAAATAATTAAATAAGGAAGCAGAGCTGTGGAAAGAAGCTTTTTAATGACAAGGAACCAAGATGAGTAACATTCAGCAAGGCTTCTTGGCTAGCTAGAAAGATTGACATTCAAACGTGAGTTTACATACCCTTTCTGAGTTTTGGTCTAACACTGGTTTTTGGTGAAGTTTAATTCTGTGCTTGGTGATGTTTAATCCTGTGTTTATTGATGGGATAATTTTCCCTATTCAGCTTTGTTTGGAAGGAAAAAGTTTAATCTCTGATCCTGAAAAGAAACTGGGTTGAGAAATCTGGCTAGTTCCCATGTTTGATTTTTTTTCCTGCCTCATGGTTTCTTGTTCTATCTGGGGAGAGGGTCTTTCTTCACTGCTTTAGTGGTATCTGGCACTGTCCTTTTGGGATGTACTTCCAAGAGGCAGGATGCAAGTTTGGCATTGATTTTTTTACTGCTTTTCTGGGGGGCATCCTTAAATCTGGGTGATTTCTATAGGATATCTTGTGAGGTGAGTGAGACCAGCTGGTATCTTTAAGTGGTGCAAATGGATCTAATGATTGCTTTTCCTGGGTGTGCTCTTTCTGGAGAACTTAAATGACGTCTCTGCTAAAGGGTTTCACTTTATGAGCAAGAGTTGGCTGCTGATAGTTATCATTGCATTTTAACTATTTTAATTCCTCAAGGTGCTCTGGCATCCTGCCTGATTTGTAACTCTGGCTTGCAGGTATTTTTAATCTAATGATTGGTATTTAGGGCAGCTTTTTGCAAGCAAAGAAGCTTTTTGTATTTTTGTACAGGTAATCATTGACTTACAACAGTTCATTTAGTGACCATTCAAAGTTACAATGGCACTGAAAAAAGTGACTTATGTCCATTTTTCACACTTACGCCTGTTGCAGGATCCCCACTGTCATGAGAAGCCAGGTGAGGAGAAGCACCCCTTGACGTGAGTGACGTCGAGTTGGCCATGCCCACCCAGTCACATGACCACCAAGCCACACCCATCAACTAAGCCATGCCCACAGAACCGGTTGTTAAAAAATTTGAATCCCACCCCTGGGTATGGACAATAAGATCTGCATTCCACACTTGGTAAATCCATAATTCTTCATATAATGATATATTCCAAATCCTTGGCAAATAGAAGTATATTTTCATATTTAAAAAATATTGATATTTAAAAACACTTTAATAAATATATAGGTACTAGTCTAAAATAAAACAAGAGTGATGTAAGTCTACATCAGATGAGAAAGTGCCCCTTCTTCTATTTTAAACGACGAAATGATTTGCAGGTTAATATTTAAAGCTTTTTTTTCTTTCTTTCTTTAAAATAAAATTTTACTTCATTGTCTTTTGTGGGATTGCTCTTGCTCTCAAGAGGGGGTGGGAGAAATGAAAGGTTGATTACTCCTGTCACATGCCTCAATGTTATATGGTCTGAAAGTGGTGCTGTAGACGTTGTTCCATTTATCTCTTTTTGACTTTGTTTGCAGCATAAATTCAAGTCCAGAAAACACACAAATGATTGACTTAGCAGGATTCATTAACTTCCTTTTATATAAAATAAGTAAATGTACAATACCAGTAATTTCTTCCAATGTGGAAAGGTTACAAGAAAACACAAACAGAAGCAGACAAGCAAAGTCAATGGGGGAGCCAGATTCGCTAAACCGTATTACTAAATTATCAACCGAAATGATTCACATAACAACTGTAGTAGGAAACGTCATAACTGGGGCAAAAACTCTTAACAAATGTCTCACTTAACAACAGAAAATTTGGGCTCAATTGTGGGTTGTAAGTTGAGGACTACCTGTACTATCAGAGACTATGTAAAGTAACAGAAAAAGAAAAGAGAATTGCAACTCTTATGTTTTTTAACATTGTAATTAAAATTTCTCTTCGAAAAAAACTCTTAGATGCCAAAGAAGAACAGCAAATTTATTCGTTGCAATGGGAATTTTCATGGGTGTAAATTAAGTTCCAAAATTAATTAATTAATTAGGAAAACTAATCTAGTAACATATTTTGTTTTAATTTATGTTGCCAAGAAGCATGGTTTTTTTTTAAATAACTGAATTAATACGTGTCATAAGTGTAAAAATGATTGTCAATTACTCTATTATTTTATCAATAGATCCAATAATGGAGATAGTAGATAAGTACCTATGTAAATACAAAGGATTTTACTTTGTACAAAACCAGACCTCAGCTGAAAATATCGATTCAATAGAAAGTTTTGAAATCCAAGATGATGATATATTTATAATCACCTATCCTAAATCTGGTAAGTTCAAGGATATCTTCTGAGGAACACTTAATCTTTTATCCAGTGCTGTTATTTAATTCAGTATTTTGTTTGCTGCAACTGTGCTATACTATAATCAGATTTTAATGTTTGGCATTTTATTAGACACTGGAAATATAGGTAAAATAAAGCTGCTATATCTGCTATTTATTTTACTTTAAAAAGCTAATTTTCTTTCACACATGCATCAACTATTTAAAAGAAACTATTGCTTTTATGTTCTCTGAAACATTTATTATTCTTCCTGACAAGAAAGATTTCTCTATATAACTTCAGTATTCTACAAATAATGATGGCTCTGGGTACATTAATTTAATTATTTCTTATTTGCAGGCACAGTGTGGACTCAGAACATTGTGAGCTTGATTTTGTATGAAAGTCATCGAGATGGAACTGAAAATATTACCCTGATTGACAGAATACCATGGCTAGAGTATAATATTTTCCAGGTAGATTTAACTAGTCGCCCATCACCTCGTGTCACTTGCTCCCATCTGCCCTACTATTTGGTACCCAAAGGATTACGAAATAAAAGAGCAAAGGTAGGACCTATTTTGCTACATTATGGAATGGAATGGGAAATTGTCAGTCTTCAATTCTTTTAAGCTATGTATCTGAATATTTTAATAACAAGTGGGCAAGGACAAAGAAACAGATGCTATTTTGATCCACAGTATTTGGTGGATGATAACAAAATTTGAAGCCTGAGCAAAAATAATATCTCAAACAAAACAAGTGTTAAAAATGGGATATCATGCAAATCAGAAATAGGCTAAGAACCAAATTGAAGATTCATATACAGAAATATTTACACCTTATGCTTATTTTTACCCTAATGACATTTCCAAGTGGAATGTAATGAATGATCTCTACCATACCCCCAGTTGTAATCTTAACATATCCAGAAGATGTTACGTTGATGAATATACATCCTCCACCTTTATTATTTTTACAAATAACTCAAGGCAACAAACATATTCAACATACTTCCTCCTCCTATTTTCCCCACAACAACAACCCTGTGAGGTAAGTTGGGCTGAGAGAGAATGGCTGCTCCAAGGTCACCCAGCTGGCTCTCATAGCTAAGGTGGAACTTGAACTCACAGTGTCTTGCTTTTTAGTCTGATGCCTTAAGCACTAAACCAAACTGGCTCTCATCCCTTCAGCCATCAAATCTCTTCAGAGGAGAGGGCTACTCTCAGTCACTCATGCCCTAATCACCTCCTTGATGAATGACTATAACAGCTTTAATATGAAGATGCTTTTTACAATGGCCTTTGAAGGTGATGAGATGCTTCAGCTGCTGCAAAATTAGCACCATGGGATTTTGTATGTTCTCCAAGAACTGCATACGTTACACTCCCACTTTGCAATTTGCATTGGCTACCAGTTTGCTTCCCAGTCCATTTCAAGGTGTTAATTATGACCGTTAAAGCCCTTCATGAGTTGGGAACAGGTTATTTGAAGGACCTCCCCTCCCCTATTCAAGTGAGCTGGAGAAACATGGAGGAACCTGTGAACTAGGGAGTTTTGTTGGGCAGGTTCTAGATAGAAAGCATTTTCTGCTATGGCCCCTGTCCTATAGAATGGAATGGAATGGAATGGAATGGAATTCTTTATTGGCCAAGTGTGATTGGACACACAAGGAATTTGTCTTGGTGCAAATGCTCTCAGTGTACATAAAAGAAAAGATACATTCGTCAAGAATCATAAGGTACAACATTTAATGATAGTCATAGGGTACAATGAGCTATCATATCATACTAAGAAACAATATGATTTGATTGCTTATGGAAGGAACCTCATTCTCCCCAAGGTGAGACTAGCCATAGCCTTCTGGGAAGTCCTGAAAACATTGTTTTACCAATAAGCTTCCCATGACTGGTTGTATAAGGGTAAATGGATGCACTTTCTGTATGCTGGCAGTGTGTCTTTTTTCTTGTTTTTATTTCCTTTTTTTTTTTGACCTAGGTATTCTTTTTCTGCTACAGATTATTTATGTGTATAGAAATCCAAAGGATATCTTGGTTTCTATGTATCATTTTCACAAAATTTCAGTCACATTAGAAACTCCAAAAGACTTTGATACATTCTTGGAGAAGTTTTTGGCTGGCAAAGGTAAAAAGATCTTGATTGTGATAATGCTTGTCATTTGTTTGTCTTGGATAAGAAAGTATGGATATATATTTCAATCCACTTCCCATGTGGAGCAAAGAATCCACCCTCTCCTCTCCTCTCGAATAAGAGAAGGATAATGATTTACTCATGCAGCACTTTGTATAATTCTTAGACAAACATGAATATATGGAGAAGAATAGAGGACTCCAAGGATAACTCATGATGTAAAAGTGACTGGGAAAGGCAAGAGAAGGCACTTTATTAAAAGACGGAGACAAGAAATACTAGTATTCATTTAATGTTGAGAAAAATGGAGATAAGTTGTTTGGTGGTTTAAAATGTGTTGGGAATGGAGGGACAGAATCTAAAATGAACAAAAATCAATATTCATTTGGAAGTATGAGTTATCCCATTTTTTTTAAAAAAAATGTAATATTTAAAGAACCAAATACTCTCTAAAAGTGTAATCCCGTGAGCCAACCCATCCAGTGTTATTAGGATGGACCCCTCAATCATGCTTTGAACTGAAGGCCTCCAGGCTCATAAGGATAAATGGAGGAAATTCAAGCATTAAGAATATATATGTATATGTATCTCTTAAGACAATGTTAGTTGGAACACTGCAATTGAACTAAATCAGGTGAACTTTTAACATTGCTCTCATGTTTATGGTAAATTCATTTCTCTCCTATCAGTGGGCAATAGTTTGTGGCTAGACCATATAGAAGGCTGGTGCACTCATAAGGATGATTTCAATATTCTCTTCCTTTCTTATGAAGAAATGAAAAAGGTAAGTTGGATCCATGTCATGTAGTGTAACATAACTATTAAGCTTTAGAAATGATGGGATGTTAGGAATAACTTATTGCAGAAGGAAGTTACAGAGATGATTACAACAACACTCTTGGTTATTTTTGTGAAATCCTAGAGGACTGGTAGGTTTTGAAAAATAGTAAGTGCCCTCTCTTCAAAAAGAAGGAGGAGGATTCAGAAAATTAGGCTTTTGCCACCTTGACATCATGTTAATAAACAGTGTACACTCAGAAAATAAGGCCGGCCCTTATTTGCTTTTGACCCCTGAAAAAATGGCTAGGCCATCTTTTCAGGGGTGACTTAATTCCCCTCCCCATGCACCCTTGCCTAGAGCACCCAGCGAGTAGCCATGCCTCATCACCAGCTACTCCTAATGGCTGATCATGGCAGAGTGCAGAGAGCCTGCCAAGCGCCTTTGCTGCAGACCCGGGTATGGTGCTGGCTGCAGGCAGGGTCAGTGGACAGGTGGCGGCGGTATGGAAGACAGCCTCAGTGGCGGTGGGGCACTTTGCGTTGCGGAACCTTCAGTGGCCACTGTTGCAACTTCCTCTGCCGCCGTTGCTTTTCCTTCTGCCCTTGCCACGGCTTATGCCACGTTCAGAGTGCGGCCATTGGGCAAGACGCAGAGGCTGGAGTGCCTGCTGGACAAGTTTGGAGTGGTTTACATTAATAATTACATTTATATCTGTTGTGTGCTCTTGTGTTGTTGTGATTAAAGCTGAAATATTCATTAACTGGTAAGGCATATGCTTAAGTCCAATCTTAGCCGGAGTAGTTCAAGGTTGTCTAAGCCTAAAATCTCAGGTCTGGTGGTGTAGGGTATTCTGTTGTGAACAGAGGAATGTAGTACTCTTCTGGTGAAATACTTCTGGGCTCGCTCAATTGTATTTAGGTCTGATATACAATGTGGATTCAGAGAGAGAGAGGGAGAGAGGGAGAGGGAGAGGGAGATGATAGATGGATGGATGGATGGATAGATGGATAGATGGATAGATGGATAGATAGAGATAGATAGGTAGGTAGGTAGATAGATAGATAGATAGATAGATAGATAGATAGATAGATAGATAGATAGATAGATAGATAGATGATAGATAGATAGAGAACCAAAAATGTTTCTTAACAGTTTGCCTCTTGAAAACCTTTGGCAGCAGTCATAAGGAAGGGTTTATGTGTCTAATCCATTGATTTTGCTTGCTATGTCAATGTACAGTGTTCATTTTAAAAAAATACAAATCACAATCTCAATATTTTTTTTCAGTAAGAAAAGAAATGAGGGTTGGGGAAGTGATAGATAGCACTGATATGTGAGATATATATAAGGAACGAATTCCCCAAATATGTTCCCAACCTTTTCAGTCTTTTCTCCATTGTTATGGACAATCTAATATAAAGCTGCATCAAATTGCAGGATCTGAGAAGCTCAGTATTGAAAATATGCAACTTTCTAGGAAAAGAACTAAATGAAAAGGAGGTTGATGATGTGGTAGATAAAGCTACATTTGATAACATGAAAATGGATGCTAGAGCAAACTACAGATTCATCCCTTCTGATCAGATAGATTTCAGCAAAGGGGACTTTCTTCGCAAAGGTAAATCAGTAGTAATTCATATTACTGAGGCTATGCTTGTGGGACATGCCAGGCTCCATCTGAGGCCAGGATTAGTGCCTTCATTTGAAAGGCACCTTTTAAGTTATATAGACATGGCTGATTGCATGTATCTGAGACAGTTGTAAATCTTTCTTAGCTGTACCAATGTTAAAGTAGCATTCTCTTTTTCATCCTGACAAAATTTTGGCATGAATATAATCTGTTTCTATGACAGGCCTGTTGCTTGCATAGTCCAATGATTCTTAGGGAGTGGGTTGGATCATTCTAGTTCACACTGGCCACTTTTGGGTAATGGAGACATTGCCTCTTCACTCTCTACCCTGGGCACTGTCCTCCAGTCTTAGAGCTGCCTCCTTTAAGCCTATGTGGAAATAGACAATGCTCAATGGACCATCAATCGTTTTACTTAATCAGAGGGCCAGTTCCAAAAAGGTGAATTCAAGATCATTTGAACCTCACTAGTCTTCTATCAAGTCTTCACTCTGTAATTAAAATAGTAAGGAACCAGCTTCCTGCTCAAAAATTATAAATACAGGTCTCCCCCCTTTAGGCCCCCTTGCAATCGCCCTATGTTAATAAATAATAATAATAAAAAAATTATAAATACAGATTTCTAAGAACAGTTTGATGGAGAAGGGGGTGGCTAAGCAGTCATCTGGTAATGGAGAAATGTGTAATGTCCCAAGTTAATTATGTTTTGCAAATCATTAAACTGTTGACATATTTTTAACCATTGCTTCCCAGGCACTATTGGAGACTGGAAGAACCACATGACTGTTGCCCAGAGTGAAAGGTTTGACCGTGTCTTTAAGGAGAGGATGGAAAAGCTGCCCTTCAAATTCTGCTGGGATGTTCAAGAGGATCCTCAGCCTACCTCCAGCCGAGCGAAGGAAAATAATGTGTGATACACACCTTCAAATGTCTTGAAGCAGAGCTGACTTTCCAAGAATGGTCTTTGAATAACCTTGTAAAATAATGTTTAATTTTCAACTCTCACAGAAAAGATCACAGAAAAAAGCAACATTAAATTTTATTCTATTGTTAATTATAATAGACCCTACAGAAAAGTGGTAATGTATGCCACTCTGAAATTCTTCTTTTCATTTGTATTTTGATTCCACAAATGAAGCCAAATGCACTAGAATTTTGATATTTGATGTCCAGTTGTTTCCTACACCCACTTATCATTTTTCACTTATCAACTGCAGTGATTCGCTTAACACTTGTGGCAAGAAAAGTCTTAAAATGGGGCAATTGTCTCACTTAGCAACATACATTTTCGGCTCAGTTGTAGTCATAAGTTCAGAATGACCTGTATAAACTGCAAATGCTACTCATTTTGTACATTAACTACAAAGCAAGGATCAAGGTGCCTTCCATGTGGATAGGGGTGCCAAGTCTGAGCAGTTACCAAGGTTGCTTGAACAGCAGAAACTTTACTTTTCATATCACAGGAGCAAACATTTAGAAATCCCCCTCTCCTCTTTCCCCTAATGCAGGGGTCCCCAAACTTGGCAACTTTAAGACTTGTGGACTTCAACTCCCAGAATTCTCCAGCTGGCTGGAGAATTCTGGGAATTGAAGTCCACAAGTCTTAAAGTTGCCAAGTTTGGAGACGTCTGCCCTAGTGAACGTATTGAGAGAAGAGGTTCCTTCACCCCTGTTGCTTTCCTGGATGTAAGGTCAAAAAGGAAAAGGTGAAATAAACTTCTATAACACCATGTTCTGATTGTGGCAACATGAGGCAAATGATAAGAGGAATGAATCTTTATTCTCTCCCACCACCACCACACTTGGTAATCTCACAAGAGATAAGGGGGCGTGCATAAGCGCACCAACGTGCCTACCGTCCCTGTCCTATTGTTTCTCTTATTCTTCTTTTATTTTTCTTATATGTACCCATTTCATGTATTCACAACTATGTATACACTTATACTTATTATCTTTTAAACAATTGGCAAATCAAATAAATAAATAAATAAATAAATAAATAACAAAGCAAAACTGGTGGAAGAAATAAATACAATGGAGATTTTTTTTTAAAAAAAAAAAAGCATTTTCAACAGCTTTGTTAATTAATTGCTAGTTTTACCCTTTCCTCAAAACTTAAAAGATTCTAGGTCATTTATAGATCGAAAAAAATTAATGAATAATAAAGTAAAAATTAAAAAATACTAAATAAAAGAATAATAAATAATAACAAATTACCAGACTATTAAATCTGACTTTAGTGAGGATGACACCATTCAGTCCCCAAAGGGGAGTGATACCAAGAGTATTTGATTAAGCTCCAGCTCCCTCCTGTTAATTTTATGTTTGAACCTGTCTGGCAATATTCTATATTCACAGCTGTGTTCAGAATAACAGAGTTGGAAGGGATTTTTTTGGGGGGGGGGTGTTCTGGTCCAATCCCCTGCTCAAGTAGGAAACCCTACACCATTTTAGACAAATGGTTGTCCAGCCGCAACTGTGATGACCCGGGGCGTGGCACAAAGGCAACACAGTCACATAAGTAAGAAATGTCCCTTTAATACGTCCAACTTTGCCCCCAATGTCCAGTTACCTTCGACTGGAGAAAAAAACTCTCCCAAGAACTTTGTCTTTAAGTGGAGGAAATTTAGTCTGAAAACAAAGTACTTGTTAGGAATATGGGTCACCTAACAGCTATTTGGGTTAGAAATATATATAAACCAGGATAAACATTTGAGAACTATATCTTTAAGAAAATGCAAAACTGTAGTTGGGTGTGGTTTCTCAAATGGCCATAAGATGGAGCCAGAAACCTGGATTGTCTTAGTCTTAGTCTCAGAAGAGAGTGTGTCTGAGTGTGTCTCTGTTTCCTTCTGTTGGAAAGTACTGCTGTTGCTCCATTTCTTCTAATTGACTGATATTACTGGATTTAATGTAAGTCTGATACTGAACTGTTTTTTCACACTGGACTTTGATATTTGGATTATCCCTGGATGAAAACTGACTGATTTTACCTGTGAATGACTTTGGATTGCTTATTTTGGACTTTGCTTAAACCTTTCTGGAAGTAAAAACCTACATTTACTGTACAGTGTATCTGTGTGCTCTGTGTGTATTATTCAAACACTACTCTCAAATACATCTCCCTGTATGTGCTCATTCTCCTAACGGGGAATTACCTCAACGCTGGTTATGGGCCCAGGCCATACCAGGCTCAGATAACTGAGAGTTAGTGTGAATGCACAGTACTGTATACAGACAGCTGTTTACTGTTTAATTGTGGGTTACTATCCTGATAAAGATGGCACAAGTCACTTCAACAAGTCTATCACTGATAACCCAGTTGGATGGAACAAACTATGTTTCCTGGTCTATGAAATGTAGTCTACTTCTGCGTAAAGAAGGTTTATGGAATGTAGTTCAAGACCCACCAGATGTAAATGCTTGGGATCCAGATAATGAGGATGATGCCAAGAAGATTGCTGACTTTAAACAGAACAACGAACGAGCTCTTTGTATAATATGGACTAGCTGCTGAGTGACCAGCAGCTAGTCCATATTCATGGAGAAGAGTCTGCTGCTAGGTGTTGGGAGAATTTGAAGAGGATTTATGTTCGTGACAGTGTAGATGCACACATACATCTTACAGGTAAACTGTTTAGAGCACATCTTCTGAAAGGTGGAAATATGTTAGCTCATTTGAACTTCATGAAAAGAACTTTTCAAGAGCTACATGAAAAGGAACTGATATTTTCAGAGCTGCATCAAGTTTACATCATTCTTTCCTCGTTGGATGAAAGTTATGATGATTATGTATCTTCACTGGAAGTCCTGCCCAGAGATAAACTGACATTAACTGACATAACCGGAAGATTGTTAGAAGAAGCAAGAAGACGGCTGGATAGGGACCAACTGAGGAAGGAACATGTCTTCAACTGCCTATAATGTTAGGAAATGTTTTTCTTGTAGGGCTAGGGGACATATAGCTAGATTCTGTAAGAAAAGAAAAGAAAAGAAAACACCAGAAGGCCAAGAAGAATGTTAGTGTAGCTATGTCTAGCAATTCAACTGTAAACCATGATTTGTGGGTTGTTGATAGTGGAGCATCGCAATGCATTACTAAAGATAGAAAAAGGTTTGTAAAGATGTCCACGAGTAAACATGTATCATTGGCAAATGGATGGAAGATTAAAGCATCAGGTCAAGGTACTGCATATTGTTCTTGTATAAACGAACATTTAACTATGTTATATGTACCTAAACTGAAATTTAATTTGCTATCAGTAAGGGCTTTAGTTAATTTTGGTTATGTAGTAATCTTTAGGGGAGATAACTGTATAATAGAGAAAGAGGGTAAAAGTGTTACTGCTACTTTAGAGAATGATTTATATGTAATACATGATGATCAGTTGCAGATGGCTAACTCTATAACAATGTTAAGCCACATGATGAATGTATACATTTATTGCATAGATGTCTAGGGCAGATTAATTTCAAAATGCTCAAACAAACTGTTGAATTGTCAGAGGGAGTAAAATTGAAACCCTATAGCAAGTATTTAAACTGTAATGCTTGTAGTCAAGAAAAGAGTAAGGTTACTCCAGCAAACAGACTTAATGGATTTAAGACCAAAGAACCTTTAGAGGTTGTGTTTTCTGACATAATTGGTCCTAAGAAACCAAGTTTAGGAGGTGCCTGCTATATTTTGAGTATTATGGACCATTACTCACGATACGGTTTCTGCTATCTCATGAAAAACAAAACAGAAACATTCCAACATTTCTTTAACTGGCTAAGGTTTGCAGAGAGAAAAATGAAAAGTAAAGTAATTACTTTAGTAACTGATAATGGGACTGAGTTTGTTAACAAAAGATTCCAAACTATGCTAAAATTGGCTGGTGTTGAGCATAAACATTCTGCACCTTACAGACCACAACATAACTCATTTGTAGAACGAAGAGGGCAAACATTATAAGCCATGGCTTGCACTATGTTATCTGATTCAGGTTTGCCTGAAACACTGTGGGGTGAAGCCATAATGTGTAGTAACCATGTTTTAAACAATGTAGTTAACACAACAACTGGATAATTGCCATTCACTCGTTGGCATGGCAGAAAACTAAATTTAAGTTACCTACACACATTTGGAGCTCCAGCATGGGTGCATATTCCCTCACAAGTAAGACTGAAAGGGCAACATAGAGCTAAGAAGTTATTTTTTGTGGGTTATGAGGCCAACCATAGAGCATTTAGATTCTGTGATCAAGGCACATCTCTTGTTTATTGTAGTGCTAGTGCAAAATTTCTCGAGCACGTTGGGTGGGATAAACTGGAACAGGAATCCAGCATTGATATTATTATTGACACCCAAATAGTCCCTAAAGATGATATAGGTAAACCACGAATAGCCATTAAAGAGGAAGAACAGGAGGAAGTAGGAGAACAGGAACAGGAAGAGGTAGAAGAACAGGAGCAGGTGGCACAGGAAAGTCCACCAGTTAGCCCTGTATTACCAAGACATTCAACCTGAGTAACACGACCACATGATAGATATCAGGCTAGTGTTATATGCCAAGTGAATACAGTTCCAAGTAATTATAGTGAACTAAAACTGTATCCTGCTAAGGATCAGACTGCTTGGCAGAAAGCAATGGATAAGGAACTGGAATCTTTAAAAAGACTGGAAGTATACGAAAATGTTAAGTTACCACCAGGTAAACATGCCATAGGATGTAAATGTATTTATAAACTGAAGACAGGTGTGGATGGGACTGTTACCCATAAAGCCAGGTTAGTAGCACAAGGGTTTAATCAGACAGCAAATGACTATGATGAGGTGTTTGCACTTAGTCTGAAGGCTACTACATTAAGGGCAGCATTAGTGTGGGCAGCCAAGGAGAAATACATTGTAAATCATTTAGATGTCGAGACAGCTTATCTGCATGCACTGCTGCAACACACTATATATTTAAAGAAACCTTTAGGTCTCAAAAATGATAATACTGATAATAATGATTGCTGGAGATTGAAAAAGAGTCTTTATGGCTTGAAATAATCAGGATATGAGTGGAACCAGTGTATCATTAAAGAATTAACTAAAATAGGTTTTGTAGCTGGCATGGCTGATCCATGTTTGTTTAAAAGAAAAAATAATGGTGTAATTTCATTGTTGCTATTATTTACTGATGACATAGCATTAATCACCAAAACTGAACAAGAAGCTACTAAAACAATTTCACTGTTGGAACAGAAATTTAAGATAAAACAGTTAGGAGAAATCAAACAATATCTTGGTTTAAAGATAGATAGAACTAGGGGAGGAAACAAGATCTCACAGGCAGATAAAATTAACCAATTACTAAAAAGTTATAAAATGGAACTTTGTAAACCAGCTAAAACACCAATGAGCCAGGAGTTTAGCCATAGTGATGTTCAAAGTCCTGTTTTTGATAAGAACATTTATCAGTCCTTGATTGGTAGTTTATCTTATCTCACTAATTGGTCAAGGCCAGATATTGCATACAGTGTTAATCAATTAGCGAGATTTAATATTGAGCCGACTGAAAGGCACTGGCAAGCTGCTAAACGTGTGTTAAGATATCTGAAACAAACAAAGCATTATGCATTGTATTTGGAGCCTAAAAATGAACTGAATTTAACTGCATATGCTGATGCAAGTTTTGCTACAGACATAAATACATGAAAATCTACATCGGGTACTGTAGTATTATTGGGAAAAGTGTTGATTGGATGGAGATCTATTCGACAGAAACATCTAAGTTTGTCAACAATGGAGGCTGAATTCTCATGTTTATCTTTATTATGCACAGATTTAGTTTGTTATAAACAATTACTAATTGACATGGGAATTGATGTAACAGATTCTATTATTGTTTATGAAGACAACCAGTCAGAAATACAGATGGCTTCAAATATAGCTGTTAAAACAAGAACAAAACACACAGATTTAGGATATTTAAACGTGAGACAATGTGTGCAAAGTAAAATGCTTAAGCTAGAATACTGTATGTCAGAAAACAATATAGCAGATCATTTTACAAAGGCCGGAGGCTCTATAAAGCATAAGGCTTGCTGTGAGGATTATGGACTTAGAATGTAAGGTTGTCCTACCCAAAGGGGAGAATTTTAGGAATATAAGTCACCTAACAGTTATTTGGGTTGGAAATATATAAACTAGGATAGACATTTTAATACTATATCTTTAAGAAAATCCTACAACTGTAATTGGGTGTGGTTTCTCAAATGGCCATAAGATGGTGCCAGAAACCTGGGTTGATTAGTCTCTGTGAGTATCTGTTTTCTTCTGTTGGAGAGTATTGCCGCTCTTTCTAATGACTGTTACTGATCGTTGATGTAAGTCTGTTACTGAACTGTGTTTTGATAATGGACTTTGATATTTGGATTATCCCTTAACTGAAAACTGACTGCTTTACCTGTGAATGACTTGGACTGCTTATCTTGGACTGTGCTTAAACGTTTATTGGAAGTAAAAACCTACATTTACTGTACAGTGTATCTGTGTGCTGTGTGTGTGTTATTCTTCCCTACTCTCACTACGTCTCCCCGTATGTGCTCATTCTCCTAATGGGGGATTACCTCAACACCTACGTTTTCCAACAAATTTTGGATTCAAAAAGGGACATCGATACATTGGGTTTTAAAGATTAATGTTCAATTGAAGCCAGATTTTTTTTTTTTCATTTTAGGGTCAAGGGATAAACCATGGAAGATTAACTCAGCGTATGATTTTTGTGGCAAGACTAGTGTACAAAGTTAGTACCCACCCCTCTCCTAGAAGAATGAAATAGTTTGGGAAATATTAATTTTTTTTCGTAAGTAACAGTATTCTACTCTCAGTCCGCAGAAACTAGCTTCTTTTCCATCATTTGGAATTGGCTATGAGTTTAAGCCTACTTTTTCATTGTCATAACCCTTTCCCACTTTTCTTACTAGAAAGAGAAAACATAAGGTTCTAATCAGTTCTGTGCTCATGAGATCGAATGGGGATTTTCTTTTACTCGTATGCCTTTTCTATACACGTTGTGCAACAGTTTACCACAACACTTTTCTACATCAACACCCCCCTGCACCTAAAGCAGAATGCATATTAACCAAAGGCCTAAAAAAAGAGTCACAGTTTTAGAGTTTGCTTGAAGGCAGAAGAACTGAACATCCTTCTGAATCTCCAAAAAGGTGCTGGTCCTGCTAAATGACACTGCTTGATCAGCAAGTCTCAAAGTGCCAACTCTAGAAAACCACCGAGGTCCCTTCCAACTATCTTCATTCTGTTAAACTCTATCTGATCACACAAGATAGGCAGAACTAGAAGAGACAGATGGTCTCCCAAATACCTGTGCCATGTAGGGTTCTGTAGATAATACCTCTAGCTTGGGAAACTTACTACTAACCAGTGAAGCTGATGAAACAGTGGTGTTACATGGTTATCACAAGGCCTGACCATCTCTGTTTGACTGGCCAAGTGACTAAAACACAAGCGATGGAAGGAGGGCCTCATTAATCACTTTACTGCATGGATTTTTATTGCTTACTTTGATGTCATTGATTAAGCCTATTATCCTCTTCTTGTCCCCAAACATATATGAGACAGCTAATTCCACAAGTCTTAAAGTTTCTAGGGATAAGAAAAAGTGTACTACAACCTTTTCAAGTATCTTGATCAAGAAGGGTATTTGCGCAACAAGATAGTAGTTCTCAAATGCTTTCCAGGGAAGTCCTCATTTGCTCTTTGTGGGTAGTAGCAATAGCGTTTAGACATATATACCGCTTCACAGTGCTTTGCAGCCCTCTCTAAGCGGTTTACAGAGTCAGCATATTGCCCCCAACAATCTGGCTCCTCATTTTACCTACCTTGAAAGGATGGAAAGTTGAGTCAACCTTGAACCTGGTGAGATTCAAACTGTTGGCAATCGGCAGAATTAGCCTGCAGCACTGCATTCTAACCACTGCACCACCCTGACTCTTTAAAAAAAAAGTTTTATTGGTTTTTTAACACAAACATAGACAAACACAACATAAAAACATCAAACCATCTTCCATATATGTACATACAGTGTGTCGGTTGGTTTACAAATTGTTTTGTGCTTCCACTTCGTAGTCTTCAATTAGAATTACATTGTATATGTTCTCATATTGTCAATCAAATATTCCTAAATACATTAATATCATTGTTAATCATTTGACTATACTATTATTCATTCATGTTTTACAAAATAATCCATATTTTACTTAATTTATTTTATGACAGTTCATATTTCCATCTCAAATCTATCCTATAATCATTTTGTAGATATAATAAAAAAACTTTATATATTAATTATGCTCTAAAAATTTACATATTTCATTACCATGTTTTATTGTCTAACCATTGATAGAATAGACCCCAAATTTTATAAAATTGTTTATCATCTTGTTCTCTGATTTCAAATGTCAATCTACTCATTTCAGCACATTCCATTATTTTCTTAATAACTTCCTCCTGTGTTGGTATTTTCTCATTTTTCCAGTTTTTAGCAAATATGATCCTAGCCACTATTAATACATTTACAATCAAATATTTCAATTCTTTACTATATATTTTAGGTAAAATTCCCAATAAAAATATCTCTGGTTTCAAGTCTATATGTTTTTTTGTCATTTTTTCCAACCACATGTGGATTTTAGTCCAGTATTTTTTAGCATCCACACAAGTCCACCACATATGGTAATATGAGTCAGGTGTCTGATGACATTTCCAACATTTTTCAGATTTATTCTTGAACATTCTTGCTATTCTTGTCGGGGGGAAATGCCACCTGTAAAACATCTTATACAAATTTTCTTTATATGCTGTTGACATTGTCATTTTATAATTTTGAGACCACAATTTTTGCCATTTCTCTAAATCAATCCCATATCCAAAATTCTTCCCCCAAGCAATCATAGTTTCTTTAACTTGTTCTTCTTCTAGTTTAATTTCTAATAAATATCCATACAATTTTGTAATCACCTTTTCATCAGTACCTGTCAAAATCTTATCTAAGTCAGTCAGTTTATCATAGAAACCTTCTGTTTTAGAATCTTTATCATACCTTGAATGTATTTGCGCATGAGAACCAATTCATCTTTATACCTTGTTCCTCTAGTTTTTGCATAGATTTAAGTTCACCCTTTTCATTCAATATTTCACCATATCTAACTGTTTGTTCCTTTTTGTACATTATAGGATACGAAAATGCTTCAATAGTCGATAACCAGACTGGAATTTTCAAATAACATTGTCTTTTAATCTTCTCCCAGTTTAACCACAGAGACTCCCGTATATAATGTCTTCTAAAATACCCCTGTGTTTTAGTTCCTTTGTACCATAAAAAATCATGCCACCCCAACAACAAATCATGTCCTTTTAATGTCAACAATCTAGTATTTTTTGTGTTATCCATTCCTTAACCCACATCAAATTTGTAGCTTGGCTAGTACAACTCCAAATTAGGCAAACCAAATCCTCCTCTAATTCTAGCATCTTGCAAAAGTTTCAACTTTATTCTCGCTTTCTTACCTTGCCATATATATTTCAACACAATTTTATTTAAATATTCAAAGTAGTCTTTTCCAAGCCTAATTGGAATTGTTTGAAACAAATATAAAATTCTGGGTAATATATTCATCTTGATTGTTGAAATTCTCCCTATTAGTGAGAGTTGTAAGTTTTCCCATTTTGCCAAATCTAGCGCTATCTGCTGTTTAAGTTTAATATAATTATTCTCTTTTAATATACTACATCTTGCTGTCAAATATATCCCCAAGTACTTGATCTTATTTGTGACCTAAATTTTCAATAGATCTGCCAGTTCTTCCTTTTGTCTTAATAGCATATTCTTTGCCAAAATCTTTGTCTTATCTTTATTTATTTTCAAACCAGCCACCTTTCCATATGTCTCTATCTTTTCTATCAATTTTGATGCTGTTTCTAAAGGGTCTTCTAAGATGAAAACAAGATCATCCGCAAATGCTTGCAGCTTAAATTCTTCCTTTTTGATTTTCATTCCTTTTATATTCTTTTCATCTCTAATATTTCTGTTTAACACTTCCAAAGTTAACACAAACAACAAAGGTGATAGTGGGCACCCTTGTTCCTTTTCTTATATTAATAGAGTCTGTCAGTTCTCCCTCTATCATTACCTTTGCCGTTTGCTTATAGTATATAGCTTCTATTGCTTGAATAAATTTTCTAGCAAAACCCATCTGTTCCAACAGTAATAACATGAATCGCCAATTCACATTATCAAATGCCTTCTGTGCATCTAAAAATATCAGAGCCATTTGTTTTTCAGGATGTGCCTCATAGTATTCCAAAGTATCCAAGATTACGCTCATATTGTCTTTAATTTGTCTCTTTGGCAGAAATCCATTTTGATCAGGATGGATAAATATTTAAATATTTTTAAGTCTTTCAGCCAATATTGAAGCAAAGATTTTATAATCTGCATTTAGTAAGGAAATGGGTCTATAGTTCTTAATTTGTAATGGGTCAGCCTCCTCTTTTGGAATAAGTGTAATATAGGCTTCTGACCATGATTTAGGTATCTTTTTCTTTAATATAACTTCATTCATAACTTCTGGCAATGGAAGATTCAATGATTCTTGTAATGTTTTATAAAATTCTGCCAGAAGTCCATCTGGACCTGGTGCCTTTCCATTATTTTGCTTCTTTAGTGCTTCAGTTAGCTCCATCATCGTTATATTGCTTTCTAACATTTTTTCAGTCTCTTTAGGTATCTGAGGTAAATTAGCATTCTGTAAGTACTGCTTAACTCTTTCCTCATCAATATTCTCTTGCATATATAATTTCCCATAGAAGTCTTGAATGATTTCCTTCTTCTCTTTGCTACCATGGCAAACTTGGCCTTGGTCATCTATTAATTGCAATATTTTCCTTGATTCTTTCTCCTTTCTCAATTTGTATGTTAACCATCTACCTGGTTTGTTTGTGTCTTCAAAGTAATTCTGTTTAGCACCTCTAATTTTCTGTGCTAAGTCTTCTTTTTCTATTTGACCCATTTTGTGTTTAATTATATCCATTTTTAGCTTGATGTCCTTTTTCTGTGGCATTTTCTGTAGCTCTTTTCAAGTCTTTTATGCTCATCCTTTACGGCCTTAGAGGCTAGCCTTTTCATAGTATTCCTTTTCCTTGTATAGTCTATTATCAAGCCTCTAACATATGCCTTCATTGTATCCCATACATTCTGAATTGATGTATCTTCTTTTTTGTTTTCTCTAAAGAAAAAAGCCAATTCTTTCTCCATCCACTGTGTGAAGTCTTTTTTCCTTTAAAATAGTATTATTTAACGTCCATGTAGATCTTCTTTTTTGTCCTTTCCATTTAATTGTCATTGGATTGTGATCTGCCCAAGTACTTGTTTCAATATTTATTTCTTGAATGTTAGATATTAATTCTGTTGACATCGATATCATATCTATTCTGGACCATGATAAGTGTCTATTTGAATAGAAGGTGTATTGTTTAGTTTTAGCATTTCTTTCTCTCCATGTATCTTTTAAGTTTATTTCATCTACCATTTAAAAAAAAGATTTAGGGAGAGTCTTTCTGTTTTGCTTTATTGTTTTATGTGCTGTATAGTCCAATTTATTGTCTACAATTCCATTAAAATCTCCCATCATAACTATATTAGCATAGTCCAGTTCAATTATTTTCATATGTAATTTTTTGTAGAATTCTTCTTGTTTGTCATTCGGAGCATAAATTGCAATCAGGAGTGTTTTCATATTATTGTCCATTATTTCCACCATTAGTATTCTTCCATCATCATCAGTATAGATCAATTTTGCTGGGGTGGTCTCTTTAATATATAAAACCACTCCTCTTTTCTTACATTGGGTCAAGGAAGTAAATATTTTCCCTAATTTTGGCTGTACTAACAATTGTTCATATTGTTTTTAAATATGTACTTTTTGTAGACAAATTATATCAAATTTTAATTTCTCTAATTTATGGAAGGTTTTCCTTCTTTTAACGGCTGAGTTAAGTCCGTTTATATTAATTGTAATCAATTTTTTCTCTTCCATAGTTATATTATATAGTTAAATTTAGCAGCTCTCGTAGATCTTAGTTCACATTGTTCTTTGGCTTCCACCTTTCCACCTACTGCGCCTTCTTCTTTTTCAGTCACCATTTGGCAGTCCTCTTGGAATTCAATTAGTGAGATCTCTTTTTCTGCCTCTTCCTCTTTCCTTCCAAAAAATTCTGTATAAAATAATTCCGCTTTCTCAATTGTGTCAATTCTATGTCTGTTCTTGCCATGTGAACATTAAACCTTCTGGAATCAGCCATCTATAATTCACCTCTTTTTTAAGTAGCATTTTAGTCAGGAATCGGTATTCTCTTCTCATCTCTCTCACTCTTCTGGGTATTTGTTTCAAGACCACAATCTCCTTGTCTTTGTATTTCAATGTTTTCTCTTTTGCCACTTGCAATATTTGCGTTTTAATGGCTTTCTTTGTAAATCTAATGTGAACTTCTCTTGGTAAGCTATTTCTCATCGCATATCTTGTGAAACTCGATAAACCTCATCTATTCCATCCATCATCTTCTCTTCAGTTATTTCCAAAGCTTCAGCCAGTATTTCTATCATTATCTCAGCTAGATTTTGTCCTTTTTCTTCCTCTACGTTTTGGAATCTAAGATAGAATTCTGATCTATCCATCTCCCATCTCAACATACCACTTTTATCTTGTTCAACCACCATTAATCTATTATCAATATCTCCAATCTTCTTGTCTCTTTGTTTATCTTTTTCTTCAATTTTTTGGAATCTCTCATCAGACTTCAATATCATTTGTTGGATGTTCTCCACATTTTCATCAGTTTTCCCTGTTCTTTGTTCAATGTTCTCTGTTCTTTGTTCAATGTTCTCTGTTCTTTGTTCAATGTTCTCTGTTCTTTGTTCGATGTTCTCTATTCTCTTTTCAATATTCTCTGATCTTGCTTGAATATTTTGAATTCCTTGCATAATCATCTGCACAGTCACTTTTTCTTGTTCTTTTTCTTGCTTTAACATTGTCTGTATTGAACGTTGTCCTCCAGATGGTGGAGAGGAAGAAGTAGAAGAACCAGGAGCTATAAATTTCCTACTCATTTTAAGCAATTCAAAATCTTCAGGTTCTTCTAAACCTTAATCCAATTGTAAAGTAACCAATTATAGTTCAAAATAAAAATAGTAGAAAAAAGAAGCCCAATAATAATAATAATAAAAAGGAAAAAAAGGGAGGACAAAATTTCTTCAGGTTCTTGTATACCTTAATCCAATCAATAGTTAGATAAAGAAAAAGACTTAAGAAAAAAAAAGAAAAAAAAGGAAAAGGAAAAATTCTTCAGGTTCTTCAATACCTTAATCCAACTGAAAGATCTCAAATAGAAAAAAGTGCATAAAAATAAACCAGAAAGGTAGATGAAAAAACAAAAATACCAGGAAAGGGAAAAAAAAGGCTTTTAAGGCTTTCCCTTTAAAATAAAAAGCAAACGTAGAGATTGGACTTCCAAAAAAAGAAAGAAAGAAAGAAAGAAAAACAAAGACAAGCTCCAACAAAGCCAAAAAACCCAAATAGTTATTACAAAAAAAAAAAGATTAAAAAAATACAATAAAGCTGGTGAGGAGGGATAGCACAACTTAGGAAAAGTAAAAAGGGCACACTGCACTTTGTTTGATTATCCAAGGCTCTTATTATAACTCTCTTCTCCAAAAACTTTTCACCTTTTTTCCCTCTACGTTTCAACACCAGACTCCAGCTGTTGATAGAAACCCAGAAGAGCACCTGCAATAATACTCTCCCATGCTCTTCCCTCTATCTTATCAAATAGCAATGTCCTTGAAAAAGAGTCTCAGTTCTTTCTTTCTCAGCTTTGTCTGGTCACAGGGAAATAGAATATTTTCAAGCCTCTAGTTGGCAGTGTTACAAAGTTTCTTTGCTCTCACTTTCCCCCTCCTTTTCCAAGCAGGATATAATAAGAATTAATAAAAAAAGAAAAGATATATTTTTAAAAATGAAATAACTAAAGGCAGCCTGTAGCCTAAAATATTACAAAATCAAAAAGGAGAAGAAAAAAATAGATATAAATGAAAAAACCAGTCCAGTTTCAAAATACAAGATCATATATAGAAAATCCAGCAATGAGAAAAACAAAACAAAACAAAACATTACTTTGACATTCCTGTTTAAAATCGCCGCTTAATCACTTCTGTCAAAACTTTTACAGATTCTTTCTTTTCCTTAGGGTGTCCTTTCAGATCTTAAAAAAAAAAAAAAAAAGTTCTCACCAAACCGGCACACTCTCTCTTTCTGTTCTCTTCCATTTTGGAACTGTCCCAACTTCAGCAGCTTTAATGGCTGCCTCTTTGCCATTGGCAAGAAGAGCTTCTCCTGGATCTACCAGGGACTTTGTGGTATCCCTGGGATCAACAGGATGCGCTCTTCACTTTCACCGTCTCTTCGGTATGGTTTAGATTCGATAGGATCGTCCAGGAGCAAAGATATCGGCAGCGATCTCAGACCTCCAAGATCGCATGCCGTATCATTGCGATGCCATGTCCGCCCTCTTCACACTCTTCTTCACTGAATGCTTCAGCCAAGTCTTTGTATTGGTTGAGTACCTGGGGTTTATCTGGGAGAAGGTGGGATGCCATGGATGCTGGCTCAGGCTCCGATGGCTTTGTAGTGGGTGGAAGAAGGGGCAATGGGCTTGGTCCAATGAGGATTTTTCTGAATCCATCCTCCCATTTGATTGCTGGGGCCCATTTATCTAGCCAAGCAAGTCACAGTATGATTGATTCTGACATCTTGAGGGCCACTATGAAGCGTATGAGTTCACAATGGGGCCCTAATTCCACCTTGATCAATTCAGTCATCTGAGTGGCTGGCCCCCCAAATAAGATTCCACCCACTTGTTCAAATCTGATTGGGCATTTTAGCAAGTTAGTCTTTATGCCCAATTGTTCAATGATGGGGAGTCCGATAAGACATCTAGAATACCCAGTATCAATGACAGCTTCTAACTCCCTGGCCTCCCCCCTGTTTGGTACCACTAACTTGATCTTGACTGTAAAAGTATGATGGGATCACTCACCATTGGGTCATCTTCACAGGTCGGGTTCTCGGGGACATGGTGGCAGTCTGGTGGTCCATTGCTCCCATCTGTGTAGAGAGGGCTTTCCCAGCTGTGCTTGGTGAACCCTCCCCTGGCCGGGGGCCTTTCTTGATTCTTCCGACCTCTAACAGCTGGATTAGACTTTGACTGCGGAGCTTGTGGTACAGTAACAGGGACCAGACAGTCTGCTTCTCTATGGCCAGCTTGGCCACATCGGTAATATTTCAGCACCCTGGTAGGTTGGGTACCAGCAGTTTTGGCTGATACGGTTGGTGGTCTCCTAGCCACAATTCTCTTAGGCAGGGCTGCTGGAAGGGGTTTCCTGTGTGGATTGATGCTGCGATCTAAGCTGAGGGATGCGACATACCACGATTGTAAGGTCTCTGGGATTCCCCTAATTTAACAGGCCTCCTTTAATTCTGGATCAATGGCATTTTTAAAATAGTGTAAAGTCATTCTTTCAGGCCAATCCATGAGGTGGCTTGCAACCCTTCTAATGTCTGACAAGGGTCACTTGCCTTGCCTCATTTCCATTAACTTCTCTTCATTCTCTGCTACCCTGTCTGGATTTTCAAATCTGAGTCTTAATAATTGAATAAATCCATTTACATCGTGTAATTTGGGGGCTTGTTCATTGTGTAGTTGGGCCACCCAGTCTGAAGCATCCCCTTCATTCATCCCATTTGTTATGGCTGTAACTAAATCGTGCTCTGTGGCATATTGATCTCCAAATTGTTCTATATGGGATCAGATTCAAGTGAGGAAGTAATTGAAATGTTCATGGCAGCCATCGAATACGACCAGAAGGTCCAGCCTGGGTTGTGGTTGTGGAAGTGGCACAGGCCAGGCCCCTGCAGGCTGTACTGTAATGAAAGGAACCAGCCTGGTGGTGTACATAGGCTGGGTAGGCCCCCTGTGTCCTGGCTGGGTAGTGCCTCTCTGGAATAGGGGTCCCTGTGGCCTCACTGCTGGTTGGGGCTGCATTTATGTTGGCCAGGAGGAAGATGGGTGAGGCCTGGTTCCCTGGTCGGGTGGAGGGGGAGTAGCTGCTGTCTGTTGTATGGGCAACCCCCCTTCAGACCAGGGCTGGGTTAGTGCTGGCTGCCATTGGCATTGAATCCACCCCTGGCCTGGATAAAATCCTCACCCTGGAGGGATACTCTCTGCAGGGGGCAAAATTCCCTCTGGAAAATGAGGGGATTGCCTCGGAGGCTGAAACATACCTCTGTCAGTTGATGCATCTTTCTGGTTTCCTCCACTGACATCTGTATAGTCTCCTCCCTCCAATCAGACAGAATAGCAATCTGCCTGGGGCTTGAGAAATATTTCTCTTCAACCAGTTGGGTTACCTCTGGGTTATAACAACTTCTTGAGTTGATATGCTTTGGTATAGCTCCCAAACTTCTTTCCTCTACTGTCATTCCATCATCCATCATCTCCTCCAAACAAAGGCTTGCAGATTCAATTAATGTTCCGGAGGGAGGGCCCCCTTACTCTCCCCCTTGCATATCTCCAGCTTCGGCTGATTGTTGATAATTCTCCATCTCAGGAAAAAGAACTCCAGGGTATCAGCCAAGCCCCTTCAAAAAATAAAAGTTTGACTTGGGAAATGAATGTAAGGCATCCAGAAAGTATCCATGATAGCAATCACTCTGAGACATTTCTCTCCAATTGATTTATTTAGAAACAGATCTGGCATATCAAAGGCAATTTCCCAAGTGAAATTATTTTCACGTGTTACACAGAATCCACCTTCTCTCTTCCCTTCTCTCCTCCCACTTCTACACTTCATAAATCACGAGAACCAATTAACTACCACTGGGATTTCTTAATACGACATACAGAATAACCTTGAACTTTTCAACTCCACCAACTCTCTTAACAAAATGTGGCAGCTGAATTTTAAAGCTGACAGATACATTCTAAATACTTGGCATGTAAATCAAAAGTGCCTTTGTATTTTTAAAACATACTGATTTTTATAGCCACACTTCAATAAATGTATGGATACAGTAAGACAAGTGTGATAAAAGTCTATTAAGTTTCTCCATGGAAGTTTTTCCATCCATGAAGCAGACAATACTATAGAAGTGATTTGTCATGACCTTCTGGTCCCTTATACAACATCCCTTATGTTAGTCAGAATCTTTCTGCAACCATTTTATCTGAACTGATAACGTTTAAAGTGTCAGCAAAATGTTTGCCAGCATCTATCTGAATAAATGAGCAAAAAATTAGGATGCACAACACTGTTAACTACCTCTATAAAACTCTTTATGAGTTTGCTTGTCTCCATCATTGAGTGTGTCTTAACACAATGCCAAAGAGGAAGGACATCAGTAATAATCTTAGAGAACCAATTGTTCCTGTCTATCAGTCTGGGAAGGATTTTAAGGACATTTCCAAACAATTCCAAGTACCGTATTTGCCGGCGTATAAGACGACTGGGTGTATAAGACGAGCCCCCAACATTTCCACTCAAAATATAGAGTTTGTTATATACTCGCCGTATAAGACGACCCCCCCACTTGGAGACATGTTTTTCAGGGCAAAAAAGTCATCTTATACGCCGGCAAATACGGTAAGTTGTAACACTTGGGGTATTCTGGATATAATTCTTGATTGACACTCCCGCCCCTTTCCCCCAAACTTACAAAGCCACCAAAATGCTTTAGAGAGGCAGCTTCGCCTTTCTCAGGCTGGCACTCAATTCCCTTTCTTTGTGACACTGTTGAGCGATCTGCTTTTTTCAGGGGAAAATAAATAAATAAAAATAAAACTGGACGAAAAACAGTCGAGTTGTTTCTTAATATCTTTCCACCTCCCCAACCAATTTGTCTCCAAGGGTTCTGAGTGCGAAAGGGCCGCCACTGATCAGGCACAAGAAACTGGTCCTTTTTTCCCTTGGCTTTGTGGTTGTTACTTCTTACAGGGAGGGATAATGAGATACCCACACTGGGAGAAAGCGGAAAGGATGTCTATTTTCCTGCTCACTAACTTACCAGAAAGCATCGAGTTCCTACCCCGAGACTTGCCAAAAGTCCAGTTCATTCATTTGCTACCTTTCTCCAACGAGATCCAGATCTGTTTCCACAACGCGCTTAGGATCTTATCTTATTATCTTATTATTATCTTATTAGCCTTGCTCGGTCCGTCCAAGAGAGAAGAAGGCAGACGGTTTTGCGCTCAGGGAGAAAGGAAAGGAGCCTCTCGCTCACGCTGCACACTGCCCCCCCCTCCACCCCAGCAACGCTTAGGAAAAGAGTTACACAAGCATCCTTTCCAGAAGTGAATCGGGGGGGTGGGGGGGAGGATTCGGAGCAAAGGCTGAAACCGGGAAGAGAAAAATTCCCAAAGAAAATCGCACGAGCAGCATCCCATTCCTGGGAGAAAAACAAAAAAACAAAAAACACGAACTCTTCCCGAAGTGCAAAAGCAAGGATGGCGCTTTCTCAGCTTTGAGTGGCGTCGCTGCTCTCCCACCCCCTCCACTCGTCCCCACGTGTGGCAAAGTTTCTGCCACTGGGGGGGTGGAAGGAGGTGAGGGATGGGGGCAAAGCCTGGAGCCTGCCGGTCCGCTCACATGAGCGGAGGGGGTGGGGGGGGGGGGGGGGGAGGAGGAGGAAGAGAGACTCCGGCTGGCCTTGAAGGGGCTTCGCAAGTTGCGGAGCTCCGCCCCCGTCGCTCTTGCACCAAGTGACAACAACGTATTTGCCGGCATATAAGACGACCTTTGTTATATACTCGCTGTATAAGACGACCCCCCCACTTGGAGGCATGTTTTTCAGGGCAAAAAAGTCGTCTTATACGCCAGCAAATACGGTACATCATCTACAGTGAGGAAGATTATTCACAAGTGGAAAACATTCAAGTCAGTTGCCAATCTTCCTGAGTGGACATTCCAGCAAATTCACCCCAAGGGCAGACATGCAATCCTCAGAGAAATTGCAAAAAAAATCCCAGAGTTACATCTCACACCCTACAGGCCTCAGTTAGCATGTTAAATGTTAAAGTTCATAACACTACAGTTGGAAAAAGACTGAACCAGTATGGTTTGTTTGGAAAGGTTGCCAGGAGAAAGTCTCTTCTCTCTAAAAAGAGCATTGCAGTACAGCTTTGGTTTCTAAAGTTGTATCTGAACAAATCATAAGACTTTTGGAACACTGTCCTTTGGACAGATGAGACCACAGTGGAGATGTTTGGCCACAATACACAGTGCCATGTTTGATGAACCTCAAATACTGGATATCAGCACAAACATCTCATACCAACCATTAAGCATGGTGGTGGAGGGGGGGGGTCATTTGGACTTGCTTTGCAGTCACAGGATCTGGACACCTTGCAGTCACTGAGTTGACCATTAACTCTTCTGTATACCAAAGTATTGTAGAATCACATGTGAAGCCACCCATCTGACAGCTAAGTATTGACCGATATTGGGTCATGCAACAGGACAATGACCCCAAGCAGACCAGCAAAACTACAACAGAATGGCTGAAAAGGGAAAGAACCAAGGTGTTGCAATGGCGCAAAGTCCAGACCTCAATCCGATTGAAACGCTGTGGTGGGACCTCAAGTGAACTGTACATAAACAAATGCTCACAAATTTCAATTAAGGGAAGCAATGTTTTAAAGAACTGCGGGCCAAAATTCTTCCAAAATAGAATCAAAATTCTTTCAAAACTATTGAATCGTAAGTTTTACACACACAGCTCCTCCATTTTGGCTTTCTTTTTATAAAATAAATCATGACATGGTGTAATTTCATGTTGTTCATCTGAGGTTGTATTTACATACTTGTAAGACCTGCTAAGACTAGATTTTTACTATGTTCTCATACATAAAACTGAAGAACTCAAACAGGGTATTCTTCCTATTTACATGACTGTATAAACACACAAACCTAGTCACAGAAAAATGTGTAAGAATGAACATTTTGGTGACAGGATGACATAAAGAGCCTCTAGTTTAATTGAATACAAAAAAGGTTGACATATTTTTAACCATTGTTTCCCAGGCACTATTGGGGACTGGAAGAACCTCATGACTGTTGCTCAGAGTGAATGGTGTAGACCCTATCAAGTTTCTCCATGGAAGTTTTTCCCTCCATGAAGCAGACAATACTATAGAAGTGATTTGTCATGACCTTCTGGTCCCTTATACAACATCCCTTATGTTAGTCAGAATCTTTCTGCAACCATTTTATCTGAACTGATAACGTTTAAAGTGTCAGCAAAATGTTTGCCAGCATCTATCTGAATAAATGAGCAAAAAGTTAGGATGCACAACATTGTTACAATTATTAACCCAATGTATTGAACTTGGCTGCATTTGCAGAAAACATGCTGTCATCAGTGTCCACACAAACCAAGTCCATGTAATTCAATTAAAGTCTGCAACACTATACAATGTAATTATGCAACTACATTTTCATTACATAATTGCATAATGTAACTGTGTAATTACATTTCATTCTGCAATGAAATTATTCCTTGCATAGCCTAACACATATTTTCCTGTACAGATTGCACTAGATAAACACAGAAATTTTAAACAGGTAAACATACTAGGCCCCTTGAAACTCTACAGCTTTCATTTTCTATGCATATATCAAATTCTCCTTTATTCCTCTGGCCAAATTCTTTCACTTCACTTGCCTTCCAGTAGCTCCTTGGGAGCTGAGCTCTATAGCACATTTTTCAGTGAATGCTCAGAAGCCACAGCACCCAACGCAACTCTTGTTAATACGGCCGACAGTCATTCCAGTGTGAAATTCTAATTATGTATTCTCACCATATTGAATGGATTTTCTTTTTTTTTTTTAAACAAGTTTTATTAATTTCAAAAACAAACAAATCATCATCAACCATTACATATTTAAACCTTTTTCCATTATAAATTTTACAAGTCAGATAAAACCTTATCTTATACAATACAATTCTATTTTAAACCATTTCTAAATGAACATAAAAAACATCTCTTGTCCTCTATTTCTTTCTGACTTGATTATCGTCATTTTCTTTCTATGCTTCTAAAAGGTTTCACCAATACTTCTCAAAAACATAAACAGACACAAACAAACATATAAAAAATCTTTTAGTAAAGTAACTTAGCCCCCGGTTCCTCTCTTTATATGGGCTTTAATTATATTCATGCTCATCTTACAGATCATTACCTATTTTATTTACCATTCTGTATCTTCTATATATACTTCTCCACACATTTCACTCTTCATAATTCTATCTTATTCAATCCATCTTAATTTAAATAATTATATTTGTATCTTTTGCCCATCCTTTATTATCACTCTATCTCATTCCTTATAATGAAAGAAAAAAAAGAATTTCTCCTGAAATCTCTAATCAGAGTATGATGCCTTTCTATCCTCTCCCTAAATATTAGATTAACATTTAAAATGACACCTAATATCCAATCTGATTCTGCTTGGTACATTCTATCTATTAATTTTTACTTTTAATAACAATAAAAACAGAGTAATAAATCGGAAATGTTTAAATACATAGTATCCTCCTAAATACGTAGTTAAATAATAAATCTAAATAATAAATCTTATAACATTCTCATTGCCTTTCCCTTCAATATTTTATTACATTTTAAAAATCAATCATTATTAAACATTTCAACATTTTAACTTCTTATTAACTCTTAAACCATTCTAATTTTCTATTTCTAATGCAAATATTACAATACCGTCTTATGTACCTTGCAAAATCTTTTTTAAGAAAATTTATACTTTACCCTTTATCCCTGAAAAAGATTCCTCTTTTCCCATCCAATTTTAAAACTTTGTGGCTTTTCTCCGCCTTTCCCCTTTCTTTCTTCCCCCACCCGATCTTCCTACCCCCCTTCTTCTAACCTCTGTCTTGCTGACATCCCTTCTCTGTTGTATTCCCTTTTTCTCTTGTTTGCTATCATTATATTTATTTTGCATCATATTTTTCTCTTTCTTAAATGTTTTTTTAGATCTTAAGTCCTTCATTTTCCTCGCTTTCTTCCTTCCTTCTTCCTTAGGTAAATTTTGGGATTCATTAAAGATGGTGTCTTCGTCTTCTTCTTGTTGTAGTTCTATCTGTCGCATTGTCTGTTCATAGTTAACCAGCGCCATTTCTAAAAATAGAAAAGCTTTTTCCATACCATCTTTACAGGCTGCTTTTGTTTGCTCATATTCATCCCTCAGTTCCTCAAGGGAGAAAGCCATTATAAATCTTTTCTTTTCTTTTTTCCCTCTTTCTTCTTACTCCAACCAAAATATTCCAAAAGAAAAGTAAGACAATCCCAAAGTCCACAATCCTCAATCAATCCAAGCCAAGCCAAAATTCCCACTTTCTCTTCCAGGGGTAGTATCAGACAAAGGAAAAAAGAAAATCCAAATCTGTGTTTTGAAGCCTTATTAAAAAAAAATTTCTCTCTCCAAATCCTTAAGGCATCTCCTCCAACAAAATCCAGCCAGATAAATATATTTTTTGTCCTCTCCCTTCTGACTTATCCCATAAAGCTAGTTTTACCTGAAAAAAAACAGGTTTCTCAATATCCGTTTGTTAATTCCATCTGGAGGGAGAGTAAACTTTCCTTTCAGCACCTCAGAATTGCCGCTTACTTTCTCTTATGGAAAGAATCATCCAAAAAGCCATCACTTCCAGGAATTAAATTAAATATATCTCAGAGTCCTGGATCGACCAAGAAGACTTTCACTTTTAAAAACTTTCTCCTCTTCCTCCTGCGCATACTTGCCCAGCTGCCGGCTTCTTTGTGGCGGCCATTACGGACCGCCGCTACGCCGTCTTGGTAAAAGGAGGTTCTGCCGGCCAGGGAGGGGGTCTGCAACACCCCCAAACCCTTTTCTGGATCACCCCTACCTTCAGCTGCCCCTGCAGGGCAGCCTTGCTCCGCACCCTTTCGGATCGGAGCCCCAAAAGCGGCTAGCGCGGCAGGGATCGCGCAGCTTCGCGAATCCCTACCGCTCGCAAAGCCGACAAACCGGAAATCCATATTGAATGGATTTTCATGGAACAGATTTAGGTGACTTTCAGCTAAGACTTTTCTGGTATGATTGCACCTATTCAGCATGGCTCTTAGATAGAGCATGCAGGTGTTCCCTCACCCCACCCCCAATGAAGTACTGTTGCCTTTGGAGGGGGACAATAATATAACAACTCTTATATAAAATTATATATAGAAATGGGGATTGGGATTCAGGTTTGAAAATACAATAACATTGTTCCGGCCGCATCTCCTATTGGTAAATCCATAATTCTTCATATAATGATACATTCCAAATACTTGGCATGTAAATCAAAAGTGTCTTTGTATTTTTAAAACATACTGATTTTTATAGCCACACTTCAATAAATGTATGGATTCAGTAAGACAAGTGCAATAAAAGTCTATGTCAGCTAAGAAAGTTCCCCTTGAACCATTTTACATTTCCAAGTTAGGTTATTGCTCCTCTCTTGCTTATTTTTGGAATGCAGAAGTAGTACTGACACAATGATTGACTAAAGATCAGCCTTCTTAAATATTTGAGCACTCTACAGGAGTATAAGTACATTGACAAACCATAGCAAATAAGCTGATTTAAGGACATGACACGAGTGACTGTCAGAGACTATATAGATAAGGTAAGGTAAGAAAAGAATTGCAATGAGTATGTTCATAACATTGTAATTAAAACTTTTTCCTTTACCCAGAATTTTTAGATTCCAAAAAGAACAGCAAATTTACCCTTTGCAATGGAAACTTTTATGGATGAAAATAGAGTTCATTGAACTAATGAATTAATTAGGGAAATAATAACATGTACATTGTTTTTCTTTATGTTAGCAGGATTCATTTATTTTAAAGAACCGAATTAATACAATATTGTCCATACATGTAGGAAGTATTGATAATTGCTCTATTATTACATCAACAGTTGAAGAAATGGAACCAGAGGATGAGTCCCTGTATAAATACAAAGGATTCTATTTCATAACTGGAATCTCCTCACCTGAACATTTAGATTCACTGGACAGTTTTGAAATCAGAGATGATGATACATTCATAATCACATATCCTAAATCCGGTAAGTTCAAAGATATCTTTCAAGAAAGAGTTAATCTTGTGTCTAATGATGTTATACAGTTCCTCAGTATTTTGGTTGCTGTGACTCTGTTATGCTGTAATATCTGCTATCGACAGATATTAAAATTTAGCATTTTATAAGAAGCTGGAAATGTAGGAAAAATAAAGCTGCTAAATCTCTACTTTCATTATTTATATTTTACTCAACATTGATGGATGGGTGACCTTGGCTAGTTACTCTCCCTCAGCCCAATCTACCTCACACGGTTGTTGTGAGGAAAATAGGAGGAGGAAGAAGTATCAGGTATGTTTGCCACCTTGAGTTAGTTCTAAAACTAATAAAGGCAGGATAGAAATAAATAGCTATTCTTTTCTCATCCACCCATCAGCTTAATCTATCAAGTTTAGTAGAGTTAATTATCTTCATGCATCTCTGAAATATTTGCTATTCTCCCTGATAGGAAGGTTGGCTTTGCATAAGTTCAACGTTCTCCAAATAATAATGGCTGAATCGATTTAATTTTTCCTTAACTGCAGGAACAATATGGACTCAGAATATTGTCAGCTTGATTCTTTATGAAGGCCATCGAAATGGAACTGAAAATATTACCCTCATTGATCGGGCACCATGGTTGGAGTATAATCTTTTCCATGTAGATTTACCCAATCGCCCATCACCTCGTGTCATTTGTTCCCACCTGCCCTACTATATGGTACCCAAAGGATTACAAAATAAAAGAGCAAAAGTAGGACATATTTTTTTAACTTGTTAGGTGGAGTGGGGTACTGTCTGCTTTTTTTTCCTTTTAACTCTGTATCTGAATTTTTTATTAACTAATAGGCAAGGGTACACCAATAAATATTACATTGTTCCAATATGTTTGGTAGACAATAGCAAGTTTTGAAGTGTGAGGGTAAAAAAACAGTGTTAAAATCAGAAGGTCATGCCCAGCAAAGTTTCCTTCTAGATCCAATTCATGGTGCTGGTTTTGACCTTTAAACCCCTTGATAATTAGGGAACATGTTATTTGAAGGACCTCTCCTCCCCAGTTGCAACTAGGCATCACATCGAGTCCAGCAGGAAAGTAATGTTGGGGTCCCATCAACTCGGGAGATTTGTTAGGCAGGATTTAGGAGGAAAGCCCTTTCTTCTGTGGTCTCTGCCAGATGGAAAATCATTCTCCCAACTAGAGGTTGGCCCCAATCCTGTTGGTCTGCTGGAAGGTTCTCAAACATGGTTTAGCTAATGAGCTTTGAGATCCCATGATATAATAGAGCCCATTAGATGAAGGTGTGAGAGTTACTTGGTGCCCTCTCTGTATGCTTTAGGTTTTTTTGACTAGGTGTTATCATCTTTCTCTTACAGATTATTTATGTGCTTAGAAATCCAAAGGATGCCTTGGTTTCTAGTTACCATTTTCACATAATGTCAGTTAAAATAAAGACTCCAAAAGACTTTGATACATTCTTGGAGAGGTTTTTGGCTGGCAAAGGTAAGACGAATTTGATCATGACAATTATGGATAAGAGATTATGAATATATTTTGATCCGCTTCCCACAAAGAGCAAACAATCCACCTTCTCTCCTAACATAAGAAATGAATAATGATTCTCTATACTCGTGCAGTAATTTGTGTAAACTCTACAGAAATATTTTATATGGATTGGTGGAGAAGAACGCAGGCCTCCTAGGACAACTATGATGTAAAAGTGAGTGGGGAGAAAAGAGAAGGCAGCTTATTAAGGGAGAGAGATGAGAAATACTAAGATATATTTAATATGGAGGAGAAAATGGAGAGAAATTGTTTACCAATTCAAAATCGGGATGTGAATGTGTTGGAGTGGATGGCTAGAATCAAATATTTTTAAAAAATCAATATTAGTTAATGAACCAAATACTCAAATGAAATAACAAGGGAAGCGTTTTAAAGGTTGGAAAGAGAAAAGAGCTAACCAGAGTCAGTCTGATATTTAAAGAAGTATAAAAAAATTAAATCAGATTGCCCCAAAGTCCCAAATAAGAAAAAGCAAAGAAATGAAGTTATATAGCAGCATCTTGACAAAAATCCCCCCTTAACAAGTTGGAGTATACAACTACATTAGTTGCTACGCTCATTCCTTCTCTACACATTCAGTGATGTTAGGCCAGCTCCTCAGTTGTGCTTTCATGCTTTGAACTTTAGGCCCACCAGGCCCATAATGGAGGAAACTCATCAGGATCATAATGGAGAAAACTCAAGCATTAACAATGTAGAAAGTGCCGTGCTGGCGCAGTGCTTAGAATGCAGTACTGCAGGCCACTTCTGTTGACTGATGGCTGCCTGCAATTTGGCAGTTCAAATCTCAGCCGGCTCAAGCCTGCCACCTTTCTGAGGTTGGTAATATGAGAACACAGATTGTTGGGGGAAATAGGCTGACTCTGTAAACTGCTTGGAGAGGGCTGTAAAGACCATGTAGATAAGACTGCTCTCATTTTTATGCTAAACCCATTTCTCTCCTAACAGTGTTTGTACTTCATGTTTTGTAGTTTGTGGCTAGACCATATAGATATTTGGGTAACCACCAGGTGAGCTATCATGCTTTGATCTTTAGTCCAACCAGAATCATAAGGTTATGTGGAGGAAATTCATGCATTAATCCTCACGTTCATGCTAAACTCATTTCTCTTCTATCAGTGGCTTGTAATTCGTGGCTAGACCACGTAGAAGGCTGGTACTCTCATAAGAGTGATTTCAATATACTCTTTCTGTCTTATGAAGAAATGAAAAAGGTAAGAGATGTTGTGTTGTGTAGTGCAATATGTACAACCATCAAGCACAGAAAGCTTTAGAAATGATGGGATATGTAAATAACTTATTCCAATAGGGAGTAGCAGAGGTCACCGTAGAGCCAATCTTGGGAAAGTATATTTTTTAGCCTGGCTTGGGAACTGGCCAGCCTCTGATGCAGCCAAGATTGCTAGGAATATGACTCTGAATCTGTGGCACATAAATATATTGTAAACTAAAAATGTTTCTCAGCAATTTGCCTCATGGAAACTTTTACAAGAAGTCCTAAAGCAGCATTTATTTATTTAATTCATTGATATTGCTTCTATGTACAGTTTTCATTTTTTAAAAAATATTTTATCTCAAGGTAATTTTTCAGGAGGAAAAGAATTAAAGTTTAATATGCAAGATATGTATTATAAAGAAATAATCTTGAGAATTCCTGAAATATATCAACAATATTTTCCATCTTTTCTCCATTGTTCTGGATGAACTAATATAAAGCTTTATCAAATTGCAGGATCTGAAAAGTTCTGTACTGAAAATATGCAATTTCCTAGGGAAAAAACTAACTGAAAAGGAGGTGGATGATGTGGTGGATAAAGCTACATTTGATAACATGAAAGCGGATCCTAGAGCAAACTACACATCCATACCTCCCAGTATACTAGATTTCAGCAAAGGAAACTTTCTTCGCAAAGGTAGATCAGTAATAATTCATACTCTGGAGTTATGCTTTTGGAATGTGCCAGGCTTCATCTGAAACCAGGTTCCCACCTTCATCTGAAAGGCACCTTCTAAAGTGATATGGACCTGCCCCTCTTTCTGCTGTCTCTCCATGATGTTGTGTTTGCCTCATCAGCAGCCTACGTTTGAGGCAGCCGTAACTAAGCCTTTCTTAGTTGTGCCAATGTTAAAGTGGTGTTCTCTTTTTCACAACAAATTTCAGGCATGGATATAATCTGACCTGTTTCAATTATCATTCTGTTGGTTGCACAGTCTAATGATCCTTTGGGTGTGGGATTGTTTTAGCTCATACTGACCACTTTAGGATGGTGGAGACACAACTTCTTTTTTCTTTACCTTGGGTACTCTCCTCCACCAGGATGGGGTGAATCATACGGTTAGGACAAAGTTAGCAAGCCCATGTTTGAAATCCGAGTGCTGCTGCATGGCGGGGTGAGCTCCTGTCATTCTCTGTAGCACCTTGTTGGGAACATGAAAGGAGCACCACTCCCGGGACATCTCCCTGGAAAAAATGATGTCACCAGCTAATCCTTTCAACCTGGAAAGGCTAATCAACATTTTTTCAACCTTGAAAAAAGGTGTCTCCGACATAGGAGGGCATTGTCCTCCAGCCTTACAACTACCTAAATCTGCAGGGACATATTCAATGATCAAAAGCCATCAATCATTTCTCTTAAGCATTGAGCTAATTGACTGAACTCACAATCATTTAGAACTTCACTGGGAGACCATTGGTTCCATGACTTCCCAGTAAGAGATACTTGTGGCAGGGGAATCACACAACACCTCCTAGATAGAGAGATCTTTGCCTTCTACCAAGTCTTCCTTCTGTAATCCAGCTCAAGTTAAAATAGTAAGAACGAGTTTTCCACCCAAAAACAATCAACACAGATTTCTAAGAACTGTTTGATGGGCAGAGAAGTGGTTAAGCATTCCTTTGATAACTGAGAAACATGCAATGTTCCAAGTTAGTCAGCTTTTGCAAACTATTACCCTCTTTCTCAGTCTCAGAGAAGCCTATAGTAGGCAAGGTAATTGGAGAGTAAAAACCAAACTGAAGAATTTGGTTCTTTATCCCTATGGTCCCCACCTGACGCCCTGAAATATTTTATATACAGTAATGTTAAAAAGAAAGTACACTCTGAGTTCTATCGTTTACGTATGAAGACATAGTAAAAGTCATCTGATCTTTAGCAGTTCTTAAAAGCAGGTAAATGCATCCTCAGATGAACAACACATGACGTATCACACCATGCCATCATTTATTTATAAAAAGAAAGCCAAAATAGGGAAGCCATGTGTGAAAAATTAAGAACCTTCTTAATTCTTCCATAGGTATGAAGAGGCTCAGTAACTCCCAATTGCTGCTAATCAAGTGCCCTTAATCAATTGATCATCAGCAAGTGTAACTACCTCTATAAACCCCAAAGTTTTATGAGTTTGCTTGTCTCCATCATTGAGTGTGTCTTAACACAATGCCAAAGAGGAAGGACATCAGTAATAATCTTAGAGAACCAATTGTTCCTGTCTATCAGTCTGGGAAGGATTTTAAGGTCATTTCCAAACAATTTAAAAGTACATCGTCTACAGTGAGGAAGATTATTCACAAGTGGAAAACATTCAAGATATTTGCCAATCTTCCTGAGTGGACATCCCAGCAAATTCACCCCAAGGTCAGACATGCAATCCTCAGAGAAATTGCAAAAAAATCCAAGAGTTACATCTCAGACCCTACAGGCCTCAGTTAGCATGTTAAATGTCAAAGTTCATAACACTACAGTTGGAAAAAGACTGAACCAGTATGGTTTGTTTGGAAAGATTGCCCGGAGAAAGTCTCTTCTCTCTAAAAAGAGCATTGCAGTACAGCTTTGGTTTCTAAAGTTGCATCTGAACAAATCACAAGACTTTTGGAACACTGTCCTTTGGACAGATGAGACCACAGTGGAGATGTTTGGCCACAATACACGGTGCCATGTTTGATGACCTCAAATACTGGATATCAGCACAAACATCTCATACCAACCATTAAGCATGGTGGTGGAGGGGGGATGATTTGGACTTGCTTTGCAGTCACAGGATCTGGACACCTTGCAGTCACTGAGTTGACCATTATCTCCTCTGTATACCAAAGTATTGTAGAATCACATGTGAACCCACCTGTCAGACAGCTAAGGATTGAGCAACATTGGGTCATGGAACAGGACAATGACCCCAAGCACATCAGCAGAACTACAACAGAATGGCTGAAAAGGGAAAGAACCAAGGTGTTGCAATGGCCCAAAGTCCAGACCTCAACCCGATTGAAACGCTGTGGTGGGACCTCAAGTGAACTGTACATAAACAAATGCTCACAAATTTCAATTAAGGGAAGCAATGTTTTAAAGAACTGCAGGCCAAAATTCTTCCAAAATAGAATGAAAATTCTTTCAAAACTATTGAATCGTAAGTTTTACACACACAGCTCCTCCATTTTGGCTTTCTTTTTATAAAATAAATCATGACATGGTGTAATGTCATGTTGTTCATCTGAGGTTGTACTTACATACTTTTAAGACCTGCTAAGACTAGATTTTTACTATGTTCTCATACATAAAACTGAAGAACTCAAACAGGGTATTCTTCCTATTTACATGACTGTATAAACACACAAACCTAGTCAAAGAAAAATGTGTAAGAATGAACATTTTGGTGACAGGATGACACAAAGAGCCTCTAGTTTAATTGAATACAAAAAAGGTTGACATATTTTTAACCATTGTTTCCCAGGCACTATTGGGGACTGGAAGAACCTCATGACTGTTGCCCAGAGTGAAAGGTTTGACCACGTCTTTAAGGAGAGGATGGAAAAGCTGCCCTTAAAGTTCTGCTGGGATATTCAGGAGGATCCTCAGCCTATTTCCAGCTCAGTGGAGGAAAATAATGTGTGATACACATCTTCAAATGGCTTGAATCAGAAATGACCTTCCACGAGTCATATTACATTGTAAAGTTTAATTCTCAACTCACAAATATCATAGAAGAGAGCAACATTAAATTCTGTGTTATTGTTAAATATTGTTTATTGAGTTAGATTTCCATAGCTGCCTGACTCTAAATGAAATAGAGCCCCACAAAGACAACATAACACTTATATTTTCTGACTCCCTGAAGATATATATATTGCTTGCTGTATCATCTTAGCCCCACTCTTGAAGGGAAAATCAAGTTTTTTAAAAAAAAAATTGGGGGGGGAAGACTAACATACTCAGGGTACTACAAATCTTGGTACCTCATGGATAGGGTGGGGAAGAGATTAAACAAGGCGTATAACCGAGGTCTCATCAGATTATATTATTTATTATTTGAAAAAGTTCATATAGCCCCCCAGCTGATATATGTTGCCTCCAGGTGGCTTCCAACATTAAAACAGTGTAAAAATAACCCTGATTTCCTCCACCCACCCCAGCAAGACTGACAACATAGTTACACTATGATCGAGTCCTTATCAGTTAGGGAGTCCCAAGGCTCACTGACAAAATCATGTCTTCAGAACCTTCCAGAAAAATAAAAGATGATAACCAGCATCTTGAACTGCCTCCAGAAGCAGATGAGTAATCAATGCCTCTCCCACAAGGGGTGGTGGTGTTGTTCCGTTGCTGAGTCATTTCTGACTGTTCATGACCCACGGACTGTAGTATGCCAGGCCTACTGTCATCTACTGTCTTCCTGAGTCAGCCCAAATTCATTGATGACACTCTCTAACCATCTCACCCCCTGCTGTCTCCTTCTCCTTTTGCCTTCAATCACAAGAGTTGTGCAGACATTTTGAACTCATTGAAATTTCTGGATAAGATTCCAGAAGCCCTGTGTACAGTGCATGACAATCCTCTAACTGGAGATATCTAGAACACAGGAACCATGAAGAGAACTGGTTGGTCCAGGAAATTGTGGTGCACAACTCATAACTGCAGACAGACCACCCTGGCCATGACCACCACCTACCCCTTGAACAGTTGTTGCTAATCCCAAAGAACCCACAGATCACACACTAAGTCTGTTTGGCACAATGCAAGTCCATCCATGACCAACAATGGCAATTCTCTGAGAATCAAGGAATCCCAAACCCATGTTAAAGGAAAATGTTAAGATTGGAAAGCAAAAGAATAAGATGAAGGAACACTGAAGAATAAAGAAATTGCCAGAACATGCTACACTAATGTGCTTGGTGATGATTGCATGGTTTGAAAATCATTCCTTTTCTCCTTTATATTAGTTTCTATTTTAATATATGATGTTGAAACTCTGTAAAGATACTATAAAAATCCCCAAAAGTTAATGGTGTCCTGGCATTATGCTACTAAGGTTCTTTTATTTGTGAATGTCATCATATTAAATAGAGTTGGCAAACTCCTGTCCTTGACTGATGCCAAAAAAATATTGGAGCTTACTGCAATCTGCTAACGTAGACTAAATTTCTTGCCTCTCTCACCTGACATCTCCATCCTCCCCTCTCTTAACATACTGATATGTTTGAAGCCCCCCCTCCTTTTTTAGGTGTGTCATGGGGAGGAGCATTGACTGCCAAATGGTGGACATGTTTATTTTTTTTTACCTCTCATTTGGGTGCCCATTTGAGCATCATTATATCACAGTGGCTGGCTTACTGGGATGCACTTAAGAAGCTCATTGGAAAAAGCCTTATGGATATTCTGAGAGTCAGCAATTCTGAAGCTACATCAGTAACTCTTATTTTTCAAATCCATATTTTAATTTCCTATCAACACATATTGGTCATAAATTTGGAAAAAGGAATGGAAAGGTAAACTGGGATGTGGTGATTCTGAGAATGCTTCCCGTGAATTGCATTTTAGCAAGTGAGATAGTAGACCCCAAAATATTTTTCAGTGACAATGCATTAATCTATTGTCAGATCAGGTTTTAGAGGTTTCACCAATCAGCCATACAAATCACCCAAAATTAATTTTTATATAGCACACGGACAGTTGATTTTTTTTGAATCTCTGATTGAATTTGAACTTTAATGCTTCAATTATAGAGCACAACAGAATTTGGTTGCTGAAACTTTGGGAAGATGAAATATAATCCAAAACAAAAGATGAGAAGCTACTTCCAGCTCATGGAAATATAAAATCCACTATACAGGTCACCTTTTTACATTCTTGACAGTAAACCTAGAAGGTTTCAGAGATATAGAAAACTGGGTTTAATGGTATCAACAGTGACTATCACAGACATCTTGATAAAATTTAAGGGTAGAACACAAGGCAAAAGCTAGCATTCTTTGGGGAAGCTATACATCTCAGACATCTTCTAAAACAGGGGTATCAAACTCTATTTCATTGAGGGCTAGATCAGCATTTTGGTTGTGAGACAGTAGACCCCTAAATATTTTTCAGCGACAATGGATTAATCGATCGTCGATTCAGGTTTTTAGAGGTTTTACCCATCAACTACACAAATCACTGAAAATTAAGTTTTATATACCATGTTTCCCCCAAAATAAGACCTGGTCTTATGTTTTCTTTGCCACCAAAAAAGGCACCAGGTCTTATCCTGGGGGGATGTCTGCCACTGACTCACCTCGCAGGGACAACATTGATAGCTCAACCTAGCAGGAGCCCACTTCCGGCCCACTTCTTCGGCCAACTTCTTCTGCAGCCGCTTGTCACTGCTTGTAGCTTGCATTGGAATTTCAGATCTAGTCACTATCTAGATGAACAGGGTTATAGTCTGGATTGTCCTCATTCTCTTTCAACTCCAGGTCATCCATTTCCTGAAACAACGATTCATCTACTTCCAAATTGTTTCCCGCTGGGAGGGGGGAAGAAAAGGAAAATAAAGGTGACATTTTATAGAGGCAAAAGAGATGAGTGCTTGTAATGACCACTTAGTAGTCTTAGCTAAAAAAACTGAGCCAGCATCCATAATTATATGTCCACCATTTGGTAGTCAATGCTCCTCCCCATGACACACCTAAAAAGAGAGTGGTTCTCATTTTACTGACCTTGGAAGGATGGAAGTCTGAGTCAACTTTGAGCTAATGACAATCTTTGGCAGTTGGCAGAATTAGCCTGCAATACTGCATTCTAATCACTGTGCCAACCTTACTCTTAATGCTGTAAAATGCTTTTGGAAAAGCATAATAAGACATTCCCTGGATTGTATGAGAGCTATTGATAAAACCTCTAATACTGAAAACACATATAGAAAACCACTCACACCCTACACACTCACACACAATGGTGTACACCCTATCAAGTTTCTCCATGGAAGGTTTTCCATCCATGAAGCAGACAATAATATAGAAGTGATTTGTCATGACCTTCTGGTCCCTTATACAACATCCCTTATGTTAGTCAGAATCTTTCTGCAACCATTTTATCTGAACTGATAACATTTAAAGTGTCAGCAAAATGTTTGCCAGCATCTATCTCAATAAATGAGCAAAAAATTAGGATGCACAACATTGTTACAATTATTAACCCAAGGTATTGAACTTGGCTGCATTTTCAGAAAACATGCTGTCATCAGTGTCCACACAAACCAAGACCATGTAATTCAATTAAAGTCTGCAACACTATACAATGTAATTATGCAATTACATTTTCATTACATAATTGCATAATGTAACTGTGCAATTACATTTCATTCTGCAATGAAATTATTCCTTGCATAGCCTAACACATATTTTCCTGTACAGATTGCACTAGGTAAACACAGAAATTTTAAACAGGTAAACATACTAGGCCCCTTGAAACTCTACAGCTTTCATTTTCTATGCATATATCAAATTCTCCTTTATTCCTCTGGCCAAATTCTTTCACTTCACTTGCCTTCCAGTAGCTCCATGGGAGCTGAGCTCTATAGCACATTTTTCAGTGAATGCTCAGAAGCCACAGCACCCAACGCAACTCTTGTTAATACAGCCGACAGTCATTCCAGTGTGAAATTCTAATTATGTATTCTCACCATATTGAATGGATTTTCATGGAAGAGATTTAGGTGACTTTCAGCTATGGAAAGGAAACTTCACGAGGACAGTGGTGTCACCCAAGCAGGAAAAGCCCAAAGGGAACATCAAGCCAGCCATAAAACAAACTTGCATAGGAAAAGAAATCAAATAAAAGATATTAAAGAAGCCCCTTAGACAAAAGCCCAAATAATTAAGAAAACTAGGGAAATAAGAAAAAGAAAACCCTTACAAATACAAGACATGCCAAATCAGCAAAACAAACAGACAAAAGACACAAAATATATTGCAAAGGAGACAGACAGGAGATTGCCACAAAACAAATATAAGAAAACATTAGGACGAAACTGATAATCCAATCAAACCACCCCGCGGAGTTTACCCTCCGGCGGAAATGAAGACAACCCCTGACAGGAGTTAAAACATTAAGAAATACAAACACAAGCACTCACACACAAAAGGAGAAACAAGGTATAAAAATCAGGGGCTTATCATACAAAGCTAGCTAGCCCCAGGAACGCAGACTTCTTGCTATCTCTTGCCTTCCTGAAAATAAAAAGATCCAGCTTTCAAGCAGTTGTCTGTATCCTTGCATCGGAGCTCTCCCAGCAAGAAAATTGAATCCTCAGAAGAAAGGCATTTTAAAAGCCTTTCAACACAGCTAAGACTTTTCTGGTTTGATTGCACCTATTCAGCACGGCTCTTAGATAGAGCATGCAGGCGTTCCCTCACCCCACCCCCAATGAAGTACTGTTGCCTTTGGAGGGGGACAATAATATAACAACTCTTATATAAAATTATATATAGAAATTGGGATTGGGATTCAGGTTTGAAAATACAATAACATTGTTCCGGCCGCATCTCCTATTGGTAAATCCATAATTCTTCATATAATGATACATTCCAAATACTTGGCATGTAAATCAAAAGTGCCTTTGTATTTTTAAAACATACTGATTTTTATAGCCACACTTCCATAAATGTATGGATACAGTAAGACAAGTGCAATAAAAGTCTATGTCAGCTAAGAAAGTTCCCCTTGAACCATTTTACATTTCCAAGTTAGGTTATTGCTCCTCTCTTGCTTATTTTTGGAATACAGAAGTAGTACTGACACAATGATTGACTAAAGATCAGCCTTCTGAAATATGTGAGCACTCTACAGGAGTATAAGTACATTGACAAACCATAGCAAATAAGCTGATTTAAGGACATGACACGAGTGACTGTCAGAGACTATATAGATAAGGTAAGGTAAGAAAAGAATTGCAATGAGTATGTTCATAACATTGTAATTAAAACTTTTTCCTTTACCCAGAATTTTTAGATTCCAAAAAGAACAGCAAATTTACTCTTTGCAATGGAAACTTTTATGGATGAAAATAGAGTTCATTGAACTAATGAATTAATTAGGGAAATAATAACATGTACATTGTTTTTCTTTATGTTAGCAGGATTCATTTATTTTATAGAACCGAATGAATACAATATTGACCATACATGTAGGAAGTATTGATTATTGCTCTATTATTACATCAACAGTTGAAGAAATGGAACCAGAGGATGAGTCCCTGTATAAATACAAAGGATTCTATTTCATAACTGGAATCTCCTCACCTGAACATTTAGATTCACTGGACAGTTTTGAAATCCGAGATGATGATACATTCATAATCACATATCCTAAATCTGGTAAGTTCAAAGATATTTTTCAAGAAAGAGTTAATCTTGTGTCTAATGCTGTTATACAGTTCCTCAGTATTTTGGTTGGTGTGACTCTGTTGGGCTATCGACAAATATTAACATTTAGCATTTTATAAGAAGCTGGAAATGTAGGAAAAATAAAGCTGCTAAATCTCTACTTTCATTTATATTTTACTCAACTTTGCTGGATGGGTGACCTTGGCTAGTTACTCTCCCTCAGCCCAATCTACCTCACAGGGTTGTTGTGAGGAAAATAGGAGGAGGAAGAAGTATCAGGTATGTTTGCCACCTTGAGTTAGTTCTAAAACTAATAAAGGCAGGATAGAAATAAATAGCTATTCTTTTCTCATCCACCCATCAGCTTAATCTATCAAGTTTAGTAGAGTTAATTATCTTCATGCATCTCTGAAATATTTGCTATTCTCCCTGATAGGAAGGTTGGCTTTGCATAAGTTCAATGTTCTCCAAATAATAATGGGTGAATCGATTTAATTTTTCCTTAATTGCAGGAACAATATGGACTCAGAATATTGTCAGCTTGATTCTTTATGAAGGACATCGAAATGGAACTGAAAATATTACCCTCTATGACCGGGCACCATGGCTGGAGTATAATCTTATCCATGTAGATTTATCCAATCGCCCATCACCTCGTGTCATTTGTTCCCACCTGCCCTACTATATGGTACCCAAAGGATTACAAAATAAAAGAGCAAAAGTAGGACATATTTTTTTAACTTGTTAGGTGGAGTGGGGTGCTGTCTGCCTTTTTTTTACTTTTAACTCTGTATCTGATTTTTTTATTAACTAATAGGCAAGGGTACACCAATAAATATTACATTGTTCCAATATGTTTGGTAGACAATAGCAAGTTTTGAAGTGTGAGGGTAAAAAAACAGTGTTAAAATCAGAAGGTCATGCCCAGCAAAGTTTCCTTCTAGATCCAATTCATGGTGCTGGTTTTGGCCTTTAAACCCCTTCATAAATAGGGAACATGTTATTTGAAGGACCTCTCCTCCCCAGTTGCAACTAGGCATCACATCAAGTCCAGCAGGAAAGTAATGTTGGGGTCCCATCAACTCGGGAGATTTGTTAGGCAGGACTTAGGAGGAAAGCCCTTTCTTCTGTGGTCTCTGCCAGATGGAAAATCATTCTCCCAACTAGAGGTTGGCCCCAATCCTGTTGGTCTGCTGGAAGGTTCTCAAACATGGTTTAGCTAATGACCTTTGAGATCCCATGATATAATAGAGCCCATTAGATGAAGGTGTGAGAGTTACTTGGTGCCCTCTCTGTATGCTTTAGGTTTTTTTGACTAGGTGTTATCATCTTTCTCTTACAGATTATTTATGTGCTTAGAAATCCAAAGGATGCCTTGGTTTCTGGTTACCATTTTCACATAATGTCAGTCAAAATAAAGACTCCAAAAGACTTTGATACATTCTTGGAGAGGTTTTTGGCTGGCAAAGGTAAGAAGAATTTGATCATGACAATTATGGATAAGAGATTATGAATATATTTTGATCCGCTTCCCACAAAGAGCAAACAATCCACCTTCTCTCCTAACATAAGAAATGAATAATGATTCTCTATACTCGTGCAGTAATTTCTGTAAACTCTACAGAAATATTTTATATGGATTGGTGGAGAAGAACGCAGGCCTCCTAGGACAACTATGATGTAAAAGTGAGTGGGGAGAAAAGAGAAGGCAGCTTATTAAGGGAGAGAGATGAGAAATACTAAGATATATTTAATATGGAGGAGAAAATGGAGAGAAATTGTTTAGCAATTCAAAATCAGGATGTGAATGAGTTGGAGTGGATGGCTAGAATCAAATACTTTTAAAAAATCAATATTAGTTAATGAACCAAATACTCAAATGAAATAACAAGGGAAGCGTTTTAAAGGTTGGAAAGAGAAAAGAGCTAACCAGAGTCAGTCTGATATTTAAAGAAGTATAAAAAAATTAAATCAGATTGCCCCAAAGTCCCAAATAAGAAAAAGCAAAGAAATGAAGTTATATAGCAGCATCTTGACAAAAATCCCCCCTTAACAAGTTGGAGTATACAACCACATTAGTTGCTACGCTCATTCCTTCTCTACACATTCAGTGATGTTAGGCCAGCTCCTCAGTTGTGCTTTCATGCTTTGAACTTTAGACCCACCAGACCCATAATGGAGGAAACTCATCAGGATCATAATGGAGAAAACTCAAGCATTAACAATGTAGAAAGTGCCGTGCTGGCGCAGTGATTAGAATGCAGTACTGCAGGCCACTTCTGTTGACTGATGGCTGCCTGCAATTTGGCAGTTCAAATCTCACCCGGTTCAAGCCTGCCAACTTTCTGAGGTTGGTAATATGAGAACACAGATTGTTGGGGGAAATAGGCTGACTCTGTAAACTGCTTGGAGAGGGCTGTAAAGACCACGTAAATAAGACTGCTCTCATTTTTATGCTAAACCCATTTCTCTCCTAACAGTGTTTGTACTTCATGTTTTGTAGTTTGTGGCTAGACCATATAGATATTTGGGTAACCACCAGGTGAGCTATCATGCTTTGATCTTTAGTCCAACCAGAATCATAAAGTTAAGTGGAGGAAATTCATGCATTAATCCTCACGTTCATGCTAAACTCATTTCTCTTCTATCAGTGTTTTGTAATTCGTGGCTAGACCACGTAGAAGGCTGGTACTCTCATAAGAGTGATTTCAATATACTCTTTCTGTCTTATGAAGAAATGAAAAAGGTAAGATATGTTGTGTTGTGTAGTGCAATATGTACAACCATCAAGCACAGAAAGCTTTAGAAATGATGGGATATGTAAATAACTTATTCCAATAGGGAGTAGCAGAGGTCACCATAGAGCCAATCTTGGGAAAGTATATTTTTTAGCCTGGCTTGGGAACTGGCCAGCCTCTGATGCAGCCAAGATTGCTTGGAATATGACTCTGAATCTGTGGCACATAACTATATTGTAAACTAAAAATGTTTCTCAGCAATTTGCCTCATGGAAAGTTTTACAAGAAGTCCTAAAGCAGCATTTATTTATTTAATTCATTGATATTGCTTCTATGTACAGTTTTCATTTAAATTTTTTTTTTTTTATCTCAAGGTAATTTTTCAGGAGGAAAAGAATTAAAGTTTAATATGCAAGATAGATATCTTGCAAGATAGATATAAAGAAATAATCTTGAGAATTCCTGAAATATATCAACAATATTTTCCATCTTTTCTCCATTGTTATGGATGAACTAATATAAAGCTTTATCAAATTGCAGGATCTGAAAAGTTCTGTACTGAAAATATGCAACTTCCTTGGGAAAACACTAACTGAAAAGGAGGTGGATCATGTGGTGGATAAAGCTACATTTGATAACATGAAAGCGGATTCTAGAGCAAACTACATATTCATGCCTCCCGATATACTAGATTTCAGCAAAGGAAACTTTCTTCGCAAAGGTAGATCAGTAATAATTCATACTCTGGAGTTATGCTTTTGGAATGTGCCAGGCTTCATCTGAAACCAGGTTCCCACCTTCATCTGAAAGGCACCTTCTAAAGTGATATGGACCTGTCCCAACAGGCTCTCTTTCTGCTGTCTCTCCATGATGTTGTGTTTGCCTCATCAGCAGCCTACGTTTGAGGCAGCCGTAACTAAGCCTTTCTTAGTTGTGCCAATGTTAAAGTGATGTTCTCTTTTTCACAACAAATTTCAAGCATGGATATAATCTGACCTGTTTCAATTATCATTCTGTTGGTTGCACAGTCTAATGATCCTTTGGGTGTGGGATTGTTTTAGCTCCTACTGACCACTTTAGGATGGTGGAGACACAACTTCTTTTTTCTCTACCTTGGGTACTCTCCTCCACCAGGATGGGGTGAATCATACGGTTAGGACAATGTTTTGAAAGCTAGCAAGGCCATGTTTGAAATCCGAGTGCTGCTGCATGGCGGGGTGAGCTCCTGTCATTCTCTGTAGCACCTTGTTGGGAACATGAAAGGAGCACCACTCCCGGGACATCTCCCTGGAAAAAATGATGTCACCAGCTAATCCTTTCAACCTGGAAAGGCTAATCAACATTTTTTCAACCTTGAAAAATGGTGTCTCCGACATAGGAGGGCATTGTCCTCCAGACTTACAACTACCTAAATCTGCAGGGACATATTCAATGATCAAAAGCCATCAATCATTTCTCTTAAGCATTGGGCTAATTGACTGAACTCACAATCATTTAGAACCTCACTGGGAGACCATTGGTTCCATGACTTCCCAGTAAGAGATACTTGTGGCAGGGGAATCACACAACACCTCCTAGATAGAGAGATCTTTGCCTTCTACCAAGTCTTCCTTCTGTAATCCAGCTCAAGTTAAAATAGTAAGAACGAGTTTTCCACCCAAAAACAATCAACACAGATTTCTAAGAACTGTTTGATGGGCAGGGAAGTGGTTAAGCATTCCTTTGATAACTGAGAAACGTGCCAAGTTAGTCAGCTTTTGCAAACTATTACCCTCTTTCTCAGTCTCAGAGAAGCCTATAGTAGGCAAGGTAATTGGAGAGTAAAAACCAAAACTGAAGAATTTGGTTCTTTATCCCTATGGTCCCCACCTGACGCCCTGAAATATTTTATATACAGTAATGTGAAAAAGAAAGTACACTCTGAGTTCTATCGTTTACGTATGAAGACATAGTAAAAGTCATCTGATCTTTAGCAGTTCTTAAAAGCAGGTAAATGCATCCTCAGATGAACAACACATGACGTATCACACCATGCCATCATTTATTTATAAAAAGAAAGCCAAAATAGGGAAGCCATGTGTGAAAAATTAAGAACCTTCTTAATTCTTCCATAGGTATGAAGAGGCTCAGTAACTCCCAATTGCTGCTAATCAAGTGCCCTTAATCAATTGATCATCAGCAAGTGTAACTACCTCTATAAACCCCAAAGTTTTATGAGTTTGCTTGTCTCCATCATTGAGTGTGTCTTAACACAATGCCAAAGAGGAAGGACATCAGTAATAATCTTAGAGAACCAATTGTTCCTGTCTATCAGTCTGGGAAGGATTTTAAGGTCATTTCCAAACAATTTAAAGTACATCGTCTACAGTGAGGAAGATTATTCACAAGTGGAAAACATTCAAGATATTTGCCAATCTTCCTGAGTGGACATCCCAGCAAATTCACCCCAAGGTCAGACATGCAATCCTCAGAGAAATTGCAAAAAAATCCAAGAGTTACATCTCAGACCCTACAGGCCTCAGTTAGCATGTTAAATGTCAAAGTTCATAACACTACAGTTGGAAAAAGACTGAACCAGTATGGTTTGTTTGGAAAGATTGCCCGGAGAAAGTCTCTTCTCTCTAAAAAGAGCATTGCAGTACAGCTTTGGTTTCTAAAGTTGCATCTGAACAAATCACAAGACTTTTGGAACACTGTCCTTTGGACAGATGAGACCACAGTGGAGATGTTTGGCCACAATACACGGTGCCATGTTTGATGAACCTCAAATACTGGATATCAGCACAAACATCTCATACCAACCATTAAGCATGGTGGTGGAGGGGGGGGTCATTTGGACTTGCTTTGCAGTCACAGGATCTGGACACCTTGCAGTCACTGAGTTGACCATTAACTCCTCTGTATACCAAAGTATTGTAGAATCACATGTGAAGCCACCTGTCAGACAGCTAAGGATTGAGCAACATTGGGTCATGGAACAGGACAATGACCCCAAGCACATCAGCAGAACTACAACAGAATGGCTGAAAAGGGAAAGAACCAAGGTGTTGCAATGGCCCAAAGTCCAGACCTCAACCCGATTGAAACGCTGTGGTGGGACCTCAAGTGAACTGTACATAAACAAATGCTCACAAATTTCAATTAAGGGAAGCAATGTTTTAAAGAACTGCGGGCCAAAATTCTTCCAAAATAGAATCAAAATTCTTTCAAAACTATTGAATCGTAAGTTTTACACACACAGCTCCTCCATTTTGGCTTTCTTTTTATAAAATAAATCATGACATGGTGTAATGTCATGTTGTTCATCTGAGGTTGTACTTACATACTTTTAAGACCTGCTAAGACTAGATTTTTACTATGTTCTCATACATAAAACTGAAGAACTCAAACAGGGTATTCTTCCTATTTACATGACTGTATAAACACACAAACCTAGTCAAAGAAAAATGTGTAAGAATGAACATTTTGGTGACAGGATGACACAAAGAGCCTCTAGTTTAATTGAATACAAAAGAGGTTGACATATTTTTAACCATTGTTTCCCAGGCACTATTGGGGACTGGAAGAACCTCATGACTGTTGCCCAGAGTGAAAGGTTTGACTGTGTCTTTAAGGAGAGGATGGAAAAGCTGCCCTTCAAGTTCTGCTGGGATATTCAGGAGGATCCTCAGCCTATTTCCAGTTCAGTGGAGGAAAATAATGTGTGATACACACCTTCAAATGGCTTGAATCAGAAATGACCTTCCACGAGTCATATTACATTGTAAAGTTTAATTCTCAACTCACAAATATCATAGAAGAGAGCAACATTAAATTCTGTGGTATTGTTAAATATTGTTTATTGAGTTAGATTTCCATAGCTGCCTGACTCTAAATGAAATAGAGCCCCACAAAGACAACATAACACTTATATTTTCTGACTCCCTGAAGATATATATATTGCTTGCTGTATCATCTTAGCCCAACTCTTGAAGGGAAAATCAAGTTTTTTTAAAAAAAATGGGGGGAAGACTAACATACTCAGGGTACTACAAATCTTGGTACCTCATGGATAGGGTGGGGAAGAGATTGAAATAAAAGAAAGGCGTATAACCGAGGTCTCATCAGATTATATTATTTATTATTTGAAAAAGTTCATATAGCCCCCCAGCTGATATATGTTGCCTCCAGGTGGCTTCCAACATTAAAACAGTCTAAAAAAAAAACCTGATTTCCTCCACCCACCCCAGCAACACTGACAACACAGTTACACTTTGATCGACTCCTTATCGGTTAGGGAGTCCCAAGGCTCACTTACAAAATCATGTCTTCAGAACCTTCCAGAAAAATAAAAGATGATAACCGGCATCTTGAACTGCCTCCAGAAGCAGATGAGTAATCAATGCCTCTCCCACAAGGGGTGGTGGTGTTGTTCCGTTGCTGAGTCATTTCTGACTGTTCATGACCCACGGACTGTAGTATGCCAGGCCTACTGTCATCTACTGTCTTCCTGAGTCAGCCCAAATTCATTGATGACACTCTCTAACCATCTCACCCCCTGCTGTCTCCTTCTCCTTTTGCCTTCAATCACAAGAGTTGTGCAGACATTTTGAACTCATTGAAATTTCTGGATAAGATTCCAGAAGCCCTGTGTACAGTGCATGACAATCCTCTAACTGGAGATATCTAGAACACAGGAACCATGAAGAGAACTGGTTGGTCCAGGAAATTGTGGTGCACAACTCATAACTGCAGACAGACCACCCTGGCCATGACCACCACCTACCCCTTGAACAGTTGTTGCTAATCCCAAAGAACCCACAGATCACACACTAAGTCTGTTTGGCACAATGCAAGTCCATCCATGACCAACAATGGCAATTCTCTGAGAATCAAGGAATCCCAAACCCATGTTAAAGGTAAATGTTAAGATTGGAAAGCTAAGGAATATCATTCCTTTTCTCCTTTATATTAGTTTCTATTTTAATATATGATGTTGAAACTCTGTAAAGATACTATAAAAATCCCCAAAAGTTAATGGTGTCCTGGCATTATGCTACCAAGGTTCTTTTATTTGTGAATGTCATCATATTAAATAGAGTTGGCAAACTCCTGTCCTTGACTGATGCCAAAAAAATATTGGAGCTTACTGCAATCTGCTAACGTAGAATAAATTTCTTGCCTCTCTCACCTGACATCTCCATCCTCCCCTCTCTTAACATACTGATATGTTTGAAGCCCCCCCTCCTTTTTTAGGTGTGTCATGGGGAGGAGCATTGACTGCCAAATGGTGGACATGTTTGTTTATTTTTTACCTCTCATTTGGGTGCCCATTTGAGCATCATTATATCACAGTGGCTGGCTTACTGGGATGCACTTAAGAAGCTCATTGGAAAAAGCCTTATGGATATTCTGAGAGTCAGCAATTCTGAAGCTACATCAGTAACTCTTATTTTTCAAATCCATATTTTAATTTCCTATCAACACATATTGGTCATAAATCTGGAAAAAGGAATGGAAAGGTAAACTGGGATGTGGTGATTTTGAGAATGCTTCCCGTGAATTGTATTTTAGCAAGTGAGATAGTAGACCCCAAAATATTTTTCAGTGACAATGCATTAATCTATTGTCAGATCAGGTTTTAGAGGTTTCACCAATCAGCCATACAAATCACCCAAAATTATTTTTTATATAGCACACGGACAGTTGATTTTTTTTGAATCTCTGATTGAATTTGAACTTTAATGCTTCAATTATAGAGCACAACAGAATTTAGTTGCTGAAACTTTGGGAAGATGAAATATAATCCAAAACAAAAGATGAGAAGCTACTTCCAGCTCATGGAAATATAAAATCCACTATACAGGTCACCTTTTTACATTCTTGACAGTAAACCTAGAAGGTTTCAGAGATATAGAAAACTGGGTTTAATGGTATCAACAGTGACTATCACAGACATCTTGATAAAATTTAAGGGTAGAACACAAGGCAAAAGCTAGCATTCTTTGGGGAAGCTATACATCTCAGACATCTTCTAAAACAGGGGTATCAAACTCTATTTCATTGAGGGCTAGATCAGCATTTTGGTTGTGAGACAGTAGACCCCTAAATATTTTTCAGCGACAATGGATTAATTGATCGTCGATTCAGGTTTTTAGAGGTTTTACCCATCAACTACACAAATCACTGAAAATTAAGTTTTATATACCATGTTTCCCCCAAAATAAGACCTGGTCTTATGTTTCTTCTGCCACCAAAAAAGGCACCAGGTCTTATCCTGGGGGGATGTCTGCCACTGACTCACCTCGCAGGAACAACATTGATAGCTCAACCTAGCAGGAGCCCACTTCCGGCCAACTTCTTCGGCCAACTTCTTCTGCAGTCGCTTGTCACTGCTTGTAGCTTGTATTGGAATTTCAGATCTAGTCACTATCTAGATGAACAGGGTTATAGTCTGGATTGTCCTCATCCTCTTTCAACTCCAGGTCATCCATTTCCTGAAACAACGATTCATCTACTTCCACATTGTTTCCCGCTGGGAGGGGGGAAGAAAAGGAAAATAAAGGTGACATTTTATAGAGGCAAAAGAGATGAGTGCTTGTAATGACCACTTAGTAGTCTTAGCTAAAAAAACTGAGCCACCATCCATAATTATATGTCCACCATTTGGTAGTCAATGCTCCTCCCCATGACACGCCTAAAAAGAGAGTGGTTCTCATTTTACTGACCTTGGAAGGATGGAAGTCTGAGTCAACTTTGAGCTAGTGACAATCTTTGGCAGTTGGCAGAATTAGCCTGCAATACTGCATTCTAATCACTGTGCCAACCTTACTCTTAATTCTGTAAAATGCTTTTGGAAAAGCATAATAAGACATTCCCTGGGTTGTATGAGAGCTATTGATAAAACCTCTAATACTGAAAACACATATAGAAAACCACTCACACCCTACACACTCACACACAATGGTGTAGACCCTATCAAGTTTCTCCATGGAAGTTTTTCCATCCATGAAGCAGATAATACTATAGAAGTGATTTGTCATGACCTTCTGGTCCCTTATACAACATCCCTTATGTTAGTCAGAATCTTTCTGGAACCATTTTATCTGAACTGATAACGTTTAAAGTGTCAGCAAAATGTTTGCCAGCATCTATCTGAATAAATGAGCAAAAAATTAGGATGCACAACATTGTTACAATTATTAACCCAATGTATTGAACTTGGCTGCATTTGCAGAAAACATGCTGTCATCAGTGTCCACACAAACCAAGTCCATGTAATTCAATTAAAGTCTGCAACACTATACAATGTAATTATGCAATTACATTTTCATTACATAATTGCATAATGTAACTGTGCAATTACATTTCATTATGCATTGAACTTATTCCTTGCATAGCCTAACACATATTTTCCTGTACAGATTGCACTAGGTAAACACAGAAATTTTAAACAGTAAACATACTAGGCCCCTTGAAACTCTACAGCTTTCTTTTTCTATGCATATATCAAATTCTCCTTTATTCCTCTGGCCAAATTCTTTCACTTCACTTGCCTTCCAGTAGCTCCATGGGAGCTGAGCTCTATAGCACATTTTTCAGTGAATGCTCAGAAGCCACAGCACCCAATGCAACTCTTGTTAATATGGCCGACAGTCATTCCAGTGTGAAATTCTAATTATGTATTCTCACCATATTGAATGGATTTTCATGGAAGAGATTTAGGTGACTTTCAGCTATGGAAAGGAAACTTCACGAGGACAGTGGTGTCACCCAAGCAGGAAAAGCCCAAAGGGAACATCAAGCCAGCCATAAAACAAACTTGCATAGGAAAAGAAATCAAATAAAAGGTATTAAAGAAGCCCCTTAGACAAAAGCCCAAATAATTAAGAAAACTAGGGAAACAAGAAAAGAAAACCCTTACAAATACAAGACATGCCAAATCAGCAAAACAAACAGACAAAAGACACAAAATATATTGCACAGGAGACAGACAGGAGATTGCCACAAAACAAATATAAGAAAACATTAGGACGAAACTGATAGTCCAATCAAACCACCCCGCAGAGTTTACCCTCCGGCGGAAATGAAGACAACCCCTGACAGAGTTAAAACATTAAGAAATACAAACACAAGCACTCACACACAAAAGGAGAAACAAGGTATAAAAATCAGGGGCTTATCATACAAAGCTAGCTAGCCCCAGGAATGCAGACTTCTTGCTATCTCTTGCCTTCCTGAAAATAAAAAGATCCAGCTTTCAAGCAGTTGTCTGTATCCTTGCACCGGAGCTCTCCCAGCAGGAAAATCGAATCCTCAGAAGAAAGGCATTTTAAAAGCCTTTCAACACAGCTAAGACTTTTCTGGTATGATTGCACCTATTCAGCATGGCTCTTAGATAGAGCATGCAGGCGTTCCCCCACCCCACCCCCAATGAAGTACTGTTGCCTTTGGAGGGGGACAATAATATAACAACTCTTATATAAAATTATATATAGAAATTGGGATTGGGATTCAGGTTTGAAAATACAATAACATTGTTCCGGCCGCATCTCCTATTGGTAAATCCATAATTCTTCATATAATGATACATTCCAAATACTTGGCATGTAAATCAAAAGTGCCTTTGTATTTTTAAAACATACTGATTTTTATAGCCACACTTCCATAAATGTATGGATACAGTAAGACAAGTGCAATAAAAGTCTATGTCAGCTAAGAAAGTTCCCCTTGAACCATTTTACATTTCCAAGTTAGGTTATTGCTCCTCTCTTGCTTATTTTTGGAATGCAGAAGTAGTACTGACACAATGATTGACTAAAGATCAGCCTTCTTAAATATTTGAGCACTCTACAGGAGTATAAGTACATTGACAAACCATAGCAAATAAGCTGATCTAAGGACATGACACGAGTGACTGTCAGAGACTATATAGATAAGGTAAGGTAAGAAAAGAATTGCAATGAGTATGTTCATAACATTGTAATTAAAACTTTTTCCTTTACCCAGAATTTTTAGATTCCAAAAAGAACAGCAAATTTACTCTTTGCAATGGAAACTTTTATGGATGAAAATAGAGTTCATTGAACTAATGAATTAATTAGGGAAATAATAACATGTACATTGTTTTTCTTTATGTTAGCAGGATTCATTTATTTTAAAGAACCAAATTAATACAATATTGACCATACATGTAGGAAGTATTGATAATTGCTCTATTATTACATCAACAGTTGAAGAAATGGAACCAGAGGATGAGTCCCTGTATAAATACAAAGGACTCTATTTCATAACTGGCTTCTCCTCACCTGAAAATTTAGATTCACTGGACAGTTTTGAAATCCGAGATGATGATACATTCATAATCACATATCCTAAATCCGGTAAGTTCAAAGATATCTTTCAAGAAAGAGTTAATCTTGTGTCTAATGCTGTTATACAGTTCCTCAGTATTTTGGTTGCTGTGACTCTGTTGTGCTATCGACAGATATTAAAATTTAGCATTTTATAAGAAGCTGGAAATGCAGGAAAAATAAAGCTGCTAAATCTCTACTTTCATCATTTATGTTTTACTCGACATTGTTGGATGGGTGACCTTGGCTAGTTACTCTCCCTCAGCCCAATCTACCTCACAGGGTTGTTGTGAGGAAAATAGGAGGAGAAAGAAGTATCGGGTATGTTTGCCACCTTGAGTTAGTTCTAAAACTAATAAAGGCAGGATAGAAATAAATAGCTATTCTTTTCTTATCCACCCATCAGCTTAATCTATCAAGTTTAGTAGAGTTAATTATCTTTATTCATCTCTGAAATGTTTGCTATTCTCCCTGATAGGAAGGTTGGCTTTGCATAAGTTCAACGTTCTCCAAATAATAATGGGTGAATCGATTTAATTTTTCCTTAATTGCAGGAACAATATGGACTCAGAATATTGTCAGCTTGATTCTTTATGAAGGCCATCGAAATGGAACTGAAAATATTGCCCTTATTGATCGGGCACCATGGTTGGAGTATAATCTTTTCCATGTAGATTTACCCAATCGCCCATCACCTCGTGTCATTTCTTCCCATCTGCCCTACTATATGGTACCCAAAGGATTACAAAATAAAAGAGCAAAAGTAGGACATATTTTTTTAACTTGTTAGGTGGAGTGGGATACTGTCTGCTTTTTTTTCCTTTTAACTCTGTATCTGAATTTTTTATTAACTAATAGGCAAGGGTAGACAAATAAATATTACATTGTTCCAATATGTTTGGCAGACAATAGCAAGTTTTGAAGTGTGAGGGTAAAAAAACAGTGTTAAAATCAGAAGGTCATGCCCATCAGAAATAGCTAAGAACTAAACTGAATATCAAACCCCTTAAGCTTATTTTTCCCTAGGTGACACTTCTAGGTGGATCGTAACACTTTGTATTCCATTGTCAGTTGCTATGTTAACATTTCTGGAGAATGTCAAATTGAGGGATGCTATCTTTAGCCCTCAAAATCCCTTCCCACGATTTCTACTCTCAGTTACTCATGCCCTAGTCACTGGAAGCTTCACTGGTGCAAAATGCAGCAGCAATGGGCATTTGTGTTTCTCTAGAACAGCATACATTACACCTCTGCTTTGGAAACTGCATTGACTACAAGTTTGCTTCTAGATCAGTGGTGGGATTCATTTTTTTTTACTACCAGTTCTGTGGGTGTGGCTTCGTGGGCATGGCAGGGGGAGGATACTGTAAAATCTCCAGTCAGAGGTGGTGTTTGCCAGTTCTTCTGACTACTCAAAATTTCCGCTACCGGTTCTCCAGAACTTGTCAGAACCTGCTGAATATCACCTCTGTTCTAGATCCAATTCATGGTGCTGGTTTTGGCCTTTAAACCCCTTCATAAATAGGGAACATGTTATTTGAAGGACCTCCCCTCCCCAGTTGCATCCATGCATCACATCAAGTCCCTCCGGAAAGTAATGTTGGGGTCCCATCAGCTAGGGAGATTTGTCAGGCAGGACTTAGGAGGAAAGCCTTTTTTTCTGTGGTCTCTGCCAGATGGAAAATCATTCTCCCAACTAGAGGTTGGCCCCAATCCTGTTGGTCTGCTGGAAGGTTCTCAAACATGGTTTTGCTAATGAGCTTTGAGATCCCATGATATAATAGAGCCCATTAGATGAAGGTGTGAGAGTTACTTGGTGCCCTCTCTGTATGCTTTAGGTTTTTTTGACTAGGTGTTATCATCTTTCTCTTACAGATTATTTATGTGCTTAGAAATCCAAAGGATGTCTTGGTTGCTAGTCACCATTTTCGCAAAATGTCAGCCAGAATAAAGACTCCAAAAGACTTTGATACATTCTTGGAGATGTTTTTGGCTGGCAAAGGTAAGAAGAATTTGATCATGACAAATGTTTTGTCAGTTTTTCTTATGGATAAGAGATTATGAATATATTTCAATCCGCTTCCCACAAAGAGAAAAATATCCACCTTCTCTCCTAACATAAGAAATGAATAATGATTCTCTATACTCGTGCAGTAATGTGTGCAAAGTCTACACAAATATTATATATGGACGGGTGGAAAGGAATGCAGGCCTCCTAGGACAACTATGATGTAAAAGTGAGTGGGAGGAAAGAGAAGGCAGCTTATTAAGGGAGAGAGATGAGAAATACTAAGATTTCTCTCCTATCAGTGTTTTGTAGTTCATGTTTTGTAGTTCATGGCTAGACTGTGCAGATATTTGGGAAACCACCAGTTGAGCTATCATGCTTTGATCTTTAGGCCCACCAGAATCATAAAGATAAGTGGAGGAAATTCAAGCATTCATCCTCATGTTTAAGCTAAACTCATTTCTCTCCTATCAGTGCCTTATAGTTCGTGGCTAGACCATATAGAAGGCTGGTACTCTCATAAGAGTGATTTCAATATTCTCTTCCTGTCTTATGAAGAAATGAAAAAGGTAAGATGTGTTTCAGTTGTGTAGTGCAATACGTACAACCATCAACACAGAAAGCTTTAGAAATGATGGGATATGTAAATAACTTATTCCAATAGGGAGTAGCAGAGGTCACCGTAGAGCCAATCTTGGCAAGGCATTTTTTTAGCCGAGCTTGGGAACTGGCCAGCCTCTGATGCAGCCAAGATTGCTAAGAATATGTCTGAATCTGTTGCACATAAATATATTGTGAAGTAAAAATGTTTATCTCAAAGTATTTTTTTCAGTAGGAAAAGAATTAAAGTTTAATATGCAAGATACGTATTACAAAGAAAACTTGAGGATTCCTGAAATATATCATCAATATTTTCCATCTTTTCTCCATTGTTCTGGATGAACTAATATAAAGCTTTATCAAATTGCAGGATCTGAGAAGTTCTGTACTGAAAATATGCAACTTCCTAGGGAAAAAACTAACTGAAAAGGAGGTGGATGATGTGGTGGATAAAGCTACATTTGATAACATGAAAGCGGATCCTAGAGCAAACTACACATTCATGTCTCCTGATATGCTACATCCTAGCAAAGGAAACTTTCTTCGCAAAGGTAGATCAGTAATAATTCATACTCTGGAGTTATGCTTTTGGAATGTGCCAGGCTTCATCTGAAACCAGGTTCCCACCTTCATCTGAAAGGCACCTTCTAAAGTGATATGGACCTGTCCCAACAGGCTCTCTTTCTGCTGTCTCTCCATGATGTTGTGTTTGCCTCATCAGCAGCCTACTGCTGGCATGGATATAATCTGACCTGTTTCAATTATCATTCTGTTGGTTGCACAGTCTAATGATCCTTTGGGTGTGGGATTGTTTTAGCTCCTACTGACCACTTTAGGATGGTGGAGACACAACTTCTTTTTTCTCTACCTTGGGTACTCTCCTCCACCAGGATGAGGTGAATCATACGGTTAGGACGCTGTTTTGAAAGTTAGCAAGCCCATGTTTGAAATCCGACTGCTGCTGCATGGCGGGGTGAGCTCCTGTCATTCTCTGTAGCACCTTGTTGGGAACATGAAAGGAGCACCACTCCCGGGACATCTCCCTGGAAAAAATGATGTCACCAGCTAATCCTTTCAACCTGGAAAGGCTAATCAACATTTTTTCAACCTTGAAAAATGGTGTCTCCGACATAGGAGGACATTGTCCTCCAGCCTTACAACTACCTAAATCTGCAGGGACATATTCAATGATCAAAAGCCATCAAACATTTCTCTTAAGCATTGGGCTAATTGACTGAACTCACAATCATTTAGAACCTCATTGGGGGACCATTGGTTCCATTACTTCCCAGTAAGAGATACTTGTGGCAGGGGAATCACACAACACCTCCTAGATAGAGAGATCTTTGCCTTCTACCAAGTCTTCCTTCTGTAATCCAGCTCAAGTTAAAATAGTAAGAAAGAGTTTTCCACCCAAAAACAATCAACACAGATTTCTAAGAACTGTTTGATGGGCAGGGAAGTGGTTAAGCATTCCTTTGATAACTGAGAAACATGCAATGTTCCAAGTTAGTCAGCTTTTGCAAACTATTACCCTCTTTCTCAGTCTCAGAGAAGCCTATAGTAGGCAAGGTAATTGGAGAGTAAAAACCAAAACTGAAGAATTTGGTTCTTTATCCCTATGGTCCCCACCTGACGCCCTGAAATATTTTATATACAGTAATGTGAAAAAGAAAGTACACTCTGAGTTCTATCGTTTACGTATGAAGCCTTTCTTAGTTGTGCCAATCTTAAAGTGATGTTCTCCTTTTCACCCTAACACATTTTGGGCATGGATATAATCTGACCTGTTTCAATTATCATTCTGTTGGTTGCACAGTCTAATGATCCTTTGGGTGTGGGATTGTTTTAGCTCATACTGACCACTTTAGGATGGTGGAGACACAACTTCTTCTTTCTCTACCTTGGGTACTCTCCTCCACCAGGATGGGGTAGGTCATATGGTTAGGATGCTGGGTTGAAAGCTAGCAAGCCCATGTTTGAAATCCGAGTGCTGCCGCATGGTGGGTTGAGCTCCTGTCATTCTCTGTAGCACCTTGTTGGGAACATGAAAGGAGCACCACTACCGAGACATCTCCCTGGAAAAAGTGATGTCACCAGCTAATCCTTTCAACCTGGAAACGCTAATCAACATTTTTTCAACCTTGAAAAATGGTGTCTCCGACATAGGAGGGCATTGTCCTCCAGTCTTAGAACTACCTCCTCTAAACCTGCAGGGACATATACAATGATCAAAAAGCCATCAATCATTTCTCTTAAGCATTGGCCCAACTGGGTGAACTCACAATCATTTAGAACCTCACTGGGAGACCATTGGATACTTGTGGCAGGTTAATCACTCAACACCTTCTAGATAGAAAGATCTTTGCCTTCTACCAAGTCTTCCTTCTGTAATCCAGCTCAAGTTAAAATAGTAAGAGTTTCCCACACAAAAACTATCAGCACAGATTTCTAAGAACTGTTTGATGGGCAGGGAAGTGGTTAAGCATTCCTTTGATAACTGAGGAACATGCAATGTTCCAAGTTAGTCAGCTTTTGCAAAGTATTACCCTCTTTCGCAGTCTCAGAGAAGCCTATAGTAGGCAAGGTAATTGGAGAGTAAAAACCAAAACTGAAGAATTTGGTTCTTCATCTCTATGGTCCCCACCTAACGCCCTGAAATATTTTATATACAGTAATGTGAAAAAGAAAGTACACTCTGAGTTCTATCGTTTACGTATCAAGACATAGTAAAAATCATCTGATCCTTAGCAGTTGTTAAAACCAGGTAAATGCATCCTCAGATGAACAACACATGACGTATCACACCATGCCATCATTTATTTATAAAAAGAAAGCCAAAATGGAGAAGCCATGTGTGAAAAATTAAGAACCTTCTTAATTCTTCCATAGGTATGAAGAGGCTCAGTAACTCCCAATTGCTACTAATCAAGTGCCCTTAATCAATTGATCATCAGCAAGTGTAACTACCTCTATAAACCTCAAAGTTTTATGAGTTTGCTTGTCTCCATCATTGAGTGTGTCTTAACACAATGCCAAAGAGGAAGGACATCAGTAATAATCTTAGAGAACCAATTGTTCCTGTCTATCAGTCTGGGAAGGATTTTAAGGTCATTTCCAAACAATTTAAAGTACATCATCTACAGTGAGGAAGATTATTCACAAGTGGAAAACATTCAAGATAGTTGCCAATCTTCCTGAGTGGACGTTCCAGCAAATTCACCCCAAGGTCAGACATGCAATCCTCAGAGAAATTGCAAAAAAAAATCCAAGAGTTACATCCCAGACCCTACAGGCCTCAGTTAGCATGTTAAATGTCAAAGTTCATAACACTACAGTTGGAAAAAGACTGAACAAGTGTGGTTTGTTTAAAAAATTTGCCAGGAGAAAGTCTCTTCTCTCTAAAAAGAGCATTGCAGCACAGCTTTGGTTTCTAAAGTTGCATCTGAACAAAACAAAATACTTTTGGAACACTGTCCTTTGGACAGATGAGACCACAGTGGAGATGTCTGGCCACAATACACAGTGCCATGTTTGATGAACATCAAATACTGGATATCAGCACAAACATCTCATACCAACTGTTGTGTCCCTGACTAGCTAAGTCTTCAACCTGGTCCGCATTTTGAGCGGGACCATCTGACTGTTCCCATTGGTTGGTGCCGTTTGACAGCAGACTATATAAGGAGCTGTCAAACGGCATCAACTGGGCTTTTGGGGCTCCGGCTCCAGCCAGCCGGCTGCCAGCCCAGCTGGGCAGCCACGTTAATCTGTTACTACTTCAAATAAAGAAACGTTATTCTTCAGCTCCTGTGTCTGCCTGGTGTGTCCGTCCGACCAAATACAACACTGGCGACGAGGATGGGATGTCAGAAGAGACACCCAGGCAAGAAGCTAAGTCACTGAAGAAAGAGCTGAAGCCACAGAATGTCTGAAGCCGCAGACAGTCTCTGCGCGCGCCAAATTTAAAGAGCCTCCTCAGCTGAGGAAAAGAAAGTCTCCCTGAGCTGAGGAGAAAGTCTCCCTGAGCTGAGGAGAAAGTCACTGCCTGACAGGCACTCTAGCCTCCCGTGCGAAAGGCACCCCCGTTGGCGCTACCAAGAGCGCAGAAGTCTGAAAGCCTCCCCAGCCGAGGAACAGTCGTCGCCATCAAGGCCCGTGAAGGCCGGCGAAACCCCCGTTGGCGCTACCAAGAGCGCAGAAGTCTGAAAGCCTCCCCAGCTGAGGAACAGACGTCGCCATCAAGGCCCGTGAAGGCCGGTGAAACCCCCCCGTAGAGCAGGCATAGAGCCGCCTCCTGTGCCAAGGGCACCCCTTTTGGCGCTACAAGAGCGCAAAAGCCTACAATTCCTAGCCGAGGGACAGACGTCGCCTCAAGGCCCGTGAAGACCGGCGCGGCCTCCGCTGCCCCCCTCCGACTCGGCCGCCGTTACCGTCGCTGCCGCCGCCGCAGCTTCCCGAGCTGCCGCCTCTGCCGCCTCGCTCCGCCGTGGCCTCCGCTGCCGCCGCGGCGGCCTCCGCTTCTTCTGCCGCCGCCGCGCCTCCGCTGCCGCCGCCGCAGCCTCCGCTTCTTCAGCCGCCGCGCCTCCGTCTTCTGCCACCGCCGCGCCTCCGCTGCCGCCGCCACGGCCTCCGCTCTTCTGCCGCCGCCGCGCCTCCGCTGCCGCCGCCGCGGCCTCCGCTTCTGCTGCCGCCGCCATGGCCTCCGCTGCCGCCGCCGCGGCCTCGCTGCCGCCGCTGCGGCCTCCGCTTCTCTGCAGCCGCCGCGGCCTCCGCTCTGCCGCCGCCGCGCCTCCGCTCTTCAGCCGCACGGCCTCCGTTCTTCTGCCGCCGCCGCGCCCCGCTGCGCTGCCGCTGCCTCCGCTCTTCTGCCGCCGCGGCCTTCGCGCTGCCGCCCGCCGCGCCTCCGCTTCTTCTGCCGCCGCCACGGCCTCGCTGCCGCCGCCTGCGCTCCGCTTCTTCTGCCGCGCCGCCGCGCGGCCTCCGCAGCGCATGCCCTTAGCTAGGGAAAGGGGTGTTGTGTCCCTGACTAGCTAAGTCTTCAACCTGGTCCGCATTTTGAGCGGGACCATCTGACTGTTCCCATTGGTTGGTGCCGTTTGACAGCAGACTATATAAGGAGCTGTCAAACGACATCAACTGGGCTTTTGGGGCTCCGGCTCCAGCCAGCCGGCTGCCAGCCCAGCTGGGCAGCCACGTTAATCTGTTACTACTTCAAATAAAGAAACGTTATTCTTCAGCTCCTGTGTCTGCCTGGTGTGTCCGTCCGACCAAATACAACACCAACCATTAAGCATGGTGGTGGAGGGGGGATGATTTGGACTTGCTTTGCAGTCACAGGATCTGGACACCTTGCAGTCACTGAGTTGACCATTAACTGTTTACCAAAGTATTGTAGAATCACATGTGAAGCCACCTGTCAGACAGCTAAGGATTGAGCAACATTGGGTCATGGAACAGGACAATGACCCCAAGCAGACCAGCAGAACTACAACAGAATGGCTGAAAAGGGAAAGAACCAAGGTGTTGCAATGGCCCAAAGTCCAGACCTCAACCCGATTGAAACACTGTGGTGGGACCTCAAGTGAACTGTACATAAACAAATGGTCACAAATTTCAGTTAACGGAAACAATGTTGTGAAGAACAGTGGGCCAAAATTCTTCCAAAATAGAATCAAAATTCTTTCAAAACTATTGAATCGTAAGTTTTACACACACAGCTCCTCCATTTTGGCTTTCTTTTTATAAAATAAATCATGACATGGTGTAATGTCATGTTGTTCATCTGAGGTTGTACTTACATACTTTTAAGACCTGCTAAGACTAGATTTTTACTATGTTCTCATACATAAAACTGAAGAACTCAAACAGGGTATTCTTCCTATTTACATGACTGTATAAACACACAAACCTAGTCACAGAAAAATGTGTAAGAATGAACATTTTGGTGACAGGATGACACAAAGAACCTCTAGTTTAATTGAATATAAAAAAGGTTGACATATTTTTAACCATTGTTTCCCAGGCACTATTGGGGACTGGAAGAACTTCATGACTGTTGCCCAGAGTGAAAGGTTTGACTGCGTCTTTAAGGAGAGGATGGAAAAGCTGCCCTTCAAGTTCTGCTGGGATATTCAGGAGGATCCTCAGCCTATTTCCAGCTCAGTGGAGGAAAATAATGTGTGATACACACTTTCAAATGGTTTGAATCAGAAATGGCCTTCCAAGAGTCATATCACATTGTAAAGTTTAATTCTCAACTCTACAGAGATCATAGAACAGAGAGCAACATTAAATTCTGTGTAATTAAATATTGTACGGCATTTGTTTATTGAGTTAGATTTCCATAGCTGCCTGAATCTGGGTGTTATAAATGAAATAGAGCCTCACAAAGACAACATAGCACTTATATTTTCTGCCTCCCTGAAGATACATATTGCTTGCTATATCATCTTAGCCCCACTCTTGAAGGGAAAGATTTGTTTATTTTTTTGGAAGGCTAACGTACTCAGGGTACTACTAATCTTGGTACCCCATGGATGGGGTGGGGAAGAGATTGAAACAAAAAAGGCATATAACCTAGGTCTCATTCGATTATATTATTTATCATTTTAAAAAGTTCATATATGTTGCCTCCAGATGGCTTCCAACATTAAAACAGTGTAAAAAAACTCCTTCCACCCACCCCAGCAACAGAGACCACACAGTTACACTGTGATTGGCTCCTTCTCAGTTAGGGAGTCCCTAGGCTCACTGACAAAATCCTGTCTTCAGATCTGCAGGATGAGGGTGGCGCAGCTACGGTTGAAAACCGCCAGCCAGCGTGCTCTCACCGTCCTTTGTGTGCAGGGGAGGGGGATGTTTTCCAGCTGTACCGATAGCCTGCCAGCCCCTCAGCTGACGATGCACATCAGCCCCATTGCAGGCTGCCGCCACCACTCAGCTAACCTGCCCAGCCCAAAGGAGGCAAAGCGGCCAGCTAGAAAGGCCATATAGAAGTGGTGGAGCACGTTCAGGCCCTGCAGGCAAAAGGCCACCGCGAGCAGGGAAAGCCAGATCCCCATCAATGCCATGGCTGCCCAGGCCCATCAAAGTTGTGGGGGAGGCACAAGCTCCTGGCTGGGCCTAGGTGACTGGCACCGATAGGGATCCAGCTCATGGTGGCCTTTTCCCTGCTGGGCCTGGGCATGCTCTACCACTTCTACACGGCCTTTCTAGCTGGCCTCTTTGCCTCCTTCATGCTGGGTGGGCCTGGTGTAGATGGCAGCAATCCACAGCAGTGCCGAGCTGCGTTGGTTGCACAGGCCAAGGGCAAGAGCCAAGATGATGAACAACAATCTGCTCTCCAACCGGAAGCAAAAACAGATGGGAAGGAATGGAGTAGGCGGGCCAATGGCGTCTGGGAACAGCTTCCTCACCCCCTGCCTCACCTTGTCTTGGCCTGTGGTGGCGGCAGTAGCCAGAGGCAGAGGCATAGGGGAGAGGCATGCAGATTGGCATTCTAGATGAGCCGGGCAACCGCCTGCCCAGTCCCAGCCACATGGGATCGAGCAGGTGTTTCTGGTCCACATCACGTGCCTCCACCTGTCTCTGCCTGCTGCTGGTGTCACGGCCACACCTGCTTTTTGGAGGGCCAGCTGCAGAACCCCTGCTGCTGGACACCTCCCCTGCATGCATGCATGTGCGCACACACACACACACACCTGAAAGGCCGGAAACACTGGTACAGGCAGGGCGCTTATCTTCAACCTGGTGGCATGTGCAGGCCTGTGGGGTGTGCCGGGCCTGTGCTCCAAACAAAACAAAAGAAAGCCAATTTCTCTTCAGAAGTCTCCTCCTATAATCAACTACTGTGTTTATAATTGAAGAGGGGGAAAGCATCACCTTCAAAACAACTATCTTTATCCAAACCTTTAGTATAACAATGCAGTTAATTTGAGGAGAGCATTTTCTGCTTTTCCAGAAAGGCCATTTTCTGCAGGAATACACAAGAGACACAAATCTCAAATGTTAAAGTCTGTTTATTACCAGGGATGAAAGCCACCAGAAAAAGAAGTCACTTGATCTTAAAATACTTCGTCCTTCTCTTTGAAGAAAAAGATATCCAAATCACATGTGCATCTTTCTGGCTATAAGTGTCCAACCAGACCTACAGATCACAATAGCTAATAGAGGAATTTCAGATCTAGTCACTATCTAGATGAATAGGGTTATAGTCTGGATCGTCCTCAACATCTTCCAACTCCAGGTCATCCATTTCCTGGAACAACGATTCATCTACTTCCACATTGTTTCCAGCTTTTGGGAGGGGGGGGGGGAGAGAAAAGGAAAATAAAGTTGACATTTTATAGAGACAAAAGTGATGCTTGTAATGACCACTTAGCAGTCTCAGCTAAAAAAAACTGACCCAGCATGCAAAGGACCCATAATTTCCAAAGAAGACAGAAACTGCACAGTGGGCGGTCTGTACCTGCATAATCAACTCAAGCAAATGGGTGTGAGCTTACATTGTGTTATTTCATGTGACATGTAATAAATTTAAAAGGCATATACAGCAAGGGTGTCAAACTCAAGGATCGGGATCCAGATCTGGCCCATGCGGGGTTTAGATCTGGCCCACAGGGCCGCCCTGGAAACAGCAAAGGACTGACTGCCATGCCTCTGCCAGTGAAAACAGAGCTTGGGAGGGCCGTGAGAGGTCCTCCCAGGGTCTGTGTTTGGCCGCAACGGCCTCCCTGAGTTCCATTTTAGCTGGCAGAGGGCTGCCAGCCAAAAACGGAGCTTGAGTGACACTGAGTTGGCCAGACCCTCCGGCCAGGCCCTTCACAGCCACAGCCCTGTGGCCCCCGGAGGTCAAACACAACTCTGATGCAGCTCTTAATGAAATCAAGTTTGACATCCCTGCTATACAGGGATCATATAGCATGGCTCTGAAGTTCAGTAAATATCTTGATACTTGCCATTTCATCATTTTGAATTAGTAACATAAAAATTAAACGTTGTTACTTTTTTTTTTTTTTTAAAGGAGTATAATTTTCTGCAAGCCAAAAGTAGTTAAAGCAGCAGAGGAAGAGAAAAATTCCACTGTTTTCCTCAAATTGCTTTTCCAACTGCTTATGCTAGGAATCCTCTGAGAAGTCGCCTGCAGCTAAAAAAAGCATTTTGGGAAAAGGAGTGGATATATTGCCAGTGTATAGTTTGAATTTGAGTTAACCATGCACAATCAATGATATACATCTCTGTACAATGAAGAAAAAGGTAACAGTGGAGCAATAGTGACACCTTCTGTCTTCTATGATATCTACTGAGTTAATTTTGTCCCTTATATTATCAAGCTTAAAGGTTATGTTGGAAGAAAAATATCTACAGCTAGGCATGTAGGCGATAATGGTATAATGCCAAAGGTGTTTGTGTATGTATGCCTTTGAGTCAGTCTTAACTCCTGGCAACTGCTTGGACTAGTTTCTGCAGTTTTCTTGGACAGATTTTTGTAAGTTATTTGCCTTCATGGTTGAAGCAAAACATTTTTTTAAAAATAAAAATTGTATGTGATATCAGCAAAATGGAATCCTATAAAGGATCGGGAATATTTCAGGTGTTTGGGGGCTTTTTTTGAATATATGTTTTATTGGTACGTTTTCCTTTTAAAGAACATAAAACAATTCCATGTTTATCTGAACAGCGTGTTGTCTGGGCACAATTAATTTTAAGTAAAGATATTTCAGGTATTAAAATTGGAGTTTTTCAGACATATTCTAAGTTTAAGCCAGATCCAATGTTATTTGATTTCAGCTAAAACTTAGCATTTTACATCCACATAAGCAGACATGCTTGCTCAGTTAGCTTTTTCCTTTCTGGCAAGGCTGTTAAAGTCCTGGCCTGTGGGCCGGATATATCAGTGCTAGCCACCCCCACGCCCGGTTTAGCAAAGGGGGAAAGGTCTCAATATGTCACATGACGCCACTGTGATGTGAGTTTGACACCCCTGTGCTAGAGGCTCATTATCACAAAAGGGCAGATACAGATGTAAGAACATATTTTGGTTAAAGGGATATCTCTCAGATTTCACATTACCCTGAACCAGAAGTAACTGCCTGTTTCCAAAAGCATATAAGTAGCTTATTCCACTTTATTACTGTAGCATTGGAGGCAAAATTTAGCCAATTGATATGAAAATACCAGTACAGTTAGTGGTAAATGCCAGTATATTTAGTAGTAAATAGCTTTTACCATTAAAATTATATCCTATAGCCGTGATGGCAAGCCTATGGCATGCGTACTGGAAGTGGCATGCAGAGCCATTTCTGCTGGAACACGAGAGGTCGCCCGGAAGAGCCCCACTGCACATGTGTGCGCGCCGCTTGCTCACCAGCTGATTGTCAGTTATCTGGCATGCATGCAGGGAGCGGGGGGAGATGTGCGTGCATGCATGGGGGGGCTCGCGCGCATGCATAGAGACGCGCACCGCACCGGGGGGGGGGCTACGCGCATTCGGCATGGGAGCCCAAAAAGGTTAGCTACTACTATAGTAATTAAAGTAAAAATAATAGAAGGTTACCATCTTCTAAGAACTGAATATCAGACGTATCAAGATTATGATCTGTTTCAAACAGCTGCTTTCCTATTAAGGAATAAAAGAAGTAAATTGATTTGGATAGTGGTATAATGAATACACACACACGCACTTTAGATTGCAACTCTGGAAATAAAGCTATGATGGCACAGAAGAATGAAAATGCAATTCAAAAATCAGGAACTAAAGTACTTTTAACTTTGAAATCTGAAGAGTGATGACCAGATAATTTCCACTATCAGATAATATGGGGTGCCATTAAATTGAATTATCTTAAAACAAACGTAATACATTACACCTAGGGGCTGACTCTTAGTTACAATTTGGGTCTGGTCTAGATGTGCACATGCAAATAAAACGGTTATGTGCATAGGCTTTCTCCACTTCCTTACCCCTAATATATTTTTTGTATACTATATGAGAGAAAATTAGGCTTTCTGTGTTTAATACAATGGTAAACTAAGACAAAAATCCAAGCTTACTTGAAAGTTATAATTTGGAAATTACAGTGCACCTACAGAAGACCCCTACTGAGTTTGATAACCTTTATCTCTTATAGAACTAGGGTATATGGTATTAGCAACATGTACAACTCAAGTATGGAGTTTTGTATATTGTGGTACTTTGATACTCAACTACTCTGAAACTCAAAGAATTTGGTAAACACATTTTGACATTAAAATTTTGTCTCCATCCTCATTTGTTTGATACTCAATATACAAGATAGAACTTATCGATGTCAGCTACATTGTGACTCACTACATTATTCCTTACAGGAAAAAATTGTTTGGGACTCATCACTTTTCATAACTCATTGTGCTCCCAGAATCAATTAACCATGGGTACTGAAGTACCATTGTATTTCTTCGCATCTCCAGTAAAAATATCTATTCAAACATTTACCAGTGTCAACTTTTAACTTCTGTATTTCTGTGGATAATTTGGACAGCTTTCTTGAACACTGATATTTTTCACCGCTCTGTGTTTCATGACTAACCAATTTGATATGGCTTGTGTGGATTTCATATATCAAATGAAAAAAATAAAAATCCTCCAGCAATCCAAGACCAGGCACATGGCTTATATAAGACAATTATATCCCACCTGTTAATTTATTTTTGCCGCACTGTTCTTCTTCTTTCATTTGTTTTCTCTTAATTTCTAAAAGTTCCAAATCAAATGTTGCCTTCCAGCGTAGAAAGTTTTCAATAGTGACAGGGGTGCCATGAAAGCATTGCTACACAAATGGAGAAGAATAAGATAAAGTTCCAAAAAACATAACAAAGGACAAGAACAGCCTAATAATGTCACCAGCTTTCCAATTCTGATATGTCAAACCTACTTTCACATAAACAGCTAGGAAACAGAGGCAACAACAATCCCAGCCGAAACAGTTCTGTGGACAGTACTGACAACAATTACTGTGAGATTCTTTATTGGGAAGTGAGAAGTGGCATACAAAGATTTAAAGCCATTATTGTTGTTGTTGTTGTAATCATCACCACCATCATGGCTATATAAATCAAAATAAAATAAATAAATAGCACAACAAAGGAGCAAACAAACACAACTAAAGAAAATCCACAGCCAAATGTAACTGTAGATGCACTCTAGAGTCATGTGATCATATTTTGGGCGTTCAGCAACATTTATGGCCATTTGCAGTTGTCAGATAATAGCGATTTACAATGAAGGGGGGTGGGGTTTGCTTGGAAACTGGTGTTTACTTTCCATTTTTTGCAAAAAATGCTCATTGCAAACAATAGGTTTATTTAACGAGTGTGGTGTTCATTTAACAACCAGGGATTTGCTTATCAACCCTGGTTATTTGCAACGGCTGCAAAACAAAGTTGTAAAATCAACTCAGTCACATGATGGTCCACTTAACAATCGGCACACCTTACAACCATAATTCTAGGCTAAATAACAGTCCTAAATTGAGAATAATCTGTATGTAATTACATAATCCTATGAAAATATATTCATAGTCATTAGATACACATATAAACATTTTGGTGGTTCTGTAGGTAGTTTACCTAACTAACCAAGATTTCACATACAGACCGTGGGATTATATTAGCCTTATTTGTCACACTATATTAATAAGCCATTTAAAAAGAGGTGAGAAAGCTAAAAAGACTGTCATTCAGCAACCATAAACCAACAGAATAACAAATATTCCCTGTCCTCTGCTAAGGGCAACTAATTGTTTGTGGCCTTTCATTTACATATATATATGTGTGTGCATGTACACCTTGGAATTCATTTTGACTGCTGGGTATTGTGTTAAGGTATTGAGATTTAAGAACTGACCAGCTGCTGCAATGATGCAATCAATGTAAGGCTGATGAAATGTAAGACTGATGCAAGAAGGATGAATCAGCAAAGATATTGTTTTAACACTATGTATGGATCCACAGAAGTTTTACCACTTTAAGAGGTATTTATATAAAGTAGTCATTAGAGTGTGTATTTCTCTCTCCTTGTATCCTGTCTCCATTGCAGAGTTTTCTGTACAGAGTTAAGAAGATTGATTGCTTGTCAGGTATTTGCCTACCATGTATATTTCTGTATATGTCTTGTATATAAACCACTGCTAATGTCTAAGCCTCTGTGTGCTGTGTTTTGCTCCTTGGTTATTTCACAATAGCAGTCACACTGCAAACACTCTGACATATTGTTTAGACCAGTTCTTGCAGGGGTTTTTTGGCAAGATTTTAAGGGAGTGGTTTTCCATTGGTTTCCTCTTAGGGTTGACAGAAAGTGACTGGCTAAGGTCACCCAGATGACTTCATGCTTAAGGCAGGACTAGAATGTATGGTATCCAGGATCGTAGCGTACTACCTTAAATCACTACACTTTAGCAAATATTAAATTTATATAGCTGGCAAGTATCCTAAAACTGGACCTACCTAATTATAGGTCAGTCTAAAACAACATCCCAACATTTCTCTAACCACCATAATGTTACCCAACTTGAGTTCAGGTGATTTAGTTTATCGACTTCAACATTTATAGTCATATTGAATTCCTTCATGTTTCCCACCTGCTTTCTGAAAAGAGACCATCAAGTCTGTGTGTGTGTTCAAACACACAGTACACACACAGTACACACACCCATACATGTATATAAATATATACTTCCATTAAACAGAATATTGGTCTATAAAAAGACCAATTAAGCTACTGGATTCTTAGAATGGAACAAGAAACACAATCCATGGGTTTATATTGTATAATCTTGCATGATTTTGGATGAGTGGGCCTATCCATCCATCCATTTATCTATCTATCTCTATCCATCCATCCATCAATATCACCCTTGTTCTTCAGTGACCCCTGTATCAGATTAGAAACACTGTAAAAAAAAATCAGGTTACAGACTCAGATACTGCAAATGCTACTTTTTCTTTCTTATAATCAATGTGTTGATGAATTTTATCACCTTTTCTGCCTCCTCTGCTTCTTTCTCCTTCTGTTTCTTTTCTGCTTCTCTTCTTGTTTTTATTAAATCTACTATTTCATTCAGTCTTTCTTGCACAGCAGATACCAGTGTGAAGATCATTACCATGCCTAGATTCTCTTCTGCCTGAAATACAAAAAGAAAATAACTTTACTTGCAAAGAACTTGGAGTTAAAATCATAATTTCTGTTACACAAAATGTAGGAAGTGTGTTAAGAATGGCTTTAAAACACAATACAAAGTAGGTAGAAATATATAACAAACCATATCACCAACAAAACTTTTCAGTTTTAATTCATATGCTTTTCATAGCAGCAAAAAATTTTGCAAAAGGAATTTTTAAAAATGTGGTGGGTTGCCACTGAATTTTTTTTTCAGCCCTACAATGCATTTCAAAGTTTATGAACATCAACAATTGGTAGCTATTACAAAATTACATAAACACTTATATCTTCTATAAGAAGGTAATCTAACTTCTCTCCCACCTAATACCCAGTGAGTTCAAGTTTTGTAAAATAAATTATGAAGTACTTACATTCATTTGTGTTAGCTGCAGTACCTAATAATCTTTAACTTGAAAAATCTAATCCTGATAGTTTTGTCATAACCTTCTGGTTTTCAAGCCACACGTATTTTTACTCACTGAATAAAACCTAAAGAACTACTGATAATCAAGAAAAAACAATTTGCTCTGAATATTTCTTACCTGTTCCTGCAATAGTTTTAATAGGTCTGCAATGTCATTATTTTCAAGATTTTCATGTGCAAGCAATTCATATAATGGAACTTCATCTGGATACTTTTCTGAACAGGTGAATTTGAGAGTCGTCTGAACAGCTGTAGTGGAACAGAAAAAAAGCAGCCCAACTGAAATTATTAATATTAACCATTTAGTTAGGAATATCATTATTGCTTGTGAGAAGATCAGAAGAAAAACAATCCATTTCATTCAAAACACTGTTGGATTCCTGCTGCCAGACAGCAGATGAGGAGAAGTAGCAGTTTCTACCTTCTTTTTTAAATCACCTTTCAGGGTTTTTAAAATTACTTTTATTGAACTTTTAACATTCATAGAAATGTGGGATAAAACAGAAGAGGAAGAAGTTCTTGATCTACTCCTAGGAATGCCTCCTCTTTCCCCAACTCTGATTTCCTGGTGCCACCTATTGGAGGAGTTTCACATTGGATCTCTCCTTTGGAGGCCATTTTTCTTTCTATGCTAGAAGGACAAGATCTAACATATCCTTTGGTCTCCAAATATATGCATACGCTTCAATTCATAAACAACTCATTTACATTCAAACAAGTGGTTTGTTTTCTACTTATAAGTATGCTTTGAACTTTGTAATCTGGGATTTGAAAATACAATGAAATTATCTTCACTATATTCAAGTAACATTTTTCTTGTCTTGTACCATGAATCTCAGGTTCCTTGATCAATTGACTCAAGGATGAAGGCAACATGGAACCTGGTCAAACCATCACCTTCACTTTATTGGAAGGCTCCAATGAAGCCACTTCAGGGCAGCAACTTGCCCAAAGCAATCCTGTGGCTTATTTCCAAGTAAGGATTTAAACTTGGATTTTCTGCGGACACACTCCAATATTAGCATCGCAGATTTCCAAGCCAGTTACTACTCCATACTGAAATAATCTGCTCTTACTTTCAATTATTTGTACAAAACTGTTATCTCTGAGAGATTTTTTTCTCCTCCCACATAAACATTGAGAAGCATTCAACTTACTTTCATCATTTTCTCCCGCTTCAGATGTCACAGTGATAGTGAAACTTGTAGGGTTTTCTGATAACACTGTGGAAGAAAAGAACCGACAAGAAAAAATATTTTTCATATGGCTTTTTTTAAACAATACCACTGCAAATTTGGCATGTAAAATTGTTTAATCCTAACGGTTTAAAAAACTGCTGAAATTCTGTTTTTCACTTTAAAACAATTTAATATGTAAATCTGATTGTTTTTACATGATTTTTAAAAAAAGATAATTTATGCCTTCAATCAGTGCAGCCTGAAGTCAAATCTATACAGTCTGTACCCTCTGAGGAATAAAGTGCTAGACCAAATGCTTTAGAAGCAAAAAAAAAAAAACCACTGAGCTATTAGCTGGACAGCACTCACTGAATGAACAAAGAGTCTGAGAAATCCACATTGGATTGTGAAGATCCTGACACCCTCTAGATGGAAGGGCATGTGTATAGTTTGATGCCACTGGATCGGTAAGCCATAGAGAAAAATGGGCACTAGATTCATTCTCCACAGAGGCTGAATCCTGAATCCAGAGTCTGCTGGATTTGTTTGGTGTCATGATCACACCACAGAACTCCTTTTAATTAGTTTGGTCAAGCAGGAAGCGATTGGAACACAGAGCATGAAATAGATGAATCCATTATATCTAGGGTTGTTCTTTAGTCATGTTTGAAAACTCTCAGAGGAAGGTGTGGTCTCAGAAGATTGGAGGAGAGCAAATATTGTTCCAATATTAAGTGGATGAGAAGGATACAAAAAGTATGGACCTGTCAGCTTCACATCTATACTGTAAACAGATGGTTAAACAGTGTTTTATAAATATTGGATTGGCATTCTACAATCAGCAAGAACAACCAGGGGTTTATGGCAGAGTTCATGCCAAACTTATTTCCTTCTTTGACTGAGTTACTATTACTAACCTAGTAGATAAGGCAAATCCAATACAGGTAGTCATCAACTTAATCAATGATGATTGGAACCAGAATCTCCACCGCTAAGCAAGGTATGGCTAAGTGAGAGGCACCTGACTTTACAACCTTTTTTGCCACAATTGTTAAGCAAATCATTGCAGTTGTTAAGCAAAATGTTTGTATCCATGTAAGCCGCCTTGAGTCACCAGGTGCAAGCAGGCGGCAATATAAATTTTCTAAAATAAATAAATAAAACATACTGAGCTTCGCGCATTGACTTTGCTTGTCGGAAGCTCCCTGGGAAAGTTGCAAATGGCAATTACATGACTCTGGGATGTTGCAACCATTATAAATATATGCTGGGTGTTAAGCAATCAAATGTTGATCATGTGGCCATGGGGGTGCGGTGATGATTGTACATGCGAGGACAGGTTGTAAGTCACTTTGTTTTCAGTGCTGCTGTAACTTCAAATTGTTGCTGAACGAATGGTTGTAAGCTGAGAGCTACCTGTAGTCATAATGCACCTGGAGCTAAGCAAAACCTCTGCCAATGTCTCTCCCAATACGTTCCAAATAAAACGAGAAAATATGAGCGAGATAATACTGTTAGATGGGATCAGAATTGGTTAAATGACATCATAAAGCATTAAGGGTGCCATTTTAGCTTAGAGGGGAGTGTCAAATGGGAGTGCCATAGGATTCTGTCCTGGGTCCTGTGCTGTTCATCATATTTATCAATTAATTGAATGAGGGAGTTGAAGAGACACTTTATCAAATCTGCAGATGACACAGCGCTGGGAGGGGTAGCTTATATTTTAGAAGAGAAAAAGATTTTTAAAGGTCTAGCCAGATAATGGGCTGAAATGAACAGGATAGAAAGGAACAAGGTATAATCTTGGCATATACAGCATATAATCAAGGCATATACAGTGCTATGTCTGGATAGGAAATATATATATATAAAACACAAGCCTAAGATTGAAGACAGCTGATTTGGTGCATATGAAAAGAATGTGGAGATTCTTGTCAACTACAAGTTCAACACAAGCCAACAGGGTGATGCAGCTGCTAAAACAGCAAATGCCACCTCAGGATTCATTAAGCACAGAGTTCAAATAAGAAATTACTCTTCCTCTCTATTTTACTCTGCTCAAAAATAATTTAGAGTGTTGCGTCCAGTCCTGGATACCACCATTCAAAACGAACAGTGGCAAATTGGAGTAACATTGGAGTAATATTGGAGGACCATTAAAATGGTGAAGGCTTCTGATGAGTGAAAGGATAGGAATCTTACATACACTACTGCTTTTCCTTTAGGAATTCAAGGTGGCCCATAGAGTCCACACAACACTATCCTGGGATATTAGGCTGGACTGAGAAAAAAAGAAACTGGTTCAAAATCATCCAGCGAGTTTCTGTGGCTGAGTGCATCAAAGTTTGGCCAGTTACCACTTACATAGCCACCATGACTTGGGTAGAAAACACTACCTGATAACTTACATTCTACGGTTTTTAAAGCACTTTGGGCTATGCCTTTCCTGTAAACTTCATTCCAAACTCTTTTTTTAACATTCCAAAGGATGGTTATATCACAAATGTTTTAATAAACAGCTTTTACATTCAAAGAGTGTAGCAAATCAAGTATGAATGAATGACGGCATCGGGACCTAAGCAGGAATGACTTTTTAAGGAGACTACTTCCGAGGACAGGAGTTGCAGGCTCCTCTAAGCCAAGTCATCGAAGAAGCTTAAACCTATTCTTGCAAACCCCCGCTCCCCAATAAATTGCCGAAGAAAGAAATGAGATTAGACAAAAAGAAAACCTCTCCTTGCAGTACCAAAGGAGAACCAGAGCCCGCCTAGCGTATCCTTTGGAAAGCTGGAAACCCAAAGCGAGCTTCAAATAGCTGGATTCTTTATCCGATTTTCTGGAGTCACACGATCCAGTGAAACCCGCTCGGGCTTCTCACAACACACCAGGTTTGCGACGCGGCCAGTGGTTGCTTCGATCGAGTTCTGGACGGATTAGTCCAGAAAGAAAGGGGGAAAAAGTCTTTTTAACAGGAAGAAGCGGGGCAAAAGAATCCTCACCGCATGCTGGAAACTTGCAAGCCGCCGCTGCCACCGTCATCCCGCGAACCCACGCGCCGCCCAGCGCCGACTTCCACTTGCTGCCCTACCTGTGAAGGAGTCCGGATAGATGGCCTCCAAGGCCTCCAACTCATTGCGCTGTTCCTCCCCGTAGTCGGTCATGATCCCCCGCCGCCGGCCATGGAACGCGCCGACCCCGCTAATTGCCTCCGCCGGCAGGGGGAGCCCTCGCAGGAGATGTCGCAGCAGCCGCGAAGCCGGTAGGGCGGGGGCTGGAAAAGAGAGAGAGAGAGAGAGAGAGAAAGAGAGAGTCAGGCCACTCTACGCACGCGCAATGCACCGCCCGCCCTACCCGTCGCAACTCCTTGGCCTGGAAGGCGATCCGTTGCTCTTCTGTCGATTGATTAGGGCTGCCTTCCCGGGGACAACTGCTGATCTGCTCATTCTCCCAGAGAGAGAGAGAGATTCTCGTCCGGTTTGTGCAGCCGGGAGCTTTTAAACCGCGGCCGAGGGGTTCCGTTGGCTGCCTGATCACACTTCCCAGTTTTGTTTCGGAATCGTTATTATCTATGAGCGGTTTTGATTTTCTTGGTCGTATAGCGATAGAAAGTTCTTGCAGCCCTAAGGCGAAGGAGCAGTTTGGATGCTGTGCCGGTGCCTCTCGTTATGCAACTCAGTTTGGAACCTCTTCTAACTTTCTGCCGCCCTCAGTTCCCCCTTTAGCCCCCAGAAGACGATCTCTAACTTGTATGCAACAAGAACTCCCTAAGTAAATCCTGCTTCGAGGATCTCCGCCTTGGGAATAAGTACTGGAATCGTCGAATTCACACGAAACAGTCCCAGCTGCCCATCCATTCACTGTTCTGAGTTTGCCCTTCTGCAAGTCTTAGCATTTACAGCTCAGCAACTTCTAATTGCAACTTTCTCATCCTGACAGATACTAAGTCTTTGTTGGGCCATCTTTGCTGGGAAGCTTGAATATATAATGCCAGTAGGCGAGCAGTGAGATCTTGTCCCATGTCTAAAAATGGGTTCCTTGGTAAATGCCAGAGAGGCAGATTTTTTGCTGCTTGACAGCAATCCTGGTTTTGAGCAACACGGGGAGGCAAAACGTTTTGGGGATTTTAAGGGATGAAATGGATGCTTATTAATTTATGCCAAATTCAAAAAGAAAAAAAAAAGGAAGGAAGAAACTCTGTGCCACAAAACTAATAGTGCCAAGTCATGTGTAAATTCTAAACCAGGTGTTGTGCAAACCTTAAGCTACTTCTTTAAAAGGCAAGTCTTGTTATATTTCTGAAATATCTTTAACTCTGTAGCATTGTATACAGGTAGCCCTCAAATTATGACCAAATTTATGTGGCTAAGTGAGAAATTTGTTAAGTGAGTTTTGCCCCATTTTACAACTTTTCTTGCCACATTTTGTTAAGTGAATCACTGCAGTTGTTAAATTAGTAGCACCGTTAAGTGAATCTGGCTTTCCCATTGACTTTGCTTGTCAGAAGGTCATGAAAGGTGATTTCATGACCCTGGGAACCACTGCAACTGTCATAGATATGAACCAGTTTTGTCAAGCATCAAGCATCTGAATGTAAACCACATTTAACAAACTACATCACGGTTTGGTTTAGTGGCAGCAGTGCCTCAGATAGAAAGTCCATACAGAGAGTGGTAAAGACAGCTGAGAAGATTATAGGAAGTTCACTTCCCCTTATTCAGAGTACTGCTTGTAAGCACTATGTGCTTAGAGATCGAAACATTGTTAGAGACCACACACACACACTTTCCGGTCTGTTTCTATTGCTCCCCTCTGGATGAGGTTTTGAAACATTTCTAGCAGGATTAACAGATTCTGTAACAGCTTTGTTTCCTTTGCCAGTGATGGCTAACCTTTTTGTCTTTGCATGCCAAAAGTGCAATGCAATACCCATAATGCAATGTGTGTGACCCCCCATGCCCCTGCGCATGTGAGTGCGGCACCCCCCACGCACCCTGCACTCCTACGCATGCGCTCGCATCTCCCCGCGCATCTCCCCTGTGCATGGGCGGCATATACCTGACAATCGGCTGGCTGGCGGGAGGCGCGCATACATGCGCAGTTGGCCTGTTCCGGGTGACAGCTTGCATGCCGGCAGAAATGGCTCTGCCTGCCACTTCTGGCACACGTGCCAGGTTCGCCATCACAGCCCTATGCCATCCATCTGGTAAACTTGCAAGATTTGTTTTTTTGCCATCTATCTGAACTACATTGTGTTTTCTGTGTCATATAATGTATGTGGGTATTGCATAATTTTGTATGTATGTATGTATGTATTTGTCATGTTAATGTAGTGTATATTGGAGGTAGTGACCCTTTGAGAGCTGTGTGCAAAATGTATGAAAAAGTCACTATACTCTGGTTTGCATATATAGGACTAAGCTATAATTTCTGGGTTGCCCATTGTATTAAGTACCGGGGTGGGTTTCTACTGGTTCTGTTTACCTCTGTAGAACTGGTAGCTCTGAAGAGCAGCAGACATAGAACCGGTGATATTTTTCCCACCCACCTGCTCGGACTCTTACCTGACCTTTATTTCCTGATTTTTCAACTTCAGCTGCCGTGGAGGCACAGCTGCAGTTAAAAAAGCAGGAAAAAAGTATTTTTTCAAAGGCTGCTTCTCTGCATGCAGCATGCTGATGACGATTTACAGGCTTGCAAGTGCAGGGTGCAGGGAAACACATCATAAATCACCAAACCTCATAAATCACCGAGCCTGTAGTTAACCCTGTCAGATCCCACCCGTTAAGCACCCTCAGACACACACATGAAAACAAACTCCATCATGTCTCACCATATTAGCGTAGCCATTATGTTGTAGTAGACTTGTTTATTTATTTGTTTACTGTAATATATGACTTAATAGTCCACATTGGCCATTCACAATTGTGATGTAATGCATTATCAAATACAATTTTGCAGAGAAAAGGACAAAAGTAAAATCTATGCAAAATATTCTGCAGAGATCATTGGAGCAATTATGCGTGACAAAGAAAACTAACATTGTAATTCTATACACATTTTATCTCACCCAAGTTATTTTTTAATAGATATGCATTCAATCCTATGATCACTCATTTAATGAAATAAATGAATATGTGTTTTGTCTGGATGCATATTTTTTGTAATTATTTGTCTTGCTTTTAAATTTACAGGTGCCCAGAGTCATTTGGGAGTTGGGCAGCCTTCTAAGTTTAAACAAATAAAAACCATGGGCTAGTCATAGACATAAGTATCTGCATGAATGTGTGATCAAAGACATGTGGTAACAGTGGTGGAAGATGTTGTTCCTGAGTTTATAAATTAATTTCCCTCTTGCAGTGTGATTTTGTTCACTCTCAGTCAACCACGCTCTCTTTCACAAAACTTCATTATAATCTCCATTTCAGTTGATTTTCCTTTCCTCCATCAAATCAACATGCAGCATCAACAGTAATGTGGAAAAAAATTTCTTTTCACAATATTTGTCTAGGACTTCCTTTTTCTTTGTAATATTTTCCAACAAGTGTATGGTTGGGTTCCTAGAGTTTATTATTATATCAGATTTTAGTACTTTTTGTTTTGTTTTGTTTTTTATTTAATGGTAAGCATGTTGTTATTGTCTTTAAATAACAATAACATTTTTAGCATAAAATAACATTGCCTGAACCTCACTTAAGTGTACCCTAGTTTGTTTGTTGTTTTTTTAACAAATGATGCAGATCAATTGCCTTTTATATTGCCACAAGGAATTCACTGGTCAGTGTCAATAAATACAACCCAAATGAACAAGAAAATGTAGCTTTCTTTCTGAGGCACATTACCTTATACAAATTAGTTCAACAGTTTCCAGAAAATCACAACATCACATGCACTTCAGCATTTCAATTCTATCTGTGCTTATTTTGTGTCTTTCTCTCTTGCATCTTGTTTCTAAGCACTTTGATACTATTTGCAAACTTTTGCAAACTCCCCTGAATCTGCTGATATTTCTCCTGTTATGCATAGCCAATGCTGTCTTGTCCTCAGGACTCCACTTGGAAGAACTGATTTATGCATCTGATCACAATTTGGGCTAGCTCCAAAGCCAAAGTAATAGTTTTAGGTTATGCTTATGGAAGCATTGATTTGCAATTTTGCTTAAAAATACAATAATTCATGAATATAGGATGAAAGAACAATAGGTTAAGGCTATATTGTTCACTGAAATTAGCTGTTAACAAAAAGAAAAGTAAGCAATTCAGTGCACTTGTTATTTATTGGTAAGATTTATAAACTCTGTCACGCCAGAAGATCGGGATGGTATAGAAATTAAAAATCAATACAAGGAACATTATAATAACAATGAAATTAAATAATAAATAGTAATAGTAATATTCTTCTAATCACCAATGTATTCTCTCCTCCCAACTCTAGTAGTGTGTTTCAGCTAGTTGGGAAATAAAATATCTGAGAAAATCTGCAGGCACCTGGGAACATCATGGCGTGTTAGTTAGTGGAAGCTAATGTGTTGGATCTGAACTAAGTCATGTCTTAATTTTGTTGAAATCAATGAGATTTAAATGACAGACAGACTTAACTTTTCCCATAGGCACACTACCTTATTCCCTCAGTAATGAAAACCTTCAGAAGATTCTACAATCAGGCACAATCCATTTTAAACTCTATATGACATGTATCCAATTCCCTGTCTTTCAGATCTTTTTCAGATTGAAGAGAAATAAATCACAGCAGTACTTCAAAGCAGCCAGATGGCAATATTGGATAACATTAAAAGGTATGATTCAGCTGACGAGAGGGTAGTCTCAATGTGGTCCATTGTTTTCTAACATTGTACTACCCCCTTAAAAGCAGATTCAGTATACTTCTAAAAATCAGTAAACATTCATTGAGTAAAAATTGCATATGTCTTCATGAAAACTCATGAAAAAAATTATCATTTTTTTTTAAGCACAGAGGTAGGGAGTCATAGAATAGAAAAGTGTTTTTAATGAAAGCTTTTCAAAAATCCTGCCTTTGTAGCCATTGGCCTTAGATAAAACAGGGCAATTATTTGCAGGATTGTGGCTAAGAAGCCAATGTTGAACCACCCCTCACTATTCTGCTGGGATAACAGATAATCAGAGTTGGTAAGGACCTTATAGGTCATCTAGTCCAACCCCCCGCCCAAGCGGGAGACCCTATACCATTTCTGACAGATGGCAGTCCAATCTCTTCTTGAAAAGTCTCAAGTGATGACGCTCCCACAGCTTCCGAGGGCAAGGTGTTCCATTGGTTGATCTTGATCATAAGGGAAAGGGGGCATGCATAGAGGAGATAAAGTCAAAATAGGTGACAGCAACCTCATGAATTTTCAATCTCTCTAAAAGTGGTTCTCCAAAGGTACAATGTGGCTTCAGTTATGCAATGATGCATAACCATCTTTATTTTGAAGAAACTCTGTTGAAACTCTGCTTGCTTTGCCATACATTTTGTCCACCCTAGTTCAATGAACAAGAACAAGCAATATGATGTCTTTGGGGTCCTACTATTGGTTCTCTGCCCAGCCTTCATATTATTGTTATTAGACGAGAATGTCTCTAGCTCAGGGTTGAGTTACAAGTAGGGCCTTGACTTATAACCACAGTTGAGCTGGGAATTATGATCACAAGTCATTGCTGTTAGGGATAACATTGTTTTACCCTAACTGTTTTGGGTAAAGATAATAAAATGATGAATCATGGTTTGTCAGATAAAGTGTATGTGACTTTAAGCTAAAGGAATGTAATTAAGGGTGCAGCTGTAAAAGTACTATATAAGCAGCAAGGCACTCTCTGGCTCTTACTGGCTGGCTTATTGAAGACTGCGTTCTTGCTGAAACGGGAGTAAAGAAGTGTGTTGATATTTCTCAACGGAGAGAAGATTGGACTGATTTATTGTAAGTGTACTGACATTGGCTATTCAACACGGACTTTGCAAATAGAGTATCCCTGACAAGACTTGACTGAAATTGATATATGACTACTGGACTGTTTACATGACTATGCTATAATTCTTAAATGGAATAAATTATAATTTTTGATAGCACAAGCGTATCTGTATTTTTACTGCGTGTTAACTAGAAAACTTATCTCACACATTTACCTGTCTTCCTATCTGACTTCGCTGCACGTTCTGTTTAGTTTGTTTTCCTTAACACCTGTTGGGGAATCCAGGCTTAACACTGGTTATGGGCCCAGAGAGACTGCAAAGTCAGTTTAACTAGGATAAAAACAGGTTTATGTAAAAGTGAGATTTTGTGTTGTTACACGTTACAGTAAACAGACAGCTGTGTTTTATCAATTATATTTTTATATCCATATAGTGAAACATGGCACAAGTCAGTCTACAAAGTTTGTCCCTTATATCCAAGCTGGATGGAACAAACTATGTTTCATGGTCTATGAAATGTAGTCTACTTCTACGAAGAGAAGGTCTGTGGAACATAATTGAAAACCCACCAAATGTAGAAGAATGGGATCCTGAAGATGAGGAAGATAGTCAAAAGATAAAAGAATTTAAAGAGAAAAATGAACAAGCACTTTGCATCATGGGATTATCATTAACTGATCAGCAGCTTGTTCATATACACGGAGAGCAAACTGCTGTTGGGTGTTGGCAAAAACTGAGGAGGATTTATGTTCGAGATAACGTTGGTGCTCACATAAATCTAACACGGAAGCTTTTCCGCACGTATCTCCAAAAGAATGGTGATATGCTGAGTCATTTGAACACTATGAAAAGCATTTTCCAATAACTGCATGAGAAGGAATTAATTTTCTCTGAACTACACCAGGTCTACATAATTCTATCTTCATTAGACGAAAGTTTTGATGACTACGTAACTTCCCTTGAAATATTGCCTAAAGAAAGTCTAACTTTAACTGATATCACTGGCAGATTGATTGAAGAGGCCAGAAGAAGGCTTGAAAGAGATCAGTTAAGGAGGGAGCAACCTCAAAAGGAAAATAATGAATCTCCTACTGCATACGCAATTAAAAAGTGTTTTAATTGTGGAGGGAGAGGACATATAGCAAGATTATGTAAGAAACCAAAGCGCCAGAATGCAAGCCAGAATGCTGTAAGCCAACAAAGAAGAAATAAGAATTATGAGTTAGCAATGTATAGTAATGGAGTTGTAAAAAATAATTTATGGGTGGTTGACAGTGGTGCGTCCCACTGTATTACAAATGATAACAAAAAATTTGTAAAAATGTCCATGAGTTCACAGCATATCTCATTGGCAAACAGATGGAAACTTAAAGCAAAAGGTGAAGGTATAGCTCATTGTTCTAGTATAAAGGAGAACATAAAAATGTTATATGTACCTCAATTTAAATTTAATTTGCTTTCAGTTAGAATGTTGGTTAGATTAAGATACATAGTTACCTTTAGGGGAGATACTTGTTTAATTGAAAAGGAAGGTAAGAAAATTACTGCATCTTTAAGAGGTGACTTATATGTGTTAAATGATAATGGTTTAGAAGTGGCTAACACAATTTATGAAAATAAGAAACCTCATGATGAATGTATTCACTTGTTACACCGAAGGTTAGGTCATTTAAATTTTAAAACGATTAAGAGAACTGTTCAACTATCTAAAGGAATAAGTTTGAAACCTTGTAATAAGTATTTGCAATGTTCTGCTTGTAATCAAAACAAAAGCAAAGTTATACCGGCAAATAGAGTTGATGGATTTACTACCAAAGAGCCTTTAGAGGTAGTATTTGCCGATATAATAGGTCCTAAAAAGCCAAGTGTAGGTGGAGCTAGATATATTTTAAGCATAATGGACCACTATTCTAGGTATGGTTTCTGTTTTTTAATGAAGAGTAAAACTGAAACGTATACAAATTTCTTTAATTGGTTAAAATTTGCAGAGAGGAAAACTAAAAAGAAATTAGTAACTCTTATAACAGATAATGGTGCGGAATTTACAAATAATAAATTCCAGAATAGACTTAGAATGGCAGGTTTTCAACATAAAAAGTCAGCACCATATAGGCCTCAACATAATGCCTTTATAGAGAGACGAGGCCAAACACTGCAATCAATGGGAAGGACAATGTTATCTGATTCTGGATTACCTGACAATTTGTGGGGAGAAGCTATAATGTGTGGTAATCACATATTAAACAATGTTGTTAATTCAACAACAGGTGAATTACCATTCACTCTGTGGCATGGTAGGAAACCTGATTTGAGTTATATTCACACATTTGGTGCACCAGCATGGGTGCATATCCCTACACAACTCAGGCACAAAGGACAACATAGAGCAAAAAGATTAATTTTTGTTGGATATCAAGCAAACCATAGATCTTATAGATTCTGGGAACCAGGTACATCTAGAGCAGGGTGTCAAACACAAGGCCGCGGGCCAAATCCGCCCGCCAGACCTCGTCTGATGGCCAGCGGTGCCGCCGCCAGCCTTGCAGCCTCCCCTTTTTTTCAATGAATTTACTCCGTGCCTGCACGGAGTAAATTCATTTTAAAAATGGCTCAAGTAAAAAAAAAAAAATTTACTTACCTTCCGGGACCTGGCCCGACTTCTTCCTGCCCCGCACTGCTCCCTGGGTGTCGGACGTGGCGTCATCACGTGACGTCCGCCCGACATCTCCAGGGATCAGAGGAGCGCGCGGACGCCGCGGAGAGGAGCAAGAAGAAAGAAGTAAAAGAAAGAAAGAAGTAAAAGGTAAGTAAAGTAAATGGAGGGGGCAGATGGCTGGGCACTATAAAAGGGGCACATGGCTGGGCACTTTAAAAGGGGGCACATGGCTGGGCACTATAAAAGTTAAAAAAAAGGTAATGCCTTGTGTTTTCCATATGTTTAATAAACAGTGTTTGGCAATATTTGTATGTTTAAAAAAATTAATGTTTGTTACCAAAAACATTTTTCAATACATTGTACAATAATTGTACATTTGAATATCTACTTGTCATTATTCTGACTATGTTTCTGCTTTCAGAGCTAGTTATTACTTACATTATTACAAAAACAGTAATAATTGAATGCAGTGACATTAATTTATGATAATAAAGAGTGGACACATAGACCTACAGATACAACGGCCCTTTGATGGGGACCAAACTGCTGATGCGGCCCCGATGAATTTGAGTTTGACACCCCTGATCTAGAGTATACTGCAGTGCTAGTGCACAATTCCTAGAACATATAGGATGGAATAGATTAGAGCAGGATTCAGATAATGATGTTATTATAGAACACTACAAGAGGCAGAAGGAAAAGACTAGTTATAAGAAAAGTCCAATTAAAGAAGAAGTCCACGAAGAGCAAATAGAATCAGATCAAGAAGAAATAATTGATCAAGAAGAGATAGATAGTCAAGAACAGGAAATAAAGGAAAGTCCACCTGTAAGTCCTGTTATACCTAGACGCACAACGTGTATAACCAAACCACCTGATAGATATCAGGCAAGTATTGTTTGCCAAGTAAATAAAGTTCCTACTAGCATAGATGAACTTAAGATGTATCCTGCTAAGGATCAGGTGAATTGGCAAAAGGCAATGGAAAAAGAGTTAAATTCTTTAAAGGAAATGAAGGTTTATGAAGAAACCAAATTACCTCCAGGAGAAAAATCCATTGGGTGCAAATGGATATTTAAAGTAAAGACTGGAAATAATGGGAAAGTAACTTATAAGGCTAGGTTAGTAGCACAAGGATTTAACCAAAATGTATATGATTATGATGAGGTATTTGCACCAAATCTTAAGGCTACAACTTTAAGAGCATCGTTAGTGTGGGCAGCTAAGAATAATTATATAGTTAACCATTTAGACGTAGAAACTGCATATCTACATGCACCATTGCAGCATACAATATATTTGAAAAAACCAGTTGGTATAAATGATAATAAAGTAAATAGCAATGATTGTTGGAAACTCAAGAAGAGTTTATATGGATTGAAACAATCTGGCTATGAATGGAACCAATATATTGTGAAAGAATTAAACAATATAGGGTTTAAATCTGGTTTAGCAGATCCATGTATGTTTAAAAGAGAAAATAATGGAGCGGTGTCATTATTGTTATTATTTACAGATGATATTGCTTTGATTACTAAGACCAATAATGAAGCTACTGAGATTATTTCATTATTAGCCAAAAGGATAAAATTAAAGCATTTAGGTGAAATTAAAAAGTATCTAGGATTGACAATTAACAAAACCACAAAAGGATTTAAGATATCTCAAGAGGATAAAATTTGCCAGTTGATTAAATTGTATAAAATGGAGCTTTGTAAGCCTGCAAAGACTCCAATGAGTCAGGAAATTTGCAAAATGGATGCTCAAAGTCCCAAATTTGATAAGACCATATATCAATCTTTGATTGGTAGCTTATCATATATAAGCAATTGGTCTAGGCCAGATATAGCTTATAGTGTTAATCAGCTGGCACGATATAATAATGATCCACATCAATGTCATTGGCAAGCATTAAAGAGAATTTTAAGATATCTTAAAGGAACAATGCACTATGCATTATATCTAGAGCCAAAAGGTGATTTGAATCTTAGTGCATATGCAGATGCAAGTTTTGCAACTGACATAAATACTAGAAAATCAACATCTGGGATGGCTATATTATTTGGTAAGACACTAATAGGGTGGAGGTCAATCAGACAACAGCATATTAGCTTGTCAACGATGGAAGCAGAATTTTCATGTCTGTCATTACTATGCACTGACTTAATTCTGTACAAACAGTTATTATTAGACATGGGTATAACTGTTAAAGATTCCATTATTGTGTACGAGGACAACCAGGCAGCTATACAATTAGCTACTAATATTGCTGTAAAGACTAGATCAAAGCATACTGATTTAAGATACTTAAATGTTAGAGAATCTGTTAAAAATGGTCTAATTAAACTTGAGTACTGCATGACGGAAGAAAATATTGCAGACCAGTTTACAAAAGCACAAGGTGTTGTAAAATTTAAAGAGAGTTGTGACAATTATGATTTGAAAGTGTAAATGAATATATTATTGTAATATTTATTATTATTACCCAAAAGCTTTAATATCTTTGTTTATTTGCTATCTTTAATAAAGATACTAACATGACTGCCTTGCTCAGTGACTGCAATCCCAGGTCTCCCCATTGCAAATGTTAAGCAACCACATGTGTAATTAAAAGGAGCATGGGGTGCTTCGGGATGCGGGAAGCCCACACTCTTATTTCAGGCTCACTGTGCACACTGCACCGACCGTGCACACTGCCCTGCTCCCCCAACTCACATGTCACCTGTGCTGGGTCTCCCAGGGCCTCCCCTACCCTGAGGCATACCTTGCATAGCAACCCTCCCATGTGGCCCACAGCTTTGGGCCCACAGCCTTGAGCCTGTTTCAGAGGTGGTATTCAGCAGGTTCTGACCAGTTTTAGAGAACCGGTAGTGGAAATTTTGAGTACTTCAGAGAACCAGAAAATACCACCTCTGACTGGCCCCACCCCCATCTATTCTCTTCCTCCCGAGTCCCAGCTGATTGGCTGGGTCTTCTTTTGTTGCCCTGTATTGGAGAACGGAGCTGGAAAGCAGGTTAGTGGGGTGGGGAGGGAATGGAGATTTTGCAGTATCCTTCCCCTGTCACAGCCACCAAGACACACCACGCCCTCAGAACCAGTAGTAAAATTTTTTAGAATCCCACCACTGGCCTGCTTCCTGCCCTGCCAGGTCACTCAGCCTTGCACTTGCTTCCTGCCCAGCTAGGTCCCATAGCCCTGGGCTTCCTCCTCGCTTCATCACACATTGTTTCACTTATGGCTTCCAAAGATTCCCTTTCCAAAAGAAAGCCCAGCTGATGCACCTACAGAGGTCATCTTGTGCCATCCTGGAAGAGGGCACCTTTCTTTTATTGGGGACGGGGCTAGGGGACTGAACTCACAACCTCCAATTTCTTACCTTGTGTCACCTTGTGTAATGAAGAAACCTAACTGGGTTTCTTCATTACCAGGGGGCTGAATAAATTTAATATTTTAGGGGGTGTTGTAAATCTTGCAGTCCACGAGTTAAGTAGCTAATCAATTGTTTAGTGTATTGTTTAAATAACTAATCACTTGCTATGTATTGACTCATGTTCTGCCATGTTAAAAATTATATTTTGGCAGAATATTTAGAGTAATCTGTGAGTTCGCTCTCTAGACTGAACCTTCAGGCTAAACCGTCAGTGCTCTAATGTCTCAGTTTATGCTCCCATATCTTAGGGCAATTCCAAAGGGAGAATTCCTTGATGTTACCGGTCAAAAACCATCCTCTCTTTCCTTCCTTACTGGCTTTTCTTTATCCATATCCTACTAAAACTCTCTTTCCTATCATCTTTAACTGGGCAAAACGGTGCACCGTGGAGCAAAACATTTTGAACCAAAATACGTCAAATGAACAAACATACAGAATGCTTCCAAAATCCAGGACTCTGGATTCCTATGGAGTTGAAGTTTGGCAACGTTCATACAATACTTTATGACATAAAAATGATCATAAAGCATTTTGTGACATAACATAAAATATATTTTTTTCCCTGTAGTCAACTCCTGATGGAGTTGATTGTGCTATACAGTTCAACGTGGGCTACATTCAGATGTACCTCTGAATATCCTCCTGAATTTAAAAGAACGTTTGCCATTGTTGAAGTTCTGCCATTGTTGAAGGCATTGAGAAATCTGATAAGGAAATATCTCTGAAATAACTAAAGGGGGGGGGGTCATGAATTGTCTAATGGAAATTGAAAGGGAAGAGTGTTTGCTCTTTTGGTCTAAAGCTCTACTGAGCCCTTTTGTCTCTGATGGACACCTAGGAAAGAAAGAGATTGTGGAAAAAGCAATACAATAAGAAGCAAAGTTTTACAAATGGAAGGCGCTTTCGTCTGACATTCTCATTAAATTGCGTACTAAGTTAGGGCAAATGTGCTATAAAAGCTTGCCCTAAAAGCACCTCAGAAAATGGCAAAGAAAGATGGAGAGTGGAAAATGTCCTTTGCCCCCGCCATAAAATATTACGAACAAGGCAGGGCCTTGTTAAAAGCTTCTCTGAAAGTATCCCCTCAGTGGCAGCTTCAAGCAGAGAGATAGCCATTTTACATGTAATTTGCAGGCTGTTTTGTTTAATGGATCAGTTAACGATCTGAGTCAGATTGTTTACTGAAGTAAGCCGGATTCCTTGCCAAACACATTTCTGTTGGAAGACTTCAGGCTTACCGAGAAGAGGAGGAGCATCGGAAAAAGCAGGATCTGTAGCATCGGAGTTCTACAACCAGGGTGTAGCAAGGGCAATAGGACCAGGGTTGAGGAAGAAACGGAGTAACAAGCAACCAAAGCAGCAGAGGAAAAATGCTATCTAAGTCAGAAGGAATATAATAACTGCTGGTATCTTCCTAATGTCCAAGAAGAATGGCACACCCAACAAATAGAAGACCAGAGAACTCCAAAATCGTAAGACTTGTTTGTATATCTGCTAGCACCCACCAAACTTTATTATGTTTGCTACTTTAAGGGCGTATTCTTCATTATCCCTATTGAATGTATTTTGTGAATTCAGTATACTAGTGAAGTCTTCACTGTTTACTTTTTAAATGAGGTGAGTGGGAAGAAAGAACTCTTTTTACCATACTTCCAGTTTCAGTGCTTGTGGTTATGGCAAGGATGATTTTCCACAAAATTGAATCTACAGGAAACCCACAAAACACTGGCATTCATCAGTTATGAGGCCACTGCCGTCCCCCATAGAAGTTTTGTATAAAATTATGTGAGTTGTGTGTATATGTTTACTTCACTTCCATCATGTTCTCATCAGATGCTAATAATGGTAACAATAACTGGCATTCATGGATTTTGATGGCATGCTACTCTTTTAGTAAAGTCTGAGGCAATAGATGGTCATAGATGCCTGAAATAATTTCTCCTCTTCTCTACTTATCAGCCCTTCCTTTCTTCCTTCCTTCCTTCCTTCCTTCCTTCCTTCCTTCCTTCCTTCCTTCCTTCCTTCCTTCCTTCCTTCCTTCCTTCCTTCCTTCCTTCCTTCCTTCCTTTTTCCAAGGATCCCCAGGAAATTTTCCTTCTGGCTACATAAGGCTGTGAATCCAGATCTTAGAAGTACAGTATATTTTGATGAATGCATGACAAGTTATATGATTTCATTAAAATGTATTTAACAGTGCAAACAGTAAGGTTTAATCTCTCAGCCATACCCAGTGCAAGTAGAATCTGGGAAAGAAAAAGATGTTGTTGGTCTACATTTTGTTTTGACTTTTCTGACTTGTACCTGTTTTTATGTTTAAACTTTTCTAGTTCTTTGAATCAGTTTGACACTGAATTGTCTTTAAGATAGTAAGATGTTTTGTAAGGAGCTGGTTTTCAGCTGAGGCAATTTTCCATGAGGCAACTGCCCCATCCCAATATAGATGTTCTGCATGTATATTTGAATGGTCCAAGCAGAAATTTTATTGAAGATACTGTCATTTTGCCTCTCCAATAATTTCATCTCCTGATATTTTGGACAAGTCTTCATATTTTTCTTCTTCTAGGCCACCAGGTGGCAGCACCAGGAGTGGCAGTATTTTTACATTTTTGGTCATATTTTTCTCTCAAATAGAAGCAAATATCACCCATGCAAACTCATATCATAACACTATTTCATAATCTCAAGGGAATTCTCGGTCTTAAAGTCCATCCATCTTAAAGTTGCTGAGATTGAAAAACATGGCACTATATTGTATTGCCCAAAAGGAAATATGCATTTGAAGCAATATTGTATACAGAAACATTTTATGTATTAATTTACATATCCCGTTTTTATCATTTTAATAAATAACTCAAAGCGACTAACATAGCTAACACTCCATTCTCCTGCTATTTTCCCCATAGCAACAAGTCTGTGAGATGAGTTGGATTGATAGAGAGTGACTGGCCCAAGTTACCAGGCCAACTTTCATGCCTAAAGTGGGACTAGAACTCACTGTCACCTGGTTTCTAGCCTAGTGCCTTAACACACAATTGATTCTGGTGCAAGCCTAGTTCCTAACTCCAGTTAAGAGCTAAATTCTATTGTGCTTCTTATTGGTATTATTTCTCATTAAGTCGTTTATTGCTATTTTTTTCTTTTGATTAGTGAATTGTCTTTTCAATTCATCATAAATTGTTCTTTAAAAAGTAAAATATTTTTTTTTTTAAAAAAATCAAGATCTTTTGTGTTCCCTCTTCTTTTACTTCTTCTTATGTTATAGGACTGGCATTTGCCTACCATTTCATCCTCTGCATCAGCTCATCACATGGTATGTAGACTGACTAATTCATCTATCCTAATTTTTGACAGTGGATCCTGGGATATTTGAGGGATTCATACTGGCAGACATGGTTGTATTATTTTTCAGCACAAATGCAGTTGTGCAATGGACACTCCCTGGATTGACATATTGCATTAAAGCAGGCCGCTGTGGCCAGAGTCACATTTAGACTGAGTGATAATAAACTCTGATTAACAAGCCACAATCATGGGGGTCATTCAATGCGATAAAGCAAAACCACTTTTTGGATTTGTATTATATGTGAACCTAGGTTCTGTCTGGGTTCTCTGTTTTTTTCCCCAAATATATTTATATAGCCTTCTTGCTCTTGGAGTAGAAGATTGTATGTTTTTCTTCAATTCTCATTCAGTATTTCCTGTTATTGACAGAGTAGAGAGCTTTTTGTACTCACCTACGGTGCTTTGGTCGCCCAACTGTGTAAGGATTATGAAAAGGATGAAGATGTAAACAAATATTTGGACAGCATGTAAGTATAAGATGGCAAGAAGCAGCATGGCAAATTTGAGAGAAAATGGCTAGTTTTCTTGTCCCTGTTCTTCAGTCTGTTTATTTGGGTGTAGATATCAGCTTGGGAAATGGCTGTAGGATTCTGTTTCTACTCTCCAACCTGTTTTGAAGCTGACCATCCAATCCTTTCTATTTTACTGAGCTCCGAATGCTGCAACAATTCAGAGATCACTATAAGCCAATCGGTGTTACTTTCAGCTGGCCAATAGAAGTGTGCAAAAATCTTCAGGCTGTGCCCCCTAAAGTAGTGAAGGTCCTGACTAATTAAAATTTCTCTGCCCTTCAAGCCAAAAAGTAAACATTTAAAGTGCTAATGTTCTTTCTCTGCCTCCATAATGTTGTGGTTGGAAAGTTATAGAAAGTGACTTGTTTTGCAAAAATAAAAGGAAAGGCAATATTGAACTTGCTTTGCCTGATGTTTCTCCCAGTACCTTTAATCATGGTTGTTGTGGGTAGAGTAAAGGAAATGAATATTTGTTTTTAGATTTTAAAGAATTTCTCTTTCTTCTTCCCTTTAAAGAACAGTAAATGCCCCAACTCCCAGAAAATACTGCTTTCTTCAAATTGGAACCATACTCTTTCTTTGTTTCGAAATGCACCTCTTCTCCAGAGTATTGCATCCATTGTTTTATTTACATTATGAATTTTATCCTGCCCTTTTTTTAAATGTTATTCAAAAGAATGTTAAAATACAAAATTCAAAAAAAACCCCAAAATAGACTAAAAACTAGAGTGCATTAAAAAGAAAAAAAACTTCAACACATACACACACGTTATCCCCCTAACTGAATACTGATTAATACATTACTACAATATTGGTTCCCATCCCTTGCAAAACAGCCTCCCTCCAAAATGTTTAAACAAGTAAATCTATTTGCAAATTATTGACTATACTATACTATATTAATGACAAAATGGTTGGCAGGAAGAACAATATTATAATAATAATAATAATAATAATAATAATAATAATAATAATAATAATAATAATAATAATAATAATAAAGCCGAGGTTAAAGTTTCAGAATGCTCTGTTAACAAATTGTTGTTATAATCCTCTTGTAGAAAATTTGCCATGGCATCTTATCTATGAATTTTATCCTACCTTTATGCTTGAAACAGTGTGTGTCATATGTCCATTTATATTCACGTTAACTGTCAGGAAGTTCACCTGACACCCAGGGGTGGGATTTGAAAATCCCAGCAACCGGTTCACTTCCCAGTTGCTGGGTGGGCGTGGCCATGATGGGCGTGGCCTACCGGAACTCCCGGAAGTATGGAAACGGACCTGTTTCTGGCTTCTGGTGGGCCTCCAGAGCCCAAGGGAGGCCATTTTTCGCCTTCCCAAGGGTCCAGAGGCCTCCCCTGAGTCTCTGGGAGGTCGAAAACAGCCTCCCCAGGCTCTGGAGGCCCACTGGAAGCTGGAACTAGGCCCATTTTGCAACTTCTGGTTGAAATACTGGTTCGGTGAACCAGATGGAAACTTAACATCTGGTTCATCTGAACCGGTCCTAACCAGTAGAATCCCATCCCTGCTGACACCTCTTCACCTTTTTTCTCTCTTTTTTCCTTGGTCAGGGGATACAGCATCGGCATCAGATTGGTTGAGGATTTCTTGGCTCGCTCTGCTGTGAAGAAATGCCGCAGTTATTCTGAAACTGCAGACATAATTGCACAGGTACCCAAGGATGCTGATTCGCCTTTATTTGGCAAGGCTGAGCCAAATTCTTACCACTTTATCTCCAGTCTGCCCCCCTAACAGCAGACTATAACCCAGAGAGAAAGATTCACAAGGTTAGCTTTAATGTGAAGAAGGTAAAGGTTACTATAAAGCAGGGGTGTCAAAGTTGTGGCATCATGGCAGTGTCACATGACATATCACAACTTCCCTACCCCCCCTTCTCTAAACCAGGCCTGGGTGTGGCCAGCGTGTGACGCAACTGGTTCATTAGACAGTCCTGCTGTAGAGAATCAGAGAAACTGAATAAGCCCAAAACTTCAGTACTCATTAGTGAATCAAAGATCTCCGAGAACTGTTTGCACTTCTTTTTCCAGAATAGGCTATCCACCCTTTTCCCAAATAAGATTGACATTAGAACATCCATCTGCTCATCTTTAGTAATATTTTCAGATATCCCTATTTCTTTGTCAGACCCAGAGATCTCTCTTACGCTCCCATTCTTATATATGTTAGACTCCAAATTGTGTGATTCCCAGCTAATAGAACCAGTGGTTGGAAATTTGGAAGTTATAATCCAAGGTATCTGAAAGAGCTTTAATTGGGAAGAGCTATCTTAGCCTTGGGATTGCACTATTTGCCTTCAGGCAATTTCCAAGCCCAGTTTCCAAATACATGCCTAAGAATCACATTAGTAGAGTTTTTACAGCTTTATGTATTTGCCTTGAGCTGATTTTGGAGTATTTGTATTCCAATTTTTAAACTGTTATGGCACAAATATATCAGAAACTTTTTTTTTTTAAAAGAGAGACCTAGTGCATAGTTGAGACAAAAGCATGTTCTAAAGAACACTTAGAACAGCAAATCCAAATAAATAAATAAATAAATCAATGCCAACTTATTTCTACTCACTTGATGTTTTTTCTCTTTAAATGTGGGCTTGTCCTTTTCTTAGTGAAAGAAACTTTTATTTTTTAATATAGCCCTTTTCTGAGTCCTAAGCAGAAAGCTGGAAGGAAAATACGGTAAATGTAGTAATATCATCACCGACACACTGTAATTCACACACCTTGTAATACACCTCAAGATTCACTTCTTGATTTAGCTTTTTAAGGGTTTGGTGCTCGGCAGCTGGATAGCTTGAAATATTGAAATTCTTTTTCCCCAATTTCTTTTTCTTCTTTTAATATTATTAATGTTATTTGCATTTTTTTTAACAATGAAGTTGAGGCCCCAGTATTCAACCTTGAGTGCTAACGTTTCTCTTTCTTCCTGAGTTAATGCTTCTTTTGGATTCTTTCAACATTCATCCCAAGTCATAGAAGCCTAAAACTACCCTGTAATTATTTTTCTCAATCCTCAACTTCTGCATAACTGAAAATGGGTACAGAGTTTCAGCAAACTGGGCTGGTGTAGACATTTCAAGAAACATGGTGTACAGTTAGTCCTCAACTTACAACAGTTCATTTAGTGAACGTTCAAAGTTACAATGTCACTTTAAAAAGTGACTTATGACCATTTTTCACACTTACAGCTGTTGCAACATCCCATTGATCACATGACCATAATTTGGATGCTTTGCAACTGGTTCGTGTTTATGACGGCTGCAGTGTCCTGAAGTCATGTGATCAGCTTTTGCGACCTTCTGAAAAGCAAAGTCAATGGGAAAGCCAGATTTTTGTAGCGATAACTATGGGCAAGGTGAACATTGTGTGGGTGAGTTTAAGCCTGTGTGCGTGGCCTTCAAAAGACTCATAGGTGGGATGTAAAAGCAAAACATGCAATCATATTCAGCACTTTTTATGGGAAGGGATACAAAAAAACTACATGAATTTATATAGACATACTTGCTTTTTTTTAATCCTCCTGTAGTTGTTGCTTAGTCCAGTATTAGTTTGAGTGGCCTGTTGAGCTTTGTTGGTGTGTATGAACAACATGCGCAGAGTACATAAACATAACCAAGCTTTCCTCAAAGTTTCTATGTTGATGTGTTGGTTTTGTCATACACTGAATATTTTGGAGTCCACATTCCCTTATTTTTTGTTTGTTTATTTGCGGACACCTTGGAGAGTATTATAAAATGCAAACCACTGCATTCTGGTTGGCTTTCTTACCTTAGGTATGCATGCAATCTGTATATACACTTGCTGATATAGCAAATGGTATATTTTGCTGCAATTTTTTTAAAATTCACTGTGTTTGCTGGAGTTTTTCCTTCTTTTTAGCACATACCTTTTAATAAAAGGGGTTTTGTTGAGCAAGAGAAGAATGTCTAAGCTCATGATGAGAAAATCTCTTTATTATGATTCTTCTAAGCTTTGTTCTTTCCAGCATTAAACAAAGCTTAGTTATTTATTTTGATTTATTTGGGGTTTTGTAATTTTCCCTGTTGTGGTGATTTGAGTTCAATGGATGTTGAAAACTTGACGGTGGCCAATATAATGAACCAGAAGAAGCCACTGCATTCCAATTCCAATAAAACAAAAGACAAGACTAAGAAGCAGCAAGTAAAATTGTCTTCTAGGATAGAACATCAAAGTGCCATTAACATCAACATCATTGAGCCATTAATAAAAACAACATACTATGTTTTCTATTCTTAGAGGAGCCTAAATATTTTGAAGAAACTTGGCAGACAGCAAGAAAATCTTCAAAGAGTATAATAGCCTCACTTCAAACCTAGAAATTATTCAACAATACAGACATAAAGTCTATCAACCCAAGTAGCTCATGCATAATTCATACCCTGAACATTATTGTAGATTGTCTAGTTAGTACCACCTCCCATGACTTAAAATCAGTAGAATGGTTTTCTGGTGCCTTTTAATAGAACAGGATCCTACGGAGTTTTCAACAGCAACTAAATCTCCGGACATTGTACAGAATAAACCTGATCTATCTAACCTGCAAATATTGTTGTATTTAGAGTTCTGTGGCTATGTCCATTGATCCAGGGTGGTTTAATTATATTCCACTGAAGTCCAAACCACTGTTCCTGAAGATAACTAAGCCATGTCACAGAGCTGATTAATAACTACACACAGCTCCATTGCCTTCTGTGGGGCTGTGTGGGTCATGGGGAAGTAACATGAATAAAGAAGACAAATCACTTCTCAGACCTTAAGAAGGAATAGAATATTACACAAGTGCAGCTATATAAACAACTCTATGATTTCAACCAAGCATGTGGCAGGAATAATACTGAATGATTGCATTAACATAACTGGAAAGAATTTGTAACTCCAGAAACAATCAAGGACCTAATTAAAGTGATGCATCTCAACATTTGGTTTTTTAGGTGTTGAGCATCCTAAGTAAGATCTAGAATTAGATGATGTTAAGGAACAAAGAACTGATCTAACTATTGTAGAGACTTCAGCATATTATATAATTCCAATATTATAAAATTCACTCCCTCTTTAACCAAACGTTCAGTAGAGATTTCCAGTATAGAAGTTAAGCTCCATAACCCCCAATATGCCAACTGCAAAAGTTGACCTCAGGACTTAGGTAGTCCTCAGCATATGACCACAATTGAGCCCAAAATTTATGTTGCTAAGTGATAACGTGAGTTTTGTCCCTTTATGACTTTTCTCGCTTCATTTGTCAGGAGAGTCACTGGACTTGTTTAGTTAGTAACATGGTTGTTAAGTGAATCTGGATTCCCCACTGACTGCTTGTCAGAAGGTTGCAAAAGGGGATCACAGTTATGCAACTGTCATAACTACGAACCAGTTGTCAAGCACCTGAATATGAATCCTATGATCATGAGGATGCTGCAACCGTCATAAGTGTGAAAAACAGTTATATGTCACTTTTTTTCAGTGCCGTTGTAACTTTGAATGGTCACTAAATGAATCTGTTGTAAGTTGAGGACTGCCTGTACTCTGATAAGTTGAGATTAATGCCCCTGAATCTTTTGGGGGGGAAAAGGTAATGTAGGTAACACTACATTAATGAACAAAAGAATCAATAGAAGTGCCTCCTTCAATAAGGACCAGATATTAGATATAGAATCTAATTTGACCAATTATTATAAAAAAATTGCTTCAATTAGAGCAAAGGGAAATTATTGCAAGGCAACTTTAAAGCAGTAGCTCCCAACCTTTCAGGCACCAGGGACCATTTCCATGAAGAAACATTTTTCCATGAGCTGGAGGGGGTTTAATTTGGTGTTTGCACATCCGGTTACCGACATGCCACGGACTGGGGTTGGGGACCCCTGCTTTAAAATCCTTCTCAACAATGGAAAGTCCCTAAAGTATTGCCTTGATAGCAATAGTACTTGGACTTATATACTGCTTCATAGTACTTTACATCCTTCTCTAAGCAGTTTACAGAGTCAGCACATTGCCCCCAACAATCTGGGTCTTCATTTTACCCAACCTCGGAAGGATGGAAGGCTGAGTCAGCCTTGAACTGATGAGTCTCGAACTGCCAAACTGCAGAATTAGCCTGCAATACTGCATTCTAACCACTGTGCCACCATGGCTCATAAATGACGAGTTTAGTTTGTAATCTTACCTTACAACCAAGATTATGGTCTTTACTAAAGGACTAAAAGATACGCATGGACAATTGATGGTTAAGTGATTTTTAAGTATCTAAGTAAGGCCTTTCATACTTTGGAGGAAAAAGTGGCTGACTCACAAGCAAACTTGATTGCCCAGAGAACTAAAACTGTTGTCCTAAGATTTTTCAATGAGAGGGGAAGCAAGATTCTTTCAATGATCTTTAGGGTATTCACAGTCAAAATAAGGTCCATTTCTTAGTAGAATTCAGTGAGGTCCTGACCAATGTATTAAGATAGGCATCTAATTTTTGGCTGAAAAGATGGTTAATAAAGATTGAAAAAAGAATGGTACTTTCCATGATCAAGTATTGGTTAAATAGGAATTTGAGATTAAGATTAATCCATACTGCTGACCATTTTTAATCAACCTGAAAAAGGATAGGTCATATAATAATCATATAAAACTTAATGCATCACTCCTGTTACACTTTCTTGGGCACTCAAGTTTAACTTAGATTAAAAAGACATTACATTAAAACATTTCTGAAAGAAACTCCCTTTGTGCTAATGAACTGACAAGAATTTATTTTCTCGCACAATCTTCTGCTGTCTTAAGAGAGATCGTTGCTTTAGAAATTAATACTTTGAGACCATCTAATAAAATTAAGATCTCCAGGAGGTTTAAACTGGTTTAGGTTTTGTTCTTGTCAAAGTGCAACAAACTCAAACAGTTTCCACGGAACTGTCCAGATGGGATGTTTGGGTTTGAGAACTAAAACAAAACATATTTTCTGTTTTGTGCAGAACTCCAGAAAGAAGCATGACTTTAAACAGACTTAGCCAATAAGTGTGCCTGGGTTTCTTTCTTTCTTTTTACGCAATAACCAGGGGAGTTGTTTTCATTCAGATTGTGAATTAGTTCCTTTCCAGCTGAAATCCTCATAATCACATACACGTGCTACTCTACAGTGAGCTTCAGAGAAGGAGAGCCCCCATTGGCCTCAGTGTGAATTCTCACTCCTCAGCCTCATCCCTAAAATTATTGCAAAGTGTTGTCAACTTCATGCCGAGGAGGCTGCAAACATTAACCCTCTTGGCATTCAGTAGTTCCCAATCCCAGTCTTTGATTGAAAATCATGGTTCATACCTGTAATAAATAGACGAAATGTCCAAATTTATTTAAGATAATTTATGGTTTAACCCAGTGATGACATGTTTCATTCCATTGTCAGGTTGCTTTTAAGATGTATCTGGGTGTCACTCCTACTGTGACTTGCAACAATGCAATGGGAAATGAGTTTTCTCTCATTCTGGCCAAAAATCCCTTAGTGGACTTTGTGGAGGAGCTACCCGCAAGTCGGTCATCTCTTTGCTATTGCAGCCTGTTGTCTGGGACCATCCGAGGTGCTCTGGAAATGGTAAGAAAATGGATACTGGCTCTTCCTACTCTGCCCTTTTCTGCCCCCTCCCCCAATATACAGAACAGCCTCATACTTGTTTGTTCCTAACCATGATGCTGCCCTAGTGACAATATAATATGCATGACCTCATGACACAACCTCCAGTATTTGGTTCGTGCACTGTAACAGCTATATAAAAGGTGGAGTGTGCATTGTGACATTGCAAGGCTTTTGTTGTCACCCCCCCTCCCCCGTTCCTTCTGAGGGCACGTGATCTGCCTTGATTGTGTGATTATACTGAACAGTAATTTTGGATCATGCTATTGTATAAATTCATTTATTATGGTTTGTAACCATGGCTTGTTGTTTAGTATATAGTACAAACCTGGCCACATAATCCTTAGCTGGTGCACATTTTGTGTGTGTGTGTGTGCTTTTAAGTCACTGTTGATTTCTGGTGACTGCTTGGATTAGACCTTATAGTTTTCTTGGCAAGATCTTCAGAAGTGGTTTGCCATCGCTTTCCTCCTAGAGCTGAGAGTGAGTGAGTGACTGTCTGATTTTGCTTCTAAGACTCAGAGTCTTCCAGCTTCTGACCTTATGCCTTAACCACTGTGGTACTTAAATGTCTTTAGCCATGAGTTGTTATTCATGATTTATTAGATAAATCAAAACTTGTCAAGGTTCACTGAAACCATAAAACTCAAACAAATAAAATGCATTAAGTGTCATGGTGTCCTGTGCAAATCCAATCAAATTTTCCTACAGATGCTATTAGCCCTTTGTAAATTTGACATTGAGGAAACAGACTAGATGAGGCTGATTGTCCTTCTAGGCTTAAATCGTGCTTTTCAAAGACCTTCTGTACAAATCTTTTCTGCGTGTGGGCTTTGTGTCTGGTATTCTACCTTTTGAGAGTCAGTTTAGCGTTAAGGGTTAAGGTAGAACAGGGAGACTTTAAGTTTTACTCTCAACTGGGCACAGCCAGTTAGTCTTTCTATCTTATGAAGAAGGCAGCAACAAACTTCTTCTGAAATCTTGCCAAGAAAACTGCAGGGACTTGTCTAGGCAATTGCCTGGAGTCAACGCTGACTTGAAGGCACAAAACAAATGAACAAAAGACACCTTCTGATTTTCCCCAGCCACTATATTTGTGTTCTCAGAGTCACTTGATTGTGAGACAGGTGCAATAGTGGACTGCTGTCAGTTCGGACTGGTTCTAGCAAACTGGTGGTTCCAGCTATCAGCTGGCCCTGCCCACTCGCCTCCGCCCTATCCTGTCCTATATTTCCATGTTTTTCATCTCAGCTGATTCATGTGGCACAGTGGATTGCCACACCTCAGCTGTTTTACTCACTGGCGGTGCCTGAGAAGGTAAGTTTTAGAGGCTAAAATAGGTGGTTTTTGAATGCTGCGCACATGCACGAAGCTCACCGAACCGGTTGTTAAACAGGTTGCAGCCCACCACTGGATAGGTGGCTATATAAATATGATGAATGAATGAATGAATGAATGAAAGAAAGAAAGAATGAATGAATGAATGAATCTATCTCATAGTGTCATTGACCTTCGATTTCTATATATGAGCCAAATGTACCATATCTGCAACTGGATCTCATATAGGTGGTGTAGAAATGGTGCCCTAAAAAATGGGAAGGTGAAGGTAAAACCAGTAAGTACAATAGTATATGTGTGTGTGTGTGTGTGCGTGTGTGCGTGTGTGCGTGTGTGTGTATATCACATTTTGACCTGCTCCCATGTTTTTAGGACCAGGTAAAGTCTTTATTATTTTTCCAAGCCTTATTTGATGGATTCTCAGAATATATATTTAAGAAATGAATAAAACACCCCATTATTGTATGGTTTTCCTACCATTGGCGACCTTTGTCCCTGTAACATCAATTTAACTTTTTATTTTCAGATACACCTAGCAGCTGAAGTGATTTTCCTTCAAGACACTCTGAAAGGAGATGATGTGACAGAAATCCGAATCACATTCTTGAAGAAGGCTGAAACCAAAAAATACAAGAGAAATAAATGAAACTGTTGTCTGAAATAATTATAGGGTCATCCAAGCCTTTGTAGCTGCCTACAAAGGGTAACCTTCCAATACACCCAGAACATGACTAAAAATAAACAGTTTTTCTAGTCCAGGCCATGCATGCCCACAAGCTTGTTGGAGGAACAAGAAATTAGCATACAATCCCCGCAAGGAAATGTGTAATGCTCCAAAATGTATTTATTGCCAGGAACTGGATGGTGAATATCCATAAAATCTCTGCTCCCTGAAAAATATCCTTGCATGCTGCTTCATATTGGAGCTGTGCTACATCTGTTTCAGTGAGGTAAATTTCAGTGCTGTGAAGAACAAGGTTTTCTTAGGACTCTTAAGAGTGATAATTCTCCTGAGGAATTGCCTGAGGGAACTTTCTCAGGCCAGATAATTCCATGAAATGTAGTAATGCAACCACCAAACCTTTCCATGTTTGTTACAGCTCCTTGCAATGAAAAGGGTGAATGAGATATATAAATATATTATCTGAACCAAATTGTGCATGAAATTATATCAGAATGTAAAATATATTTTTGCCTTCATTTATGATAGAGGTTGACCAAAGTCGTCTTCTGACATAGCATTTAGTGAGCAAAAGGAGGATCAAGACATGGCTAAGAAATGTAGCTTTCATTTTGCAACTTTAACAGAAACATGGCTTCTGAGAAGTAATCCATCTAAAGACTTCCAGAGCAAAAATTCTAGGTTTTTGAAAACTAGGTATTATTATTTTTTTAAAAAAAAAACCTTGGAAAGTTCAATTTCCAAGAATCCTGATTTGCAATATATGGATGGATGGGTACAATTACCTTCTTTATTCATTTATTTAACAAAATTTATAAAGCCTTTTTAATCCATATGAGTTCTGAGCAGTTTACACATGTAAAAGTACAACAAAATAAATGCAACAATTGATGATATTCAAGATATTATGGTCACTTAAATAGCACCACAGGCTGGAACATAGTTGGACCTACCTAAATTTCCACAGGTAAGATATTGCACAAAATGGGGACTATTCCTGAGAAGTTCTGTTGCTGGTCCACCGATGAATTTCACAAGTAGTGTGGACCTTTTTTCTAGCAATTTTAACTTGAAATCTAAAATATGCTTAAGAAAAATTTCAATTCTTGCATCTATGCTTTCTATATTCTTGGGATATTCATCTGATAAAAATAGGGTTGGGAAAAAGTCATTTAATTTACATTTTAGTGCAAACCAGTCCAATTTGCAGCTTCTTAATAATTTTTATTAATATTTATTGTCTAAATTGTTAATATTTATTGTCTAAGTTCTAGATGCATAGTTTACTGAAAGGTATATTTAAATATGCAAGTTGTCATACCAAAATGCCTCTTGAACCAAAGGTTTATTTAAAAGAATACTGATAAGTGAAATATGCACAAATTGATAACCAGTGTGTGTGTGTGTGGGGGGGGGGGGGTGATTTTAGACTGGAAAACAGAAAAGGGGGAAAAGAAAGGGTGGCTGAGAGATTTTAGTTAGGCTGGTACTCTCCTTGTTGCCTTATTTCAACAGCAGCAGCACAAGCAGATTTATAAAATGCAACTACCAAAATTATCCCCTGATGGTTTGGGTTGTTTTGATTCCATTATAGTAAAAAGGAAGCAAAGTGACCTTTCAATTAACCTATACCCCTATAACAATGAAGTGGATGGGATAATAAAACAGCCTGGTTTTCTGCAGTCCTACAGGTATCTGGGCTTTTGTCTGAAGCAAAGAATTGTTGTAGCCCATCAGTTGCCAGCTGAGCTAGCTGCAGAGTCAGACGAGGAGGTGGAGGGAGATCCTGGGCCGGCTTCAGAGCCTTTGGAAAGCTCTGATAAGGAAACAGCAGCAGAGGCAGAGCTGGGGCCTTCTGTCCTCCCCCAGGTGGAGAGGCAGCTGTCTTCAGGGCCTGAGCTGAGTGAGGGGGAGGAAGAGATGTGGCCCATCCCAGATGTGTGTATGTGCAGAGAGGGAAGGAAAGGAGAGCAAAGAAAAGCAATAAGCCGGCTCTCAAGGAAAAGCAAGCATGCATGCTAGCCAGCCCCTCCCTGGCTGGGAAATAAATAGTAGGGGCTTGGGAGTGGCCAGTTGTCACAGACAACCATTTGTTGTTGTTTTTTTCTTTATCCATGTGAATAAAAGACTCTTCCCACTCTTACAGTATCCTTCCCCTGCCACGCCCACCAAGCCACACCACGCCCACCAAGCCATGTCCACAGAACCGGAAGTAAAACAATTTGAATCCCACCACTGATTCAGACCTTTCCTAAAACTTTAATGTTTGTATTATTTTGATTCTGGAAGACTTCAGACTTGAGAAATTAGGGAATATACAGCGGCATCAAGTTCCCATAGTGTTGGCTAAATCAAGCAACAAATGGCTGTAACAAGCATGATGTTAGCCCTTTGAAATTATAAACATCAATGTCATTAATAATCAGAACATCTGAACACCTCTTCAAAAAGCTGCCATATTTCAACAAAGATTAAAAAAAAACACACAACAAATTGCAGTAACACTAATAAGACAGGGAAGTTCTCAAGCTTTATGGTGCGATGAACCCAGAACTTCAATTCAGATTCACCTTTTTCATCATTTCATTTCCACAAATTCAGGAATCTGCACTAAACATTAATAAAGCTAAATCATCATCCTTGAGAAATGCAGTGGTTCGGGAGTGGAAGTATCCTAGGAACAAAAATATTTGAAATAAAGAATTCCTTTTGAGCTAGATGGCATGTTTTAATAAGAAAAGATGAGAAAATCCTTGCTTTACATAGAGAATTAAGACATTAAGAGAACTCATTTAATACTCTCTTGAGCATGGTGATGAAAGTATAAGTGAAAGTAAAAGAGATTTTTTTCCCCCTACTGTATTTAACTATCCCTACTTTTAATATTACTGATAAGTTACACAGCAATTTTAAAGGCCTTACTTGTTAAGAAGTATCAACTGCAATTCTAAACTCATTTGCCACACTACTCTTTTAACTGGCTTGATACATACTTCATGTCGAGAATCCTACTATAAAAATGTGGGAGAAATATTCATCTTAAACCACAATTATGCACATCAAGTTCAATTAAAAATCAGTAAAATTATTTGCTTTATTAGATACTTAACTCCTAATATTTTCAACATAATCCACATTAAGATGTCAACTCAATTTTTTTCCTATTCTACCTGACCAGCAAGATTTTGGAAAACCTGAAGCATGGCACTGGCTGAGATCTTAATTTTGCTTTGGAGACAACCTTGATCCCTGCCTAATGCACTTGGGGATTTCCTTTCCTCTTGACCTATGACTTGGAAAATGTTTACTTATTGAATACACAAAAGAGGCTTGAAGAAATCTATGCCATTGAGTATAGAAGAATTGAAGAGAAATCAAATCCTACCACAGTATTTGATTGCATTAAAGATTAAGAAGTAAATAAGTCTCTCCCCCCTCTCTCTCCCTCCCTCCCTCCCTCCCTCCCCCCTCCGTCTCTCTCATGGAGGGTAAAAATTCATTGTATTTGTTTACACTTGCAATGAAGGCTGAAAGTCACTTCCTCATACATTTCTTTTCTTTTTCAATATTATATACTTCTTTTTCCTTTCTTCTCTTTTTCCTGCATGTTTTTCTTCTTTCCATTGTCTTCTCTTTCTCTAAGTTTAGTTTGTATTCACTTTTTACTATTGTAATTAAAATTCTTAATAAAAATTATATTTGGAGAAGAAAAGACATGGGACAAAATTCATGATAGAGCAGACATTTTACTTATTAAATGAAAACTTGACAACAGGAATCATGAACAGCACATGGGGGGGGCACAAGAATCATGAACGCTCCATATAATGAAGTAATGAAATAATGCATAATGTAGCTATTAACAAGCCTTGATACTTGTCGGCCCTTCAAGACTGGGACACTTGTCGGCCCTCCAAGACTGGGAAACCAAAATTATGAAAGCTAAATACTACTTTTGTTAGAAGCTAATGCTACTTTTATTAGAAGGTTCGAATAACAAAATCTTACAAGCAAATAGATTTCCCCCTTCCCCCTTCATGAGGCTAGGAAGGCTCTTGTTTGAGCCATTTTCTCAGGTTACAGTTGTTACAAAATTTGGACTTCAACATTTGCACCATCTACAAATTGCAAACAACTGGGGTATATATCTCCTTCAGCAGACTTAATGCTGCCACTTTGAGATTTTTGACTGACATATTTATGTATCATACTGTAGCAATTGTCTTTAGGATTAAAGGCAAACAAGGAGGAAATGTTATCCCAGGCTTTGGCACTTGGGGTATGAAATGGTCCCAGCTCCGTGGAATCAAAGAAACTTTTAAGATTCCTCTCTGCTAACTTTGATGCGTGTTCTTTGGCCATGGTTTCAAAAAGTTCTTGCTCCTTCTGCAGGTAGACTTTCCAGAATGCAAGCTGAAGAACGCTGACTGGAGAACGGCAGCGAGCAATGCAGGTGGTAAGAAGGGCCACTGTGAAGACGCTGGCAATCAAAATCCATCCAAACACCTTTAGGAGAAGCATTAAAAATAATAACCTTGCTTGCAACCAAGGCACCTCAAGATTAAATGCCATCTTACATTCTGGGTGTATATTGTAGCTGATCTGCATTGGTATTTACAATCTAGAATTCAAAGCCCTCACACGTAGGAAGAAAGATTAAAGCATTTCTTCTTCACTGCTGATACTTAACTCTTCCTGTTCAACCCAGGAGCTGCTGAAGCAAAACATCAACACTCATTTCTCTAGATTTTTGAGCCCTAGTTATATGATAGCTATAGCAAAACCCCCACCTTTATTTAAAGTAAAGGTGTAAAGTAAAGATGAGGCCTCTCAATACAACTTGAGGGATAAGGCGAATTATTAGGGGATCTGAGCAGGTATGGAAATATAATATAGCCTTTCATGTCTTATTGTTAAGGCTTTATAGGGTGATCTGGATTTGAAGGGGAAAAATGATTTCAGAATGAATCAGGGAATTCTCAACAGCAGCTATTAGCATATCCTTAAAACAGCTGCATTCTTTCCAAAGCTTACACAGCCACCATCTGGAGCTACCAGAAGACCCCAAGATGTTTAGTATAAGGACAGAGGGTACCTATGTGCCTGAATGAACTCCAAATCACCTTTTCTCCTTCAAATCCAAATTGCCACATAGCCCTATTAGTTGCATGCCAGAGGAAAATCCCTCTAATTCATAATGGGAGGAAATTCCCTCTGATGGTAATGAGGAATTCCCCTCCTAATTGCAATCAATTTCTCTGCGAGTAGGAAAAGATACAACTTTTCTCATTTTCTTACATAAAAAGCTTCCCTAGCTGGAAGCGACTGGCAAAACCATGTTATCTCTAGTTTACTATTAATTATGTTGACTGATGGGACAAAACAAACATTTGAACTGAAACAAACATAAAGCTCCTAACGTGGTACCTAAAACCCATGAAACAGGCTGCCAGGAAGGTAATGCTATGTCTTTAAGAATGGAGATACTTGACCACTATTACCAGAACAACTGGTAGAAAAGTTCCTGGTGCTGTTTCAATACTCCAGTTAGCACCCCTGGAATTCTAAGTTGAGAAATCCGGCTGTTACACAACTTGGAAAAAGCTATATACTAACCTGTGATTGAGCTCGAAGGGTTGCTTGTATCTCCAGTTCAGAAGAAGGAGAGACAGGGCTGAGACAAGGCACTTTAACCAGAATTTTCAAGCATTCCTCTTCCCTTCTGCCTTTGCACACATATTTCTGTAGGATGGGGCTCCCAGTAGCAGTACATTCATAGAAACTTCCTCCCAGTAAGGCCACAGAAACCCATGTGAGAGGAGCCACGGCAGCACTGAGTATTGCAAGTCCCATCACTTGTAAGTGGCGCTGGAGGCGATTCCCACGAGGACATCTACATGGCCTGCCTTTGGAGCAACATCCAGTGAGCACCTTCCAAGAACGTACACTCAGGAGCAAGCCCAGCAGAAACAGAATAAAGGCTGGCATCAGCAGAAATATACCACCATAAAGCGTATTCCAGGAGTTGCACGGGCATTTGAACACCACCACAGAAAAGATACGCTCGCTACCTGCAGTCAGCAGAGACACTACCCCATAGCCCAAGACCTTCTGGTGATTGACAATGAAATCCAGTACTGGGCGAAACTTTTCCATCCTCTGATTCGATGCTGTAATGGTCCAGTTCAGCTCTCTGGTTTGTGTTCACGGTTCAAGAATCAGAAACTTCTAAAAGCCTGTTAAGAAAAAAGGAAGAGATTTGTAGCTTTAAAATATCTGCTCAGGAGAACACAGTTTCATTTTCATTTTCTGGGGCAAGGGGGAAAAAAAGTTCATGCTGTTTTAGGTTAAGCAAATATTTATCAAGTACAAAAGGGAGATACAGCATTTATCTTTTAAAGCTGTAGGCTGCTTAGTTTCTTTCCAACTAAATAAGAATTATAGGATCATGGAATGTTGGGTTGGAGAGATCTTAAAAAATTCATCTAATTCAAAACCTGCCCAGTGCAGAAATCCATTTTCACATCCATGACAGATGCCATCCAACCTCACCTCTGTTCAAGCACCTCAAGCAAGGGAGAGTCCACCATCTCCCAAGAAATTCCATTTCTTACCATTAGGAATCTTTTTTTTTTCTCTTATATCCAGCTAGACCTGCTTCTTTGCAAAAAAAACAACAACAACAAAAACAACAACATTGCTTCTTGTTCTGAAATAATACTGAACAATTCTACCCTGTCTGGGTTAGAATTGTATGCGTGACTATATCTCTTTTGGCCCCTGTTCAGCTTGTGATCTGCCAAGAAATGCAAATCCTTTTCATATATATTGCTTCCAATAGAATTTCCACCTCCTTCCTATACTTGTGACTTTGATTTTTTTTTCTTACCCAAATGTGGGATTTTGTCCCTGTTAAAATTCATCTTGCTGATTTCTGCCCATTTTCCCACCCTCTGAAAATCCTCCTCAGTTAGGATACTGTCCTTCAAGATGTTTGCTCCTTTAACTATTGACTGGGTATCTACTTATGAAGATTATCTTAATGTGCGTCTTAGCAATTCAGGAACCAGATCAGGTCCGATCTTTGCTGGCCCTCTATTAGCTTTGTCATTCACCTTCACTGAACACTTGGGAAAACCTAAATCAGTCTCCTGGCTACACCATAAAGTTTGCACTGCAGTTCACCAAAAAATCATCACTGTCCTAGACTGCATTCAAGATCATGTGAAGTGTTAATGCCCACTTTATAATTCCTTGGTAAGACCACGCTTGAAATATTGCATCCAGTTTTGTGTGCCATGATATAAAAAAGATTTTGAGATTCTAGAAAGAGCGCACAGAAGAGCAACAAAGATGATCAGGGGATTGAAGGCTAAAGCGTATGAAGAACGGTCGCAAGAATTGTGTATGTCTAGTCTAGAGAAGAGAAGGACTAGGGGTGACATGATAGGCAGTGTTAGAATATTTGAAAGACGGCCACAAAGAAGAGGGCATCAACCTATTCTTGAAAGCACCTGAAGGTAGGACAAAAAGCAATGAATGGAAACTAATCAATGAGAGAACCGACCTAGAACTAAGAAGAAATTTTCTGACAGAACAATTAACCAATGGAACAACTTGCCTCCAGAAATTGTGGATGCTCCAACACTAGAGGTTTTTAAGAAGAGATTGGACAACAATTTGTCTGAAATTGTATAGGGTTTCCTGCTTGAGTAGGGGGTCCAGAGACCTCCAAGATCCCTTCCAACACTGTTGTGTTATTCTGTTTTTTAAAAGCATCATTCTTTTCTTTAAAGCAGGAGTATCAAACTCACGGCATTACGGTGGTGTTATGTGACATATCGGACTTTTTCCCCCTTCACTAAACCAGGCATGGGCATGGCTAGAGCGTGACGCATCAGACCTACGGGCCGGGAGTTTGACAATCCTGCTTTAAAGTAACAAGATCATTCTTTACTTTAAATCAACAGGATGGTATCCATAGGCATCTTCAATTTTATGAATATGAAAGTGTCAAAATGATAAAACAGGTTTTATGGCATTATGATGCACGTTCTACCCTTTTGGACAGTATTTTCATAACCAGGTTGCTGAGAAGTATGTGGAATGGAATTGTGATGTTGTGATGCACATTTATAGATACAGATAATACAGATAATCAGAGTTGGAAGGGACCTTGTAGGTCATCTAGTCCAACCCCCCGCCCAAACTGGAGGCCCTACACCATTTCTGACAAATGGCAGTCCAATCTCTTCTTGAAAGTCTCAAGTGATGGCTCTCCCACAACTTCCGAAGGCAAGGTGTTCCGTTGGTTGATTGTCACTGTCAGAAAGTTTCTCCTTATTTCCAGGTTAAATCTCTCCTTGTTCAGTTTCCATCCATTATTCCTTGTCTGGCCTACACGGGCTTTAGAAAATAGCTTGACTCCTTCCTCCCTGTGGCAGCCCCTCAAATATTGGAAGACTGCTATCATGTGTCCCCTGGTCCTTCTCTTCACTAGACTAGCCAAGCCCAGTTCCTGCAACCGTTCATTGTATGTTTTAGCCTCCAGTCCCCTAATCATCCTGGTTGCTCTTCTCTGTACTTTTCTAGAGTCTCAACATCTTTATTATAATGTGGTGAACAAAACTGGATGCAGTACTCTAGGTGTGGTCTTACTAAGGCTTTATAGAGTGGTATTAGTACTTCCCTTGATCTTGATTGTATCCCTCTGTTAATAGAACTTAGGATTGCATTAGCTTTTTTGGCTGCTACTGCACACTGCTGGCTCATATTTAGCTGGTTGTCCACTTAGACTCCAAGATCCCTCTCACAGTTACTGCTATTGAGCCTGGTTTCACCCAGTCTATATGTGTACTTTTGGTTTTTCTTGCCTAAGTGTAGGACTTTACTTTTCTCTACACTGAATTTCATTTTATTAGATAAAATTTGCTTCTCTTGACCCCCCTTCTGCTATTATCGATGGTGGTACATTTTATATATTTATATTTTTGGATTTCATTCTCCACTTTTGATTCTGCCCACTACCTGTTCCAATCCTGCTATTATAATTCATTTTCTTAAATATTTTAATAAAAGTTAAGCAGGACAGAATAATCCTTGTCTCACCCCTTTCTATACCTGAACCATTCTGTTTTTTCAAACTTTATTCTTATAGTAACTTCTCCTTCCCTGTAAGTTTTCCTCAAATGAGCAAACAGGTGTTCTTGAAACTGCAGCATGATCTTTATTTAGTATAAAGTAAACTTCCTTCTTAAAGTTTCTCGTTGTTTCCATTACTCATCTTAAGTTAGACACAGAGCTATAGCTGGTTGGCAACTGACAACCACAATTAGAACCAGAATCTCCATTGCTAAACAAGGTAGTTGTTAAGTGAATTGTCTCAAATTTTATGATCCCTTTTGCCATGGTTGTTAAACGAATGACTGTAGCTGTTAAGTGAATCATGCAGCCATTAAGCAAATCCAGCCATTGTTTGGTGGAAGGCAGCAGGGAAGATCACAAATGGTGAGCATGTGACCCTGAAACACTGCAATGGTTGTAAATCAATGTCAGTTGCCAAGCAGCTGGATTTTGATCATGGGATGTGGGGATGAAGTGATGGCAGTAAGTGCAAGGTTCCATCTAAGTTACCTTTTTAATAAGGCCATTTTAACTTACAACAGTTGCTGAATGAATGATTGTAAGTGGTGCATCTGCATTATCCCATTGTTACAGTCAAAATGCTAAAAACAGTGTCATGCTGCAAGCTCTACCGCTTTGGGGTGGGCTTCAAAATTTTCAGCAAAGAGTTTTCTGCCCAGTTGCTGGGTGGGCGTGGCCATGGTTGGTGGCCTTCTGCACCACAGCAGGGTGTTCTGTCTCACCTTTCTTCTTTCCAAAAAATGAAAGAGTACAAACTCACACAAACACAGGCAGGCAAGCTGGCTCGGACTTCACAGAATTAATTCTTTGGAACTGATAATGTCCTTGGCGCTCTGCCTGCAAAGTCCGAACTGATAACAAGTAAAAAGCTACTTCCAGAAAATTACAAGGCAGATCATAAAATCATTCACAAAGAAAACCTGAAGCAAGATTAAACTACAAAGTTCCAGCCGACAACACACCCACTTTTATCCCCTGTGGGGTGTGGCTCAATGATTCAGCTCACTCTCTGACCCTCCCACGCCTCCTACGTTGCTGCTCACGTTTCTCCCTACGACGCTGCTTAGGATCAAGCCAACAATTTTCTTCTTGAATCCCTGTCAGGGGCTGCTCCAATATGCCTTCCTCCTGATTAATCTCAGGCTGTTCCTCTCAGTTGTCTGATGAAACCTGAGGCATTATCAGGGAGGAAGGCATTGCCAGAGAGGAAGGTCCTGGGGAGGAAGGCATTCCCAGTTCCTCCTCCTCATCTTCCGAGTCCTCTTCCTCCTAACCTGAAGCAAGATTAAACTACAAAGTTCCAGCCGACAACACACCCACTTTTATCCTCCCTGGGGTGTGGCTCAATGATTCAGCTGAAAACACTCTCTGACCCTCCCACGCCTCCTACGTTGCTGCTCACGTTTCTCCCTACGACGCTGCTTAGGATCAAGCCAACAATTTTCTTCTTGAATCCCTGTCAGGGGCTGCTCCAATATGCCTTCCTCCTGATTAATCTCAGGCTGTTCCTCTCAGTTGTCTGATGAAACCTGAGGCATTATCAGGGAGGAAGGCATTGCCAGAGAGGAAGGTCCTGGGGAGGAAGGCATTCCCAGTTCCTCCTCCTCATCTTCCGAGTCCTCTTCCTCTAACAGCACAGGCTCGGGAATCGGAGCCACAACAGCAGGGTATATGTGATTTTGTCCTCCCTGGGCTCTGGAGGGTTTCTTTGAAAATGGCCTCCCCGGGCTCCGAAGGCTCTCTGGAAGCTGAAAACAGGCCCATTTCCGGCCTTCCCAAACTTCCAGGAGGCCCATTTTTCGCCCTCCCTGAGCTTCCATGCACATCCTGCACTTACCTGCATCCAAAACGGGCCATGTGGGAACTCCTGGGTGGGGAGAGGTGGGGTCAGAGGTGGTATTCAGCAGGTTCTGACCAGTTCTGGAGAATTGGTAGTGGAAATTTTGAGTAGTTAGGAGGACCAGCAAATCCCACCTCTGACTGGAGATATTACAGTATCTTTCCCTTGCCATACCCACCAAGCCACGCCCACAGAACCGGTAGTAAAAAAAAATTGAATCCCACCACTGGGTGGGATGGGTGTAGTCAGTCAGCCAGGAGTGGGATTTGAGGGTTCTCCAAACTGCACAGAATCTTAGCTAAGGGCTCTCCCGAACCCCTGCGAACCCCTAGCAGCCCACTCCTGGGTATACGTGTGACATTGTACCACTTGTAGAAAAATGGATCTTGCATCACAGTGCTGTAATATTATTTTCATCTATTTGAAATACTCACCACAAATTCCACCAGTTATCAGTTTTCTCTTGATTCATCTTGATAATTTTACAGTTTTTTGCCATATTTTGTTTCTTTGCTTGAAAGTTTTTGTTAAGTTCTGAGCATGGGCGCAAGGAACGGAGACGAGGCTGTGAACAGTGAACTTCAACTCTTTATTAACGATCAGGAACAGAGCGAAACCCTGGGCAGCAACAGCTCTTTTATAGGGCTGGCTGCTGTCCCATTAACCAATGACTTACGTTAAGGCGTTTAAATTGTACCCAATGAGAGACGTTCCACTAATAGCCAATCAGGTTGCTCTGTAAGGACCAATCCCAGCTCGCTATCCATGGACCAATCAAAAGTGCAGGATTACGAGCCTGCTTTTCTATCAAGGTTGTTAAGCTTTATTAAAATACATTTATGTTAGTTCATAACACCCCTCCCCTCTAGGTTCCGTTTGAGGGATGTGGTGATATAGTCGCATAGATATGCAGGTCGCTTCACCTGCCTGTTTGATTTTCGCTGTTCCACCGGTTTCTGTCCGCAGTCTGGTTCCGTGGGAACGCTCCAAGTTTTTCAGGTACGGGTGGTTCCGTTTCGGTGCGGGAGGACTCGGCGCGGCTGCTATTGTTGTTATCCCAGTCCCCAAGAGTTACTTCCGGGTTCCGTGGGCTTGCCTCCTCGTGGTATTTCCCTGCGGCGAAGCTACCCCGCTCCCTGATTCTTCTTCAGTTGGCGCGTTTCTTTGGGTTGAATGCTGGGTTTCCCTGATTACATCATTGTCTATTCCGTTTTCAGTCTCCTCGATATTCCCTCCCCTCAGTTTGCGAATAAGGGAGTCGGGAAATGGGTGGCAATCTGGAGCGAAGCTGATCTATATGGCGTTTCCAAGTTTTCCCGTCCTTAGTCTGTAGGCGGTAGGATCTGGGGCCGGTGGGTTGGGTAATGGTTGCAGGGACCCACAATGGGTCACCGGAGAAATTTTTAGCAAACACCAAGTCGCCTACCTTGAATTCGCAGCACTTCCCGCTAGACCTGAAGGGTTTTTCTGGTGAATAAGAAGGATGTAGATGGTCGAGGTGGGAGCGAAGTTTTCGTCCCATTAACAGTTCGGCAGGCGTTTTATTCGTGACGCTGTGTGGGGTGATGTGTTGAAGGAGCAGGATCCAGTTCAGCTTGTCATCGATGTCTCCAGAATCCATTTTTGTAGTGTTTTTTTGACGAATTGTACCATTCGCTCCGCCCTTCCGTTGGCTGCAGGGTGTGCCAGCGAAGTTAGCGCATGGAGGATGCCCCGGTCTGCTAGGTACTGTTCAAAGAGCAGCGCGGTGAACTGGGGCCCATTATCAGAAACTAAAACGTCTGGTAACCCATGTTGTGAACAATTGGTTCAATTTGTTAATGATTGACTCAGTTGTGGTTGTCTTCATTTTATGTATTTCTAGCCAGTTGGAATAGGCATCTACTGTTAGTAGAAAAGTGTGTCCTTTGGTGGGTCCCACAAAATCAATGTGGATGCGGGACCACGGACCCCGAGGGGTTTTCCACTCGGTTGGCGTTGCTTTAGGTGGGGCGTTGCTGACGCCTTGGCACTTCCGACATGTGGTTACCCAGGCTTCGATTTGTTTGTCGATGCCCGGCCACCATGCGTAGCTCCGTGCGAGCGCCTTCATACGCACAATGCCCGGATGTCCATCGTGCAGTACTTCTAAAACTGCCTGTTGTAGCCTCTCTGGGACTACGACTCTATCTCCCAGAGAATGCAGCCCTTCTGGGAGAAAAGTTCTGTCTGTCGGTTTTTGAACGGCGCGAAGTTGTCATGGAGTTGGTCGAGTGGCCATCCTCGTTCGACCCAGCTGAGAACTCGTGCTAAGACAGGATCCCGTTTAGTCTTGATGGCAATGTCTCTAGCCGTTAGCGGCGGTGAGTGTAGCGTTTCAATTTGGAGTGTCGAGAGGGTTGGAGCTGGGTCGTTGACGGCTTCCGGAAGTGGGGAACGGCTTAAAGCGCCAGCGTGGGGAATGGCTTTCCCAGGGCGCTGTTGCAGTAGATAATTGTAGGCAGCTAGGAACTCTGACCAGCGAGTCATTCTTGGCGGTAATATATAGGGGGTTGGTTTGTCTCCCGCTATAATACCAAGCAATGGCTTGTGGTCCGTAATTATAGTAAATGGTCGTCCATACACATATTCATGAAAACGCTTTACAGATGATACAACAGCAAGAGCCTCTTTATCAAGTTGGCTATAGTTCCTTTCGCCCTTGATAATGTACGTGAGAAAAATGCAATAGGTGCTTCATTTCCGTTCGGTAAAACATGACTTAAAACTGCTCCTACTCCAAACGGTGAAGCGTCACATGTAATAGTCAAAGGTAAAGTCTCATTATACTGCATTAATACAGCGTCGGAAGTTAGTAAGTCTTTCACTTGTCGGAAAGCGCGTTGCCTCTCGATGTCCCCAGACCCAGGTTGCTCCTTTGTTGAGAAGTCTGTGTAGGGGCTCAGCTACGGTCGCCTTCTGGGGCAAAAAGATGTTGTAAAAGTTAATGAGCCCCAGGAAGGCTTGGAGGTCTGTTCTATTCTTAGGTGTCGGGGCTTTTTTTTATTGCTTTTAGCTTGTTATCAGAGGGATGGATTCCTTGACTATCGAGAAGGTATCCAAGGAACTCCACTCTTTCAGTACACAGTTGACATTTATTTTTTTAACCTTCAGGCCGGCGTCTTTGAATTTTTGGAGAACCATTCTTAGACGCCTTTCTAAAACTTCTCTATTCGGGCGGCAATTGACACATCATCAAAATATGGCACGACTCCTTTTATGCCTTGTAAAAGTCTCTCCATCAGGCTTTGAAAAATTCCCGGGCTACGCTCACTCCGAATTGGAGTCTATTGCACTTAAAGGCGCCTTTGTGCGTAACGATAGTTTGTGCTTCCGCAGTTTCCGCATCTACGGGTAACTGTTGATATGCCTGCGCTAAATCCAATTTAGCGAATATTTTCCCGCCACCCAGGAGTGGAGAAGATGTTGAACCACCGGCACCGGGTAAGCACTCTGTTGAAGTGCGCGGTTCAAAGTGGCCCGGTAATCCCCGCAAATTCTTAACGACCCATCCGGTTTGATGGGTGTTACTATTGGGGTTTCCCAACGGGCGTGGTCGGTTGGTTCTAAAACACCCTGGGCTATTAATTTATCGAGCTGCTCGTCGATCTTTGGTTTGAGTGCAAACGGCACCTGACGAGGCTTAAGGCAGATAGGAGTTACTCGGGATTAAGGCTAAATGATATTGGGGTCCCCTTGTACTTGCCTAGCTCTTCTGAAAAAACATCCTGGAATTCTTGGACGAGAGATTCCTCCCAGTTGTCGCTCTCGGCTCGGTGAACGCCGGCTACCTCTATCCCGAGTGGGGCGAACCATTGTAGGCCTAACAAACTAGGCCAGTCGCGATCGACGACGGTCAGTGGTAGTGATGCGGTACGATTTTTGAAGAAGACTTGGACTAGGCTGGAGCCGACGACTGGAATTCTGTTGCCCTGGTAATCTTTGAGTATGATTCTTTGGGGGTTGAGATCCTGACAACGGATGGAAGGGATTAGCTGTTTGAGGGTCTTCCAGGAAACCATCGAGAGGGATGACCCTGAGTTGACTTCCATCACGCAAGGTTGGTTCTCGATGGTGACCCTTACTCGGATCTTTCTTGCATCTAAGGATGAAGCGTGGCCGATGGTAATGGTTTGGTGTGTCTCTTCTCGTCTCGTTGAAGTGGCAGGTGCTTTATTTCTGTAGGAGTGGTTGTTCCATTGGTGGTTCAGGTGATCCCGGCTCACAGGACGATTTCCTGTGGTCTGGCGGTAGTTATTCTCCCTGTGGATTGAGTTGGGTCCTTGCTTGCTTCTACAGACCTTTGCGATGTGCCCCTCTTCCCACAGGAACGGCAGAGCGCCGAGGAATTTGCAATCTGATCGCGGGTGGTTTGCCCCGCAACCAGCGCATTGGCGGGGAAATCTTTGGGTTCGTTGTTCTCGTTGGTCGCATTCGGACTGGAGCCGGTTGACCTCTTCTTCTTCACTATCTAATGTGGATTCGAGGTCCTCATGGTGTGCCATCATTAAGGGCCTCTCTGGACGCAGGCGAGGTTTCATTCGCGAGTTTACGGAGTGGTGCGTTGGTGCGGTGCATTCGGGCGGCCGACTTCCTGGTTGCTTCTGCTGCAGTAGCGTCTGTGATGGCATCGGCAAGATCGATGTCCCCTTTGCCATGATCTTGCTCTGCACCGTGTCGTCATCTAATCCCAGAACTATGCGGTCTCGCAAAGCTTCCTCGAAGTTTGAAAACCCACAGAGGCCACCCAGGTTCCGGAGGTCAGCGATGAAATCTGCAACGCCTCGCCTTTCCATTGGTCCCTCTGGTAAAATTCGTGTCTTCGCACCAGTGTTGGCACAGCGGGTGCATAGTGGGCTCGTAGGATGGGCGCGAGGGTGTCCCAATCCATTGACTTCACCTCAGCCGGTTTGGCAAGTGCTTTCGCCATCTTAAAACGGCAGGCCCACAATGGGTTAGAAATATTGCGTGCTTCTTGCCAGTCGAAGGCGTCCTTTAAGTTGTTGGTCTCCAGAAACATCTGGAACCGATCCATATACAAGTCCCAGTCTTCGTTAGCCGGGTCAAATGGAGCGGGTGGTATGGCACCACTGGAGATCTTGCCGTTGTCGGTGCTTCTTCAGCCACGTGCTTTGTTCGTTGCTCTGTAGTGCTCAGTCAGCTCTGATGTCTCCGCATCCCACCCTCGTCGCCAGTGTTATATTCTGGGCATGGGCGCAAGGAACGGAGACGAGGCTGTGAACAGTGAACTTCAACTCTTTATTAACGATCAGGAACAGAGCGAAAACCCTGGGCAGCAACAGCTCTTTTATAGGGCTGGCTGCTGTCCCATTAACCAATGACTTACGTTAAGATGTTTAAATTGTACCCAATGAGAGACGTTCGCTAATAGCCAATCAGGTTGCTCCGTAAGGACCAATCCCAGCTTGCTATCCACGGACCAATCAAAAGTGCAGGATTACAAGCCTGCTTTTCTATCAAGATTGTTAAGCTTTATTAAAATACGTTTATGTTAGTTCATAACCATTTTTATCCTTCTTTTCCTCCCAAAACTCAAGGCTGCTAACATTATGAGATACTTTAAATATTTCCCTACAAGATCCCCGTGAGGTAGATTGGGTTCCAAAAGTGTGTGAGTGACCCAAAATCATGATTTAGCATTGGGAGATTTGAATTTCAGTCTCCCTCTGCAAAACAAGAAGAGTTGTTTTGGTTTTTTCTGCATGAACTTCCTCTGTCCTATTTCTGAAACTGCAAACTGTTTCAAATAAATGAGAAGTGAAATGTAGAACGTAAGCATTCATTTGCAGGAAGAGCTAAACAGCGGAAGAGATGGGCTGTGCAGATTGAGACAGAAGTTGGAAGGAGACTGGTTTGACCTCCCGCTCACTTTCTGAAACCCCAACTATGTAAAGGTGGACAACATGTGTTGAATCAGATCTACCAGTCCTGACATAAAGCAGCTAGATGCTACTGTGGATAATAATCACAAATATAAAAAGGCAAGCAAGGAAAGATCAACCAAGTTTGATCAGAGCGGTCAATGCCTGAAACTCACTACCTGACTCTGTTGTTACATCCTCAACCCCCAAAACTTTAATTGTAAACTGTCTTTCACGGACCTCACTCCATTCCTAAGAGGTCTGTAAGGGGGCGTGCATAAGTGCACCAGCGTGCCTGCCATCCCTGTCCTACTGTTCCCATTTATTCGTACTCATTTATTATGTATATACTTACACCGGTCTATACTTACATGTTTATATGTTATGTTCATACTTATACTTGTTTTCTCATACATGCTTGACAAATTAAAATACATTAATTAATTAATTAAATAAATAAATAAGTTTATGAGCCAGGAGAAAATAGGAGCCGCAACTCAGACTTTGAGAGGAACCAGGTTTACATTATTCCTGTGTGATCCATCCCACATTCAATCCTCCAAGCTTTTTTGCTTCTTTCCCTCCCAGCTGCATCAACTCTTGATAGGTAACACCCCACCAATTATTGGGCATATCACCTGAATATAGTCTTCAGACCTAAACACCTCCTGTATCTTCGTTGTACTTTCCTTAGGGTTGCCTTTTGTCATGTTTCTGATCATGTATTGTAGTTTCAGGCTATGCAGCTTGTGTTTAAATGCTTGCAGAATGTTTTAAATAAACTGCTTACATTTCTCTTTGATGTGTTTACTGCCAAAGATTCATCACATTACAGTAGGAGAAGAGATAGCAAGGTTCAGTAAGGCTCCTTAACACCTGGGCATGTGCTAGAATGAGAATTAGTAAGAGCTGAGTCATATTAGTAAAACACCAGACAAAACTGAATAGGAGGGACTAAAAGACTGAAAGCATCAAGGTTTGATTATGTTTTGCTCAGCTGACACTATCCTGGTTTGGCAGCATATCAATTTAGGGACCAGAGTTTGTTTTGAAGGCTCTTTGACGGGCAAATTATCATTTGCAAGCAGTAATGGGCATCTGTAGGGGGAAGATAAGTGACAAAACATTGATTGATTGATTGATTGATTGATTGATTCTCACAATTTATATATTTTATTATTTATTTATTAAATTTCTATGCAACTGATCTCACTGATACAGCAACGTATATGTATATGTATATGTATATGTATATCAGAGGTGGTATTCAGCAGGTTCTGACCAGTTCTGAACAACCAGTAGTGGAAATTTTGAGTAGTTCGGAGGACCGGCAAATACCACCTCTGACTGGCCCTGCTCCCATCTATTCTCTGCCTCCCAAGTCCCAGCTCATTGGCTGGGTCTTCTTTTGTTGCCCTGCACAAGAGAACGGAGCTGGAAAGCAGGTTAGTGGGGTGTGGAAGGAATGGAGATTTTGCAGTAACCGTCCCCTGGACTGCGGTGGGAATAGAGATTTTACAGTATCCTTCCCCTGCCACGCCCACCAAGCCACGCCACACCCACAGAACCGGTAATAAAATTGTTTGAATCCCACCACTGATGTATATGTATATTGTGTGTGTGTGTGTGTGTGTGTGTGTGTGTGTGTAAGTTTTCGCGGGTACTTACATGTATGGTATTCAGCTTTGTTCGGGTATTTTTCCACGTCATTATAGTTGTGCTTTTAAAGTTGCAGCAACATTTTGGCAGAATCTCATCTGCCATCATCAGGCTTCTGTATTGTGTTCATCTGTGTTATCAGAATTATCAGAGAAGCCATAGAGATTGAAAAAAGACCTGAAAGCATGAATAGAAGAGATGATTCCACCAGACTGTCAATTATTTGGAAGCCTGCACTCACAAACAAACAAATCTCCACACCACTAGCCACACCACTAGCCAGGCAAACACCTGGGCACAAACAGATCCCCCCCTGATACCTCCAGCTCAAACACACCCCAACCAGGCACCCAGATGAAACCTAGCTTCCTAACAAATTATAGCCGTCCATTTACTCGGAGCCAAGCTGCACTAAAAGCCTCCAATACAGGAACACAATGTTGCCAGCCAATCAAGATACACAAAAAAGCCACAAAACAGACAGAAGATATTAGAAACACCAATCAAGCAGAACACAGGAAACTCCAAGACCAATAAACACAGACCAAGACTCCCAACCAATCAGGATGAAGAAAAAACCATTCTGGCACAGCAGTAAGTTAGCCCCAAATTCAAAACTGAAACAACTGTAAAAGTCTGACTCACAGACAAACACAATACAGAAGCCTGATGATGGCAGATGAGATTCTGCCGAAACGTTGCTACAACTTTAAAAGCACAACTATAATGACGTGGGAAAATACCCAAACAAAGCTGAAATGGATCTTTGGTTATTGGGTTTCTCCCGCGTAAGATTGGAAGTATCTAGGCAGCGTTTGATGAAGTCTCATTCATCATATTCAGGCTTGTGTCTTCTGCTCTGTGCTTCTCAGAGTAAGAAGCTCTGAGTAAGAGTAAGAAGCTCTTACTCTGAGAAGCACAGAGCAGAAGACACAAGCCTGAAGATGATGAATGAGACTTCATCAAAACGTTGCCTAGATACTTCCAATCTTACGCGGGAGAAAACCCGAATAACCAAAGATCCACATACAAATACCCGCGAGAACCTCAGAAAACCAATATTGTTGTATGTTTTAATTTTCACAATTGGTTTATCCATGGGTAATCCACAGATTGTCTATTTTTCAGGATATTTTGATTATTTACCTGGTTTTATGATATTTATCAATAATAACATCCAAAGATCAAAACTACAATTAAAGAACATTGGTCATATTGTTATTAACTAGATAGTGGGGATAATTGATGTTAAAAATAGTGCAGAGATCTTATCAATGCAACATTGATAGTGATGGAAAAGGCATTTGCATTGCATGTCGTAATGCTTTATATCACTGTATGTATATATGGTGTATCATTTTGACATCATCTAAGTTTTCTATGGATGCCCATGCAAGATATTAACCATTACTCCATACAAGAAGGAATAACTTCTGTGCTTGAGCAGAATATTGGGTAATAAAACATACCGAAGTTATTGGTTCCTTAGGAGACTTCTTAAGGGACTATGTTTCTTTGTATAGCATGACTTGTTTTTACAATCAACTGTTTTCCTTGTTTGGGAGTCACCAAACCTAAGAGGCTTCCTATGATATTCCCTACACTCCCAGGCACTCCTGGCTTTTAAAATAGATGAGAATTTTAGGTACCAAAATACACCCCAGTGTTGGATTTGGCTTATCTACTGATGGGCTTATCTGCGAATATATACAGTAATACTTTTTAAAACTACCTGTAAAACTCTTATATATTTGCAAATAAGCCATCAATAGATAAGGTGATTGTTGAAGTCTTTCATTAAAACACCATGAAAAAGAAATCATCTGTGGATTAGCCATGGATAAATCAATTGTGAAGATTAAAATATACAAATGTTTTGAGGGTTTGGTTTATCTGTGGATGGACTGATCTGCAAGTATATATATATAGACCTAAAGCTAGAAATAGTACTTAGCACTCACCATAGCACTTAGACTTATATACACAATGCTTTTACAGCCCTCTCTAAGCAGTTTACCGAGTCAGCACATCGTCCCCAACAATCTGGATTATCATTTTACCAACCTTGGAAAGATGGAAGGCTGAGTCAACCTTGAGCCTTGGTGGGATTCAGTCTGTCAGAATCAAACTCCTGGAAGTGATCATTAAGTTAGCTTGCAATACTGCATTCTAATCACTGGGCCACCACAGTCACCATACAGATATATGAGAAGCTGGTGTGCTACAGATCAAAACACCAGCCTGCAACATCATCTTCATTTCCAGTGACTTGTCTGGGTTGCAAATAGGCCCCATGAGTTTTCTCAGAAGATAAAAGTGACGGGTGCCTCCAGCCTAATACTTTGTTTGGAAATCTCCCCCCTCCTCCAGTCTATGACAAGACAACGATAAGCAGGGGTAGAAGACAATAACTTGCAGGATGGAGACCATAAAGAATGGCAGATAGGCTCCTGCAAAATACAAAGTCCCTGAGGCCAGTCAATTTGAAAATGTGTAAACCCCTAGCAGCCATCTTGCAAAAGTGCCCACAAAATTCTTCAGTTATCAAAATTCCAAATATGTCACCAGCTCTTAAAGTTGAGGACCCCGTCCTGTTCTAATATGTGTGATAGTTGTTGTTAAGAAAAAAGCTAAATTAACATTATTCTTCATTAACTTGATTGGAAGAAGAGATGCTGCCAAAGAGAGGAGGGGGTTAAGCTATTTTCCAAAGCACCTGAAGGCCAGACAAGGAAGAATGGATGGAAACAGAACAAGGAGAGATGCAATTTAGAAATAACGATAAATTTTCTGACTGTGAGAACAATCAACCAATGGAACAGCTTGCTTTCAGAAGTTATGGCAGCTTCGTCACTGGAAGCTTTCAAGAAGAGATTGGATTGCCATCTGTCAAAAAAGTTGTAGGGTCTTCTTGGGCAGGGGGGTTGGACTAGATGATCTACAAGGTCCCTTCCAACTCTGTTAATCTGTATCCGTACTTTCTGTATATAAAAGTTATTTTTAAAAAAGCAAATTGCTTTTACAATTATATCCACTAGATGGCTCTTTTGAGCCATAAAGTTCTGTATTTCTCCATTTTTATTTTATTAATGCCAGTCTGCATTTTATATATACACACAAGCACACATGCACAATAATACAAACTAATATAAGAAAGAAAGAAAAAGGAATTAAAGAGGGTTAAAGTGCAAGGAAGAAAGAAAAGAGAAAAGAAAGAAGATACAAATACGTTTCTGATCTTCTTTAGAGCAAGTAAGTACAATTATAAATTTACCAAACACTGTATGGTTACAAAATAATCATAAACCATAAATCCATAAATCATGTTTTATCTTTTTCTGTTTTATTAGAAAGACCATAAAGGTTTTCCAATCAGCAGTAAACATAGATCCTGATATATATTTTTTCCTGTCAAGTGGACCATCTAAGTAAGTTCTGTCAATTTCACCAACCCTTCCACCATTGTAAATAATACAGAATCTTTCCGTCTTTGTATGTACTATAGTACGTACAATCTTGCTGCAGTTATCACATTACAAAGTTCCATGACTTTGAACATTTTTTAATGTATCAATACCAAAAGAAAGACATCTGGTCTCAATTATATTTTAATCTTCAAAATCCTTTGTATTAGTGACGTAGTTTAAAGCATCAAGCTAGAAACCAGGAGATCATGACTTCTCATCCTGCCAGAGCTGCAAAGTCAGCTGGGTGGCTTTGGACAGATTCCTTTCTTTCAGCTCTAGGAAGGAGACAATAGCAAACCACTTCTGAAAAACCTTGCCAAGAACACTTCAGGGACTTGTCCAGGCAATCTCCAAGAATCAGACACGATTGAACAGAAGAAAAAATACATCTTATATTCTAATATATCTTAATGGTTAATCAGTAAAGTTATCATTATAATAGCCGTGGGGAGAAAATGTGATGGGCAACAATGGAATTTTAAAAATTTGGAAAGGAATAGAAAATACAGGTGATATTTTTGTTGTAAATATTAAATGTCAAGCAAGATGTGGGTTACTCAACTTATGTTACGGGCTCCTACATAATCCATGCAATTTTCAGAAAGAAATATAAGTCAGCTTCTGTTCAAATAGAAGAACAAGTTTAAAAATTTGTAAAGACTTCAGTCATTTAAAAAAAAGGAAGACAATCAGCCCAACTTGAAATAAAACTTCTGAGCCAATATGCACTGTAGATAAATGTTACCCAAACACAGCTGCAGTTTTGAAGTCTGTAGCCCAGCAAATTAATTTGTTCTTTAAAAAACAGTGGAACATCTAATAGTCAGAGAGTATACTACACTGAAATCCTTAAACTTTGACTGACCTTCATTGCTTTTTAAAAAAATAAATCTCTTTTAGGCAAATGGAACAGGATTTTTTTTTTCTTTGCTTAATTAAGGATCTAGAGAATCTGTTCTATTTTGAATTTAATTTTATCCGGCAAGATATTCTAAGTCCAGAGAAGGGATGAGTATACTGTTTGGCACTTGCATTTTATAGGACCAACGGAGGGAATGTTGATGTATTTATTTCCTCAAGCCTAATTGTAAATGCAAAACCTGCAATGCAGTGTGTGAGCCCACTAAATGCCACATTTCCTGTCCCACCCACAACCACCATTACTTGTACTGTGTGAACTAGGCATTTCATTAAAATAGAGATGGAAGACCATGGTACCTATTGTGCTATGGTTTTCTCTTTTAAAAAATCAAGTTTCTTTTGTCTTATTTTCATATAAGTTTGGATTTTTTTAATGTGCATGAAAATTTGTATTTAAACTGCATTTCTAATTTTTATTTTGGGTGCAATTTCACATACTGTATCAATTTCTGCAGGAAATGACCCCCATATGTACTCATTTACGAGCTACTTTCTCTAACTTGCATATTTATTGTTATATGTTATGTATCATCTGAAATCAGCCACTGAAACATACTTTCTAAAACTATTATGTTACAACTGCTAGGTTATGGAAGGCAGAGATTGAAGCGTGTTGATAGAATAATATCAAGGAAGAGGATAGATAGTTCACAGAGTAGATCTACAGTTATGTAGACAGTTACTTTAGTCAGGCAAGATTCTGTCTATAGATGAACAACTAAAAAGAAATAACTGCATGTCTCATTCTTGGTTCTTGGTGCTTGATATTTCATTTGCTTTTTGTGATTGGGAATATGCCAGAATACTTTTACATACCCATGAGACATTTAAGAAATGTTAAGACTGCAAAGTTTCTCCTGAGCAACAAATTCTGTGAGGTTCATATATAAATAAAGAGGAATTTGTATATAATTTACTGAAAAATAATAATCAATAACCAAGTATATGCATAACTGACATTATTTATTTAGCAAAAGACATTTGAGACAAATATTATTTTCTTTTAAAACAAAGTTCTTGGTTGTCAAAAGTATTCCTTGTTTGGACAATGTCTAGTACCAATGGTCCTGATACTCAAACCTAGCAGGGTCAAAGGCTTCATTTATCAATTACTTCCAATATGCTTCCCAAGGAAAGGCTGCAATTTTTATAGAGAAACATTGCAACAAATATCATCTTACGCATTAAATGCAACCTTCTAATATACCAATATCAATGACTACCAGATGCAAGTTCTTCCATTCTCAGTAGTCTTCTACTTTCTAGAACCTTAACAACTTTATATTCTGCATAGTTTCTATTAATGACACATTAACATACATTGATCACTGAGCATTTGATGAGTTATAGAAAATTATGAGGACCTGATTTGTTTGAATGTTTCATAAAAATACAATTTCTATCTGTGACATTAGATTATGGATACTTTGTAACTTTATAACATGTATGCCCCATACCATTTGGATTCTGGATTCAAAAATTGATAATATGCTATGCTTTAGTCATAATTGTTTCCTTAGATTAATTGGAAAAGAGGCTGAATACAAGGAGAATATCTATGGAAGCTTACAAGGATTAATTTAAAGTTAGATACACCTCTTAACCAGATGGTTTTTCTATCTCATGACAGGTCACATTTGAAAGAGGACCCTCACAATTAACTAGGGTGGAAACAAAACAAATTGGCTAACTGGGAAGAAATGGTATCCACACTTAAAAGAAAATGCCAGTTGTAATAGCATCGGTACTTTAAAACAGGCAAAACAGTGAAAAGGAATATATACCACCAAAGACTATTATCTGAAGATTATCCATATGATAACAACCAGTAGATTTTGATTAAACTATTCCAGTTGCATATGTTCAAAAAATAATAAATCAACTCAGTGAAAGGAAAATTGCTTTTGGAGAAGAAAATTAAATGCACATATTAAATTCAGAATAAAAGCACATGACATTCATTTATAGAACAGACTTGACCCGTATGTAGGTGGTAATCTGAGAAATGTGTCAAATGTCTCAATGCCCATTAATTTCATCTTCTTTGATTAAAAGAGAACAATTATGCCAGAGATATTTCCTGTAACACATTCAGAAAAGAAAATATATTCTGTACCTTTGCATAAACAAACCGAACCATAGAATGGTCAAATAGCATCCACGGTCTTTGGCTAGCATTGTGATTGGGAGCAAGAAGAATATAGCCACAGTAATATACAACTATCAATTAGCAAGATTGCATAAAGGCATCTTTGCCCATGTAAGCTCTTGGCTTTCTGGAACCAGGTGAGTTGCATTGCTAGCATAACAAAGAAAATGACAATATTCAGAATGAGGAAAAGACGCGTGTAAGATGCTGACACCAAAGGAGCACTGCTTCGAGCAGTGGAAAATATTTGGGACAGACCAGGTTGAACTTTGATTGGCACACTGTTTCTCTCTTTCACATAGGTAATATCTGCAAAATCCAGAAGATCTTTCATTTCTTCTTCTTCATCCACAGGCATTTCTTTTTGGGCCAAGCTTTGTGCTTTTTGCCGAATTTTTCTTTCATTGACTTCGATTTGTGCAAATATATCCGGGCCAGCATCCACAAATTTGTAGCCTTTAGCCACCTTTTTGTTCTTTTTTGCCCTTCCTTGCTGCTGCTGAGAAATTGCAAATATTCTGTCAATGACTTCTTCTGTCTGTCTTTTATCTGAAAACCGGAGTAGGCGTTCAGCTGTCTTTCTGAAGCTATCGGTGTTCCGCACATGTGAAAGGATCTGCTTCTCTAACTGCTGGAACACAGGCTTGAAATGCTGAAGGTTTTTCTCTACTATCTCAATATTGCCTTTTACTCCTGAAACTGCGGAGTTCCTAACTGCAGAAGCTCGCTCAAACACAATTTTTTGATGGTCTGCAATAACTTGTGCAAAGACAGAGTGGCTTTTATTCTCATCGGTCCACAGGTAGATGGCATAAGCATGCTCACTGGTGGTGACAAAAATATCCAGCTGCTGAGAGTTCCCATGGACGCTGAAACTCTGGACGTCTATCGAAGGTCCAATGAAGAGGTATACAACCCTAGTGATTGGGCTTCGCAGATGAGTAGTAACATTCACGTAGTTTGTCCCATTGTAAGGGTAGCCTCTGGGATACATTCTTGAGGCGATGATAGCTTTTTGACTATGTCCAGTATCATCCATCCAGTACATCTTATAGTTCCCATCTTGTTGCCGAATGAAGGCTCCATGGACATTATCAATAACTGTGTCTTCAAAAGGCACATCAACATTGTGGAAGAAGCTAGTTGCTACTTTGGCAGGACTATCCTCTTGAAGATATATTTGGTCCACTAGCAAGAGAAGCTGGGGATGAAGAAGTAATAGGTTTCTTTGTACACTTTTCAACTTTAGTTTAGGATGATATGCACCTACTCCTTCTCCTCTGATAAAGATGATCTCATTTTTTTCTATAGCAGCAATTACTTTCCCTTGGCAATCGGCAGCTAGATCGTGTTTGTATTTCAACCACTTTGATGAGCAATCTTCAGTAATCTGTCCTTCCCATGGATAAAAACAACTCTTTGATACAGCTGGAGAAAACATAAGCACATTATTTAAAAATGTATATTTTGGTCCATACAGAGCTTCTGTTATGAAAGGTACACCATTGGGGGCAAACGTAAATGAGTTTTGATCTGGATGCTCATGCCCAGCATTGAAGTTCCTCCAACCTTTGATCCATTCTTTGTACTTGTTCTGGTGAACAATGTCATAGATTGCACGTCCTCCCAGCTTTCCTGATTTGAAGGAGAGAAAGGGGCTGTTGATTTCAGCAGGCAGAGCACTTCCATATGTTACAACTCCCCAGTCCTCGAAATAATGAAGTTTGGGAATACCATAATCTGGTGGAGGGACAAATCCCAGGCTTGAATCATACCTTTCAAAAACATAAAGAGAAGGAGTTGTTGATCAGTGAATTTCAAGACAGGATAGAAATAATAAAAACATTAAAAGAAACCACATTACTACTATCTATTTTCTTTACTATGTAAAAACATTTGGCAATTCTTAACATGGAATAATATTCCACTCTGCAATAGTCTTTAATGAAGATGATTATGGTAATTTTTTTTTTGCTTTGTATAAACGGTATAATAGCTTGTATGTTAGGAATTTGGGCTTTAACATGGTTCAGAATTTCTGGAAAAAGCACACCTGAAAAAGAGTAAGATGAATTTGGAGAACTCAGAATGCAAACTTATTTAGAAAAAAATATGCTCCATTCCAGGCTTTCAAATATCTGTCTGGTTTAAATGAGGTTTGCAACTTGTCCATTAGCAATCCTTCTGCCTTCCCAAGTATAAAATCTTTATATCTGAAATGGAAAGAGATCATCCAAAGTGAAGAAGGCTCTGCAGATAAAGGAAAAGTTAAGTAGAATAGCAAGTAGGTTTAAGAAGTTATGAGTTTCGTATTTAAAAAAATTATTTTCTTGTTTGGCAAGAAAAAAATATGCACATTTCCAGGATTTGTATATTGTATCAAGCAGCTTTCCTTTACCTGATCCTGGATGAAAATAATGGGAATCCCATATACTTAGAGCAGAGGTCACCAACCTTTTGGACCTCAGGGACCACCAAACTCATAATTTTAAATCCTGGGGACCAGAGACCCTGGGAAAATCCCCCCAAAAAAATCTGCAGGAAAATTTCCCCACCCGTTTTCCTACCGATCAATCATTCTTTATTTGGGATCACAGGATACATCCCCAGCTCCATTCTCGGAGGTGGGAGAGAGAAGAGAGAGAGACTTTGTCTTCATGCAAGGAAAGCAGCAAAAGTCTTTCTTTCCCTCCCAAACTCTGCCAGAAATGAGCCTTTGTGAAACTTGTCACAACGGCGCAGCCTCTTGGAGCAGGATGCCTTGCAGGGTCCCCAAAAGTCATTTCTGGCAGAGTTAGGAGGAGAGAAAGAAAGACTTGCTGCTTTCCTTGCATGCAGCCAAAAGCAGAAGAAGAAAGAAGCGGAAAGAAGCAGCCTGGTGCCCAGGCGAGGTGCATGGGGTTCATGGGGCAAGTTTTCCCCCTCCGCCCTTTCCCCCTCCCCTTACTACCTCATGTTGTTCACAATGCAAGCGACGCAAGCCTTGTGTTCCCACGGGCCATGTGGGCAGTGCAGCCTTGTGTTCTTGTGCAGCCTGGATTAATTGCTTTGGGGGGTGCTTTGGGGGTGACATTTCTCTGTGGACAACCAAAATTTTCTCACGGCCCACCAGTGGTCCCCGGCCAAATAGCTTGAGAAAAAGATGAATGTTTGTATAGTCATAAGAACACCCAGGTGGGAAATTAGGTGGCAAGATATACTAAAACAAACATTATTCATCATTTTAAAAAAGTTTTATTATCAATGAAATATATATATATATATTTAGACACACACACACACACATATCCACCAAACCTTCAGCCTGAATCTATGCTGTGAAAAAAAAACCTGCTGGCTTTGCAGAATGTTGGGCCCAAAAGTTGTCCAAGTGGCATGCAAATAGAACGTAATGAGTCCTTTAAACCTGCCACCAATCCTCTGAACTAATCAGGGCTTGCTTAAATCAGGGCTTAAGTGGACACATGGCAAACCCCCTATTAAAATAGCTAACACTTCAGTCATATGCATATTTGCTTTCAAATAAGCTTTTTCTAAGCTTAGTTGGACTTACTTCTAAGTATATTTGCAAGAGGATTGCACACTAAAGCTGCTACTCTAAACCTCCTGCCAAGCCATAAATCCTATTGAATACAATTGGATTTACTTTTTAATTGTCATACTCCGAATAATAATTAAAAAACTATTAAGACAATCCATATTGACTGAAAGGGATTTTTCAGTTTTATCTATTTAATAGCAAAGCAGGAATAGTTATGTTTCTTACTTTATGAAAAATATTGAAATATTATCTGTGATCCTCATTTGGTCAGAGTGCTTTTCAATCTCAGTTGGACAATTTTTAGTCACAGGGACTTGCCTGGTTGCTAAGTAAAGTACCAGCCTTCATTGAAGGACATCTTGAAAGAACAGAATGGATATTTCAAACTGCATGTGTATCCATTGTATTAAAAAAATGTTACGATTTCTACTTTCTGTAACTCGCTACACTGCTAGATAAAAGCCCAAGCATCATAAAAAGAATAATGCTCCCTACATCAAAGGCACTTTGGAATATGTTAAAAGGTTGTTCCAGCTATTTGAAAATTTCTGAAATAAACAAAGTCCCTACAAAGCAAATTCTAAGCAAATTCAAGGCCGCCGTACCAAAGGAAGACAAAACAGGAGTAAACTCCAAAATAAAATGCAAGTGTCACCGCATAGACCAAAACAGACAAAAGATTAGCCAGATATTTCCTTGAGTATCAGCTAGCTGTAAAAAGATTCAATATGACTTCCTAATCTCAATAAGAAAATAGTAAAATATTCTCACAAAAGAGGGAGTTCTTGGAAGCCCAGTACTCTGACTAGATAGTGATCAAGAGAATTATCGAGTTAATTCTATTAAAATCATGAGCACATCAGCCCAACCTACAACATGCCACAAATCACACAGCAATCAACCCAGACCTAGAACCACTACAGCCATCTGCTTTCCAACCAAATAACAAAAGCCAAACTATATTTCAACAATTACAAGAGAAACAATCACCATCAAGCAATGCCATCAAGCAGTTATCAACACCACCAAACAAAAAGCAACCAACACAGACATAAAATAGAGCTAACATGTTATTGGCCAAATAAACAATCTACCAACAAGGCATTAATCATTCGGAAACATCATCCCATCCAACACATGCAAAGCAAGCAAAATTGAAGAATACAGAACCTGTGCTAACCAATAACCCTTGGTTCTCCAAAACTCCAACACTGCTGATCTTTCCTAGTGGAGTATAAAAAGTCAACAAACCTAAAAGTAAGTTTAGATAACTCTAACTACAAAACATATTTGAAATTATCTATGTTTTCTCCACAATGTTTGGTAACACCATGTTAAAACAAATGTCAAGGGTTTTATTGCTTTATCTAACTTGTTCCCATACCAAGCATATCTTCAACAGGTTAGCTGGACTATTACATACTCTCCTCTTAGGGACATTGGTAATAACATTTGAATGTTATTACTAGCCCATTTTGTTTCAAGAGTCTGCATGCCTCTGAGAGTTGCCTCTGACTGTTTCTATAAGACACATGTAATTCTATAAGACTGCTCATTTCATTCCCTGCTCATCCACCTCCAAGATGACTTATCTGTTTTTGACAAATTTTCTGGAACTATAGACAAATCTTCTCATTTCTGATAGAGAATATTCATGGCACATATTTGGAAAGCTCTATCTCATCTACTGCATAAAAAAGTCCATTTGACCTTTGCCTACTTTCCATAATCAAATTATTATGCCACACTAGAGCTGTTGGGCTAACTTCTAGCAAGACAGCTTAGTTCACTAAGGCCAATTCAGTTCCTTTTCTACTCAGATAAGACTATTTCAGTTATATGCACGATGAACCCATGCTGTTGGTAATTCTTCCAGACTCATGCACAGAATACATGCACAGAACATGTACTGATTTTCTTCAGTAAAAATACTTATTTAACCTGGTATTTTCTTGGGAATGTTCAGCTGAGAAACAATGATACAAATTCTATAAATTCCTGACAAGCATATCTAAACTCACTTCTCTGCCTGCCTTTTCTAGAATTAGCTGAGCCATGGTGGCACATTGTTAGAGTGCAGTACTGCAGGTTACTTCTACTGACTGCCAGCTGACTGCAATTTAGCAGATCAAATCTCACCAGGCTCAAGGTTGACTCAGCCTTCCATCCTTCTGAGGTGGGTAAAACGAGGACCCAGTTTATTGGGGGCCATATGCTGACTCTGTAAACCGCTTAGAGAGAGCTGTAAAGCACTGTAAAGTAATATATATATAAATGTAAGTGCTACTGCTATTTTCTCTTGTCCACCCTTTATGTAACCTCTATGTTGATTAAAGATTTACTTATTTCATACCAGAGAAACTCTGTGTGAAGTGTGCACCAACGCTGTCCTTTGGAAGGTGTCCCTGGGCCTTCAAGTACTCTGTTCCTTCGAATCTGATCAGCCAACCAGTTGCCACTGCCATTGCGCATAACAAATTTATCTAGAAAAACCAACTGGCTTTCTGGACCATAAAACCAATTGTAATTGGAATCTGCAATAGCAACAGTTCTTTGGAATCCTAGGAGGAAAAATGAAAACAAATATATTTGAAAGTAAAGACCTTACTTAATACTGCATGTTTAAGTGATAGAAAATAGAAAGAGCTCCCAATGAGTTACAATATTACGTATAATGTTGGCAATATAATATCTATTTGTACAGTTGTAATAAAAGTTTTAATAGCATTTTTCCTCTAAAATATCAGATTAAATTGTCAGACTATGAAACATTAATGTGCTCAGATTGACATGCAGAATGTCTACAGAGAATTCTTTGTAGCATATTAATGCCTCATTTAAATTGATTATCTTATTTAAATAGTATTATTTAAAATCAATATTGAATACAGCCAAGTTATATCATATTAAATATTTTCTCTACATTTCTCTAAATTCATTCTGGAAAAATTATGTACTTCATTCTTCAGTCTAGAATAGTTTCATTTATTAATTAATGATGCTTTAATTTAAAAGGTACATTATCTTTTCCCCCATGATAATGAATGACATGTTTTGTCTACTCAAAAATAGTCATGAGGCAATTTGAAATTGACATATTTGATATGCCTTATATATAATTTGGAAGGTTTTACAGTTCATCTGTCTTCAAAAATATGAATTTTTTCCTAGTATTAGGTACTAAGAGTGGGTTAGAATTCAATAACTGTCAGTTCTAGTTTGATTCATATAACCATCCTAAATTAACATTATGAGGTAATCTAAACTTGAAACTAGCAAGGCTTTTGTGTTTGAGAACTTTTGTGGACTGGAGAATGCATTACTTAGAGCACTCAATAACAATGTATGACTTTGAGGAAAGGCATCAGGTTTCATATCTTCCATATGATAAGTAGAGTAAACTGCTGTATTATGCTGAAATTTTAAGGAATCTGCATCAAATTCAACCACCTATTAGTTTATATAGATAAGATTGGGATTCTGCTAGTGAATTTAACAACTCAGACTTCCAGTTTGACAGATGTGATGACTAAGATATCAAATCAATGAATCTTTTTATACAAAGATAGATTCATTCATTCATTCATTCGAATTTCCAGGCCTCTTATGTAGGACCCAAGATTGAGAATGACCCATACCATCCATTGGAGTGAACAGGGAATATAATCTTGGGTCCTATACAAGAGGCCTGGGAATTTGAGGTTCAGCAAAGTATCTTTGCTGTTCCTAGCACTGCATCTTTCAAGACAGAGAGCTCTGGTGTTGTTCCTGGGATCTCTTGGAGCCAATCTCCCAGCTTAGGAGTCAGAGCTTCAAATGCTTCTACCACCACTGGGATCACTTTGGCTCAGTGTATATCTGGGCCCCATATACACGTCTCAGAATATTCTTTACATGACTTGCTTTATAAATGTAAGGTAACTTTGTATAAGAGTGTGTATCTGACAGTCTGTCTCCATAGTTCAAGAATTGTACAAGAATTTATACAAAAATGAATTTCAGCAGAAGGGTTCTATAGGATCACACAACTGTACAAACTCTTTCACAAATCAATGTGTGGAAGCAGCTCTACCCTGAATAGAAGCATCTTCTGTATGAGAAAAATGCATTGTTTATCCAATCTAGTGTCTATATCATTATGATTAGAGAATAAACACATTTTTCATAGGTTGGCATGGTGTATGTTAACCAAAGGTTATTAGTTTGAGTCTGATCTAGCTACAATTTCCATTTGTGGAGAATACTAAAGTTTAATGCCAATATAAGAACTATGGTGGCGCAGTGGTTAGAATGCAGTATTGCAGGCTAATTCTGCAGGCTGCCAGCAGTTCAATCCTTATTGGCTCAAGGTTGACCTTCCATCCTTCCAAGGTTGGTAAAATGAGGACCCAGATTGTTGGGAGCTATATGCTGACTCTGTAAACCGCTTAGAGAGAGCTGTAAAGTACTGTGAAGCAGTATATATAAGTCTAAGTGCTATTGCTATATGTAAAACAGTCTGTTGTGATATATAACTGCTTGTCATTGGGCTTTTTACCTAACAATTAACAATTGATCATAACAATTGATTATACTATCTAGTTTAAGTTGTGTTACTTGCCTGGCAGAACTGTTCTATACATAAAAGCAAAATGTTGCTTAAGCCAGGGATGTTTAAAGTGGTTAATGTCAAAGTGTCTTTGGACAAGGAATATGTACTGGAAAAGAGATCTGGTGGTATAGCTGCCATAAGCTACACCTTCATACAAGGACCCATCTGTCACTTCATGCAGTAGAACTATAGATTTCTCCATGATTGTTAGGACTTGCTTAGTCCAAAGGTATGATTCCTGAAGATAACCTGTAAGAAAAAGATGAACAATGTTATATTTGTAATATGACCTTTTAAAGTGTGAAATATTTGTAAGTTACTTGGGTTTGCTTGTCTACATGGGTTTTTGTATGGCACTATTAAACTGGATCTATTCTAGACTTGCCTTGTTGTTATCAAGGATTTATGTCTTATCAATTATCAATTATCAATATTTTACTCATGGTGAAGCGTTTATTAAAAGCATCAAGAGGGTTGCAGTGAAAACAGCAGATTTAATAATGCTTGGAAATATTCGAGAAGGAAATTAAAATCTATAGTATATAAAAATTATAAAAATATTGACCCCATGTCTAAATTTGATTTCTAAATTTTTCATTTAAAAAAGTCTAGGAAACATGTAGATAAGAAATCAAACTTAAAGGAGTTGGGTATTTATTTAGAAAAAGAAAAAATAAGAAAACATGATATAAATTTATAAAATTATGCACAGCATGTAGAAAAGGGCATAAAAAACCATTCTCTTTCATTTAAATACCTGAAATCTGGAGACAGAGTGAAATATCTGTCTGTCTGTCTGTCCATCTAATCTAATCTAATCTAATCTAATCTAATCCTAATCTAATCTAATCTATCATTATTATTTGTCTTTTAATGCCCCCGTAATCCCTTACATCGGGATGGAATCAGGACAACTGAATGGAACTGAGAGTCTATTGGCTGGATGTCCTTCCTGTTGCCAATGCAGAGTTCACAGGAGATAATTACTTATTGCACCCAGAGAGAGAAATATCTGCCCGCTACCTAGGATCAAACTCACAGCCTCCTGATCGTGAGATGGGAGCTCCACCTTTAGGGCACTCTACCACTCTGTCATCTATCTATCTATCTATCTATCTATCTATCTATCTATCTATCTATCTTGGCAGTAAATTCCTGAATGAATAAAGCCTTTCTCTCTTCATAACATTTTCATAAAATTTTCTCTCTTCATAACATAATGGTCACTGGGTGAATATCCTTAAGAGAAAATAATCTTAACTACTAGAGAATAAGTTACTCAATATTTATTTGTATGATAGGCTACAAGAAATCTCCATGTTTGAGGCTGTAGCTCAATGAGTATCAATTCCTTGGGACAAACTGAGAAGGGTTGGGGTCTTCATGATCTTTCTGTGTCTTTTATAGAAGCAACTGACTGGTTGTGAGACTAGGTATTGTGCTAGATATATCCTTTGTGCTATCATTCCCATTCTCTTAAGGCGCTGTATCAAGAAGACAGAATATATGTACATAAGTACCTCTACTATAAATGGATGGAATGCAAACACCCTCTGAGAATCAGAAATTAATGATTTTGAGAATTAAAAGTGTATGTTTATCTAATCACACCTTTTTTTTTTAGTCCAAGGGCCATATCAGATCTTTAAGAAGAATATAAGATGCCGCACTATAAATATTAAATAAGGCTACTATTACAAGAGCAGGATCACAATAAAAACCTGAATTGAATTTATATGATTTTAAAATTAATTTTATTTTAAAATTTAAAACAGTAGACATGTGCCTATCCCATATTTTAAACATATTTTTCCACTTCTGATACATTAAAAATCACATTTCATGTGCAATTTTTGCAAGGATTCTGGGGTCATACCTAGAGCTTTCCTTTGGTCTTAGGAACTCACAGCTTTAAAAAAAGAGTTGCTCATTGATCAAGACCTACCTTGATTCATTAGAACCAGACTTCCTACCAGCAAGGCCAAACAGTTGGTAGGCTGATGGTTATGTAGGTATTGGAAACCCCATCCACGCCTATATGAGGCTTCATACATATATCCTGAAGCATTGGCAATTACTTCCAGGAATTTTTCCTGCTGGGACTTGCTAAGGTAGTTATATAAAAAGTCATAAGCAGTGGCAAATCCAACCAAAGAGTGAGCAAGGGGAACCTCATCCCATGGAGCATCCTTCACTAACCTGTAAAAGAAGAAAGGGGTCACTTCTACACATCTTATGGATGCACAATAGAGAAACATTACTATATAAACTTTACAGACTTTAAAACAGAAATTGGAAAATTGCATCAAACAGCTGATACTGAGCATGCAGATCTCCACTTATACATTAATCTTTCCCTACCTTCAGCTTTTTCATTGTTTGGGGCTGAAGACCCATGGCATATAAAAATTACACACGGATTAATGTAATTTAGAAATGTGCAGGAAATAAATTGAACCCTGCCTCCCACAATGGAAAAGATGCTTGGCTCATATTCAAGCTAATATTAATGGTCCTCTGTTCATTATCCAAGAGATGGGTATCATTTGTAAGCCTCCCAGATATCACACAAATTATTATTGTTGTTGTTGATGATGATGATGATGATGTTTAGGGCTGGTTATAGTTCAACAGCTCGAGTCCTAACCAAGGACCTAGGAACTGTTAAGATAGCATTGGATATAAGCTGTTCCAAGTAGGGTGGTTTTTTGTAGAATCAGGGTATTCAAGTCTGATAAATTCAGAATTTCCAAATAGCAAGATAGCCCTTTAGTTATTGCTCCAAGGGATCCAATTACAATTGGGATACACAATTTCTTTTTCCAAAGTTGCTCAACTTCAATTTGTAAGTCACAATCCTTTTTGACTTTTTTTCTTGCTGCATGTCTACAATTCGTGCATCATCAGGTATTGCAATATCAATGAACCAAGCCTTTTTCTTTTCAACTATTGTTATGTCAGGTGTGTTGTGGGCCAAGTGCCTGTCAGTCTGAATTCTGAAGTCCCACAAGATCTTGACTTTTTCATTCTTCAGAACCTTCTCAACCTGATGTCCCCAGTAGTTGTTACTATACTCAAATCCAAACTTTTGGCATAGTTTCCAGTGAATGATTTTAGCAACTTGGTTATGGCATTCTAAGTAGTCAGTTTGTGAAATTTTGCTGCATCCACTGATTAAATGGTCAACTGTTTCATCTTTCTCATTAGAGAGGTGGCATTTGCTGTTGGTGGTGACATGCTGAATCTTTGCCTTCATGCAATTTGAGGCTAAGGTTTGTTCTTGGGCAGCCAAAATAAAGCCTTCAGTTTCTTTTTTCAGTATTCCTGAATAATACTAATACGTTATTGTTATTGTTATTATTTGAGATAAACAAACTACATCATTAAAATTGTGGGTTTCTTCTGTCTGTACAAAACCTGGAATTTAGGTTTAATCCAAGAATTCTGGAGTTCATAAACCTAGTTTCTTCTTTGAGATCAACATTGCAATTTCAAACAATTCACTTTGTCTATTCAATTCAACCTTTATTAAAAATTTCAAACAACATATAGCAGTTCATTATGCTTTTCAATTCATGGAAAGACTACAGTTTGAAAATTCATCAGTCATATTTGCTCTAAAACAACCTGAATCAAATTGTTGTTCTTGTTATTATTTTCAGTCCAGACTCAAGAAAACAAATTTCTTGATTTGCTTGTATTAAAAACCAATGTGTTCTCTCTTTAACACATGAGATGGTGTTCGACATCACATTTCCTCCATTATGTGAGGCCAAGCAACCAAGGAAGTTTAGACATCAATCTTTGCAGAGTTTAAATATGATGTCAACTGAAACAATGATTACATGGTCACTTTCTTATTTGCAGAACAAGATTTCATTTAATATTCTAGTGTCTAATATTATCTTTGTAGTTCTGCTTTTTTATTCAGTCTATATTATGACCTATGGTCTTACTTTGTTTCCACACCATCAATCTTACATAAAAGCAATAAAAATGTTATTGATTTCTAGGTTTGGTTCTAGATTCTTTTAAAAATGTTTTAGTATCTTAACTGTAAGACACTAGACATATCATTGACTGATATGGGTGGCTATTGCGAATGAATGAATGAATGAGTGAATGAATGAATGAATGTTTTGTTCCTCTGTCACTACAGTTGTGCTCTCTAAAAAAACTACTGGAGCTATAATAATTGCAATTAAACTGCATGGACATAATTGGAGTTTATAGGAGTTGGGTGCCTTATAAATTCAAACATGTAAAATAATTATTTTTAAAAATTGTTTTAAAATGGCATCTCCTACAATTCCAAGTAATAGTTACTTGGCTGGAGAAATTATAGCAGTTGAATCCTACTCATTGAAACAGATTGTGGAAGGCTGCTCTGAGAGGCCACCTATACAAATATATGAAAATGATTTTGCTCTTTTGTTCTCTTCTCAAGGAAGCTAACTGGAAATGGAATGGGGTATTATGAGCTGTATTTCATTATTAACTATTCTACTGAGGAATTTTGGCAAAAGGAGAAGCTATAATAAATAATCCAACATTTGTATTTGGCTGTCCCATAGCCCCCAGATATTTGTATCATGTGATTTTTCTCTACAAAGTATCTCAAAAGTGGTAGATAATATTATTATGAACTAGTTTGCATTTTAATAAAAAGTATTGAAATACTGATGGCCCCAAAGTAGGATCACATTATCTTTTGCACATTAAAAATAATAGATCTCTTCATATTTGGAATAAAACATTTCCTGATGACTTCAAATAGGGTTCAGCAATTATTTGGACAGGCATTTTTACCAAGCAACTGGAGCACCTCTTCAAAACTGATGGTTGCAATGTTGCAGCACACGATCCTATCAAAGCTTAAGCTGCTTAGAGAGCTTCTCCCATGGACTGAACTTGTATGGAGATGCAGAGCAAGCACTTCCGCAAGGACTGGTAGCTTTTGAATGATCCACTTAGCCCCATTTTTACCATACAATGAACCAATCAAATTTACAGCGGTATATTTTGATTTTGAGAAGGACATAATGGCTCAGTGGTTAAGATGCTGGGCTTGTCAGCTGTAAAATCGACATCTCAGATTCGAGACCCAAGCACTGCACAAGAAGGTGAGTTCCCATTCTCACCCCAGCTCCTGGTCACCTAGCAGTTCAAAAAGTATGAAAATGTGAGTAGATAAATAGGTATCATTTCGGTGGGAAGGTAACAGTGTTCCGTATGCCTCAGCATATAGTCATCTGGCCACATGACCACAGAAATATCTCCAGACAATGCTGGCGGCCTTGGCTACGAAACGGAGATGAGCATCACGCCCCCTAGAGTTAGACATGACTGGACAGGGGAAAACCTTTATTTTGATTTTAATTACAAATTCCTAATGTCTCGTGAATTATTTTGCCTAAATAGAATTTTAGAAATCTGTTGGCCAGGTGTTCAATTTATTAAACACTCACACCTAGACTACTGCATCCAGTTTTGTTCACCACATTATAAAAAAGATGTTGAGACTGTAGAAAAAGTACAAAGAAGAGCAACCAGGATGATTAGGGGACTGGAGGCTAAAACATACAATGAACGGTTGCAGGAACTGGCTTGGCTAGTCTAGTAAAGAGAAAGACCAGGGGAGACATGATAGCGGTCTTCCAATATTTGAGGGGCTGCCACAGAGAGGAAGGGGTTAATCTATTTTCTAAAGCCCGTGTAAGTCAGACAAGGAATAATGGATGGAAACTGAACAAGCGGAGATTTAACCTGGAAATAAGGAGAAACTTTCTGACAGTGAGAACAATCAACCAATGGAGCAGCTTGCCCTTGGAAGTTGTGGGAGCGCCATCAGTTGAGACTTTCAAGAAGAGATTGGACTGTCATCTGTCAGAAATGGTGTAGGGTCTCCCGCTTAGGTGGGGGGTTGGACTAGATGACCTACAAGGTCCCTTCCAACTCTGATTATCTGTTATCTGTTACTGTAGCCCCTCAGGGCCTGGATCCAAGGCTATCTTTGCCTGAAACATATTGATATAACATTACCTGCCAGAAGCCTGAAGATATATTTTAGCATATGCCAAGCACTTATGGAGTTTTAGCTACAGAACATAATCCATACTTTCTTTTACTATAATTTATAAATTGTTCATGGAATTGCCTATAATGATGACAATTATTATCGTCCAGTATGTTGAATGTCTTCTAAGGGCAGTAGAGTCTGATCAGGGAAATACAGTATATTACACTGAGAGAGTCATTTTGGCCCTAAACTAGAAATCAGGAGACTGAGTTCTAATCTTGCCTTCGGTATGAAAGCCAAATGGGAGACTTTGGACCAGTCACTCTCAACCCACGTCCTCACCTTTGTTGTTGTGGGGAAAACAGGATGGGGAAGGAGTATCAGGGTTTATAAAGCTAATAAAGGTGGAATAAAAAATCTCTGAAAAAATAAATTTAACTGACAATATAGAACAGTAAAAGTTACAGTGAAAATTAAATTAATAGTGGTATCTCTGTGTCAAAAGAGATTACAGATAAGCATTTAGAGGAAAAATAGACCATGCAGTTAACTGGAAAAAAGATAAATTTCAGACACAAGTTATCTAAGCACAAACTAAGATTTCAAGCTGTATTCCAAGAGCCAGAAGCAGCATCATTTAAAGTACTTAGATGCTTTATCGAGATTATTCAGTTTTGATAAAGTAAAGGAAAACACAAATGCCCTTCAAACCATACAGTAGCAGTGTTCAAGTTGCCTAAAGGTTGAATATAAAACAGGTCATTATTCTATCACAGGAATGTTTTTGAGGAAAAGTAGAAATCCCACATAATGACAACTATTTAGTTTATATCCACAAATCTCAATCTCACAGTAAATTTTACACTTGAAAAAGACAGTGATCTAATTTCTTTCTCTCTACTCTTTCATTTGTTGCAAAACTACTCTTAGGGTATTATTGCTTTTATATACAAATGCCTTAAGGAATCTCAAACTTCATTGACAAATTGAAATTGCATATTATTTCTGCCAAACATTTTTAAAAATGAGCAAACTCTGGATTAAATACTCAGCATTCTAACATATTGCCCTTTTTCTTTTGAACTCCACATCTTTTATTGCCATTTTAACAATAAGTGCTTCTAAACTATGCAGCTTTCGCTATTCTAACACTGAGGTGATAAAAACACTGAAGTGTTTGATTTAAACTTCAAACATAATCTTAAACATTTATAAATACTTGCATGAATATAATGAGTATTATTGCTACATAATGAAATGTCAGAGAAAATGACCACCATTTCATTTCAATTGTCAAAAATATTGTGTGTGGGAGCAACCACAGTAATTACAGAATACAGAATAGCAATAACATAAAAAAAGATGTTGAGACTCTAGAAATCATGCAGAGAAGAGCAACAAAGATATCTGGGGACTGGAGGCTAAACTGTATTATGAACGTTTGCAGGAATTGGGAATGTCTACTAATCTAACAAAGGGAAGAGCCATGGGTGACATGGTAGCACTCCAATATTTGAAGGGTTGTCACAGAGAGGAGGAGTCAACCCATTTTCCAAAGCATCTGAGGGCAAGAAAAGAAGTAATGGATGGAAGCTTAACAAAGAGAGATGCAACCTAGAATAAGGATAAATTTCCTGTCAGTGAGAAACATTAACCAGTGGAATAGCTTGCTTCCAAAAGTTGCAGGTGCTCCAATCACTGGAGGTTTTTAAAAGGCAACTGGACACAGCCATCTGCCCAAAATGGTATAAGGTCTCCCGGGCAGGGGATTGGACTAGAAGACCTCCAAGATTCCTTCCAACTCTGTTATTCTGTGTTCTGTAATTATTGTGGTTGCTTCCCCATGCTATTTTTGACAATTGAAATAAACGGTGGTCATATTTTCTGGCCTTTTCATTATGCATTGACAATGTTCATTACATTCCTAGAGGGATTTATGAATGCTAAAGATTATGTTTGAAGTTCAAATCACATACCAAAGCCAGAATTTAAACTTTTTAAAAAAAGTATATCCTACATTACAATTAAACAAAGTTTCCTTTAAAAATATGAAGAATTGATCATGTTTATTTAATTTAAATGCAGATTTCCAAATAATATTCTAAAATGCAAGCAAGTTTCTAAATTCATTTAACTCGGTTGTGTCCCTTCTCTAAGATAAAGCTGAGAACTATATTGAATTATATATGCATTAGTTTAACAGCCTATCTGGCTGCTATTTGTGGCTGAAAATAATCTAGCAGCAATCCAGATAGTGGCCAATGTGTTGACTTTTAATAGAAAACTGGTACTGGGGTAGGGGGCTGACCTGGATTTACAAGCATATTCCCAAATTGGAGAAAAGCCGATATTCTGTTTTGGACCTCCAAACTGAAGTTTCTAGGTTCAGAATGGACATTCAAATGCTAGCTTATATGACATGTATACTGGAATACACTAAAAATGATAATGTTTGTTTTAGATATAAGCTTTAAAATAGGTATTCCTAAAAACACAGTTATGAAAAGAAACCAAAGCATTCTATACTCTTTATATATCAAATACGCACTGTATAGCTATGTTTTGCAATAAAAACAAGACAAAAATCTACCAACTAGGCTGAGCCGCCATTCTTTCCATGTAATCTTTGGCCATGTCGATGGCTTCCATGTTGTCAGGATAAAGTATGCAGTACATTGCCAGGGCACCCAAATTGTTGCCATATATTTCATTCCACCGAGCACTGAAGTCTTTGGGATTCCAGGGAGGAAGATACTCCAAAGAGTTTGACAGCATGATTTGCACAGCTTCAACCAACCGAGCTGCAATGTGTTGATGTGTAGTGCCTGCCTTATATCGGAGATCCTGTATCTCTCGTCTAGAGAAGTAGAGCATTGGGTAGTTGTCGTAGTTGGCATTGACAAATGGAACAGCGGTACTTGGGTTGTTGTCAGTGCTGCAGATTAGTGCAAAGCAAACCACATGTATGAAAAACACACTGGGAGCTCCCCGTGTGTGAGTCCTCATTGTGGCATTAGAGCTCCAGGTCTTGAAGGCAGCCAAATCATTTTTGAAGGAGCCTAGATGGCAAAAGAAGAATGAAAAGTGAGGTCAATGGAATAATGGCCGACATTTTTGTCTAAGACACTGGAAGGTATATGGGGAAGTTTAGGTTTTAAATACAAACAATACCTCTATACAAGTTCCTTCCACAAAAATTAGGAGCAGATGTATTACAACACATAGAGTGCACAGTATAATTAAGTAAAATCCTGTGCCGCTCTTTGTCTTCAAATACTATTCCTGACTAAATTCAGTGGCCTAAATGGCATCCAATGATTGGTTTATCAATAAGTGGAAATAAAACTATGAGTCATGAAGTGAGAAAATAATCTTATTGGATTGTTTAAAAGTTATACATAATATTTGCAAACTTGATGTTATAATATTATCAATTGTATCTGCTTTTTTAAATCTAGTGATTATGTTTAATTTCTTCAAATTGTATCAGTGTAATCCTGCTGAATGATTACAGTGCTGGTAGCTTCTTGCATTAATATAATCTGGGGCTTTTTTGTTTTAATGCAGGAATAGCCTTGTGATCTTTAGAATCTCTGATGCACTTTTGGACTTATAACAAAGAACGTTCTAATATATGTGACAGTCTAATTAGGCATAACTAAATTCTAGGCTCTAAAAAAAAAATTCAGCCATGAAAAATAATTAAGAATGTCTAATGTAAAACATTTCTTACTGTGCTTGCAGGAAAGCAGGAAGAAAGAAAGAGAGTGAGGGATTATGTGAACCTCTGCCAAGACTGTGAATGTTCAATTGGCTGAGGTTCACAGCTGCAGAGTAAAGGATCTGGAATGTGGGAGGTGTCAGCAAGGGTCATTTTTAAAGACTCTGGTTGTGACACGTCTTCATTAAGAGAAACATTGGAGGAAAAACATACACGCACAGCAGAATAGAATCCTGGAAGTATATTTGAATTATCTGGCCTTTAGGGCATGCATGTTTTTTCCCATTCAGACAAAAAGATTCCAATCTCCATTTGCTGAGATTTATAGCTTGCTACTAAAAAACTGAACATTAAATAGAAGCATGTATTTCCCCAAATAAGTGCCCATTTTAAAAGGCTTGAAAATGGCAAACTCTGCATGGAAGTAAAACAAAAGAGTGTTTTAAACATAGCCATGCAGCCTTCCCTTTTCAAAATTACGAATCATTTCAACTTTGGTCTTAGATGAAACAATCTAGGATTTCCCAGAGGAAAGCCAGAGAATTCCTGAAATTCTCCAAAGGGAAAAGGTTAGAGAAAACAGGGCCAAGAAAGATAGATTTACGTAAATAATGAACAGTAGTTTTCAATTATTAAAACCAGAAATAGGCCAAGGGAGAAAGGGTGACATTGAAAACTTACTGCACAATTTTATTTTTCCTGAGGAAAAGCTGTTTCATAAAATTACGTAAAGCTAAAACAAACAGAAGCCACACACAGTGATCAAGTTTTCCAAACTAGGGGCCAATATTAGGCTAATAAATTATTGTTTTGAGGGCAGAAATAAGGATGCAAATAGGAACCTCGCATACAGAATCACACACTGATGACTGCTTATATGATTGTCATGCCTGAAAACAGCGCTGAAGAGAATTTAAGAATTTTGATCCTGGTGGAACTACAGTGGTATTATTGTTGTACAATACAGCTCAGAGCCCCCATGAAAATTAATGATCTGGGTGAACAGAGATGGATCAGGTCTAATTATTTTCTTCATTTTTTAAAATTACTTGTCAAAGGGAATTCCCTTCTTAATTTGTCATTTTGTCACTTGAGGTGACACATGCCAACCCCTGAGCCTGGCTGGCGCCTTGAAGTCTCACTGCTAAAGCTTTTCAGGCAGTGGTGGGTGGTACAACCTGAAGTTCTTATGTAAATTCCACCAAAGACTTCCATGTGGCTCTACCACAACTCTCCCAAGAAGGGCACTGGACTGTATTAAAGCTTATGTGACAGTGGGAGAGGAATATTTAATACATAGGAAACAATCACATTAACAACAATATAATTTTAATTATATTTGATTTTGATTTGGTTTTATGAAATGCATGTTCTTCCCTATTCCAGGCCATTTGGGGGAATATTCAACAGTCTAATATCAAATAATTAAATTAGAACGCTTGATTCTTGGTGATTATCTGTACTTTTACTTGATTCCTGGTGGCTATATGGGAGTGCCCATGTAGCTTTGTTGTCAGCAATACAGAAATAATTTGTCACGCTGTCTTCTGGGACCTTTTTTAAAATTTATTATTCAAAATTACTGACTTGGTACATCCTGATTTCCCAAACAAGTACTAAGAGGTTTTGACACCGATTAACTTTTCACCTCAGTCAATGTTGACTAGCCACTCTTGCAATTCATTTTACATTGCACTGGCAATAGGAGCAATGGATGTAGAGAAAGTAGGCAGAGGGACTCTGCATTTTTATCTCCTTTCCTTATTTAAAAGACTTACTTTTGCATGTCTGTTAAGTAGCATTTCTGTTATTCTCTGAGTCTTTCATCATTTCTTTCTTCCCTCAATTCAGTTTTCTTTTTGATTCTGATCTGTGCAGTTTAGGAACTTCCTTCTTCCCTCTACCACCCCTATCTTAGGATCATCATTACTTGGGCTTCGGTATCACCATGTTACTTCCTGAATAAAGCTTATCTTTTAAACTCTTAATTTTAGAGTTTCTCTGCTACATGTTCCTTTTGCTGTATAATGCTAATTGCATTATATCTGTCAGTTTCCATCTACAGTATTTAACGAATAGAAAAACTGTTTATGAGTCTTTTTAACCTTAAATCACTCCTGCAATTATTGAGTCTCTTCTTTTACAGCATGAACCAATTACATTATTGACCAGTGAACTACAACGAAACGAGAAACAGTCTAAAAAAAGAAGTCTAAGAATTAGCCTGCTGAATAATACATTCACAGGGCAGAACATAAGATCCTGCCGGAACATTTGCCACGGTCTTGAAAAGAGCACTAAAAATAAACATTGTTTTTAGAATCAGGTAAAAATATTTTCTTCATAATAGTATATTTTATAAAGAAAATTTTATGAATGGCTTATAATATTTCCCCTAAGGAAAATCAGGAAATCAAAAGCAGGTAAGAGGCAAAGATAATCCTCCCCCTTTGCATGCATATATTCTCAAACATACACATAGTTTCTTGATATTTCTACTTTTTCAGAAGCAATTTTTACATGTATTAGACTGAAAAAATGAATTAAAGAATCTCTGTAAAGAAAAACAGAAGCATTTTCTGTACTTAGCACTTTGGTAGGAAAAGTATCTGGATCTCCAGTTACTTTAGTTCTGAGAAACAGACTGTAGCCAAGTAGTCTGCCCAGTTAGATTATGTCAACCTGCATAGTGTTCACATGTGAAATATGATTATTAAAAACCATATCAGCAGCTTTTTGTAGTGCTGATGTCAACTTGAAAAAAAAATCACTTCCTCCCATAAAAGGTCAATTATTTATAAAACCATTGTTTTTGTTAGTCACGAAGTCGTGTCCAACCCATCGCAACCCCATAGACAACGTTCATCCAGGCCTTCCTGTCCTCTACCATCCCCCGGAGTCCATTTAAGCTCACGCCAACTGCTTCAGTGACGCCATCCAGCCACTTCATTCTCTGGCATCCCCTTCTTCTGCCCTCAATCAGGCTCTTCTCCAGTGGGTCCTTCCTTCTCATTAGATGGCCAAAGTATTTGAGTTTCATCTTCAGGATCTGGCCTTCTAAAGGGCAGTCAGGGTTAATCTCCTCTAGGACTGACCGGTTTGATCACCTTGCAGTCCAAGCAGACCATACAGAAGGCCAAAAGATATTAGTACCACATCACTTTCCCCACCAAAAGAATGTTAATTTGCCATAAAGTCAGTTGAAGTTGACACAAGAATATGTTACCGTATTTGCCGGCGTATAAGACGACTTTTTTGCCCTGAAAAACATGCCTCCAATTGGGGGGGTCGTCTTATATGCCGGGTCGTCTTATACGCCGGCAAATAGTAATTGGGAAGCACTGCGGCTGCCCGCGGCTGAGGCATTTTTGCACCGTGGAAGCGAATCCCGTGAAGCCGAAAGGAGCAGCCAGCCTTCTCCCAGCTCCCAAGGAACAGAGGCTCGCACCGCCCGAGCTCCGCTGAGGTATCCAGCTGGGGCTGTCAGGAGTTGTTACCGCTGGCGTGGCTCCGTGCGGCTCCAGTCCCGCGTTGCCTCGGGAAGGGAAAGGCAAAACCAGGAGCCGCTGCTGCCATTGCAAAGCGCCGCCGCGGCTCTTCCTTTTTGCCTTCCCTTCCCGAGGCAACGCTGGACTGGAGCCGCGGAGCCGCGCCAGCGGTAACAACTCCTGACAGCCCCAGCCGGATACCTCAGCGGAGCCCGGGCGGTGCGAGCCTGTTCCTTGGGAGCTGGGAGAAGGCTGGCTGCTCCTTCGGGTTCACGGGATTCGCTTCCACGGTGCACAAAAGTGCCTCAAAAAAAAAAAAAGTGCAAAAGTGGAAGGCGTGCGGAAGAGGGGGTGAGTATATAACAAACTATATTTTGAGTGGAAATGTTGGGGGGTTGTCTTATACGCCGGGTCGTCTTATACGCCGGCATATACGGTAAGTCATGCATTAAAAGCAAGATATGACCTCTGTGGATTGTGGAATAAAGAACTCTGGATGCCATTTGATTGTCTCAGTTTCAACTTATTTCACAACAAATTGGGATTATTTGAGAAACAGGAGTACCAATACTTTTGACATCGGTATATGAAAACAACAATCAAGAATATATTAATATTCCCTCAGTATTCATCTTTGATATTTTCTTACTATTTTCAACAACTGAACAGACACCTTTAGCCACATAATTCGCAGATGCTCTATTTATAATAATTATAGTAGGTGTAAATTCTCTAAATATTATTAGTTCACACGCTGAGAAAGATTACACTCTACTGCTTTTTAAAAGAACTTACCAGAGTCCAATTTTGAATAAAAATCACCAGAACCAATTATCTTGCTCAAATAGTGTTTTGACAGCCATAAAGGGATCAAGCAGGATTTTTTATATTATCAAAATCTGTCATTTTCTTAATCAATATGTTGTTGAAATAGCACAGAACTGGGGACATAATAGGAACAAACTTAAATTAGCTAGGATGCTATACTGGCTTATGGGTTAATTGTATTCCAATCAGCAAAAAGTCAAGGAAAGAAGACAGATAATTATTCTCTCCCGCTTTTTGTCTTCCCCAATTACAAATGGCTCATAATATTTCCCCTAATATCTCAGAGTTACTTTGCATCAGTCCTTCAGGCATTAATATTTTCTGGCAGCTTCAATTTTACTGCTGGAGCTCAAACTGAAAGAATATAATACTCATTTAGAGGCAGATGCCCTATGATACTTGTTCTTCCTCAGCTCCACTTCCCATAGTAATAAGTATGCAAATGCAAAAAAAAGCATGTCAGAGATATATAATAATGGCACAGTGGTTAGAAGGCTGTACTGCAGGTAAACTCTGCCTACAGCCTGGAGTTCGAGCCTGACAGGACTCATGGTTGACTAGCCTTCCATCATTCCAAGGTTGGTAAAATGAGGACCCAGATTGTTGGGGGGGGCAATATGCTGACACTGTAAACCACTCAGTGCTCTGGAGACAATGGATGGTATATAAATCTCAGTGCTAATGCTATCGCTATAATTAAGTGGGCAACTACTTAAATATAAGCCAGTAATGTGCTGCAGCTGCCCAAAAAAAAAAAAAAAAGCACAATGGAGTCCTAGGTTACATCAACAGAGGATAGTATCACTCTATCATTGGAGATTTTTTAACAGAGATTGGAGAGCCATTTGTCTGGAAAGGGAGAGGGTCTCCTGCTTGAGCAGAGGGTTGGACTAGATGATCTCCAATTATCCTATGATTACCTGACTGTCCCATGTTGCATTATCTATGTACATTCCAGAAATAAGATTAGAAAATATTTTGCAAGAGGTGGTGGTGATTTATTTATATTTCATATTTTTTGAATCATGAATTTCCCTCAGAGAGGGACTCTGGGTAATATTGCCACACAATATCCTCATATTCAGATAATATGCCATCATATATCAGTAAGACAATCAGAAAAATGATATCTTTTTTTGTTTGTATAAAAGGCTCCAACTGTTTGGAACTGAACAACTAAGTACCACCAATAAAACTGCAATGTAGTTTCTTCTCTTTAGATGCAATAGAGCAGGGCAGAATGTCAAACTCAAGGCCCGCGGCCAGATCTGGCCCATAGGGCCAGCCTGGAAATGGCAAAGGACCGGCCCGTGGTGCCTCTACTAGCGAGAATGGGGCACAGGGGCTGCACACACACACACACGTGCCCCATTTTGGCTGGCAAAGTGCTATAGGAGACTGTCTAGGCTGAAAAAGAGGCACAGGAGGGTGCTGCAGGAGGTGTGCGTCTCATTTCCCCGCCCCCCAAGCCGGCCCATGGAAGAAAAACTACAATGCTGATCCTGCCCTTGAAGAAATCCAGTTTGACACCCCTGCAATAGAGTTATAGTGGCAACAGTTAGTACCCACACATGGTTGTGGGGAAACTATCAGGAGGTAATGGAGAGCTTAGTCAAGCAAGATGGAACACAATTTCATTTGCCTTTCCATAGTGAATTTTGTCTCCTGCCTCCCATTTTATCCCAGTTAACTTCCCTAAAAACGATTCAGGTCATTTTGAACATTGCTGTTCTGGTCACTGTTGCTCAGCTATGACATTTATTGTATTTAAATTTATTGTCTGCCCAACTCCACTGGATTCTGGGTGGCATAATAACTACATAAAAACATATAAACAGCTAGAAACATTAAATCCAATAGGCAATCTAAATAAACATGATATAATAAACAACAAAATTAACATCATAGAGGCCGTTGAACAAATCATGAACATCAACCCTTGCCTGGGACCAAAGCCAGATTTTCAAAGTTTTCTGTTAGCTTAGAAAACAGTGTGTCATCCTTATCTTGGGGAGGGATGTTGTTCCAGAACATGGGGGCTGTGATAGAAAAGGCACCCTTCTTAGGTCCCACAAGGTGGTAATGTTTAATGGAGGGAATGAAGGCTTTAAACCAGAAGTGGTATTCAGCCGATTCTGACGAGTTCTGGTAGCGGAAATTTTGAGTAGTTCGGAGAACCAGCAAATACCACCTCTGACTGGAGATTTTACAGTATCCTTCCCCTGCCATGCCCACAGAACTGGTAGTAAAAAAAATTGAAGTCCACACTGTTTTAAACACTTTTTAATTCTACTGTGAAATCTAGACATCTTTATCTCCTATATGTTGCTTTCTTAAATTCTTCTACCAGTTTTCTTCTTTCTTTTTCTATCATAAAATATACTTAAGAAAAGCAGAATAACTGCATTGACTCCATGCCATCTTTTTATGCAGCTATTCTTACTGAAAAAGAACACATTTTTAAACAATGAGTAGAGATAGGGCAGGATAATAGTATTATGAAATAACAAAAATAGGTGCAATCTGGTGTGTGTGGAGAGGGGACAGATTTATTCAACTTGTTTAGACCTATAAACCAGTCTAAAATTCATATGCTTTTTTCAGTGAAAAGGAGCAGGAAATTGTAGTTTTCCAATTTGGCAATATATCTTGTCAGCTGCTTCTTTTTAGAGTTTTGTACCCAGATTTATGTCATTTTGCTGAGCTGTCTAGCCTTTATAGTCTCTCTCTCTCTCTCCCCCTCCCTCCCTCCCTCCCTCCCTCTCTCTCTAACTCTAACCTACCTTACATACTAAATGTCAAGGAGAAAAACTGCTCTCTATACCATCTTGAAGAAAACATACTGATGGCCCATCCAACAAATCAACCCAGAGTTCTCACTTGAAGCACAATTGACCAGGCTCAAATTTTCCTATTTTGGATATGGTATAAGAAGACTCAGGTGTTTGGTAAAAGCTCTAATGATTGGGAATGGTAGAAAAAAGAAAGGAAGGAAGAAAGAAAGGAAGGAAGGAAGGAGGAAGAAGGAAAGAAAGTAAGAAGGAAAGAAAGAGAAAGAAAGAAAGAAAGAAAGAAAGAAAGAAAGAAAGAAAGAAAGAAAGAAAGAAAGAAAGAAAGAAAGAAAGAAAGAAAGAAAGAAAGATTAGCAATTAGGTGGAGGGACTCAGTAACAGTGCCAGTAAGTGCCCCCCATTGGGAGACAGTTTAGGGATAGATTGTCAAGGAGAAATTCTATGTATTCTCTAGGAGTCAAAAATGACTTTATGGTATATAATTAATCAATGCCATTTTGAATTCTTGGGAAAAGAACAGATTATACATCTCACCAGTAAACTAATTCTCTATTCAGTACCTATGTTACCTATGATAGAGCAGATAGGATGGTAGCAAGCAAGGTAGGAGGTAAAGAGGACATGTAATGGGCCCAATTCCTGGAACATTTGTAGAATCCCAACTCCTATTTGTATGTGGTGAATCATATTAGCCATCGGATATTTTGTTTTGTTTAACTTGACTAGGATCAACATTCTCCAAATTGCGCTTTGCCTTCTGGAAGCCACACATCTTTTTCCCCCAGATGGCTTAAAACAGTCATTTCCTGTTTCCTCTTGAGTTTCCATTTTCACTGAGCTACTAGATAGTTTAATATTGCTGTTTAGCTTCAGTCTTTCAGTCTGCAGATTTATGGACTTTTTTTTTTCATGGAAGAATAATCTCCAGAACAGGATTGTAATCCATTTTCCAGACCAGTCTGGGTTTCAAATAAAAGCCTTATACTCAAGGCACTATGGAGGCAACTTGTGCAAAGAGAATTAATGTGATAATTTGAGTGATATTAGCGACTGCATTTTACTGACTGGTAATACTGTTAAAGCATTATTGATGCTTTAGAGATGACTAAGGGAAATATTATGATCCATGAGACAGGAATGTCTGCAATATTGCTATACAGGTAGTCAACTTATAACGGTAAGTGGAATCAGAATTTCCATTACTAAGCAAAGCGGTTAAATGAGTTGAACCTGATTTTATGACCATTTGCCACAATTGCTAAGTGAATAACTGCAATTGTTAAGTAAATCACACAGTTGCTAACTTTGAACGGTTGTAAATTGAGGACTACCTGTGTTACTTTTTCTTTCCTACAACATTTATGGGGCTGGCCCTACTATCACTAGTTATGAGTATGATTACAGTTGTTTCACAGACTTTAATCTTTACATCCTGCCCATTAACATAGCAGCACCAATAGCTATGCTGACACTTGCTACATATTTATTACTCCTTATAGTTTATATTCTTTTACAAACATTTGAGTGTAAAATTTATATTTTTTAAATTATGAGAAATGCTGCATAATGTAACTCGCATCATAAATGAATATTTTACATTCATTTAGGAATACAAAACAAAACATACATGCATACTTGTGGAAATAATTCTAAAGTGTCATCTCCACAGTCCAGTTACCAATAAATTTAAATAAAAATTTTGGACTGCTGCTTAGATAAGAGCAAATGTTTACACAACTTTTGGTGTTTCTACATGAAAATCAGGAAAAGATTTGCCAGTGTTAGAATATATGGCTATGGCTTTTAATTTATGAAGTTCATAAATTAGTACTGCCTTAAAAAGTTATGCTGACAATTTTATTCATTAAAATGATTCCTTCAATTTAGAATTGAAGGAATTTAGACTCAATTCCATTTGGTTATTGAGGTAGCATTCAAACCGACAAGCAAACTTTTTTTTCCATGATTATCTTTTTAAGTGGCTGCATCTCATCTGATATTTGGCAAACTACCATCTCTTCATTCCACACATTTTAGCAACATTAGTGACCATAAGTGAGGACTTTCTGAAAAGTTGAGTGTTGTATTGCTGTTACATCCAGATAATGACTGTCAAAATTGCCTAATACTATAGCAGAATAGCTTTTGCTACAAAAATGATTGCTATCATGATGCAACCATAGGTTTCTTTCACCAATGCAGAAAGGAGAACAGGGTGGATTTCATGTTTATACAAATCAATGATTTCCTGTGCAAATCTCAGCAAGCAAGCATTTGGTTACTTTCACTACCCACTGCATTTTCTGTGCAAGATTTCAGCATTCAAACACTTGGTTACTTTCACTATCCACTGCAGATTTCAGTATTTATTTATTTATTTGTTATGCACGCCCCCTACAGGCCTCTTAGGAAGGGGGTGAGGTCAATAGTAGACAGTCTAAGGTTAAAGTTTTTGGGGTTTGGGGAAGAAACCACAGAATCAGATAGAGTATTCCAAACATTGACCACTCTGTTGCTGAAGTCGTATTTTCTGCAGTCAAGTTTGGTGCGGTTAACCTTCAGTTTGTATCTATTGTGCGCTCTTGTATTGTTATGATTGAAGCTGAAGGTAGGACATTTGCAGGTAGGACATTGCAATGTATGATTTTATATACTATATTTAGATCGGACCGGAGGCGGCATAGTTCTAGGTTTTCTAGGTCTAGAGTTTCAAGTCTGGTGGCATAAGGTATTTTGCAATGAGTAGAGGAGTGGAGAACTCTTCTTGTGAAATATTTCTGGACTTTTTCAATTGTGTTTATATCAGATACATGATATGGGTTCCAGACTAAATGAGCTGTATTCAAGTATAGGTCTAGCAAATGTTTTGTATGCTCTAGTTAGTAGTGTAATATTACCAGAGAAGAAGCTACGTAGGATTAGATTAACAACTCTTAATGCCTTTTTGGCTATGTAGTTACAGTGGGCTCTAGCACTTAGATCATTAGAGATGAGTACTCCAAGGTCCTTGACAGAGTTTGGATCATCAACAAGGTCTTGACTATTTAGCTTGTATTTTATTTTCTGATTTTTTTTGCCAATATGTAAGACAGAGCATTTATTTGTTGAGATTTGAAGTTGCCATTTGATTGACCATTCTGATACATAGTCAAGGTCTTTTTGGAGGGTAGTAATGCTAAAAAGGAGAAAAATGCACACAAGACCACAAAGGATTTAGATACCAACTAATTGATGGGCAGAGGAAAAAGTGGAGTAGGTAAAAGGGTGCCAAGTTTTATATGCAGAACTTAAAATACCATGGAATTCTTTTGTATCATACTGTAAATTACAAGGGAGAACAAAAGTTTAAGATAAAGATAGGGGTTTGAACTAAAGATAGTATGTCTTGAACTCTAAGCCGGATTAATTGCATCATTGCCATGGAGGGGGAGAAAAGGCAGAAAAAATGTGAAAGTAGCAACAATATTATTGGGTTCCCCTTTATAGTTGATAAGCTTGGGAAAAGTAAAAAAAGTATTAAGAGTCTGAGAAATTTGATTTAGCTGATAATGTGGGAATACTACAGTATGTGATGATAAGGTTCTAGAATGTAAATACTCCTTTACTGACAAAGCAGATGTTTAAGACATGTTTCCCCTGAATTAAATATAATATAGCAAAAGTGATTCTTAGTTGGAGCTGACTTCTGTCAATTCTGTTGCCCTTATAATGCAATTCTATGTATGTATCCGAGAGACATTTCCACTGAGGCAAGGGGGATTTATTTCAGTTAAGATGTTTGTTTGTCTTTATCTTTGAGATATTTATATTTCATTCATATTTATATAATATAAATGAAATATAAAAACTACAATGAACCTTTAATAGTTTTATTTAACTTTCATGCTTTTCCCATTCTATACAGTGGCTCAGTTTAAAAATAAATAAAAGAAAACTCTTCTTTTTATTGCATTTTAATTACTTTTTCTGAAAAGGCAACACTTCTACCTATACATATGGAACTATCACACATATATTAGTTTGAGGTCAATGGATGGAGCATTATTTACATGTTGGTCACAAAAGCACATATAATACCCTTCCTCTTTCAAAGAAAATTTATATGTCTTCTAAATGTAATTTATAACCCATGTCTATGCAATATACCCAGAATAATTCCCAATAAATCCACTATATATTTCTTTTAGATAATATACTTAGATTTATAACTCTATATAAAGAGTAGATTTCTCGCCTGGTCATGTCCGGTTTTAGGGGGTGGTGCTTAGCCAAGGGAGTCAGTGTTGTCTGAAGACATTTCCATGGTTATAAGGCCGGCATGACTATATGCCAAGGTGCATGGAACTCCGTTACCTTCCCACTGAAATGATACCTATTTATCTACTTGCATTTGCATGCTTTTGAACTGCTAGGTGGACAGGAATGGGAGCTCACCCCTTCATGTCAGGGGTGGGATTCTACCAGTTCGGACCAATTCTATAGAACCGGTTATGATTCTGTGCAGTTCGGAGAACCGGCAATGACGAGGGAAAATACCAAGCTGAAGTAGTAAAGTAGTAAAGCTGGAGTAAAGTTACCCTGAGAAGCACAAAGCCGAAGACACAAGCCTGAAGATGATGAATGAGACTTCATCGAAACGTCGCCTAGATACTTCCAATTTTACGCAGGAGAAAACCCGAATAACCAAAGATATATATATATATATATATATATATATATATATATATATATATATATATATATATATATATATATATATATATATATATATATATATATATATATATATAATGTTTTCTTAAGTTTTCGCGGGTACTTACATGTATGGTGTTCGGCTTGGTTCGGTATTTTCCCACGTCATTGTAGTTCTTTTAAAGTTGTAGCAACGTTTCAGCAGAATCTCATCTGCCATCATCAGGCTTCTGTATTGTGTCCGTCTGTGGGTCAGACTTTTACAGTGGTTTCAGATTTAAATTTGGGGCAGCCTATTGCTGTGCCAGAATGGTTTTTTCTTCATCCTGATTGGTTGGGAGTCTTGGTCTGTGTTTATTGGTCTCGGAGTTTGCTGTGTTCTGCTTGATGGGTGTTTCTGATATCTTCTGTCTGTTTTTTGGCTCTTTTTGTATCTTGATTGGCTGGCAGCATTGTGTTACTTTAATGGAGGTCTTTAGTGCAGCTTGGCTTCGGGTAAATGGACGGCTATCATTAGTTAGGAAGCTGGGTTTCATCTGGGTGCCTGGTTGGGGTGTGTTTGAGCTGGAGGTATCAGGGGGGATCTGTTTGTGCCCAGGTGTTTGCCTGGCTTGTGGTGTGGAGATTTTTTTGTTTGTGAGTGCAGGCTTCCAAATGATTGACAGCCTGGTGGAATCATCTCTTCTGTTCATGCTTTCTGGTCTTTTTTTCAATCTCTATGGCTTCTCTGATGACTCTGTGGCTAGGGTTTTCCATAGTGGCCAGGGTTTTGGTGCCATTGAAGTTGATGCTATGACCTGTAGCTTCCATGTGTTGGACTAGTGAGGAAGTGTGTTCCAGCTTTTTGACTGCATTTTTGTGTTCATCCAGGCGGGTACTTATTCTTCTATTGGTCTGTCCAATGTATGTGGCCGGGCATGATGCACAGGGGACTTCGTATACGCCTTGGTTTTCCAGGTCGATTTTATCTTTGTCCTTAGCAACCCCAAAGATAAAAGTGAACTATCTACTCTTATGTTTCTGCTTCAGTGCTTTATTTCATAACTACCTTTGTCCCAAGCACACAATTTTTGGAAGATACTAACAGCAGTCAATACAACTTAAGAGCACTTCAGGATACTATCTTACCTTCTAGTCTTCCCCAAACCAGTGCCCTTCAGAGCTGGGACTACTATTTCCCCAAATTCTAAGCCCAAGCATAACAGAAAATTCTGGAAACTCCAGAACCACACCATATAGGAAGAAACTTTAAGAAGTTTAGCTTCTCATCCAAGAAGCTGAAGAAGCTTTTTGGATGAGAAGCAAAATGTCTTCAAAGAAAACCCAGAAAGTCCAGTTGCCTCTTAAAAAAAGCACCTTTGGGACAACCATGACTTGGATGACTGAGAATCTCCATAGACATTTAGCCACACACCATCTAGAGCAGGGGTCCCCAACCACCGGTCCATGGACCGGTCCCGGTCCGTGGAACAAGTCCTACCGGGCCGCTGGTTTGCTGGGCGCCGCCATCTTGTTTTGATGAAAAAGTGCTTCCGGTGAGCTTTTCCGGGTAGAAAGCTCACCGGAAGCACTTTTTCATCAAAAAGATGGCGGCGCTAGCGCTTTCAGTGAGCTTTTCCGGTAGAAAGCCATTTCTACCCGGAAAGCTCATGAGCGAAAGCGCCATCTTTTTTATGAAAAGTGCTTCCGTGAGGTCACCGGAAGCACTTTTTCATCAAAAAAGATGGCGGCGCCCAGCTGATGCCGGTACCGGGCCGCGGCGTCAAAAAGGTTGGGGATCACTGATCTAGAGAACCAAATGGGACAGTGCTAGAGGGTATATCTCATTGAGTACAATGACACATGCTTCTCAATATACAATCCTACAAATCCCATATAATACAATTCTACAAATCCCATTGGACAAATCTTATAACCCCTGCTACTATAGTTTTTTTTTCCTTTGTCTCTCTCCTATTTTTCTCTCTCTTCATCTTACCACAAGCTTTGCAAACCTGAATTACTGTGACAAAATTCATTGAAAGAGTAACTACCTCATGTTTCTAAGTTTTAAAACATAAAATAGGCCCATTCTCACATTGAAAGAGACATTGACAAAGATAGATTAAAACAAACTATGAGATAATAAAGAAATGTAATGCTTTCCTTATGTCAAATTACAAACTTGAGTTTGTTAACTTGAAAAAAGTGGGAGGAAAGACTTTGGGTGTAAATTCTGAGGCTGACTATCTCTGTCTCTCTAGCTTGATTACTTTCTTCCACAGTAGGAAGCTCCTTTGTGCATCTCAGTTCCTTCTTGCTCTGCTTTAAGACAGGAAATATTACAACATTTAATAAAGTACATTAAACCATTTTTTTAAAAAAAAAGCTCCTTCCAAAACATTAACCCTCAAAGCCCTACCCTCCTTTACTAGCTAAGATGATAGTTAGAGGCACTAGGAATGGCAGTGTAGGTTAAGGCCTATAGAAGAAAAGCCTTTGGAAGGAAATGATAGCTGTCTTCAATAAACTAGCTGGTTGTATGAAAGTCAGGGCAGAATTGATCCAGAAGACAACAATCGATCAAGTTAAATTACAAGGAAACTGATTTTGGTTGGACATTATGAAAAGATCCCTAACAGTAAAAGCTATTCAAGAGTGGAAGAGACTGCCTTGGATGTGATAGACCCATGATGGCGAACCTATGGCACGCATGCCACAGGCAGCACATAAAGCCCTCTCTGTGGGCATGCAAGCTGTTGCCCCAACTAAGCTCCACCGTGCATGTGCGTGCGCCTCCTGCCAGCCAATTGATTTTTGGGTTTCTGCCACGCATGCGTGGCAGTGAAGGGAGCACCCCCCCCAAGCTTCCCATCTATGCTCCCAGGAGGCTGCAGGGAGGCCTACTAGGCCCAAAATGGGGCATTGGGAGTCGCGTGTGTATGCGCGGGAGGGCAGGAGGGCACGGAGGTCACATGTGCATGCGGGGGAGAACGGAGGGGGTCACATGCACATATACAGGGGGTGGGGCAAGCAGGAGGGGGTCGTGCGCAGATTGCATTATGGGTGCAGGCACGCTCATGCGTGCAGTCAGCACGCAATGACAAAAAGGTTCAACATCACAGTGATAGAATCTATACACTAGAATTTAAATACAGGCTAGAAGGCCGCCTCTTAGGATGCTGTAGTATGAGATTCCAGTATTGGACAGGGGGTTGGACCAAATTATTTCCAAACTTTATATTCTATGAAGCTTTACACATCACTGTGGTAATTAGGTACCATATTGAACAAAATATTGATAGCAGAGTTTAGACATCAACATATTGCCCACTCACCCCTCTTTAAAAAAATGAAACAGCGCAACTCCTTGTTTTAATGTACTTTATTCCCCAATAAATTTATATAGTTTGTAGTCTTAACTTTCTTTTCCGTTTAACCCAGGGAGATGTATCTGCTTTTGGTGGGTAAATCAGGTTTCATAAAGGATGATAGCAATGGATTGCTACATTTTTTATTTAAGCTATAGTATTTCTAATTTTGCATGTGATAATTCCAAAAACAGGATAGCATACCATTCAGGACAAGGGGACGAGTCCTACATACATTGTATATGTTGGCTATTTCCATACCAGCTTACTACAATAATCATATTGATATCAGATTAAACAAATCTGTTCTCTGTTCAGGCATACTGTAACTCAATATTACTGTCCTATCAATAGCCATTTGCAAGGACCCATGTGTAGGAATTGGCTGTGTGAATTCAGTCTAAAACTATAGTACATTCAGAACAATTTATAAAACAATTTAGAGGGCACATTTACCTGTACTTAATCAAAAGTGAGTTAAGTGGAGTTTTTTTCACTGTCCTGGTTCTATACAATTTCAGCCTATTTTTATGGTCAATCCCATTTTAATAACCTTTACACATAATAAAAACAAAGCAAGGTTATACATATGTTTAGCTTCCATCTAAAATATATTTACTAGGGCTGAGTCATAGCTGCTCAGTGACATTTATTTCTTGAGTCAGTGTTCAAAGAATAATGTTCCTAAATGTCTGCAGCAGGGCAGAAAGTCTGCAAAACTTACACAGCAGTTGAGACAATTTCACTTCTAAAAACATTAACCTTTCCACTTCAACTTTTCCAAACTTTACCCTAAATTACTAGCCTTGCTTTTGGCTTTGTACTTTGCTGGGCATCTGAGTGAAGAATCAAGAAAGCTATCAGAGGCGTCTCATATATATGTATAGGTATTATATATATGAGAGGTACCTATATATATGAGATGCCTCTGATGGCTTACTTGATTCTTCATTCAGATCCCCAGCGAAGTACATTTTCTGTGTGTGTGTGTGTGTGTGTAATGTGTGGAGTTGGGCCAGCTGTGTGTGGGTATGTGTGTGTGTGTGGGTATACACACACACACAGCTGGCCCAACCCCACACATTCTTTCTAAACCCAGAAGGCTCAAATAGTTGATTAAATTCTATTACCTTGGGGAAAAAAGATGCATGCCAGTCACGTAGGGAAGCTTCTTGGAAGGTCTCAAGCATGTTTACCAAGACTGGCTTTTGGCCATACCAATTTGGGCATTACGGGAACTGTAGTCCAACTCACATGATGGGAATCGGCCCGAGGATGGCTGTCTCTGGAACACTTTACTAATTGGACTGCACAGGATTGCAACTCCAGTTTCTGGAGGTCTGATATAATAACCCATTTCTAACTTCGAAGAGATTCGCAATCTTACCCACTAGTTGGTAATGGATGGAATGTCCGAGGCAATTGCAAGACCCTCTTTCCCCCGTCCCTATCATCTTTTGGGTGTTTTTTTTTTTTTTTTTTGAGAACTCAAGCCTTTTCTCTCCCGCCAACGTCTCCTGCTCCCCTCCCCATTGCTGACCTCCAAGTGTGGGCCGAGAAAAAGACTTCTGGTAACTGGACGGGGGAAGGAACGGCCGCGTCCTCTCACCTCTCTCTTTCTCAGCCTGCTGTTGGCGCAGCTTTTCCTCAATCCACGGGCGACAGGAATGCGGAGCCACCGGAGTAAAAGACGACGACGACTACGCTACTCCTCGCGCGGGCAAACTTCTCGGCCGGGCGAAGTAGCGGCCAGTCCGCGACGGATGCTCGACCGGCTAGTTTGGCCGGACGCACAGCCGGACGGATGGATGGATGGAAGAAGCTCGGGCCGCACCGATCACAGGACAGCGTTCGAAGGCGCCTGAACTCCGCCAGAGGGAGGAGACCGCAACGTCACCGGAGAAGGGGCGAGAAGAGGGCGAAGGAGCCCCTTATAGTCCCACCTCTCATCCGAAGGCCCCCCTGGCGGATATCGCTTTAGGCTGGCCGAAATCTCAGACGCCTGCGAAGTTCTTTTCCCGCCAAAGTGGCAATGGGAGAGGGCCAGCCCCCGCCCGCAACTTTTTTTCCAGAGAAAAAAGACTTGACTTTTACAATAATTTCGCTTCTCTTGTAACCAGGCTGGCCGCCCCTCCCAGGCTCCCGGAACAGTGGCGGGGCTAAGAAGAAGCGACGCATCTGTGGAAAGCAACCCTTTTTTCTCCTGGCCCTACTCTATCCGGCCTCAGCCGAGTCTCCTCCTTCTCCCCTCCTTTCCCGGTCTCTTTGGATCTTGGTCAGTGAAGATCTCGCATGAAAATGCCGGAGCTGCGCTTAACTTTTCTTTATTTGCTCGCCCTTTTGGCTACCAAAGGAGAGGGGGAGGAGACGAAAGAAGCGAAGTTGCCTAAAGCGTTGAAACAAACCTCCACTAGTTTATTCCCCTGCGTCTTCAGAGCGCAGCTGCTCATCTTTTCGCTCCCCGGAGTCCTTCCGATGGCAAACGACGTTAGTGACCGCCAATAGCCCCTTCAGTGGTCCACCAAGAAGTGAAAATAGGTGTTGGCTGGGTCTTTTAAGTTTTAAAGTGTTTTTTTTTTCTGGTTTACTTCCCTGCTTAACTACATCCCATTTTTCCTCCAACCCGGGAGGAAATCAGGTGAGCCATCACAGTTCCTGGCCTTTCAAATAAAGGAGAAAGAAAAAATGGGGTCACTATGCTTTTTTTCCCCTCTCCCACCAGTACACTGAGTTGTTAATCAGTATTACAAGAGTGAGTTAATAGAATAGAATAGAATAGAATAGAATAGAATAGAATAGAATAGAATACTTTATTGGCCAAGTGTGATTGGACACACAAGGAATTTGTCTTGGTGTAAATACTCAGTATACATAAAGAAAAGATACATTCATTAAGAATCAAGAATAATAACGTACAACACTTAAGTCAGTAGTACAGGTAGTTGTCAGATTTGCAACAGTGGCCTTTCAAAGTTACAATAGCACTGAAAAAAGTGACAGCCATTTTTCACACTGATGACCATTGCAACATCCCCTGGTCACCTGATCAAGATTCAGACGCCTGGCAACCAAATCATGTATGACAATTGCTGTGTCCTGGGGTCATATGATTCCCTTTTGCAACCTTCTGACAAAATCAACGGGGAAGCCAGATTCACTTAATAACCATGTTACTAACAACTGCAGTGATTCAATTAGCAACTGACAAAGGTTGTAAAATGGGGTAAAACTCACTTAGCAACTGTCTCACTTAACAACAGAAATTTGGGCCTCAATTGTAGTCATAAGTTGAGGACTACCGGTACTACACTGAGAGGGAATTTTGCTTGTTGACACTCAATCTTTGGCTGCTGTAGGACGGAGGGGATGGCCACTTTATTTTCCCATTTCTACCCCTGCATTCTCCAGACTAGCAGAGATTCCATAACTGAGCCAATTCCATCCCTTAGAAAATAAACCTGGTTATATTGAGGCATTATAAGCTCTGTAGCCCATCAAAAGAAGTGGTGTTCTTTTTATTTAAAGTGTACAGGTTTCTCTCAGCCTGAAAGGCTCCCAGATGATAATGCAGAAAAATGGTCTCTAGTTTACTGTTTAAATATAATATGATATACATTTACAACGGTAAGCTTTTCAAGGAAGCTGAAATGATATGTCCTATCTAGATATCCTCCCTCAGCAGATGATTCCACATTTCTGAATAAATGACTGATTGGAGGGAGGGGGCATTGAGTTCAAATTGTAGCAACAGCAAATAAAAATATCAGATTCACATAGTCTGTGGTGAGGTCCCATCAGCAGTTTCCCCCATGTCTTGGTCCCTTGATGATGTCTGTCAGAAGGAGGAAGAGGTTTACCTCAGCTGTTTGCAACTCTGCTTCTTTTCTTAAAAATCTATTCCTAATATTTTATCCTATATTTTTACTTTATTTAAATTAATCAGATTGTTAGTATATGAGACCCAGTTTGGTCTAGGGGTTAAGGCACCAGACAAGGAAACATGAGACTGTGAGTTCAAGTTCTGCCTTAGCCATGAATGCCAGCTGGCCATTCACTCTCTCTCATCCTAAACCACCTCTCAAGGTGGTTGTTGTGGGGAAAATAGGAGGGGAAAAAAAGGAGTATTAGGTATGTTTATTGCCTTGGGTTTATCTTGGGTTTATAAAACAATAATAAAGGTGGGATACAAATAAGTGAATATCACTCTAAGTAGGTCTCTACAATCAGTGGTGTATTAACCATTAAGCAGACTAAGCATGTGCTTAGGGCACCAGGCCCAAAGGGGGCACACAAAAACTTTTATGTAGCCTAAGCTTGGCTTCATTTGTACAGTATGTACAAAGGAGGGTGTGCACCAAGATTTGTCAGTGCTTAGGGCACCAGTGGGCCTTCATCCACCACTGTCTACAATAGTTCAGCAGAGATAGTTCCGTCATTCTCATTTATAAGTGATCAAAATAGCACATCTGATATAAGTGGTAATATGTTTCAACTCCTGCTTAACTCTCCAAGAACATCAGCAGATCCAATTAGCACAAAGAACTGCAATATGATCTATATGTTGAACTTTACTGACCATTTATAACTCCTTTTTATCCCTTTTCTAATCCACATTAGATCATTTTGATTATCCATTTTATCATCCAATTAAGACTTCACTTTAATTTATAACGGTTAGAGGGTTAAGTGTTGTTTTAACCTTATATGTCTTCCAGAATCACCTTCATGAGATATAAATCAAATAACTCAATAAATAAACCTCCTATCTTTCCACATTCTCCCAAGCTCTGTTAAGCTGCCTCATCAGGGTGGGTGAGGAGTTGGCTGTGGGAGGAATGGGTGAACACTAGGAATTTATGCCAAGAGTATGGGTATCCTCATGTTGAAAGATCTGCAAGGCCAGGCTTGGGGATAGATAATCTGGAGAAAATATATCTACATGGTCACTAAGAGTTCACACTAATTTGATTGCATATCATCATCATGACTGTCATTTCCCCCCAAGAATTACTTGTTATTTTTTATTACAAAGAAAATTAATTGAGAAAATAACTGCATAATAGCTTTGACCAACATAGCTAGAACTCATACAAGAAAATCTGCTTTCAAGGAGAAATATTGCCGAATATCATGAATATTTCATATATATGTATATTGGTGGTGGTGGGAAAAATCATCATTACCATTATTATATTCCTAAAATTTTAGGAAATGTTAAAAAGCATGGAAATTCTGTAATTCTTATTTACTATGAGTTCTTATAAGTAAAGGATATTAACTATAACTTGATTTTATAAACAATGCTTTTTGATGATTTAGATCATCAAATAGATGTTAGAAGCATATGAAAGGTGTACTTAAAATGAAGACAGGCAAATGTGTTTGTACTGGAATGGATAAAATGCTTCTACTTTTTGAGAATGTAGAATATTTTGCATTTGAAAACATGTATTATTATATGTGTTATTTCTTTTTTTTCTATGCTGTTTTAAAGCTGGGAACTCATGTGATTGCTCTTCATTATTGTCACTGCACACTACTTGTTTTGCTCTGTTTGCCAAATCTTGTAGTAATTAAGCATATACACCAACATTCTTTTAATAAATAACAGGATTTATAATGCAAAACAAAAGATGGGGCAGGAAACAGTTTTTTGCCAGGTTGCAAGAACCAATCTCCACTGCCACTTGGCAAGCTGCTGCTATTTCCTGCCTCATCTTTTTGTTTTGCATTACTGTAGAAACCCAATATTAATTATTTATAAAAACCTTGGAATGCTTTTAAGGGGAGCTATTGAAGCCATATTTTCCACAGCATGCCTATCTGTATGTTCTCCATTCTAAGTCTAGCTTTTAGCCATAATGATCTTTGCCTGCAAAGGTATTCTAATGCCAATGTAATGTAATAGTCTAAAGACTGAACTGGAGTGCAGGGATAAGTATTGTAATGTGGTCAGACAGACAACTCTGCATGATTTTGGAATAATTTTGATGGAGGAAGCGGGGGAGTTGAGTACAGTAAAATAAATGAATAATACACTCTGGGATTACATTTAGAGTGTACTTCTGATCGGCTGCTTTATATCTTATATATGCATGCATTGTTTAATGGTCTAAATACTGCCTCATTCTGAGAAATTTCAAAGTACAGTAATAAAGTATGTATAAAAATGATCACAGGCAATAAAGTGTCAGGAAGGAAGGAAAGGAAGGAAGGAAGGAAGGAAGGAAGGAAGGAAGGAAGGAAGGAAGGAAGGAAGGAAGGAAGGAAGGAAGGAAACATTTAATATTTAAATACAGACTTTAAAAACCCTTTAATGTAAAAAAGATTTAAAAAAGAACTGTGCTATCAATTGCATAAGTACATACATACCTTTTGTAGCTCATGACTGAACTCTGGAGCCTTTGGTGCATGCTGAGCATGGTGATTTTCTTGCAGATGTTTCATTACTAAATAGATAACATCATCAGTGCTAGAAATGAGTGAGGTTTGCTCTTATTTTTATGTATTAGTGGCTTGCCCTGTCATTGTTGGTGGGACTGTTCTTAGTGATTATTTGATCAAAACATCTCCTCACCAGCATCAACACTCATATGAGCAGAGATTAATGTCAAAATAAACACTAGACCAGGGGTGTGAAACTGTCAGCCCGTCCGGATGTATCATGCATAGACCATGCCCACCTCAACTCCATGAAGGGAAAACACATCACAAAACATCACGTGATGGCAATGTGATGCTGTGAAATTGACACCCATGCATTAGACCAACAAGCAACAAGCAACAACAATCAAGACGGAACAACCAGTGCAGACAAATAAGCTAGCAGTAAACAATAGTCTAATCAAGGAACCACCAAAAACACTCCCACAAACACTGACAGGACAAGCCACTAGTATATAAAAATAAGAGTGAACCCCATTCCCTTCTAGCACTAATAATGTTACCTAGCTTGATGAAGAAATGTTTGCAAGAAAATCACCCAAGCACTCCACATACCTTTTGTAATATAGGCAGTCACTGGCTATATTACAAAAGGAAGGAAGAGAAACATTTGGGAATGGTCATGAAATGGCCCTCTATTCAGAGCAACCTGCTTCCTTTTAGAAAGCATGTAAAGACCATATTATATTCAAATTATTAACTGGCACACTTATTTATATATAAGGAGGTATTCTAATTCTCTCTTATTTTATGGATTTTAAAGGCTAAAGACAAATCAACATTTTGTTGCACTTCCTCCCCAAGCTAGAGCTAGCAAGTTGTCATGCCATTATCCTCCTTCTTCTTTGGTTGTGATAGACACTAGATTCCTGACACCTGTTTTTTCTTTGTAAAGTGCTTGATTGAAAAGTTATCTGGTCAATATGGAGAGCACATGCCCTTATGATGCAGGGCCCAGTTTCAAACACTATAGAAAGGGTAACAAAAAACATGATCTTTTGGTTTGTTTTCCCCCCACTTTGTCTTCATGTAGTCAGCCTGTAAACCTAATAGATGATTGAACAAGTAGTGAAGAGATATATAAATATAAATTTGTAGTTGTGAAGTACTTGAAAATTCACCTGTCAATCAGTGGTGGGATTCAAATATTGTTGCCACCGGTTCGCTGGGCGTGGCTTGGTGGGTGCACTTTACGCGCGTGCACACACTTTGCGTGCACACACATGCCAAATGTGCACCTCCTGCAAGCCTGCACAATCCTGGTCACTTCAGCAGCTGCCGCGCTGCACTATTCTGTGCCGCGCAAAGCAGCTGCGCTTCAAATTCAGCAGATAAAGGTGAGTATGGGAGCCCGGGCGGGTGGGTGGGCCCAACAGCAGAGCAGTGGAGAGAACCGGTTTGGTCTCTGCTGCTCATCGCTCCTACTGGCTCTGCAGAACCGGGCCGAACCGGTCAAATATCACCACTGCTGTCAATTGAGAGAATGCAAAGCCTTGAAATTGACTAGCCCATCTGGGGCTTAAGACATGTAATAGAAAGTGTATTTGAAATAACTCGATCTGCAGTTTGCATGGTGATGGCTATAGTTCTCAGGAAAGATTACTCTTCCTAATGTTCTAAGAGTAATTTTACAGCTCCCACACTGATTCTCATACCTAAATCCAGCTCTTTAGAAGCATTTATTCACTGGCTATATTAAGGCTGCAGAAAACCTGATGTCTTCTAGATGGCAGTCAAGAGTTACAAATCCCATCTAGTGATTAAATCTAGGATTGAACAGTTGTGCCCATAGTTACAAAGAATAAAGGGAGATCCCTTGATAGTATAGTGGGAAATTTAAAAAAATGCATTTCACAAGTAACTAGTTTATTGTCCAGTTGGAGAAGACCCATTAACAATGGGCAACACTAGCTGAGGCTTGAATATTGACTACCGATCACAACCCTCAGAATGTCATACATTAAAACAGTATGGACAGCAATACAGCATGAAAACATTTTGGGTTGCAAAAAAGGTCTGCCGTGAAGGTAACAATTCCAGATGAAATTGTAAAGGAACATGATAAAACATGTGTGTGAATGTGACCTCAGATTGGCATCTGGAATTCAACCCATTGCCAAAGAGTTGGCCAATGTAATATTTCCATTACTTATATAAAGTGTTCATGATATACGTGATGGTTGTCACAGATACTGTATATCAACGCCATGTTCTGAACTCTTTTATATCTTACAAAGGCTTTATAGCTTCTCATTGTAATTTCACCTGGAAATTATCACAGTCTGATATCCAACTATTTTCCTTTGATTTATTTGTCCATAAAATCACTACCTCGGTTTATAGAACTATAAATGGAATTAAATCAGTCTTTTATGCTTCTGTTTATGTGCTTATACATTCCTGTAGCTGTGCCATGAATGCATTCCAAAATCCTGCATACATCTTCACAGATATCCTCCATATTTTTATCATTGCCTCTGGCTTCATTTTTTTCCTGATAAAAAACTGAAATGGTGGAAAATGCAAAGAAAATGCTTCATCTTGTGAAATTTAACTGATTTCATTTCCCTTTTCTTTCTTTCCTACTTCCCCCTCTTCCTTAGCAAATTTTAAGCTTGAGGCCAATAATCAGTCAGATGAAGGGAAATATCTCAGCTCATTTTTGCAGGCAGGAATACAGTGCCACATCAGCAAGATCAATACAATGGAAGGAAGATAAAATTATCTCTGGAAAACAATATCCAACCTGGTTTTAAAGATTTCATATTTCAATTGTTGTTATAAGGTTAGTTATCATAAAATTCGTATTGTATATCATTCAATCCTATCTTCAGTTTTGCCAGTGAATATAAACGTTTTCATGTGATGTCCAATTCTAAAGTTATTACTGGGGGGGAAAACTTTATTTTTCTTTAATGTAAATATAGTGGTGTCCAACCCTTTTAAAATGGAAGTGCAATGAATCTCATTTATCCAATGAATCCCCACCTGCAATCTGAAGTGATTCAGGCCACAGTTTGCAAATTTCCCGGAGATTCATTAATTATATTACTTAAAAAATATTTGAATTAGAAGTTGCCTCTGCAGAGCTGCTATTACTGCTGCTGTTTTGGAATTGTCAGGGGCAAATTATACAAATAAATGGGATCCAACAGGATTTTATTTCCCCAAATCTTTGGCCAGGGAAGAAACTAATTATTCTACAGGAAGAACATTTTAAACAAGGAAATAGAGACTGAGATTAAAAGAGTTAAAAGGTTGGGAAATAAAATCAAGCTGGATTCTTGCATTTTTGTCATTTTTGGCATTTTTGCTCTGAGAATTGTAGCTTTGGCAAAGTTTAGAAGTTTTAAAGCAACTTTTAAAAGTACTTTTTGTTTTGCTGATAAAGAGGCTGCATGGCTTTAGGGAAAATCACCAATTATCCCTAACAGTGTTTAGCTGCTGATAAGACAGCTACATTTATTACTGCAACTGGCTAGAATACAGTTTGCAATAATTTACCATCAAAATGGTACAGTATTTCTTTTGGATAAAATTCAGTAATCAATGAAATTTTGAAAACTTAATTTTCTGAAATAACCCACTTTGGTCTCTTAATTTTAGGTGACCAAAAGACGGAAAGATGCTGAAAGAAAAGATTCCCTGTGTAATTATGGTTTCTTATTTAATCTCAATGTATGAATGCTTTTGGAAATTGCAGTGTACATTTATTGAGTGTATAGAAGTGAATTTTGTTCTCTACTAAAAACAAACTCTTTGTGATATAAGAATGAGTCATGACTGTAAGTAAACATTTGGCTTGAACTTTTTAAACAGTATCATCCTCTGTCAACAATATTTTCTGATTGTAATTTTGATGTATCTGGAGCTGTAAACTTTCAGGTTGATGGTAGAGTTGTTGTTCACCATTCAACCTTTGAAGTTGCATTTATTGAAAGTATAGTTCTTTATTTTTTCATAGCTCTAATAAGTTTATTTAGTGTTTTAAAGCATTTGATTTTAGAATTAAAGAGATAATATAGTTAAAATAAATATTAAATGTTAAATGTTTTTAAATCAGTTTTTTCTGTTACTATTACCACAGAATATAGTACATTAAACATGAGTCTTTAGCTTACCCATGGACATTTTTGAAACTGATAAATTGTTTATATGTTCTTTTGTATTGCCTTTGATAAAGGAATGCTCTAGAATGTTGTTGGGTTTTCACACATTTTTCCCATATTACCGACACTTGAAACAATCTCTCCCACTTTTTTATGGAGAAATGGAGGAAGATTGTGCTTTTGCTACAATTGCTAGAAGTCTTTGAAGTAGGCAGATGAATTTTTATGCATGCAATATTTTCTTGTTGTGCACAGTTGCAATGTAAGTAGCTCCTGGCTATCTCCTTATGAGTGGCTGGTTATTTGATATGTGTAGGAACCCATCCACTCCCTTACTATAATGTTAAACCACAGTATGCTTTATTGGTCTGGACATAAAATGTTACTAAAGGTTTAAAGATTTCCCCCTATCTGGTCTTGACTGATTCAAGGGAGTATGCTTTTTTCTAAATTTCAGCTGGGGGAGCCTGCATTGTCTGAGAGATGCTTCCATCATCCTGTGGCCAGCATGAAAATGTGGAACGCAGTAACCTTCTTGCTGAAGTGCCTATTTATCTACTCTCATTTGCATGCTTTCGAATTGCTAGATGGGCAGGAGCTGGGGTAATAGGAGCTTACACCATTGCACAGTGCTTGGTCTCAAACCCTGGCTGTCAGCTTTGTAGCTGACAAGCTCAGAATCTATATTATATTGTATTATATTAAATTTCATATTACATTTGATACACTGCTCAAAAAAATAAAGGGAACACTTAAACAATACAATGTAACTCCAAATCAATCATACTTCTGTGAAATCAAACTGTCCACTTAGGTAGCAACACTGATTGACAATCAATTTCACATGCTGTTGTGCAAATGGAATAGACAACAGGTGGAAAGCATAGGCAGTTAGCAAGACATCCCCAATAAAGGAGTGGTTCTGCAGGTGGTGACCACAGACCACTTCTCAGTTCCTATGCTTTCTGGCTGATGGTTTGGTCACTTTGGAATGCTGGCAGTGCTTTCACTCTAGTGGTAGCATGAGACGGAGTCTACAACCCACACAAGTGGTCAGGTAGTGCAGCTCATCCAGGATGGCACATCAATGCGAGCTGTGGCAAGAAGGTTTGCTGTGTCTGTCAGCGTAGTGTCCAGAGCATGGAGGCGCTACCAGGAGACGGGCCAGTACATCGGGAGACATGGAGGAGGCCGTAGGAGGGCAACAACCCAGCATCAGGACCACTACCTCCGCCTTTGTGCAAGGAGGGACAGGAGGAGCACTGCCAGAGCCCTGCAAAATGACCTCCAGCGGGCCACAAATGTGCATGTGGCTGCTCAAACGGTCAGAAACAGACTCCATGAGGGTGGTGAGGGCCCGACATCCACAGGTGGGGGTTGTGCTTACAGCCCAACACCGTGCAGGACATTTGGCATTTGCCAGAGAACACCAAGATTGGCAAATTCGCCACTGGCACCCTGTGCTCTTCACAGATGAAAGCTGGTTCACACTGAGCACGTGGCAGATGTGACAGGGTCTGGAGACACCATGGAGAACGTTCTGCTGCCTGCAACATCCTCCAGCATGACCGGTTTGGCAGTGGGTCAGTAATGGTGTGGGGTGGTATTTCTTTAGAGGGCCGCACAGCCTTCCATGTGCTCGCTAGAGGTAGCGTGACTGCCATTAGGTACCGAGATGAGATCCTCAGACCCCTTGTGAGACCATATGCTGGTGCGGTTGGCCCTGGGTTCCTCCTAATGCACGACAATGCTAGACCTCATGTGGCTGGAGTGTGTCAGCAGTTCCTGCAAGACGAAGGCATTGATGCTATGGACTGGCCTGCCTGTTCCCCAGACCTGAATCCAATTGAGCATATCTGGGACATCATGTCTTGCTCCATCCACCAACGCCACATTACACCACAGACTGTCCAGGAGTTGGGGGATGCTTTAGTCCAGGTGTGGGAGGATATCCCTCGGGAGACCATCCGCCACCTCATCAGGAGCATGCCCGGGCGTTGTAGGGAGATCATACAGGCACATGGAGGCCACACACACTACTGAGCCTCATTTTGACTTGTTTTAAGGACTTTACATCAAAGTTGGAACAGCCTATAGTGTTTTTTTCCACTTTAATTTTGAGTGTAACTCAAAATCCAGACCTCCATGGGTTGCTAAATTTGATTTCCACTGATAATTTTTGTGTGATTTTGTTGTCAGCACATTCAACTATGTAATGAACAAAGTATTTAATAAGAATATTTCATTCATTCAGATCTAGGATGTCTTATTTTTGTGTTCCCTTTATTTTTTTGAGCAGTGTATATTAACACAACACCTTATATCATGTGTTTTGTTAGTCTGAATTTATAGTGAAATATTACTTTTTATGCTAACGTCTTCTTAGAATTTCCACTGCTAGCATATCCATCTGAATACTCTAAGAAACCTTTTACAGATCTGACTGCTGAATACGCAGGGATATGTTGTAGTCTAAGTGTATCACATTTCCCCCCTTTCTTCTTCTGCATAAGGTTGTCTAGACTCTAGAGGCTAATTGCTAAATATCTATTGCTCTTGTGCATTTGTGATAGTCTGAGTGAGGATCCACTCAACTTGAAAGATTTGAGTTGAGGCATAGAATAGTACACTGTCAGATTTGGCACTGAAGGGCTTCCTGTTGTTTAGAGACTAATTAAAATTATTCACTTCAACCATGGCTTCAATCCAGATCTATATATGTGGAAAGGAAGCCATCTCCTTTTAACTTACTGTTTGCTTGTCAAATAAGATTTCCTCAAAAGAAGAACTACTGCCTATGTTACTATACTGCTATTGTTATTGTACTGCTATTTATATACATTCCTGCATTTGTGTAACTTTGACAAACTTTTATTTTATTTTTTTGTCCTTTTTTGAAGGGGAAATGATACATCTCCCATGCCACTTTAGATATATAAGGGGAGAAAGTGAATGCACGCACCTCTGTCATGCAAAGAGGCTTCTTGGCTTTGTAAATTTCTGACAAATTCACTTATATGCCAGCTATTTATTTGACTTCTATCCTATCACTCTCTATCTAAGAACTCAAGGCATGGGGACTACCTTTTATTTTATCTCCAAAACTCTGACCTTGTGAGTTAGGTAGAGCAGAGAGAGTGTGTGATTTACCCATTGAGTTCAAAGAGTTTCCCTGTCGAAGAGTGGACTTTAACCTGGCTCAGCATCTTAGCCATTATACTACACTTACATTGTCAACATGCTTATACACCAGATGTATGCATATTAATGGCACTCAAACTATGCACTAATTAAAATAGCATGGTTCTAATATGCTTGTTATTCAAGGTTAATTTTTACTCTACCATTAGACTGAATTTTGTAAAATAATTCTTCAAATCCATTTTGGCTTCACAAAAGCTTTTTATGTCAAACTCTGGTTTTCATTCTAATAGAGATGTCCCAGTGGTATGTTCATTCACATTAAGTGAGGGAACAAAAACTATCAAACTAACATGTTTCAACCCAACTGTAACATCACTTAATTTCCTGCTTAAAATTAGTTTTAAAATCTGTTTTATAAATGAAGTTCCTCTATTTGTCTATCTCTGCACAGCTGGATTAATTAAACACATATGCATACAAATGCAAAAGTCTTTGAAACAGATGACTTCCCTGCCCAAATAGATAAATTCAATCTTGACTTATTTTCCCAAATCACAATGTTTAAATGTTAGAAGTGCTTTGGATTGACTATTCAAACTCAAAGGTTGTCTGGTTTAACACAGATTGGAATCATGAATGGCACTGGCTTTTATATCCCTGTTGCATAATGGCCGTTTTGGGTGTTCTAGTCTTTAATTTGGCCAAGCAACTTAAACATTAAAATGTTTAGAAGTGGTTAGTCTGGTTTTCATCTTTCCAGTGACAAGTATATGTGAAATTCACTTGTTGGGTTGGGAGACCCACGATTGAACTCAGACGAGGGAAAGGAAGGGATTTATCCCGATTCCATTGAAAATGCTTTTGTTATAGCACTGAAAAACTTCAGAAGTTTGCCTGTATGAATAACATCTGTTGACCAGTTCTTCAAAAAAAAAAAAAAATCTCTGTGGTTTGTACTAAAGCACATGTCAAAAACCAAATTAACCCTATGAAATACCCATATAATTCTAAGTAGATGTCCATATAACTTCACCATGTATTCTAGGCATGCTGGAACCAGAATATTTTGCACTGCTTGTAAAAAAAAGCTGGTAAATATTAATAATAAACACTGAAATTGTTATTTGCAAAACATTTGTTTCACAAGGATAGAGGCTTCGTTTTCTGGGAGCTCATCAATTTTTTTTTTACTGTACTCTCCCTGTTCTCTTTTTTAATGATTAAGAAACACCTTTTAATGTCATATATAAGCATACCAAGCATTTAGAGTCCCACATGTTTTTTACTTTTGATTGCTAAATCTAACATTTGTGTTCCATTGGCAAATAAGCCTCAGAAACTTGATGCTTTATAAAGAAGCTTTCACTTTCCTGTTCCTTACTCAGAGGGTGTCTTAGCTTAATTTTTAATGGAAAAAAAAGATTCAATAAGACATCAATTGGCAGTCTCAAAGGATAAGAATAAAATCATTTACCAAGCTCAAGGCTGAAAAATAGGATACTTTAAAGGAACTCTTAATTTTGTTCCAGTGCAGGTACTGTATAGATTTAGATGTACAATGTATACAAGGACTTTCTCAGTCAAAATAATTAATGAATTGTAAAGTTGCTATTAAATTTGAATTCCATAATAACTAACATAAACTGTTAACTAACATAGACTAACATAACTAACATTAACTGTTTCAACTCCTACCCTCAAAACATTGTAGAGCACTGCACACCAGAACAACCAAACACAAGGGCAGTTTTTTCCCCAAACACCATCATTCTGCTAAACAAATAATTCCCTCAACACTCTCCAACTATTTACAGTCTGTACTGTTAATAATCTCCTCATCATTCCTTCTCATCACTCCTTATCATCCATCCCCTCCCACTTGTGACTGTATGACTGTAACTTTGTTGCTTGTATCAGGTTTATATTGACTGTTTCCTAGTATGATTTGATTGCTTATTGTACCCTGACTATTATTAAATGCTGTACCTTACGATTCTTGACTCTTGATGAATGTATCTTTTCTTTTATGTACACCGAGAACATTCGCACCAAGACAAATTTCTTGTATGTCCTATCACACTTGGCCAATAAAGAATTCTATTCTATTCTATTCTATTCTATTCTATTCTATTCTATTCTATTCTAATTTTCTATTCTATTCTATTTTATTCTAACTTTACAGGCCTGCACAAATCATACTCTGCCCACTTCTATGACTGTTGCAGTTCTGTATCCAGTTCCTGATCTCAACAAACTAAGTTCATCTGATTTTCCACTGCATAATTTCAACATGAATTTGAATATTACAATTCTCATTTCTATTTCATTTAATCCATTACTTCCTTGCTTCTAATGAATTAATTTGCCATTGCATTCCAATAATATAGGTAGTCATAGACTTACAACAGTTCATTTAGTGACCAAAGTTACGGCACTGAAAAAACTGACTTATGATCACTTTTCAGTTATAACTTTGTAGCATCCCCATGATCATGTGATCAATTTAGATGCTTGGCAACTGGTTCATACTTATGACCATTTTTCTGTCCCAGTCATGTGATCACCTTTTTCTGTCCCAGTCAATGGGGAAGCCAAATTCACTTAATAACCGAGTTACTAACTTATCAACTTGTGATTCACTTAAGAACTGTGGCGAGGAAGGTCGTAAAGTGGTGCAAAACTCTCTTAACATGTCTCACTTAACAAAAAATTGGGCTCTATAAGTTGAGGACTATCTGTAGAATGTTTTTTCTGTGCAAACCATATTGAAAGCTAGTTTGATTCTAGTTTTTCATTCTGGCTTGAAGAATACATGTAAGTCACATACCAGACCAATAGTAGAGGCAAATTCTGATAGCCACAAATGGAAAAAAAGAGACTTACTACATCGTTTTGCATAAATATAATTTAGACATTTTAATTTTTCCCAGATGAATAATCTTGTCACTGACCACAGTATGCAATCCAATGGGTTTAACGTTTACCTGGTAGGTATGATAGAAGAAACTAGCCCAAGAGACACTATTTTTGTACCAGCTAAACTAGAAAATCAGAATAATTTTACAATAGAAAAGTGCATTGTAAATGATTTGATAGTTCTGATTTTCTGTCCTGGAAAAAAAAAGTATTGTTTGATGTTGTGTTGTCCAGCAATAGCAGAGAAATCTGCCAGAGAACAAAAGGGAATATTTTTAATCATCAACATCAGCATTGTCTTCTACTTTAAGAGATGCTCAACATGTCCATGAAATTTATTTCAAAATATTATGGTAGTGATCTGCCTTTGCCTTCTTCCAGTTTTTAATTCCTAGTACAGCCAATATATAAAAGGCAATAGGTGAATCAGTGTATACATGTGGTAAAATGAAGGATGGTTTGCAAGGATAGAGATATGGAGATACTGTAATGAATAATGTTGAGGTGTATGCAAGGCAAAGTTCGATATCCTTTATCTTTCTTTTGCTCAATTCACTTTTCTCTCTTTTTCATGTTGCTTTGAAAGGGAAGAACAGATTAAATATATGTGCAATCTTGCCTACTTCCCATGAGGTTTCAACCTGTCTTATATTTGGATGTGTACTAGGGTGCTGCCACCTTACCAGAAAAATATTCTAGGAACTGCCTGTTTGTTTTTCCCTTACAAATTCCAATTTTATTTGGGTCTAATGTTTCATTGTTCCAGGAAAATATACTATGAATGTTTGCCGTCAAACTATGTTTTCTGTCTTTCTGGAGGAAAATATATGTATTAAGGGGAACCTCGTTTGATTACATCATCCTAAATAGTTATTTAATTTGGCAGTCTTCAGCTTGCCAGAATGCTTAAATGTAAGATGAGTTGAGTGGAGATAACATGACACAGATTCAAGAGATAAGTGATCTTGTTTTTCAGTATCTTTTCCCCCACCCCCGCAAAATGAATTAAGAGGGAGATGTGGACTGTGTGATGGCAGTTTAACTTTTCATTAATTCCCTCCCTTTCTGGCCACAACAGTCCTTAAAATGGAAGAAAATTTCTTTTAGTATTTTTAGTAATTTCTTTTCGTACCTCCTAAGCACCTGTCAATGTTTAACAATACATCAGTGTCATTAATTATATTTATTGCATTCCACATAGCAGATTCTTCTTTTTCTTCTATAAGTAACGGAATCCAGAACTGCTCAAGAATAAATAACCTTTATTTTCAACTTCTTACATATGAGAACTGCCAAAGCAGATGGAAGGCTTCAGAAATAATGACATTTCACGTTTATACTACCAGATCCTTGAACTGTAATTTATCCTAACAGTTCACGCTTTCTGAGGGAGTAGTCCACATGCAAGAAAAGTTGAATGTAATCCAACATACCGAGATTTGTCTTACTGAGAAAACACGAATGGACATAAACATTGGCTTCCTTATGATATAATCCTAGACTTATTTACTTAGACATGAACGTCAAATTTTTCCCTATATGCTCATAAGATTGTAGTCTCCTATGTTAACTTGTAAGAAAGTAAACTCAATGGGTTTGAAAAGCAATCTTTTCTGAACAGACAAGCACATTCCAGTATCAGAATAATGCAGAAACTAAGTTTTGAATCTTAGAAGATTCAGAATAATTTCACAATCCCAATATTCTCTCTCTCTCTCTCTCTTCTCTCTTCTTTCTTTTTCTACAAATTTGAATTCCAGGCCCTCCTTCTAAATAGTCACAGATTTCCTTTTATAAAAAAGAATGATGATGTAAGAAAGGAAGATACCGTCCTGCAAGTAATCTCACAAAAGGGGATGTAAGCTTTTTCAATACCAGTGGTGAAGGTACTCTATAGATTAGGTAAATGTGTAGCAGCGAAACAGTGTTCAGCATTCAGTGTTCTGCCTAAATATAATCTTTTATGCTTTCCCTGAACAGGAAACATGCTAATATATTTCTCAGAACAGACTTTCTTAATTTGACAGGTTTGGATTCCAATTCAGATTATTAAAAATATATTTCACGCTACAAAATTTAATCAGACTTTGAAATGAAAGGCTAATTATTATCCTTCCTAGTTGTGGAGGAATTCAGCCCTTTCTGCATAATCCTCAAAATCCTCAGTCTATCAGACCTATTCACACATATATACCACATTTTTCAGTATGAAGAAACGCCCCAGGACCGAGTATGTACAAAGCTTTCTTCGAATATTGCTCACAGTTAACAGCACATGCTCCCCTTGTGTTATTACAGATACAAAGTGGCCATGTAATGCATGAAGTGGCAAAGGTACCCAGGATATGAATGTAAGTCTGCAGCAAATTTTTGGAAATCAGGATTAAAAAAAAAACATTTTAGACCAGGGGTTCCCAACCAGGGGTGCGAGATGATATTCTAGAGCAGGGGTGGGCAAACTACGGCCCGCGGGCCACATCCGGCCCGTTAGTCTTTTTAATCCAGCCCGCCAAAGATTGGTACAGAATTAAGGTTTGATGTGAATGATTGAATGATTGCATTCATTTGATTTTGACTTGTAATGACAGACATTTTGACACCAGGTGGCGGCCTGTCTGTCAAATTTTAAAAGTCAATGAGGCCCCCGAGCCAAAAAGTTTGCCCACCCCTGTTCTAGAGGGTGCGAAAACTTGGGTTTAGAAGTTTCAAAATTATAGTATATTTGCATAATTACATGCATATAATTATTTACTTTTGTAAGGGGTGTGAGAATATATCAGAAGCATTCTAGGGGTGCAGGGTATAGAAAAGGTTGGGAACCCCTGTTTTAGACAGTAGATTGATGTATCACAAACAATAGGAAAATAGGAAGCTTCTTTTTCTTCAGCCTGGTTAGGTCCTTTCCAAAATGTCTTTTGAATTGATATGGTATTTAATTTACATGATTCTCAGTAGCTTCTAACATTTCTGCTTAAGCATGATGAAAATTCAGATTTGCTTTTCTTGAAAGATGTTTTATTTGGTTGCCATTCACTCAAAACCTGATAAAGACTTTGGAGGTTTGGGGTAGAAACCAGTAGTTATTGAGCTATTTGAAGAAAATCTAGAAAATTGATAATCCAGTGGTAAATCTGAAAGAAACACATATGATTAGGAATTATACTTGTATCACATCTAAATAATCCCAGGAGCTCCAAAGAAAAAGACATTTGTTTCTTAAGCTTTTTAATTTGTTTGCTTAATATTGCAACAATTTAATCACACCCCAAGCTTACATGTTTTGTGTTTAGAGCATGGGTGTCAAACTCGCGGCATCACGTTGCTGTCACGTGACGTTTCACGCTCCCTTTGCGGAACTGGAGTTGGCATGGTCTGCACATGGTCTGCATCCGACCCATGGGCTGCCAGTTTGACACCCCTGGTTTAGAGTTTTCATGTCTGAGCATATAAAAATGAATGTTTTGCTTTTCCTGTGCGAATATCATTGTTTAAAATAAACCAAAAGGTGATTCTAGATAATTTGAAATAGGTATTTTTAGTAACAAATTAAACATATTGTATCACTTATACAGGCAAGGATGAACCATGACAATAAATAATATAGCTAATAATAATATTGCTAGCATATCCAAGAAAACTAAGTTTAGATTGTATATAATACTTTGCATTAATTATTTAATCCTAATTTTAAAAGACCAATATTATGTTTCTCATAATCATATTATATCTACAACCTTGGACATTCTTTTCTTACAATAAAAAAATACATCATTAATCTGAGGTGTCCATGGTTGTTGTTACTCTAATGGCTACATAGCTATTGTCTGGAAAAAAGAGTAATATCAGCAAAAACATATTTCTTCTAATATTTTCAGGAAACCTGAATTCCAAAGGCAAAACAGAGAGCCAGTTTGGTCTAGTGCAGTGGTCTGAAACCTGTGGCTCTGGAGCCACATGTGGCTCTTTCGGCCCTCTGCTGCAGCTCCCTGTTGGCTGATCCCACCACTGGCTGGCCCTGCCCCTCCCCTCCTTGTCACTCCTCACCTGGCCTGAGAAGGTAAGGGTGATGGCAGGGGATGGAGACTCGCTCCATATTCCAGAGCAGGAGGTGACTGGGTGGAAGTGAATGATGTTGAGTTGGCCACGCCCACCCAGTCACACTGGTTGTCAAATTATTGGCTCCCAAGGTTTTCTTTTCTGTGGAAAACGGGTCCAAATGGCTCTTTGAGTGTTTAAGATTGCAGACCCCTGGTCTAATGGATAAGGCAGCAGGCTAGAAACCAACGACTGTCAGTTCAAGTCCCATCTTAGACATGAAAGCCAGTTGGGTGACTTTGGGTCAGTCACTCTTTCTCAGCCCAACTCACTTTACATGGTTGTTGTTTTGGGGAAAATAGGAGGAGGCAGATGTGTTGGATGTTTTCTGCCTTGAGTTATTTGTAAAATTAATAAAGGTGGGATACAAATGCATACTGTAAATGTAAAATTAGGATGAAGCCACATAATCTACTTTTTTCAGAGCTTAAATAAATGTTTTTTTTTTTTTTTCTGCAGGTATGTTCTGGCTTTTTACAAAAGCACTCACTGACTGGCAGATGAAGATGAAACAACCACAGGAGTAATCTGAGTTAGTCCAGGAGAAATAATATTTAGGCATCCAACAGACTTATAATGTAGAATGGTAAAGGTGTGCTTTGGTTCCCCTTTAAAAATATACAAAATTCAAAGAAGGCTTAGGGTTGCCAAGTGGCAATAAACAATAAAGGAGAATATTTGTAGCTCAGGGTTGAAATGAGTCTCTCTGAACTTGGTTGTTTTCTTGCAGACATTTCAATACCCAAACTAGGTAACATCATCAATGCTCTAATTAAGGATGTCAAACTCGTGGCCCGTGGGCTGGATGCGCCATGCCCACTCCTGGATTTAGCGAAGGGGAAGAAAGTTGTGATACATCATGTGTGACGCCACAAGTTTGACGCCCCTGCTCTGATATGACCCTCATGACAATAAACAAAATAAGAATTATAGATCAGTTGTACCAAGAACTTCAGAAAACTGCATAGAAACAGGTTAATGGGGAATTTGACAACAGAGGATTGTCTCCTTTTATATATCAACTTGTTACAGAATGATGCTGAATTTTTTTGCATGCAATTTTTTTTGCTCAGTAAACATTAGTGTGTCTTAATAGACCATACACAATTCTTTTGGAAGCTTTTTTGTCTCACATCTTCTGTGTCTCCCCCCACCCTTCTATTTTGTTGATAAGGAAGTTCTGCCCAACTTCATCACTGCCTCATAAGATTGAACAAGAAATGCTTTATTTTTGAGTACTTCCTTATTTTCAGAATTTTGTTATGATTGAAAGATATCTGATCCGGTATTCAGAAGATCCAAAAGAGGCTCCCCGCTGTAAAAATTCCAAGTCCTTTTTGATCTCCCCCCCTAATCATAATGCATGCCTGAACACACCAGGTGTTTTAACAATTTGAACACCACCATTCAAGATCATGCAGAATACTGAAACAGGGTCAGGCTTCACAAAAGCTTGGCTGTTAACTATGATTTTTCTAGAGATTTAATTACTTTAGGAACTGGCTTATTCTATGGAATGCTCACCAGTATTACTCAGCAAGTTTAACATTTTTATCGTGGAGAAGTATGAAGAAAATAAAACTTGTCCATAGCATTGTACGGAAAGAAAATTCCTTAGATAGCTCTGTGCTTCTGGACTTAAATGTAAGTCCAGAAGCACAGAGCTATCTAAGGCCTTTTCCTTCTGCTCTGCCAAATCAATAAAGAAGCCATTCTTTAGATCAGGGATGCCCAACTCCCAGTCTGTGGCCTATTGCCGGGACTTAGTCTATTCCAAACTGGGCCACGGAAGCAGTGGGTGAGTGAAACTGCATTTGTGAAAGTGGCACATGCACAAAACTATCCCTCTCCCCTCCGGCCGGCCTGCTGAGCTGGAAAGGTTGCCTTCAGGGATCACCTGACATAATGGTACTCTATGTGGGAATGCTAATTCCTGTGTTCATCAGTCTAATTTCTTATCAATAAAGCTAAATTGGTAACATTGCATGTGTACTTTTTGTACTGTGCAGCTGATGTACACCAGATGTTCCAGATTACTTACCTTCCCAGACAGCCATGGCTATCAAAGAAGCTTGTCGGGGATTATGAGAACTGTAGTGCATTGAGGGCATTCCCCACTTTTTTTTAATCAGACTGCGCCTTCCTGTATTTGCTAAACTTATTTTATTGAAAACCTCTGTGAGTCATGGCTCTCGGAGCAGTTTATGAATTAAACATTAAGTATAACAATCAAACTGCGTATTGTGAACCTGTTTTTACAAGATTGCTTGGCCAGCCTTTCTTTTGAGTCAAGCACAGACATTTCTAGTATATATCCTCGCAGGCTGATTTCCCCAACCTACATCTATCTGTAGGAGGAAAAATTATATGCCTTGGGTCATATACAAAGTGAGATTAACTTTTCTACTAGAAGGAAAAATGGTTTGTCTTTTTAAAATAAAGGGACTGAGGTTGAGAACTGAGGCTGAGAAGAGAAAATGGGACGCCTTTTGTCAACCTAGCAGCCTCACTTATTAAATGATCTATAAACCTTAGGAATCTAGAAGGGATTATGGAAGTACTGAGATAGAGGGAAGTCTGTTTTGGTTAAAAACAACTTTTTTGAAAGGATAAGTCAAAAAGTGTGGTTAGAAATATTGTGTGCAACATTACTTTTAATTTGTGTGCAGTAAATAAATGCTACTTGGAACCGCTTTACAGTACAGTTCTCATAATTTAGGGGCAAGCATTAACTTGTGTCTGGCCAGAAATTTATACTACCTTTTATGTTCTATATGGAAGATCCTTCTAAGTCTGGACATGTAATTGGAATAACTCTTTATGTCTTTGATACTGTATGTTTTACATGTGACATAAATGAAAAGGAATACTTGCATTTTATCTTTTTAACAATAAACAACATTTATATTTTGAAAATAGATCTTACTTCCAAGGGAGGTGGGTGATTTCTCTAATCATTCACCTCAATGATACAAGACACAGAAAATAAATCAATAGAAATTATTTCATTTCTTTGGTCATTTTTCTTTCTATTTGCTGGTAAACTTGTAACATATTGGAAGCCTTTCTCCCCCATACACTTACACCCATACACAACAGACACACACACACACACACTCCACACTCTTTTATGGAAGGATGTCAGGTACTCAAGATTGTTTGAAGCTACTTTTCTTCAACAATTTTCCCTAACTGGGAAAAATTGGATATTGGCTAAACATTATGCTGAATGATAAGGTCCATTGGACTCTTGAAGATGGAAGCATACTCCTTCCTTCCTCCCCTCCCTCCCACCTTCAATGAAGAACCACATAAGAATTTTTAAAGCAAAGACTGCAAGAGTCTTTGCATTCATAATATATTAGCTCTAAAACATATCACTCTGTCTAAAGGCCTGTTGGAAAAGCCAGGTTTTAATAGCTTTCTAAAACCCAGAAACTTTGAGATCATACTAATCTTACCTACTAGTTCAGGGGAAAAGAAAGCAGTGACTGAAAAAAACTGCCTTTTAAAATTTGTGCAGATGAAATTTTATGAGGACTTAAAAAGTCTACCTGATCTTATTGGACAAGCCCCCAACCCCACCACTGGGATTAGTTCAGCATGATCACAACCAGACTTTTACAGGTAGTCCTTGATTTTATGACTCCAACAGAACTCAGACTTATAAGTTATTATAGTCATAAGTTAAGGCAATATGTGACTGGGTTTGATTTTATAACTGTTTTTATAATATTGTGAAGTGAGTCACTATGGTTGTTAACAAATCACATGGTTATCAAGCTGTCCATGTGGTCGTTAAACAAATCCAATATATCCAATGGAATTTTTTGTGTATGTTTTTCTGCTGGAAAATGGCAAAATCATTGCAATTTGCAGTCACTTGCTGCAACCAGTCTTAAAATATGAGCTTATTGCCAAAACTCAAAATGTGATCACATGCATGCAGAAGTCATAACTTTGAAAACGGAATATAAGTAGCTTTTTTGAAATCTTGTCTTCACTTCCAACAGTCCTCAAGCGACTGTTGGAAGGTTATAAGTCAAGGAGTAGCTGCGCACCAACAATATTTTCACAACTATTACAGCCATTGGACTTACAATGGCAGCTGCCTGTATCTCCAAAGGTTGTTTCAGCCACTGCTCTCTTGTTGTTGCATTATTCTCATTCACTACTGGGGATAGGTTGGCCCTCCTTTGGGTGGGCTCTTGTTATTCTAACATTGAACTATTATCAATTAATAAATTAGTTATTATTATTATTATTATTATTATTATTATTATTATTATTATTATATTCATTAAACATGAAACTTAGTCAACTGAACATTTAAAAATGTACCAATTATTATTATTATTATTATTATAATTATTATTATATTATCAACAACTGCTAAAATGGAAAGGAGCAATACATGTAGAGAAAATATATGCGAAAGATTTTAGTCCATATCCATTCCTTCTTCTTGTCAATACATGGTTTATGATTATGAAATAAAACTTAATTATTGGAGATGGAGATTGTCAATGCTATATCACTTGATGTTTTATATAACAAAGCATTACTTTTAGGGGAAAAAAGGTTAAATATTTTGTTTATGGGTCTGCGATTGGAATCGTTTTTGTGAAGAGTGAATCAATATGCTTTAATAAAGATACAAATGATTTCTCTTCACTGGTTTCTTTTCCCTGTCTCAAACTCATACCATGCTTTAATAGAACAATGAAAACCTATGAATATTTATTCAAATGTAAGCTTGGAGCAGCCAATCAATAAAAGATTCTGAGGACAATATTAGAATTCCAATCATCAATATTAATCTGATGCTAATATGAATTTGACTTATTAATGGTTTCAAAATTTCAGGGATTGGCTTAGGATCATTATTCTTACCTGCTATGGCTTCAATACTTGGGATTGTAATTGTGCTATAAGTATGAACAGATTTGCAAGACCACGTATTTACTAAGATTTCCTCTTCATTTTCTTTTCCTGAAATAGTATCCACAAAGAAAGAACCCCACTGTTTAGAAATGGAATGGAGTGCTTTGGGTTGACGTCCCTGGAATATAAACAAACACTAAGGTAAACATAAAATCCATATGTGCTCTTATAATTTCATATGGTTTCTATGTAAACAGCATCTCTCTAATATTCAAGGCACCGGGCACACAAAAAGAAGCTTGGTGAATGCTCAGGAAAGTCCCAATAACAAAGTCAGTCAAGAAACTCTGTAGCCTCCCCCAGGCATAAGAAAATATCACATTTCCAAATTCAATCACTTCCAGTCAATTAAAGAAATTCTGCTTGTAACAATTTTTTCTTATATGACCTGTATATATTAGGGATTTCACTGTGACAATAAAAGAGTAAAATGTATTAATTTATTTATTTTGCCTATACAGCCAGCAGCTCTTTTTTAGGCAAACTGTTCCCTGCTAGGGAGGAAGGGACCGTAAGAACATCTAGAGGGCTGTTGCAAAATAAATAAATAAATAAAAATAATTCTAGGCATCTGTCAAATCAACTCAGATCTGTTCAGAGTTGGATTTGAGGTAGATCTGGGTTGAAGAGCTGAGGCATGGTCTTGTTTAGTTACCTGGGAAGAATTTCATCTGGTAACTCCTAAAGTAACGGACAAGATCCTTGTTAATCTGGCCACTAAAGGCCTTCTAGAAGCATGGTTGAATCCATGCAGTGGATGGAATGGTTCTACCTATTGGGAAGGAGGTGGTGTACCCCGTCCCTTAAAGACCATTGTTGGACATAAAATTTTTGGCCACTTTTGTTTTGTCTATATCTTTCCCATTTTCTAGGGAGAAGGTGGCTGAGTTGCAAATTCAGAGGGATTTGTAGAAAATAAGTTAGCTGAATCTTTTTCAGCTGGGTTTCAGACAGACTGTACTGGTCCAAGGTCTCTAGTAGAGGTAGGACAGGGATCGTGCAATCATCCTGAATCTTGCCTGCTCTATTTTAATTTTTTATATTGAGTTTTAATGTTTTTAATATTTTATTTGTGCACTATCTAGTGAGGGAGATGAGTTGTTTCTAAATTTAATAAACATACAGACAAGCAAACGAATCTCCTTGATCGCTCAGTGGCCTTTGATACCATCAATCAGGCTATCCCTTTGGACTGACTATAACACGGGCATGGTGTTCTGGTGGTTCTCCTCTTTTTTCCAGTTCCAGCTGTCAATCCTGTGTCAATGTTAATAACAGGAGAGAAATGGAGTTCAAACCTCTTGACCTGCCAAAGGGCTGGTACTCTTGCTTCTTCTTCTTTTGACATGTTTTTTCTGTTGCCTGCCTGCCCTCTGAGCTTATTCTCTGAAGAGAAATGAAAAGTCTTTGGGCATGAGGACACTCAACAGAATGATGAAAGCTCTCCACTTGTGTGCACAGGAGCTTCCATATAATAGTTAATGATTTATCGCATGTTATTTTCCAATTTAGCTAGCTCAAAACCAAAACACTGGAACAAAATCTATTTTAAGTCAATGTTAAAATGAATTTAATAATGCAATTATGAACTATAGAACCACACACGACAGATTAAGTTCTATAGCTCAAGGTGATTTAGTTTATCGGTGATCATAGCTTCAAGTCACCCTTCATTTCATCCTTGCAACAATAATTTTGTGGGATAAATTGGGGTCAGAGAGTGACTGGGTGAAAATCATCTATCTTTGACTGAGGGGAGACTTACAATTAATCTGCATCATGTACTACTACCAATACTGCTGACAGAAACGTAAATTAATGTGAAGAACTGGCTCTTGTGAAACAAATGGCTTTTTACAGTTAAGAATGGAAAAGTGTTCTTCTCTGATTCCTGTACAATTAAACCCAGGGAGATTGAGATAATTTTTAAAGTAAACTTTGTATAGAAGTCAACAGAAAATGGCTTTGAACCATCCAGGGCATTCTTCCTGAAACACATAAAGCATACTTATTATCCTGTGCTACAAGTGTTTATTTTAATAAGAATAAGGGTATGTTTCTTTTCTTTCCTAGTTTTGCAAAACACAGGAAGGAAGCTGCAGCTGAACATAGTTCATTTATCTTCCTACTTTGATGTACGTCTTCAGAAAAAAAAAAGGAAAAAATACATTTATAATGACATGAAAGGTAAATAATACAAGAGAATTGTTAAGCAAAATTCTAATTATTTTAGGGCATATAATGCTTTTTGACTTTTATTTATTTATTCTATGACTTGAAGTGAAGTAGACAATTATCCTTTATTTGCTGAGGAGGCAGCAAGTGAATCTGGCTTCTCCATTGACTTTGCTTGTTAGAAGATCATAAAAGATAATCGCATGACCTGTAACTGGTTAAAGGAAGAAAGGAAGGAAGAAAGGAAGGAAGGAAGGGAAGGAAGGAAAGGAATATTTCTAATCCCCCCTGACAATGTCCCACAAGGAAATTCAATGGGAAAACTGGCAGGAAGTCAGAAGTCACTCCTATTCTTACTGTTTTTTTGCCAAGCCATGATCATTTTGTTTCTCTTTTTAGTTAAGGAAATATGTCTGAAACATAACCCAATGGAAACATTTTAATCATTGAAACTCTGTTTTTAATGCACAAAAATAATGGTTAGATCTGTATACGAAGCCATTCAGGGAAGGCTACCACATATCTGTGGCCTTTTAAACATTTGCTGAATTAAAACTGCCAGCATCCTGATCATCCATTGTAAGTCCTACTGCTGAAAGCTTTTGAGAATTAAGACTTCAAGAAGTTTCCCTGCCTTCTAATATCTGGTAATGCTTATATCATTACTACAATAAAAATGATAGGCTCTATAACCATCATCAATATGAGCCAGTTGTCAACAATCTGAATTTTGATCACATGACCATGGAAATTCTGCAACCAGTCGTAAGTGTGAAAAACAGTCATAAGTCACTTTTTTCAGTGACATTATAACTTTGGACAGTCACTAAACAAATTGTTGTAAGTTAAGGACTACCTGTAGTGATTTTCCAAATGCTATGTCAACCTCTCCCATAATGGAGGAGGAGCTGAGTTGTACCAGATTATCCTTACCTCATACTTTCCCTTCTTCTCTAAGGGTTCGGACCTTGACTCTGTAAGTACCAAAGCACCATCTCCTCCAAGCTCTTCTAAAACAAGGACAGTCTCCCAGTTACAATAGTGATGAGCTGAGAAGATATCTGAGTGCATGCTATCACCAAAGTAAACGACCTGGAAATAAGGAAACATAGCAATTTCATCTAATAAATAAATAGCTGCATTTGAACATCCAGCGCATTATGAGACTTTGCTGATCATCTGCAATTCGCTTAGGATCTACCAGTGAATCCCAAATTAATTAATATTACCCCTGACTTAAAATATGTTAATAATGATAATTAAGCTTGCAATGTAATGGACACAGACTTGAGAATAAAGTACATTAAAACACATTTGGAATTTCTTTGAAAGGTAATCATGCATTAAATTAAGCTACACACATCTTGTATTCAGTATTAAAAATTAATATGAAGCTTGCTTGTATTTCCTGTTAGCTGATGATGTTTATATTATTGTTATTACAATGGCTTACTTCTAGATCTCTAAAAAATTGGTTTCTAAGAAGTTGAATTTGTGTTGATGTTGAGAATGCCTTCTTATGAGGAGGCTCTGCTATCATGCCTTCACTTTTGTTTTTTAAAGTACCTTTGGTTCTACTTTGCCAGTCATCTTCTTCAGCAACTCACACAAATGGGTTGAGTTACCTTGGGAATACCAGCCAGGTTTGTCCAGGGTTGGGAGAGCTTCTTGTTCTTCATCATTCTCTGAAGTAATAAAGGAAATTTATCTATTTTACTGAAAATGCAAGAAACAAAGCACCCCTCTGAAATAACTAAAGACACACTAAACAAAATTAATTTTGAGAATATACCAGATGGGGGAAAGAGAAGTGAGGAAAGATAAGAAAAAAAAAGCACTGATTTCCGACTCTCTGTTACAGTAAAATAAGACATTAACATTAACTGCTTTTCTATTTACTTTGTATTTTATAATACTTTATAACTTAATAAAAATGTTAAAGAAAAAAAAGAGTGATACCTGATATGATACCTGCAACATATCCCACAAATTATAGTTCGCATCACTGTTTTTCATCTTCTGGTGGAGTCACCAATAACATTTACAACCTCCTTTAAAGGAAGATGTCTTAAAATTATATAAGAAATTATTTTTGTGTCCTGGAAATTGAATATATAAAGATCTGAACTGGGGCTGGGATAATTTAATAAAAAAACAAAATGGAGGTTTATATCTGTATCAATATAATTTAAAGCAATGTTAGAAATTAATGTCACAGAACCATTATGTAGAGAAATAAATTAGATATGGGGCAGATGGTAAAGGCACAGGCAGTTAAGAAGGATAAAAAGACAGATATCGAGTTAAAGAGAAAGACACAGATTTTTAAACAGGTCTAGTTTAAACAGGTTTGACATTCTATCAGAATAAATCACTTATTTATCACTGCAATTTTAAAACAATTCTTTGCAGGTCTTGTGCCAAAAATAGTTTAAAATGCACATTTTTGATACAAATGCTTCACTTCACATTCATTATTTGCATCTCACATAGCCCAAATGCATCTTACAGTCATGAAATGGATATGCAGTCTAGAATCCCAAGAATGAAGCTGCTAATATGCAGAGTATGTTGGCTGGTTTTACTGGAATAAAACTCAAATCAATCAAAATTTTAAAACTTTTTATAACATGAAAAATGAGTAGTTCCACACAAAACAGTTGTTTTTAGGAGTTCTGTATAAAATGGTTAAAAGGAAGGAGAAGCCCTAAAAAACAACACATCTCGTTCTTAATATAAGCAGAAAACTGCGTTCACTTCATTCTTTTTCTTTTTATAAGCAGCCACTGGCAATATAGACAAAGGCGCATTATTCTTATTATTTCCTCATTTATTTCGCGTGTTGATTCAGGAACATCAATCAGATCTTTTTTCTACCCTGTTTCCCCAAAAATATGACCTATCCTGAAAGTAAGCCCTAGCTTAATTTTTTACATGTGCACCCAATATAAGCCCTACCCCCAAAATAAGCCCTAATTAAGATCCTGCCCACTCCATAGTGCACAGGTAAAAATTAAGCTACAGTGGAGCTGTCCTACTACTTTCCTTTGGACATTTATAGCCAGGCCTCGCACACCCTGACACCTGCCTTGCCGGCCCATTTCTTTTGCAGCCAGCAAGGCTGGCAAGGCTTTCCTGAAGGTCTCTGTAACTGATAACAAAGCTCCGGATCAATCCGGAGCTCTGTTATTGACTGCAGATGCCTTCAGGAAAGCCTTGCTGGCTGCAAAAGAAGAAATTCCTGAAGTCTCTGGCAGCAAAAAGGAGGGCAGGGGTGAGTGAGGTTAGTCAGTGGATGACATCCCCGGAAAATAAGACCTGGTGCTTTTTTTACGGCAAAAAAAAAAGATGGAGTTATTTTCGGGGAAACATGGTATTAGTACAGTTAATATCATTGTTTTGCAAACAGAGCTATTTAAACTAGTTTGTTGTGGAAACATTAAAATATTGAAAGAAGAAAAATAACTTTTAGGGGTAATCCTAAAAGGGGAAATCACCAAGTACTCCAAAGGACAGCACACAGCTACAGGGCACTCCAAGGTTCAAGAGAGAGTATTCTCTTTCACAAAGGAGCAACAATTCAAAGTTGCCCAGCAATTATCTCTGTGGTTGTAGCTCTGGGGATATGAGAGTTGAGAAGAGAACTGATGCGGGAAGACATGGAAGGATATCACGGAAGGATTTGAATCTGTATAAACCAAAGTTCTTGCAGTACCTCAGTATAAAGAAAATTTAAGAGTCCTGCACTGATCTCATGATCCTGCTTATTGCTAAAGAAAACTGTTGTTTAAAAATGATAGGAAGACATAATTTATTTATATTTCCGAACTACAGCAAGACATAGCTATGATCTTGGAGTATGTATGCATTTATGTGTAGGTAAATAATATGAAGGTCAGATAAATCTGTATGAAAAAGCATATGAGATCTTGTCTGACACACAATTGTTATAGCAAGAAGTGAAACAATCATTGGAACATTAGGGAGTCAGTCCTTAAAAGTATACTCCACTGAGTTCAGTGGCATTCATTAAATCATGTCCAACAGTAGACTATCTAGGTCCCCGTTAATAACCTCTATTGAGGGAAAATCCATTACTGTGTTGGGCATTCTTCCACAGCTTAACAACTCCTACCACCAGAACACGCCTCCTAATATTCTGCTTCAACTTTTAATGTCAATCCACTGATCAGTTTCAGCAGTTATCAGATCTGCCCTCATTAGTGCATGATAGAACTTTAATTGCTTGTAGACTATTACATGCATCTCCCCTTAGCCTTCTCTTTTGCAGAATAACAGAATTGCAAGGGACCTTGGAGGTCTTCTAATTTAACCCCCGGCTCAAGCAGGAAACCCTATAACATTTCAGATAAATGGTAGTTCAATCTCTTCTTAAAAGCCTCCAATGTTGGGGCACCTACAACTTCTAGAGGCAAGTTGTTCCACTGATTAATTGTTCTCATTATCAGGAAATTTCTCCTTAGTTCTAATTTGGTTCTCTTATCGATTAGTTGCAATCTAACCATACCAGCTTCTTTAACTGTGACACACAGAGCTTGGATTCAGACTCCTTATCTTCCTTATATCTGTCATGACCCCGTTGGAGCCTGGGTCCAAGGAGGAGGAGATGGAGCTAGGGCCAATGGAGGAATGACAGGAGGAGCAGGACGAAGCAGTCCCAGGTCCTTTGGGCCTGGGAAGGGTCGCCAGTGAAGAAGAGAGGGCACAGGATGACCAAGCAAGGGAGGGGGAGGAGAGGGCAGGCAGCGGAGCAGAGGAGCTCCAGCAATGAGCAATTACCTCCGCCCGATTCCCCGAGCACGGAGAATGGAGGAGGCGGGAACAGCGCAGGGTGACCCGATGACTCGGGTGCCCTGCTCCTCTTCACAAGGTTCACCTAGGGAATGAGATTTAAAGAGACACTGTTGGGAGGGGCACTTGTCAGGAACAAGCATTGCCTTTTTCCAGTCTCACATGTTGTTACCGATGTCTGGATACTTTGCTTGCCTTGCCCTGTTTGCCTTGCTTGCCTGGCCTGGCCTGGCTACGTACGAGTGCACAGTGACGCAATTCTGCTCCGGGTTGTGTTGCAGTCCCAGTGAACTCTTCCTGTGATGAGGACTCCTTGGAACCAATTCCATGAATTGTGGCTGCTCTCAGAACTGTGCTGCTCCCCTGGACTAATACCAGGAGGTGCATGTTTAGAGCTTGGCTTCTGGACTTGCAGTGAATGATGGGACTTTTGGGGGAAAGTTGGAGCAATAAAGGGGAGTTAAGCCTTCATGCTTCCATGCCCTGCCCCGGGTCATCACAGTATCTGTCTTCTGAACCCACTTCACATCCCTTTTAAAGAATAGGATCTAGAACTGATGGCCGAACTCCACGTCTATTTCAATCAGTGCAGAGTTCAATCAAACTGTTACTTCACCTCCTCCAAATGCATTGCTTCTGTTAATGCAACACCATTTTTTATGTCAGAAGAAACAGCAACTTTATTCTCAGGACAAAAAATTTTCAAAGATGATGGGGCAATCTAATTTTCTCAGGTTGTGAACCAAAATATTAGATTTTCTACTCACAATATCATTATGATTTGCACTCCCATCTTGCCCATAGTTACTTTATAAAATAAGCTAGATAAATTAAATATGATCTTGTAATGTACAGGTTTGAATGTGGGGGACAATGTCAACTTGGGTCTCTAAAATTATATAAAACTGTAAAATTATATTTGTATATAGTTGAAGAAAATGTGGCTACTCTAGAAAATGGAAATAAGTAGTTGGCTATAGAAAGAAAGAAGCTGACTTCTAATGCGCACAAAACTAATGATCAGAATCATGTAATCCATGGGTCCCCAACTCCCAGGCTGCAGCCCACTACGTGGATAGCCATGTGTGCATGCATGTTATCCCACTGCTTGCATGGCCCAGTTCCCCTCTCCCCACCTCTGCCTAGCTACAAAGGTTGCAGATCGCTGCTGTAATTGAATACAAGAGAATACATGTGGCTTTGGGTTGAACTGAGTTCTTAGTGAGCTCTGAGATGTTTTATTGCTGAGGTTTTATCATCAGTGCCAGTGAATGGGGGTCAGGGTTTGCTAATACAGTAGTGTGCCCTGCCAATGTTGGGTTATGTGTGTTATTTTGTCTGGTAGTTTCTGGATTAGTTATTGTTTTCTGCTTGTTTGTCTGGGGATAATCCCTACTTATCCGAATGCTAGGGAGGATGTGTTATGAAGTTTTTTTTGTCTCCGTCTTAGTGGTTTTTTTTTGTCTCTTTTGAATGTTGTGTTTATGTCTGTGTGTCTACTGAGGGCTAATTTGTTCAAATGCCAACCCTCCTGGATTCCCTAGCGATTTTTTGGATTTAGTTTGGTATAGAATGCTCACAGTTTCTGAGCTGAGACTATGGTCAAGTTTGTCTCTGTGTTATGAGATTAAGGAATCTTCACTCTGTCAATGCACTCTGCAGTCTTCTGCCTGACTATCCTAGATAATACTGTTACAACCCTTACATTGTCTATTGTACATGACTCCTGATTTTTTCTTCTATTGACTATTGCCCTGGCCCTGGTAGGGTAAGCTACTGTATATAACAGGAAACAAACCTAGCATTGATGATGGTACCTAGTCAGACAACGAACTATTTACAAGCAAATAACTAAGCTTAGACAGCTTAAGAACTCCACTAATGGATTATAATTTGATTATAAGCAACTTTTGATACTGTAGCTTTCTCAAGTGAGGTCCTTTGTGTCCTTAATGGAACATTTATTTTAGGAACACTTGGTTGAATAAGCTAGAAATGTACTGTCCTCAAGAAATAATATTGTGCCTGTGGAAGAAATAGCAATTTAACGGATTTTGCACAACTTTCTTATTGCTCTAATGCCAAATGTAACATTTAATATGAAACACAGCTGTTTATATCATGTGTGTGTGTGTTTGTTTGTGCAGGGGCAGTTATATTTAATGGAGGAATCACTGGCAGAATATGGTAGAAAAATTTATAGTATTAAATATATTATGTTGGAATCTCTGGCTCAATTACCAGAACATTGTCCTTGAATGGGCCTGTTAAGAGAGGGAGGAGATGTTTACTAATTCCTGCTCTTGCACTATCTTAGAAACCATTCCAAAACTTAAGAAGTCATCTGACAACTGTGTGAAATGCAAAGCTTCAGAGAGAATGATCTTTACTTATTCACCCTTTCTCCAGTGGGAGTCTCTGTTGGATTTCAGTCCTTCTTACAAGTAAGAAGAAGCTCTTATTCTTTTGTTATTTATATGGAACTATTTCTCCAGGACCTCAGGGCAAATTGTTCCTTCAATTTTTCTTTCTAGAAACAACTGTCTGGGGCATGCTGAGTTGGGGTATAGTGACTAGGCCAAAGTCATCCAGTGAGTTCCCATGGTTGAATGCGGGACTTGAACCTGAATGTCTCTAGTTTTAGTCCAATACCTTAACTACTATACCACACTGACTTTTTATGAATAAAAAGAAAAAAATATTGTATTAACCCTTGCTTACTTGAATTTCAGTTCTAGAAAGATCAGTGATCCAGTTATAATTACTTTCTTCTATCCCCTTGAGCTTGCCAATGCAAGCGCACGTATATGAAATACTCTCCTTTAGCTGCACATTTCATTCAGGGATTTGCTAATATAAATATCATCATCATCATCATCATCATCATCATCATCATCATCTTAGCCATTGTCTGTCCACTGCAGGATGAAGGCCTCTTCCACATGTTTCTAATCAATACGATTCTGAGCTTTCTTTTGCCAATTGGATCCACAATACTTGCTGATGGTGTCACTCCATCTTGTTTTAGATTTCTTTCGTGGACCCATTTCATCAAGTGAGATCCATTCTATGACTGCCTTGGTCCACCTGCCTTCTTGCTGCGTGATCAGCCCATTTCCATTTCAATTCTTTTACTCTCTTGATGATATTGTATACTTTCTAACCCATGATAATATATATATTATATAAAATTATATAATATATAATTATCATTATAATTCTAACTCATGATTATATACATTATATGTGAAATGATATAATTACATAATTATCATAATATGAACAAGTGAACTTGAAAAAGAAAGTAATTTATTTTTGATAATGTTCTAATGTGGCAATCAAGCATGTCCCTGCAAATAGTGTTTCTCACCTGACTACCTTAATGTAAACATCTTAAAATACATTATTCAGCCTTAGAAATGTACAATATTGTTCGGACAACACATGGCATTCTATTCTTGCTAGAGGCATTACATTTGGAATTCCCTAAGTTCCCTGTATCTGTGGTCAATATAAAACCTGTCCTTCCATTTCTTACAACTAAAACAAGAGCTTTCAACCTTCAATGTTCTCTTTAAACTACTGGGCTGTGCAAGTGGTAGGTGGGATGGCACCCAATTAAAAATAGGCCAGTAGTGGCTGCGGCCCAGGGGTTGAGGACCCCTGTTTTATATTATGCTTTATTTGAATTTCCAGTAGGAGAGACTGAAACTCCTAGTCAGAGTCTATTTTAAGGCAAGTTGGATAATAGAAAAAAATTTTTAAAGGTATAAAGAAAAAAAAATCTATTCAGGAGCAACTTTCATGCCCTACTGAAAAGAAAATGAATTGTTGTTGCTGAGGTTTTCAAAGTCACCACACATACTTAAATTTAAGCTCCAGCATATAAACTTGTTATGCTTTCCACACACAAGAATCAGATGTAGGTGGGATATTATCCAATTCAATAAAGCATTTAAAACTTGACTAAAATTCCTAGTCTTAATTATCTGATCCATAGTGATAGCAAAAAGATCATTCATATAATATGGATGGAATTTTTAAACTTCTGTTTATGCCAATAAAATATTTTGTATTTATAGAGGCCTAAGTAAGGTTGAAAAACCAATTAAAACTCCAATTATATTAATTTTCAGAGAAATATTAGCTTATCAGAAGCTCTGGGACTAACTCAAATTAATAAAATACTGTGATAAATTATCAAACTGTTGAACAATATCAATAATTTTGACATAAAAGGTATGCACGATCTTAGGAAAAGCTATAATATGCACCTCATTAATGTATTCTTCTGTTACATTTAACTCAATATTATGCTGCAGTCATTTTTAAAAATTAATTTATTGAGTCTGAACCATGTTGATATAATATTACATTGTTTATTAACGTCTCTGGTGGAACAATTTAATCTGTCAGGCCTTTCACATCATTCTCAATATCTGCTTTGTATGATTCACTATTCTGCTTCAACTACATAAACAGAATTAAGTTCTTGTTTGCATGCATAAAAACATTATATAATTCCAGTGTAGGTCATCTTGTGTGTCTACTCAGAAGTTTCTTAACCAGGATAGATTAAATATATATACACACTTATTTTGGCTTTATTCAATATTTGAATTTGAAGCACAAGTTCATTTAATCTTTTATTCTGCATTTATTGGCAGGTATTTTGGTAAAAGGTCTGTACATGTGTTTGAATGTGTTTCTCTTTTCTATATTTTTGCTTCCCAAACTTAACCATTTTGGTATGCAATTTTGTCTGACATTCAGAGAAGTGTTAAGGCAAAGGCTCACTGCATTTTAGTTTACCTATAGCTTAGGAACTGCAGGGTTACCCCTCCTCCCATTTTAATACAGACCAGTGAGCCAAACAAATGCCTTCCCCACTCAAACTAGAAACATGATGCTCTCCAGATATTTTAGGAATTTAGGCAGCTTAATGTGAAAAGGAATAAGATAAGATAAAAGGAGGACAACTATCAGATGGCCAATAAATTTGCTTACAACTTCTTTGCTAACCCCCATATTAATATGTTTAATTCTAGCTTACCCAGACTCCGGAAAGGTCTTTGAGTTGGTGTCCGAGAAAAGAAACCAGGTTTCAGGGCATTTGTGATTATAATGTCAAAAAGATCTTCAAAATCATTCCTACAACAACAAAAATAAATTAAATTGATATTTTCATCTGTATGAGTAAGCACAAACAACATTTCAATTATTGGTGAAAATTGAGATAATATAAACAATATATTCAGCTAAAGACTAGATATATGCAGGTATATCTTATATGGGTTATCTGCATGTAACTCAGTCTTTTGAAGGACTTTAAAAATAACAGCGTATGGCATTGTAACAGTACCCTGGAGACTACAATGCTAATGCAGAGTAGTACTTCACTGCTTGATTAGCAAAACTGTTAGGTACATGTTTGCATGCTTCCTACAGTGCGCCATAGGAGAGGCAAGCTAGTTTCATGCTAGAAAGAAAGATGAACAGCTTTTCCTGCAGCAGCATCCAAGGCCTTTCTTCCTCCTTGAAGCTGCCTTGTAAATGAGCATCACAACTAGGAAGGTTCAGTGCTGGCAGGATTCTAACCGCTACACAAAGCTCCAGCTTTTTGCTCCACCAAAGTGGTACCTAATTATCTACTTGCACAGAACATGCTTTTGAATGCCTAGGTGGGCAGAAGCTGAAGCGAGTGGCGTAAGTTCACCCTGCTACACAGTGCAAGGACTCAAACTGCTGGAACAGAGATTATCTCCAGTGTCATAAAGCCACTAAGCCACTGTGCCTCCTTTTTGAAGGAACACATCAGGGAAGTAGTAAAAATTCAACAAAACATGAAATAAATATCATTTTCCAATGAATTATTCCTGTTAACGACATACTAAGCAATCTAGATTAATTAGCTGCTAGCAACCATATAACAAGGCCACATACTTACATTATTTACTTAGTAATTGTATGTGGTTGCCCATCTTAAAATACATAATTCTGGGAGGTTAATGACAAGCCACAAAAATGCATAAAGGATCTTAAAAGAGTTGCTTAGGTGAGATAGTCAGCCATGCAAATTGAATAAATAAATAAATAAACAAAAATACAATTAAGAATAATCTTAATGCAACATCCTCCCCAACCTTTTTTGGCACCAGGGACTGGTTTCGTGGAAGGCAATTTCCACAGACTGGGGAGGGGGAGATGGTTTCGGTTTTGCTCACTCCCCTGTTGCTCAACTTTAGCTCTGCGGCCTGATTCCTAACAGGCCAGAGACTGACATGGCCTAGGGGTTGGGGACCCCTGCCTTAATGCATCCACCAAGGTGCTGCAGCAAACCACCGAAACAGATATATAATATACCCCACTGAAGTAAGCCAATAGATATTCCAGCCAAATAACTGCACACAGGATCTGAGCCCCCATGTTATTCATACTTTCTAGATTGGTCCTGAGGATGCCTGACAATATTGTACAATATGCAGAATATGTTTGCAGAATCATTGCAAAAAAAAAAAAAAAGGGAAAAGAATGAAACATCTGGAAGGGATCTGGGGGATTTCCAATATTCTGTGTACAGAAATTCAGAAGTGTGGAAAAAGGAAGCAAAATGCGTTCTGTAAGGCCTTTCCATTCTGATACATTTCTGCTGAATCTGCTCATGAATTTCAACAAAATTGTAATGAAAGCAACCAAACTAGGCCCTAGTATTGAATATTACTTAGATTACTAATATGACAGGAGTCAAGCTAGTGTACTGTGTAGCCTTCTGAGGAGTTTATTCTACTTACACAGAAAGAAAGAAGCAATTTGGTTTCAAACTTCGTATTTAGTATTGAGGTATAATAGAACTTGAAATCTATTTATAATAATCATCTCATTCTAACTCGTTCATACATGTGGAATAAAAGGATTTATTGGATAGGTTTCTAACCCTCTCTCTCAAGAAGAAGTAGCAACCTCAAGTAATATTGTTGGTGGCTTGCAGCCATCCTTACTCAGGTTGAGAGATTTAGAGGAATGCTCCAAATAACTAACAGAGCATGCAAGAAGAAAGATTTCACTATCACGAACTGTTTTTAACTGCTACACTACTAGCAGACAAAAGTTTGAAGCAACACAACATTCACTTACCCTAAAATGTACTCGCATAATAGTCTGCAATAGTCAGAATGAGAGCTAGTAATTAATAGCAGAATCTTTCCACTCTCCTTCAATCTTCTTAACCATTTTTTGACAGAATCAGGACAAGACCGTATATATTTTCCTGGGTTGCTTTTCACTTCAGGAAAGTACATCCCACAGTTTTCTGAAAGGTGGAAAGTAAAGATTATGGTCAAATATGCCACATGTTTGACCTATCAATGTCCAAGAATCTGTTTTTAGCATTCGTCTCAGCATTCATTGAATTCAAACACCACTCGGTTTTAAAAATGCTTAAGTTTTTAATAAAGCAGCTGATAGAATTCCTTTGGGAAAGATATTTGAAAGGGAGCTGCCATAAATATTCTAGTGGGCGGATGGAATTTGCATAACTGAGCATTCCTGGTTTGTGATCTATTAAAGAATGCTAAAAAGAGCAAGGGAATGGAATTACAATCCATAGTTCATACCTGGAAAAATTATATTGCTGGTCAAAACTATAAAATTAATAATATATTTTCCTTAGCAAACTGAAGTTAATACAGACAAAGCCTCAACATTACCTGTATAATTTCTCTGTTACTTCAAAAACCTTCTAATTAGAACAAGAACTGGAATTTCCTTAGCTATTTCTTAACTAAGAGAAACCAGCTACTATACTTCTGGAAGCCCTGAGGTGAACAGGGACCCTAATCTGTCAGAAGTATGTTCTTGTACCTGCAGATTCTCAATTCTAATTCTAAAAGAAATGTTTCAGAATCCCAGAGAGTATAAACAGTAGGTTCTACCAGTTCTATTGCTGGCTAGACTATGCAATGTTTATATGTCTTATATTGTAAGTGAAAATCAACATATCATTAGCAGAATTTTACATGCTTCATGGGACACAGGAAATTGAGATATAAACTCCCCCATTTCAGAAAATTAGTTACTAGAACAATGATTATTCATTGGCCTGCTGCCTGTCTCCTAGGATATATTACTTCCTTTTTCTGTGTGAAACCCCATGTGAATTAACCTTTGAATTTGAGTTCTAGGGATCTCTTAATTGAAATGAAACTGTTACTTCCATTTTTTCCAAATTCTTTTATTCTGACTCTCGCAGGGAGATTCACTTCATCATATCTAAGTACTCCATAAGGCAGACTCTGTCCAGTACAGAACAGTAAAATTTCAGTATCCAACAAGCAAAGGTTCACATGAAACCTAGGATAATGAATACAGCAATTCCTATCGTCTGATTAGGTACCTGAATTACACTTGGCAGAATTTCCAATGGCTACTAAAGATGCACACTTCTGACTGCAACTTGCAAACCAAATCAGTTGATATTTCTACACATATTCATCTTTCCCACTAAACATCTGTGGTCAGGTTACATTTAAATGAAATGTTGAAAGGCTTGTATTAGCCCCATTTATTGAGGAATAGAATTTGCAGCACTATTCAAACTCTAAATCCAGTCCTCAGCCTGATTAAAGTTCAGAATAGAATAGAATAGAATAGAATAGAATAGAATAGAATAGAATAGAATAGTTTATTGGCCAAGTGTGATTGGACACACAAGGAATTTGTCTTGGTGTAAATACTCTCAGTATACATAAAAGAAAAGATACATACGCCAGGAGTCGAGAATCATAAGGTACGACACTTAATGAGAGTCATAGGGTACAATAAGCAATCAATCATACTAGGAAACAGTCAATATAAATTGTAAGTATACAAGTGACAAAGTTACAGTCTACAGTCACAAGTGGAAGGGGATGGGTGATAAAGAGTGATGACAAGATTTAACAGTAATAATAGTGCAGACTTTGTAATAGTTGAACAGGGTTGAGGGAATTATTTGTTTAGCAGAGTGATGGCTTTTGGGGAAAAAACTGCCCTTGTTCTGGTGTGCAGTGCTCTATAGCATCATTTTGAGAGAAGGAGTTGAAACAGTTTATGTCCAGGATGTGAGGGGTCTGTAAATACCCTGTTTCTCCAACAATACGGCCTCCCCCAATAGGAAGTCCCAGCATGTTTTATAGGCATGAAATGAAATTAAGCCCCTCCCCCCAAATTAAGGCCTACATTAAAACATGCAAAATGGGGGGGGAATGGTGGGGGGGCTTGCTGTTAGGAAGTACTTTTTTTTTTTTTTTAAAAAAACAAGTTTTATTAATTTTTAAAACACACAAATTATCATTATTCATTACATGTTTAAACCTTTTTCCCTTGTAAATTTAACAAGTCAGATAAATTATGATTCTGTTTTAAACCATTTCCATATAATATACCAAAACCTCTTATTCAATTTCTCTTTACTTCTCTTTACTCTTATTCAATATCATTATTATTATTTCATCTGTTTCTTTCTGACTTAATTACCATTATTCTCATTCTATATTTCTACAAGTTTTTACCAATTCTCCCCCAAAAAGACATATACACACAACACACAAAACATAAAAAAAATATCTTTTGGAAAGTAACTTGGACCCAGGTGTCTCTCTCTTCATGGACTTCAATTATATTCATGCTCATCTTACATATCATTACTTATTTTATTTACCATTCTAAGCCTTCTATATTAACTTCTCCACATATTTCACACTTCTTAATTCTACCTTAATTAATCATCTTAGTTTAAATCATTATTTTTGTATCTTTTGTCCATTTTTTATCATCCCTTTGTCTTATTCTTTATAAAAAAAAAAGAAAATCAGTTTCTCCTGAAATCATTAATCAGAGTATGATGCCTTTCTATCTCCCCCTAAGTTAATCAAATTAATCTTTAAAATAATATCTAATACCCAATCAGATTTTGCTTGGTACATTCTATCTAACTAATACATCCAACACAATTAAGTGCATAATTAGACAATAAATCCAAATATTAAAAAAAATACTATAATAAAATTTTATAATAACATCAATACCATAATTTTATTAAACTCTTTAATTAAAACAATATTCTAAACCTCTCCTATTATTAAGTTTTAAAACCAATCATTTTTAAACATTTTAACATTTTAATCTCTTATCAACTCTTAAACCATTGCAATACTACCATCTCATCTTATGTACCTTGCAAAATCTTTTTTTTTTTTTTAAATTATACTTTATCCATTATCCATAAAAATTCCTTTTTTCCATTTAATTTCAAAACGTTGTAGCTTTTCTCCACCTTTTCCCTTTCTTTCTTTTCCCAACAAACCTTTCTACCCCTTCTTCTAGCCTCTGCCTTACCGGCTTCCCTTCTCTGTCGTATTTCTTTTCCCTTTGTTTACAATCATCATATTGGTTTTGCACTTTATTTTTCCCTTTCTTAAATGTTTTTTTAGATCTTAAGTCCTTAAATCCTTTAGTTTTCTTCTTTTCTCTTCTTTTCTTTTCTTTTCTCTCTTCCTTTTTTCTGGATCAAATTCTGAGATTCATTAAAGATGGCTCCTTCCTTTCTTTCTTGTTCCTCTGCTGTCATCATCTGTTGTAATTTTTGTTGATAATTAGTAAGCGCCATTTCTAAGAAAAGGAAAGCTTCTTCCACACCATTTCTTAGTTCCTCAACAGAAAGAGCCATTATAAATCTTTTCTTTTCTTTTCTCCTTCTTTTCTTCTTACAACAACCAGAATATTCAAAAGAAAATAAAAAGATAAAACAGTCCCAAAGTTATCAATCAGTCCAAACCAAGGCAGAGTTCTCACTTTCTCCTTCTGGGGTGATATCAATCAAAGAGAAAGAAAGTCCAAATCTGTTTAAAGTCTTGTTACAGTATATTCTAGTCTTCAAATCCTTAAGGCATCTGCTCCAACAAATCTTAGCATACAAATATTTTCTTTTTAATCCTCTCTTCCCACTCATCGCTTAAAACCAATTTCCACCTAAAAATAGGTTTCTTAATATCCAGTTATTTATTCCGTAGGAAAAGAGGGAAAGCTATCCTTTCAGCACCTTCCAGCAGCCGCTTTTTTCCTCTTCTGGCAGGTATTATTCAGAAAGTCATACTTTTCAGGAATTTTATTAAATATGTCTTAGAGTCCTAGGAGCCAAGAAAAACTTTCTCCTCTCAATCACTTTCTCCACTTCCTCCTGCGATTCTTACCCGGCTGCCAGCTTTTGTGGCGGCCATTACGGACCGCCGCTGCACCGTCCTGGGAAAAGGGGGTTCTGCCGGCCAGGGAGGGGGTCTGCAGCACCCCAAACCCTTCTCCGGATCCCCTACCTTCAGCTGCCCCTGCAGGCAGCCTAGCCTCAGTTCGCACCCGCTGGGTCGGGAGCCCCAAACGGCTAGCTAGCGGCAGGGATCGCGCAGCCGCAAATCCCTGCCGCCGCGAAGCCGACAAACCCGGAAGTCCCTTGCTGTTAGGAAGTACTTTTGTTGCACACCTGGATATGGCGCTGCCTGCGTTGACCCCAATACTAAGTGCCTCACCAACGCCGAGGTCAACATCCAAGCCGTCACCGCCCGCCCGCCCAAAGATGCAAAGGGGGGGGGGAATTAAGTCACCCCCGAAAAGACGGCTTAGCCATTTTTTCGGGGCTCAAAAAAAAATAAGACCCGGCCTTATTATATGAGAAACACGGTACTTTCACAGCCCTCTTTTTGACTCATGCAGTATACAGGTCCTCGACTGAAGGCAGGTTGGTAGTAATTGGTGTTTTTTTTTCAGCATTCCTACATAGAAAGAATTGGACACTATGGGAGAGAAATCTAGAAAATCCTCAGTTAAAAAAACCCCAGAGAGGAATCATGACTTCACAAGTGGAAAAGATTTGGAGTGGGTGGCAGATTAAGCTTGTGGTTTTACTTTATGATACTTGTTCTGTCTTGTTTACAACTCATAGATGAAATGATTGATTGATGGTGTACTTGCAAGCTTCAAATTGCAAGCTAGGCTTTACAATGAAATGTTTATGAATATGCAAATGAAATGTTTATGAATAATAATCTCTTCCCTCTTCTAGTTTATCTTTCTTGTTAGCCTACCAGTTTCCTGATTGATGGAAACTTTTTAATTGAGTGAATTCTAATCCAAATACTGTGCAAAATGGTAGGCCACAGTTTTTCAAAAATCCAAATATAGTCTATGAGTTTTAATAACAATGAAAGCATACTTTTTCTCTACTAGAAAGGATGTTATAGTTTTATCTGGAAAAGAAACTACTGTCTAGTATAATCTGTCTACTATTTATTTTGGAAACCTATAACTTGATGAAAATAATCAAATGTATTAAAATGTGCATGCTTTTTGAAATAAAGACTTGTCTCAAAACTTCTTTTTGGAGATTTTTGTAAGTTACTCAGAAAGTAAATTAACATGTTTGTACTGGGATGTAATTTTTTTAAACTTTCCTTTAATTTGGTATTTCTAATAGATTGAAACCTAAGATAAAGGGCATAATACTATGAAGAACTATTTCAAAAACCTAGTTAGTCTGGCCTAGAAAAATTCTTAATTAAAATTAAGCATCCAAATTAAATATTGGGAGACCCTATTAGAAGTTCTTTACATTGTAGAAAAAGATGTGACATTTAATGAAAAATTAAACATTACTATAAACCAGTGGTGGCTAACCTTTTTGGGCTCCTGTGCCGCAGAAGGCAATGCACGTGCCCCTCCACGCCCCCTGCGCATGCGCACGTGATCCCCTCACCGCTTCCTTACCTCACTGCACATGCGCGTGCCTCCCAGCTGATTTTTTGGCCTGTTTGACCCCTTTTTTGGCCTCCCAGAGGCTCGAGGGAAGCCTCTGCAGCCTTTGGAAGCCGAAAAATGGCCCTCTTTCATCACTTCCAGTATTTCTGGAAATACAGGAAGTGATGAAACTGGCCTGTTTGATTGGGTCTCGCATGCCCACACAAATGGCTCTGCGTGCCACCTGTGGCACGCGGGCCATAGGTTCGCCATCACGGCTAAAAACAAACAAATAAGAAACATGCCAACTTTTGGTTTATTTTATTTTATTAATCATACATTCTATATAGGATTGTTTTTTAAAGCAACTGCAACTAGTCCAAATTATGCTAATATTTTGACTAGCTTTGAAAGAAAATAGAGCATATAACACTGTTATTGCATCAGTTGCTAGTAAGTTTGCTTTTGGGTGGAAATCACAGCACTGGTTATAGCTTTTACATTCCTAAAGGCTTGGAATCATTTTATTCCACATAAATCTGTCTGAGTCATAAAACTGGGAAAACCTTTCCCCTGAACTGTAAATGTCCATATGACCTTCTTTTTCTTTTTAAAAACTATCTGTACTGTTAACCACATTATTCCTGATTGATTGTCTCAATCTTTGAGTACTACTTGCATTTTTCTAACATTTTTTTTTGAAAGATTGATCCATTCAGACCAGTGTTTTTCAAACTTGATAGCCAGTTTGGTCTAATGGTTAAGGCACCATGGTACAAATTGGGATACTGTAACTTTTAGTCCTGACTTAAATACAAAGCCAGCTGGGTGACCTACAATATTCCAATACTTGATGGGCTGCCACAAAAAGAGGGATCAACTTATTTTCCAAAGCATCAGAGGACCAGAAATAATAGATGGAAACTAATCAAGGAGAGAAGCAACCTGGAATTAAGAAGAAACTTCCTAAAAGTGAGAACAATTAACCAATGGAATAGCTTGCCTTCAGAAATTATGGGTGCTGTTAAGCCTGAATTCCCCAACGAGTGTTAAGGAAAACAAACTAAACAGAATGTGTAGCGTAGTCAGATAGGCAGACAGGTAAATGTGTGAGATAAGTTTGTATTTTAGTTAACACGCAGTAAAAAGCAGATACGCTTGTGCTATCAAAAATATAGTTTATTCCATTAGGAATTATAGCATAGTCAAAATAAACGGTCCATTAGTCATGTATCATTTCAGTCAGTTCAGTCGAGGATACTCAATTTGCAAAGTCCGTGTTGAATAGCAAATGTCAGTTCACTTACAATAAATCAGTCCGTATTATCTCTTCTCTCCGTTGAGAAATCAACACTCCTTTCTCTCCTCCGTTCCAGTAAGGAAAAACGCAGTCATCAATCCATCCAGTAATTAGGGATCATTAAGCCAGAGAGAGAGAGCTGCAATTGACTTGCTTCTTTTATGGTGCTTTTACAACCACACCCTTAATTACATTCTTGTAGTTAAAGTTACACACACTTTAACCAACAAACCATGATAACTTATTTATTATTTTTACCCAAACCAGTTAGGGTAAACAATGTTATCCCTAACAGGTGCTTCATCACTGGAGGTTTTTAAGAAGGGACTGGACAGCTACTTGTCTGAAATGGTACAGGGTTTGAGCAAATGGTACCACTTTAGCAAGGGGTTTGACTAGAAGACTACCAAGGTCCCTTCCAGCTCTATTCTATTTGAAGACATTTGGGCTAGTCACTCTCTTAGACCTAAGAAGAAAGCAATTGCAAACAAATTCTGAAACCTTCACTTGAAAACAGCAGGAACTTATCCAGACAGTTGCCTGGAGCCAAAAAAACAAACTCAAATGCAATATTTATTTATTCTCAAACTTCGCAACTTTAAGACCTGTGGACTTAAGTCCCAGAATTCCTCAGCTACCTTGCACAGGAATTTTGATAGAAAAAAATTGTGTTAGAAAAGATTTGTGTTGTAAAGGAATGTACACACTACATTATTTTTGGGGAAAGCTATCTATCTATTTATAAAATGCTTTGGAAAGAAACATTATAAATCTGATTCCAACGAAACCCACAGATGATTCCTATTTACCATTCAGCATGACTTTTCCATATCATTCAGCTCCCTTTGGAAAAAGTTACCTCATGTCTGAAAGGCACCAGCCAGGCCAAGAGTCTGACTATCACAACAGGAGGAGGAAGAAGCACAAATGCAAAAGGCAAAGCCAGAGTTCTCGGCAGCGCTGGCTGCAAGAGCCACAACAGTTGCCAATAGCGCTCCAATAGGAAATAGGGACCATCTGGCAGATGCTTCAAACTGGGCACTTGCATAATCACAGCAAAATTGAGTAAGCACTGAAGGCTGACTGCCTCTGAGATGTTGCAAAATTTCCTCTGCTGGTGGGTGGACGTTTATACCGTTTTCATTCTAGGCCTGAAAACCAAATGCCAATTAATGCACCCCCTCTATTTCACTTTTTCACTCTATCTCTACTATTTATACCTTCTAGGTGTTCTGACCCAGACCTTGTTCAAATCAAACAAACACAAAGTATATATAAAAGCAAACCTTTTTAATCTGGCGCAGTGAATTCTGTGCATTCACAGTCAAGAGTCATTCAAACCTAATTGTCCCAGATAAGAGCAAGCCCTTTCAAGGTTGACCAAAAGACTAATTGCAGATAAATATCGAAAGCCAGAAGTTTCAAAAAACAAATCGGAGTAAGCAGGGCTTCAACAAGGACTCTGAGCAGAAAGAACTTCTTTGCTTCCTGCAAAGAACACATCCCCGAGGGCTGGTTTTTATCCCTTATGGGAGGGGCAATCACCTTCCAGCCTTACTCCTGAGTCGCCTGTGCTGCTTCAACTGCTCTTTCCTTCGAGCAACCCTGCGCGCCTGCGCACTGAGCATAGGCTCCACGGGGTCACTGCTGCCAGACTTCACGACCTCTGAAAGCAGCACCCCACTCTCTGATAGTCCTGGCCCCATCCCTGCATCACATGCAGGCCCCTCATCTGAGTCCTCGCTGTCAGAGACCTCAGCCGTCCGCACCTGCTGCTGGCGAACCACAACACTAGGAGATGCAACAAAACAAGGAGCAGCAACAAAACCTTGGTATTTGGCAGTTACAGGAAACATTTAATAGTAAATGGGACATAACCCAAATCAAAGAACTAGGATGGTTTCAGAAAGATAAAATCCTAGAAAGGAGGAGGAAAAGGAGGGACAGGGACAGAGACAATACTTTTGCAAATATTTTGATGTATTCAGTATGATTCAAGGAGATTTTTTTTACCATGGGAATTTTACAAAACTATCACTACTTGTTGCACAAAACAAACAAACCACCACCACCAAACAATAAAATAACAACAGCAAAAAACAAAAAAACCACTCAAATTCTTCACGGCTTTAAATACTTTCTTTGGCATTTACCTCTTTCCCTTTCTGGAACTTATCTATATATTATTACAGCTCTCATCATGACCTTTAACTGAGCAAAACAGTGCACCCCAGGGCAACAATTTCTGAACCAAGGTACTTCAGACCGACTGACTTACAGAATACGTCCCAAATCTGGGAGCCAGGACTCCCAAGGGAATGATATCTGAGAAAGTTGTGGCTATTTCAGTGCAACTGGCTGATCATGCAGTAATGTGATCTTCATTTTCACTGTTCTGCAATACCTACCTAGCCAATCTCACAATCCTTTGCACGCCTTGCAGTAACCACTTACCTGCCTGCTGGGAAGGGGAGGGGAGAGATGGAAGGAAGGAAGGAAGGAAGGAAGGAAGGAAGGAAGGAAGGAAGGAAGGAAGGAAGGAAGGATCAGGGATATAGCATATCCTTTTTGCATGCCTCCGTGCACCCTTCTTGACCTATGGCCCACCCCCCTGCACCCTTCCCAACTTGTTCCACTCCTGCATAGCTTTCCCCATCCCAGGTGGCACCTCTTGGCCACCCTTCCACAGTCTTTCTGACCCACCCTGCCCCCATAGACACTGTCTTGACTTGCATGGTACCTCTTAAATGACTGTTAACTACCTGTATTGCTTTCAGATATTTCAGTTAATGGTGCAAAATTAACTTGAACTTGTCTACTACTTGGTCTTTTAGCCTGATTTTGCTACTTGGTTACATTTGTTATATTGGTTACATTTAAAGGAAGACGTTAAATATTTGAATGATTTGTCAGAGGAAAAATAGTTCAAGGAAAGATTTTTTCCCCCCAAATATAAGCAAAACTGTTACTCATACACCAAGTTGAAATATTTACCACTACGATTTGATAACTTTTAAATATTTCATAATGTCCACCAAATATTTTAATCTCTTGAGGCTAAGATTTCTGTGGAGAACTTAAATCTTCAGCAACAAAATCAGAAACTAAATTTTCTCTGCAAATTTTTCTTGGCTTATCTGGTAAGTGATCAAGATTTGAAAAACATTATGTAGCAGAAATACAAATACCACCCATCATATATACTGTAAAATATTACAGCTTACCTTCATTATTTTTAAACAATTACTAATTTATATGATTGTATATTTGTACTTACAATCATTTTTAAAATGGATATTAAACAGAAACAAGTCTATTATTTTTAACTTTTTTATTATGCTTATAATGAACTTTATAATTATCAACTTTTAACATGAGATCTGAGATACTGGGGTAACCTACTTTTTCCAAGGATTTACTTATAATAATTGTTTTCTTTCCAGATATTTTGGCTGCATTAAGGCATAACAATATTCCTCAGTGTATCTGATTGCTTTTTTACCTCCTTTACACAAGTGGAGGAATTTGAGATTTCTATAAAACAATGATATGATGCTAACTCAGATCACATTTGGATAGTCTATAATGTTTGCACAAATAATGTCTTGTATTCAGGCCAAATATGAATCTGAGGTTAGCCCCAAACTGCTAATTGATATTTCAAATTGTCTTCTCCGACTTCAACCAAGTGACTCTGGATGGCTTGCAATTCTAAAACTATAAAACTGTTAAAAACAATTAAAAACAATCAGCCAGAAAATAAAGCAGCTGAAACAGACAACCAACTAACAGTAAATCAAGAAACAGGGCCTTTAACACATCCATAGCCCTAACTATGAGTACATAGCCAAGTTTTTAGAGCCTTGCAAAAGGGCCACAACGTTGGGGCCTTTCTAATCTCCAAAGAGAGAATATTGCACAAAGCAGAGGCAATTAACAGAGAAGACCCATCTTCCAATTCCATCCGTCGAAATCTTTGGCTGATGGGATCTGCAATCTTATGTCCAATCTTAATATGGCTGCCTATCTCATATAAGGAGCCTACGCAGCTCACAATTGATAAAAGAATAAGAACTAAACCACCAAAGATGCCTGACCAAACCACTCCCAGCTTAGCCCTCATCCTAGACAATGCATGGGGTTAAGAGCCAGATCTTTGTGGACTTCTGGAAGGCTAAAAGAATAGGGATCTCTTCAATCTCAGGTGGGAGGCTATCCCACTTAATCTTGCATTCTGGCTGTCCAACCATCCTTGACAAATTTACTTTTCTTCCTCCATGTTTTTAACCACTTTCCTATAGACTCCAAAGTAACTGTCAAGGAGATTCCTGGAGACATGAGATGCCCAGCAATGTAAACTCTTAGCCAGCATGGGTGACCATTGGGTGGTAATGTTGGTGGTGATGCAGGGTAAATTTTAACATGTTTGCATCATAATGCAACTTAATAACGTAATTCAAATTGTTGGATCGGATGTTAGAATGCAAATCAATGGCTTCAATTATATGGGCACATCATTTTCACAATGGTATCAGGATGCATACGTCAAATGTTTTAACACTGTTGTAACTTACTACACATGCCTAGGCCACACTGGTTGCATCTGCAAAACTGCCAGTGCATTCATGGACTGTCCTCTTTTGGGACCATGTCATGCTGCTGCTATGGAATGACTCTGGCAATGCTACTGGATCCTAAGGCCGGAGTTAAAATGCAGTTCTGTAAAGGATTAATTATTTTCTAATAGCATCACAAGCATCCCTGTGCCAGCAAGACCAATGCTATAACAGTAAAACCCATTTCCAATAGTTTCTTAACAACTATTAAAGGAGCATTGCAATCAGCACAGGTAGTCCTTGATTTGCAATCATTTGATCAGTGATTGTTTGAAGATATGATGGTACTGAATGAATGGTGGTTGTAACTGCTATTCCAGCAACCCCGCCGTCATATGATTGCAGTTTAGGAGCACTTATGACCAGGGGTGGGTTTCTACCGGTTCTGTCCACCTCTGTAGAACCGGTAGCTCTGAAGAGCAGCAGACATAGAACCGGTTCTATATCTGCTGATGTTTTCGTCCACCCACCCTCCCGGGCTCTTACCTGACCTTTATTTCCTGATTTTTTCAACTTCAGCTGCCATGCGAGGTACAGCTGCAGTTTAAAAATCAGGAAAAAGGGGCTTTTTGAAAGGCTGCTCCTCTGCATGCAGCATGCTGATGACGATTTACAGGCGCGCGACAGCAGCGTGCAGGGAAGCACATCGTAAATCACCAAACCTCGTAAATGAGCAAACTGGTAGTTAACCCTGTCGGATCCCACCCCTGCTTATGACTGGTGACAGTGCCCGTAATCACATATTCACCATTTTCCCTGCTGGCTTCCCTAGAAAGCCAATAGGAAAGTTGGTAGGAAAGGTCAAAAATCACTGGTGTGATAGGCACCCTCCTCCAGCCTCTCTGCATATATGCTGTGCCAACCACTCATGTGCCCTTGTTCGCCCTCCCTTGGTGTTGCTGCACCTCAGACCCTCATACAGTCCTGCGTGCCCTCCCCGAGCCTTGCCACGGCCTACTCAACCCCTTGTGCACCCTCCTCCCCCCCTCCCCAAGGCTTGCTGCACCTTCCTTGCATACCACCCCAAGGATTGTCACACCTCCCTCATATCCTTATGCACCCCACATTCGGCCGCAGCCACCAACCTATCTGTCAGCCTGCTTGTGACTCGCCTGGCACCTGCAACTTCCTACCAGCTTCCCCACTGACTTGATTGTGGGAAGCCAGCAGGAAGTTGCCTTACTTAACGATCACGGGATTCAGTTAACAAAGGCAACTGGGATTGCTTAGTGATGGAAATTCATATCTCAACTGCCATCGTAAATTGAGGATACTGTCTACTGTATGTCTCTACTGAAAAATGGGATTTTAAATGCTGAAGAAGCTTACAAACCGCTGCTGATTATACACATCTCATAATAACACAGTTAAGGAAAACAGAGCTTTATTTGTCTTCTTTTTTTCAGGAAAGGATTTATGGCAATACACTTTTTGCCTGGTGAAGAAGTTGAGCAATTGTAGCCTTGTTGAAATGTAAGGATAGCAAACGGATACAAAATATTAAAAAAAAAACTGCAACTCACTGAATTCCCAGGATGTTGCATGATACTGCTAGCTTAATGTACTGTAAATGCAAAACGGTTTCAAATGAAAACAAAATGAAATGCTTATTATCAAAAGCGGAACAAAAAGGCTGCTTTTTGCAACACTCATCTGCATTTCAAACTGTTGCTGATGTTCTTCATTGTACTTCCTGCATAATCCATTTGGCCCCATTTTCAAGGGGATTTCCCCCCCCCCCTTCTACTTCTGTTTGAAGGTTTGCCTTTTAATAACATCAGCGGAGATGGAAAAGGGAGCTAAATCTCTTAGGCTGTTGAGCCTGTTTATGGCACAAGGTTGAGAAAAGGAAACTTGAAAATCATTAAGAAAAAAAAATGCATTCCTTTACAATTTTATTCTTCCACTAAAATATGTATTTTACTGCCATCTTGTGACAGTGTTCTGAATTTACTAAATATTTTGAGTCAATGTTCTCAATCAGAATAGAGCTGGAGGATATCTTAGAGGTCTTTTAGTCCAAGCTCATGCAGGAAACCCTATACCATTTCAGGCAAGTGACTGTCCAGTCTCTTTTTAAAAAACCCCAGTGATGAAGCATCTACAACTTCTGAGGGCAATCTGTTCCACTAATTAATTCTCCTTACAGTTAGGAAGTTTCTCCTTAATTCCAGGTTGCTTCTCTCCTTGATCAGTGCCCATCCATTGTTTCTTCTCCTGCCTACAGGGGCTTTGGTAAATAAGTGGCCCCCTCCTCCTTGTGGCAACCTCTCAAATATTAGAATACTGCTATCATGTCACCCCCTAGTAGCCAAACACAAATCCTGCAAATGTTCTTCATGTTTTAGTCTCCAGGCCTTTAATCATCTTAGTTGCACTTTTGCACTTTTTCCAAAGTCTCAACATCTTTTTGTAGTCTGGTGACCAAAACTTGATGCAATATCCCAGATGTTGCCTTACTTACGCTTTATAAAGTGGTACTAATGAAATGCTTCATGTGATATTGATTCTATGCCTGTTTATACAACCAAGGATTGTACTAACATTTTTGGCGGCGGCTGCACAGTGCTGCCTCATATTTAAATGATCATCCACAAGCATAAAACCTTGATTTCTCTACATTAAATTTCAGGTTGTTGGATAGGACCCATTGTTCAAGACTGGGGAGTTGGCTATTCCCGCCAGCTTTGTGTGATCTGCAAATTTAATGAGTTCTCCTTCTATTCCTGCATCTAAGTCATTTATGAAGATATTGAAAGGTATTGAGCCTAAGATGGAACTCTGTGGCACCCCATTGCTTACTTCCCTCCATATAGATGTAGTACCATTAAGGACTATTTGTTGACTAGTATGTCAGACAATTACAAATACATCTGTTGGTGATGCTGTCTACCCCACATTTTTCTAGCTCACCAAAAAGTAGGATGTGGGCTACTTTGTCGAATGCCTTGCTGAAGCCTAAGTATACTAGTCTGGATTGATGTTAACAGTTCACTGCCATAAGCAAAATTGCAACTGACTTTCCATACATTGAAGGTTATTTAACTTATCAAGCCAGAAAGGGTAACATGACCTCTGTGGATGAGAAAGGAAAGCATCCATTTAATCTAAGGAGCCATTTGGAAAAAAAGAAATTGGAAAATAGAAAAGTAATTTGTTTTAGTATTAAGCGCACAATCATTTAAGCATGATTGTTCATTGTGCCCATATAGTTAAGAAAAACATTGTTTATTGTGTTCCACTGACAGTCTCTTTGGCAACAAAGTGAAACAAAACAAAACACATACTTCCATAAGATCAAACAGAATAGAATAGAAGAGAGTTACACCATCCTAGACTACATTAATTCTTATACAAAGGGGTGGCATTTTCAAGCTATCTAGCTTTCAACATGGAAATCTGCAGAACCACTGTAAAGCTTGATAGCCTTCAGAGAGTGACTGCCCCAGAGTCATCTGATGCCTATGGTAGGACCAGAACTCAGTCTTCTGGCTTCTAATCCATTGCCTTAACAATTAGATGACTAAATTGACTCTTTTGAAGACCCATCTACTTATTCATTACTATTATCTCATTCATGCTGAAAGTTGGAAGTTGATGATGGAAGTTGGAGTTCAATTTGTAGAATTCATGGTTTTAAATGAATAAATACTGTTTTCTGCTTTAATTAGACTCTAATTATTAGAACCACTCCACATAGACTTCAACAATAAATAAAATAATACATTAAACATTGATGCAGTTTGTTGATAGTATTGCTATTAATTATTGATTATGTTGGTGATAATAATGACTATATGCTATCTAAGTAAAATATTCTACTCACTCTGTTTAGATATGCTGTTATTGCATGTTCTAAATTGGAATTTATTTATGACTCTTGTAGGATATCAAAAAGTACAATCTGAAGTTGTAGACAAATGATGGAAGCCTTTCGGTAACTTTATATATATATATTTTAAAAAAGGTTTGTATAGAATTATAGAAATATAGGGCTAGAAGGGACCTGGGAAGTCCAACTCCCTCCCTCTACTCAAGTCAGCAGACCTTATTGCAATATATATTTGGGATATATAAAATATTACTTTAGAACTTTTAAGGAAGGCTCCTGAGGCTACTTGTCTCAGAATCTATGTAATCTTACAATTTTAACAGAGAAAAGCACTGTTTAGTATGTGTCAGGCTTCATTTTTACATTGAATACGGTATTAGCACTCAGATTTGTGTCCCTTCTAAGTTACTTGCAAATCAGTCCAACTATTTGCAGTTATGAATTCTGTGTACCACCAGAGGGAGCAAGCCACATATAAGAAAATGTGTATGAATCAATTGAATACACTTCTATGGTGTGTTGAACATCTTAACACTTGATAAGACTTGCAATTAAGCATGTAAATCTATTCTCTCTCTCTCTCCCATCCCCCCCCCTCTCTCTCACACACACACACAATTTCTAGACATTCTTTTTCTGACTCAACACTGCAACATATAGCAATAGCACTTTAACTTACATACTGCTTCACATTTGCTTTACAGCCCTCTCTAACTGGTTTTACAGAGTCAGAATGGACTATGATTGAGTGGTTGTTATCAGCCAGTGGTAGGGGACACACACCACTAAATTTTGATGGATTTTTTGCAGTAAGGTATATGTATACAGTCACAAACAGGGCTGCCCATCAATAAACACAGGATCAAAAATATAACTGCATGCCCAAAAGATGTGGTAAACTCAACAGAAATAAACAGGGTAATGCATTAGTTATTGTGGATTGCAGTGAGGTGTATGCATTTCTAAGTGGGAATGGTACTTTAAAAAAAAATCAAGGAGATAAATCTCTGCCTGAAAAGCCTAAAATGTATCATTTGTATACATTTTTCATACATATCTGAAGCATAAAAGTAAATATTTGATATAGGAAAATCTACAAAGGAGGAGGAAGATAAAAGGACGACAAGACAAATTCCATATTCTGGACTTTGCTAGCTAAAATATTTTCTTTTAGGAGTAGGTGTTCTGGAGAGGAAGTAATGCTTCATAAAACCATTATAATTTCTCCTACTGCTCCCTCCACCTGTTTTGAGGAAAAAGCAATTATCACACCAGTAACCATTATGTACAGCCTTCGACTCATTCCCTCAGAAAGAGAATTACCCTTTCTCTAATTTGGCTCCAGGATGACCTAATATTTATTTTGAAACAACTAGAATGAAAAAACACTTACGTTTTAATATAGAATTTTATAGACGTGGAAAGACTGATCTACCAACTATCAGGTGAGTGACAGCTGCTGTTGTCTAAAACAATTTTTAGTTACAACTCTTCGTTCTTCTTTTGTCATGAACTACAAAAAAAAAATCTCATTCCTCCAAAATTAATTGATTGGTGGGAGCGTAGTCCTCATTTGGACTGGAGTCTCAATATCATTTAAATCTTATATTCTTTTATACCAGATTTTCATTTTTGATTTGATGTTTAAAAATATTCTGACTTTTAATGATCTGAGGTAAAGAAAAGAGTGATCTCAAGGCCATTTTCTCAATATTACAATTAATCCCTATTATGCTCATGATTCCAAAAAGATTAATAAGCAAAATTAAGTGGAAATTTGTCTGTAAATTAGAACACATTATCCAAATTCACTATGAAGCAAGTGATGTTTAATAAGTTGGAAACTGTACTCTCTCTTCCGTGATGAATTTGAAAGTATTTGTTTCTGCTTTAATTAGCAAGAACACATTACATCATTATATCCAATTGTTAGTTTTAATAATACAACTAGCCACTTTCAAATGATGGGTTATAAAGCTGTCCCAACAAAGAATATTCCCCAAGTTAATCAGTTTAGGCACATATGTAATGCTAATTGCAAACCATCTTAGACTGAAGTAAAAAAAATTAGAAAACAAACAAGTTATTTTGTCCCATGCTTACATTGTCTTTAGCTGAAGCAATAGGAAGCATTGAAAAGAGTGCTCTGAGTAAACAAGGATGCTGCTTGTCTCAAAGGTGCTTTTTCAAAAAAGGTAACTGGACTGTTCTTGTTTTTTCTTTGAGGAAGAACACATTTCACTTCTCATCCAAAAAGCTTCATCAGTTGTGATGGTGGATAGATACCTATCCTTCCATCCTGCCACCATCACAACTGATGAAGCTTCTTGGATGAGAAGCGAAATGTTTTCTTCTTCCTCCTCAAGGAAAAAACAAGTCCAGTTGCCTTTTTTGAAAAAGCATCTTTGATACAAGCAGCATCCTTGTTTACTCAGGGAACTCTTTTCAACGCTTTCTATTGCTTCAGCTAAAGACTATGTAAGCATGGGACACATAGCTTGCTTGTTTTCTAATCTTTTGATTTCCTCGCACCATTATTTATCACTTACAGTTTAAATAATATTTTTTCAACCTGCCACAGGTTGAACTTATGGGAATTTATGTCAACTGATGAACACTCAATCTTCTCTCATCTCCATTTTTAGTAAGCATTTACAAATACGTTTTAAAAAATCAGCAAAATAGCTTAACCTGGAAACCGTGATGCTTGTAAATTGCATTGCACCTTTTGTTAATCTAGAATCACCCATAAAATGAATGTAATGTGAGCGATAAGTATTATTCAGCAAACTTGGATTAGAATGTGAAAGCAAGACATATACAATAACATACATTTGGAGGGGAGTATTAAAATGAGCAACCTGTTTCACATTAGAGGAGGTGAAAACTTAAAATTTTCTGAGAAAAGATTAGGTAGGCTATGCACAAATAAAGAACAGATGTAACTGATGGTGAGATATACAAATCCACTTCACTTCCATCCAAGGTCTTTGGTACAACCAGTGGTACCATCCTTGGTACAATCCTTTTTGCCACAGTCATTAAATGAATCATATGGTCATGAAGCAAATCCAGTTTCCCCATTGACTTGGATTGTCCAAAGCTGCTGAGAAGGTTGTAAGTGGTGAGTATATTATTCTAGAACAATGCAACTATCATAAATGCATGCTAATAAGTATGAGTATGCATGCGAATAAGTATGGTAATAAGTATGAGGACCAGTTGTAAATTTTGAACAGTCATTAAACAAATGGTCATAAGTCTAAGGCTACATTTGTGAAGTAGATGAACTGGATTTAAATCTATCATCTATATAACAGTCTAAGGAAAATTATCCAATAAACCAAGTTTTTATTTGAATATTTTAATTATGTTTATTTTTTAATACTGACCAAGGAAAAAAAAGAAATGCAGTACTTTGCTTAATGTATTGAGCACTTTATATACAAATATACCTCTTTATAAAGCAGGTGAAGCTAAATAAATCTGCTACACTCTGTAGTCAAATTTCATTTGGACAGAGGAAATTACAAGTTTACAATGTATAAATATAAATGTACATTTATATGTATATTTACATTTATAAAGAGAGCCAATTTTGTCTATTGGTTAAGGCGTCAAGCTAGAAACTGAGTGACCCTAAGTTATAGTACTGTCTTGGACACAAAAGGCAGCTGGGTGAGACTTCCGGTTTGTCGGCTTCGCCAGCGGTAGGGATTCGCGATCCTGCGCGATCCCTGCGGCGCTAGCCGTCTTGGTGCCTCCGATCCTGACGGATCTGGAGGCTAAGGCTGCCCCACAGAGGCAGCCGAAGACAGGGGGGAGCTGGTGAGGGGTTTGGGGGTGTTGCAGACCCCCTCCCCAGCCGGCAAAACCCCTTTTCTCAAGGCGGTCGAGCGGCGGTCTGTAATGGCCGTCACAAAGAAGCCGGCAGCTGGGTAAGACTGAGCAGGAGGAAGAGGGAGAAAGTTTCTAAGAGAAAGTTTTTTGGCTGACCCAGGACTTTAAGAGACGTCTAATCCTGAAAACTATGACTCCTTGAATGATACTTTGTTTCCAGAGAAGAATTTCAAGCGGCAAAACTGAGGTGCTGAAAGGAAAGTTTACTCTCCTTCCCTATGGAATCAACAAATTGCTATTGAGAAACCTGTTGTTTTTTATAAAAGGTAAAAACTTGGCTTCTTGTTATAAGTGGGAAGGGAGAGGACAAAAAAATATATATATTAAGATTTTGCTGGAGGAGATGTCTTGAAGATTTTGAGACTAAGAATTAATTGCAACAAGGCTCTAAAATACAGATTGGGCTTTTTTTTCTTTTCCTTTTTACTGATACCACCCCAAAGAGAAAGTGAGAACTTTGTGTTTTGTCTGGACTGATTGATGTCTCTGGGACTTTGGGGAATTGTTTTAACTTTTGAAATATCTTGGTTGCTTTAAGAAGAAGAACAAAGAAAAGATTTATAATGGTTTTACCTGTTGATGAACTTAGAAAGGAATATGAGAAAATAAAGAAAGAAAGCAAGGACGCTGTGAAAGAAGCCTTCCTTTTTTTAGAAATGGCGCTTGCTATTTATCAGCAAACACAACAACAGATGGAGGAAATAGAAGAAGAAGAAGAAGAAGAAGAAAGAAGAAGAAGAGAGAAGGAAAGAGAAGAGAAGAAGAAGAAGAAGAAGAAGAAGAAGAAGAAGAAGAAGAAGAAGAAGAAGAAGAAGAAGAAGAAGAAGAAGAAGACGCCATCTTCAATGAATCTAAAAATTTAATCAAGAGAGAAAGGAGAAAGAGAGGAAGGAAAATGAAGGACTTAAGACTTAAAAAAAACATTCAAGAAAGAGAAAAATAAGATGCAAAATCAACACAATGTTATTAAGCAAAAGGAAAAAGGAATACAACAGAGAGGGGAAGCTAAAAAGGCGGAGGTTAGTAGAGGAGGGGGTAAAAAGGCCAGGTGGGATAAGAAAGAAAGGGAAAAGGGAGGAAAAAGCCACAAAGGTATGAAACAAGATGGGAAAAAGGAATTTTTTTTAAGGATAAAGGGTAATGTATAACTTCTTTAAAAAAGAAGATTCTGCGAGGTACATAAGATGGTATTGTAGTATTTGTATTAGAAATAGAAAACTAGAATGTTATAAGAATTAATAAAAGGCTAAAATATTGAAATGTTTAGTAATGACAGATTTTAAAATCTAACAAAATATTAAAAGGAATGTTTAAAATATTGAGTTTAATTAAAAGGTTTAATTGACTATTGTCTTGATTCTACTATAAACTTATTATTGTAGCATTTGTTCTTTGAAATAGATAATTGAAATGTTATAAGATTCAACATTTAGATTTATTACCTAATTATATTAATTAGTATGGACTTATTATTTTTTTCTCTTTTAAAGGTTAGCAGGTAGAATGTACTAAGCAGAATCAGATTGGGTACTAGGCGTTATTTCAAATATTAACTTAGGGGGAGGATAGAAAGGCATCATACTCTGATCAGTGATTTCAGGAGAAATCTTTTTTTTTTTTTCTTACTGTAGGAAATGAGATAAATGGATAATTTGGAAAGAATGGACAAAAAATACAAATATAATGATTTAAATTAAAATGAATTAAATAAAATAGAATTAAGAAGAATGGAAAGCGGTGAGAAGTTATATAGAAGATATAGAATGGTAAATAAGATAGGTAATGGTATATAAGATGAGCACGAATTTAATTGAAGTCCATATAAAGAGAGGTAATCTGGGGCCAAATTACTTTCTTAAAAGAAGTTTTATATTTTTGTGTTTTGTGTGTTTACGTTTGTTTGAGAATTAATAAAACCTCGGAGGAATGTTGGATGAGAATAATGGTAATTAAGTCAGAGAGAAATGTAGATGATGATTATAAACTGGATAAATATAGAAAATAATAATAATAATGAAATTGAATACGAAAAGAGAAATAATGAGAAATTTACTAAGAGATATTTATATGTCCATATCGAAATGGTGTAAAACAGAATTATGCTATATAAAATAATATTTTACTTGACTTGTAAAATTAATAATGGAAAGAGGTTTTATGTATTCAATGGTTAATGATGGTTTGTTTGTCTTTAAAATCAATAAAATTTGTTCCAAAAAACAAAAACAAAATCCAGCTGGGTGACTTTGGGCCAGTCACTCTCTCAGCTCAACCCATCTCACAGGACTGTTGTTGGGGGGAAAATAGGACGAGGAAAAATATTAGATAGGATCACTAGCTTCAGATTAATTATAAAAATAAAGGCAGGATAAAAGTAAATAAATAAATAAAAAAGCAACTCTATAAAATCAGGGGTCCCCAACCTGTGGGTCATGAGGGGATTGCAACTGGGTCACAGAAACAGCTGATGAGTATTGGGCAATGGGCGAGCGCGCAGGCGCCATTTGCATGAGCGACAGGCACAAATGCACGCCATTAGTGCAAATGGAGCTACGTGCGTATGATGTGCTTGCTGACCACTTGCGTGGAAACATCCCTCCCCCATGCCCCACAAAGCCAGAAATGTTGGGGAACTCTGCAATAAATCACGGGAACATATGCATAATACTGCATTATTCAAAAGCTGCAAAGTAGTGCTATTTTTTAAGCTTGGAACCACTTTTAAAAACTGAGTATAAGAGTTTAAATTATTAAAATGAAGGAAGCATAAGCAATGTAAATAATAGCCCTGTCTTTATAACCATTTTAGTTAAACATTTTTTCTCCTAAATATTGCCTCTTCTTGTACACATACAGAACATGATTTATATTTAGACTCCATTTAATTATCCCATTTTGAACAATTTAAAGGTAAATACTAGGCAGCCTGCAAACACTGGGTAAGTCCTAGCTAGGCTGTGGAGATCAGGATGGAACAAAGCAGACTGAAACTGAATCCAAATAAGGAGTTCTTGTTTGTCATGAAACTACCTGGTTCTCTGTCTGCTTCAGATTCCTGCTAGGCCCTTTTGGTTGGATATGGCAGCAAGAAGCACCTAAGTTTAGTTTTGGCTGATGCACCAGCGGTTGCCCAGCCTCATGCTCTCACTGCTATTCCAATGAGCTTTATAAAGGGGCTGCCTTTAAAGACAACTCTCAAAATGCAATTGGTACAAAATGCAGCAGCTCACATGTTGGTGGCTGACAGCTACTTCAGCCATCATTATTGGCGGGTCTAGGTACAATTCAAGTTTCTGGGTACAGTTTCAGGTTCTCGTTTTAATTACAAAGACCAAAGTGGTTGGGCTCCTAGATATCCCTAAGACTATCTCCTCTATGTCAAATTGGCCCATCCTATGTCTTTGACCTGGATGTTTTTTGCTTGTAACTAAAAGAAAGAGGAGAGGGGACTTGGAAGCAAAATTGTCCATGGTGCTTCTTCCACTTGGAGGTCCAAACTGCATCTACCCTGGTGTTATTTCATAAGGCTGTCAAGATGGATTTTTAAAAATGGAGTTAGCTGTTTTACACAGATAGAGCTGATGCAACTGATTATCTGACTTTAACGTTTAGGTTTGTGTTGGATTTTATATTATTTCATAATTGTAACTGTATGTTTTTGACAATTGTGTTGCTAATCTTTATGCCCTCCAGAATTGGTGGCTCTCTACTCTGCTTTCCAGATTTGATGGTATGTAAGCATTGTTAGATACATAATAAATATATATGTATATACACGCATACCTAAGCTACTTTGCCCAGTCTGATGTACTCTAGGCTTGTTGAAACAAAGTCCTAGAATTCCCAGTCATTATGAATATGTTTGTTGAGAAGTCTGGGAACTCTAATATATTGGCAGGGCACCAAGTTGAGGGATGATGGCCTAAGATATAAAATTTATGTTATCCTTATTAAACCCATATGAAAATCGGTAAGTGTTATCTAATAGTTTCTCTCTGTTTAATTAGCAGAACAGAAATTTTCAGAAAGGTGATTGTCAAAAGTGCCTCTTTTTTTCAAGTCTCCACATAGGCTCCCAATCCTTTGGAGGAAGTTTGGAAAAAAAAGTACATAGAGCTGCCAAAAGAAAGGTAAATTAGGAGGAATCGCCATCATACCTGCTCCTTATTTTCTAGCATGCAAACTTTGGCCAGATCAAAGAATCTCCAGTCAGCAAACCACATATGACGACATATTATGAACTTGTCATATATTTGGATTTGTTTTAAATCCAGCTAAAACACTAGCAAAGTACTTGTATAAAATTATCTGAATTTAGCTTTAACTTTGAATGTCTACGGAGATTCTCAATCATTCAAGTCATGTTGTCCCAAAGGTGCAAACCTCTTAGATGAGAAGCAAAACGTCTTCAATAAAAAAACAAAGAAAGTCCAAAAAGCATCTTTGGTACTTTAACTTTGAAGTTACGACAGACACCCCCCACCCCCCAAAAAAGCTACTTGCAACAATTTTCTAAGTTATCACAACCATGGCATTTACTTAATGACTGTGGTATTTGATTAACAACTGTCGCAAAAAAATGGAAAAAAAATTGAGTCTGGTCACACGATGTCTCAACCTATGATTGACCATAAGTCCAGAGCTCATTTATACATCAAGAACTACCTGTATACTGATTTTTGAAAAATGAAGGAAATCAAGAAAAATGTGAAATACAAGCTTTTACTAGCTTTAAAGTTATTTCAAGATCTGATTATGGGACTAGCTGAAGCACACAAGTTGTATTCAGGCTCCCACACTAATATGTAGTTGCGCCATGACCTCTTCTGCCTTTCAGTTTCCTTGATAAAAATTTTTTAGATTTGCTGTTCTGGCATGAAAACCTGATTGAGGTTATGCAGGAGGTCAGAGTGGGAGGATATATTTGCACTTACAAATAAATCTTCCATCCTGAGTTTCTTTCTGTACCTGGCTAGCACTCTCACAACAGGTATTTTGTTTTCTAATTTTGAAATGCTATTTTGTTGTTGCCCATTTTAGGGAGGGAAAAAATAGTCCAGAGGTTGCCAGGACCATGAATAGAAGCAGTGTCTGGCATTGAATATAGGTTGGTTTTCAGGCTTACTGTTTCTCCAAGCACCTCTACACAGATGACTGTTTGGAGGTGTTGCCTATTCTGAAAGCAACAGTTGAAGGGTTTGCTTATTTACACCTATGAGAAGTGTTTGATTATGGGTGGCTTTAAGTCAATATAGGCACAGCCAAGGAATAGTTGCTTTGAACCTGTTCTAAAAAATGAATTCAGTCTAGACATCAGGATTGGAAAGCACAATACTTTCTTCCACTTGTAGAAACAGAACACTTATATGGTGTTGGAACATCTCAACACTTATTGGGGACTTACTTCCAATCAAGCATGTTTATCTGTCTATCTACTATGTTGGCCTGCCTGCCTGCCCGCTTGCTCATCCATCCATCCATCCATCCATCCATCCATCCATCCATCCATCCATCCATCTTATAATCAAGGTTCCTTGGGCACATGTTAAGGAAAGCATGCAGTCCATTGCTTCGGGAATTCCTTCCAACTTCACTTAGGATCATATGATCAAGAGACCAGAGGGCTTAAGCATGGAGCAGATGGTACCATTCTAACACATGAAAGCAAATACACAGGTCTCAGGATAATGTCGCAGGATTCAATCTGGGTCAGTCACCAGAACCAGAGATTTAGTCTTGAGCTTTTGGATTGGTGCTGGAGCCCATTTTCAGGGAACTTCTCTTTATTGGAATGTGGCATTTGAACACACTGCCCAACTTTTTCTCCTACAGGGATCCACTGATAGAATAACCAATTTCGTTGTATACATGATGTACAATGACAATAAAGGCTTTGAATTTAAATTCTTATGATTTTTTTCTCTATAGCCTTTGGATAGATCTGACCCATTTTTATATCTGGAGTTTTTGCTGGCCCCTTCCCCCAGCAACTTGGTCCCATTCTCTTCTACTTTGGTGAATTATCACACTGATAAGCAGAGAGACAGGCTCTATCTATCTATCTATCTATCTATCTATCTATCTATCATCTATCTATATCTATCTACTTTTCCAACACTCCTTTAAGTGAAAAAGAATAAAATATATCTCCCCTTACACACACACACACACACACAAATAAAATAGGAAGCAGTTAATAACACAATACAAAACTCTTCCTAACACATTTCTGCTATTCTTTCTTTAAAATGTGTAGAATTTGCTACAAGTGTTTTCTCTGTTTCAGAATATCAAATTAAGTATATAATTAAGGTGATACAAAATTCTATTACCACACATAAAACACTTAAAAGTCTTTAAAAATATATGAAAGCACCATTTCAGGAAAAGTGAATGGCACTGTTTCTCTAAGGATTGCCTTACACTACAGATCAAAAGGAATTTATAAAAGTACCTATACTTTTTCATTTCCTCTATATATACTTATTTAAAAACCAATCCAACTGAGTTCAAGGGAGTTTAATGTTTGTGGGTAAAGAATTTTAAGTAGTTCAGTTTAAGTAGTTCACAAATATACTTCCTATTTTATGTAGTGTTCAAATTACTTTTTCAATCCCTGGCAGTAACTTTATGGCATGTGAATATGGATAAATAAGCACATTCATGCCATTGAACATACATGGTGACTGAACAATAATACTATTTATAGGTACTGGTTTCAAGTATTTCACTGAACAGCTTTCTCCTTGTACATACATCTTTTGAACTTCTCTCCTCTCTATTAATCTTTTATTTTTTTGTACTTCTGTACAAAATAAATACTCTGCAATTTTACTTTTTGATAAATATTTACAAATCAAAAACATTTATTTTAATCCCTAGTCCTCAGAGAAGTTTAAAGACTCTCTCCTAAATATTCTGGGAAGCATTTGATATGCTTGGTGTGCAAGCAGCAATTATCCTTTTCAAAGAAGATTCTTGAACAAGGGAGATTTCAAACTTCTTTCATCTCTAGAGATGTACAACCTATGGGCTGACTATGTGATAATCCTGATAATGTTTAGAGAGAATGTCGTGTTTTTGTTTTTTAAACTTCTCGTCTGCATGTTTTCCTATTACTCAAACATTATATTATACCCAAAGTTCCTTGCCCATTGAATCATACAATGTTTCATGTATTCATTTTCCAAATTCAGTTTCAACAACATTTTATAGACCTTGGCAATAATGTGTTCCTCATAAGACAAAGTACAATTTCAAATTCACTTTTTGCATTTTCAAACCTCAAACATTGTTTAATCTAAATTAAAACTTTCTTCCACCTCTAAGTATGTAGGCCAGTGACAAACACACCTTTCTGATTCCACCTCTTTTGACTTGAGATTATGTTCATCTTGATTCAAAGATATTATATGAGTACCAGATCAATACACCAGTCTGGTCTGACCATCATTTCTTTTCTAAAAAATGCTTCCTGGTGTGACATCAGGAAAATTTACACTGAACTATAATTTAAAAGAAAATTTCTACAAAATGATGTATTTACTGGTAGTATCTGATAAATTGTCAAAGATATATAAAGGTATTTCAAGTGTATGTTGGAAATTTAATTATAAAGAAGGAAATTTTTATAATCCTTGGTGAATTTGTGATAAAGCAAAGATATATTGGGGCCAGATTCATATTTTAATGCAGAAGATTCTTAAAATGAATAGAACATTAAAAGCAGAAGTTTTTCTTTTAGGACTACTGGACAAGGAACTTGGAAAAAAACTGGAACGTTGTTATATTAAAACCTTGGTGATGCAGTGGTTAGAGGGCAGTACTGCAAGCTACTTATGCTGCAGCCAGCTGCCTGCAATTTGGCAGATCGAATCTCACCAGGCTCAAGGTTGACTCAGCCTTTCATCCTTCCGAGGTGGGTAAAATGAGGACCCAAATTGTTGGGGGCAAGAGGCTGACTCTGTAAACCACTTAGAGAGGGCTGCAAAAGCACTCTGAAGTGGTATATAAGTGTAAGTGCTATTGCTATTCCTTACCTCATTAGAATAGAATACCTTTATTGTCATTGCATTCTACAAATACAATGAAATTTGAAAGCTACTCAAGCACAGTGCCCCAAACACCACATCACAATCACACTACAGTGTTTAAAAATAAAAATAATAAAAATAATAATAATAATTAAAAATCTAGTCTAAAACCTATCTAAAACATATAGTAAGTTAGATAGTTTAAAAATGCACCTATGTACATAGGGCTAAATCACATATGCATTGTTTGATTCAAGACAATTATTGCCTTTTATAACACTCAGGTGTAATTACAATGAAAGAAGCAAGCAATTTGTGCTTAATTATGACAATAAATCGAGGACTTATGTACCTACTTGCAAAATCATTCTTGCAAGATAAAACCTATCTCAATAATATTTATGAAGTAAGGCCCAAATTCTGGCAGATACAAAGGGAAAATAAGCAATGGCATTCTAATGATGACATTTTGTTTGCAGCCAATAGCTGGTCATGTAAAATTTCTTCTATTGTAAGGGAATATGTTTTGCTAAAGAGAAACCTTTATTCTGAACAGCATCTTGGATGCACTGAAAAAAAAGCCTAAGTCAGTTTCTGGCAAAATACCAGTGTTCAAAAAAACATTGTCATTTTTAGCTTAGCTTAGCTTAACTTTAAAAAAAAACTTTTAGCAAAGTAAACAAATACAGCATCAGGAATAAATCTAACCTGATTTTCAAATACCAGAGACATAATAATAGTGCGAGCAGCTTTTCATGGGCTTTTAAACATGGTACGTCAATGCCAAGTGTTGATATATAAATAAAGTTTGGCACATGTATTTCCACTGCATTTCTATTACCTCTTGACAGTTGCGTAAGTGGTGGACAACCACTATGGTGAGAAAGTAAACTCTTGGTTAGACAAACTAGAAAACCTAATCTTGTACTTTGCACTTTCCATGTTGTTTCCACTTTTGATGGACTACATGGAAAGAGGGAAAATACTGAGATTTAGCAGAAAGTATAAAAATAAAGAATTGGAAGCAAGGATTTGTCCGTGCAAAACTGAACTAATTCAGAACGTTCTGTAGTTCATTTAAAGTTTTTTTAAAATAATATTTAAGGGAGGAAAGATAATTCAATATATCCAAAGAAAACATTATTTTCATTCAAAAAAGTGGATACAATGTAAACACGACAAATAAAGAAAGAAACAAGTTTCAGAGTGGTTAAAATATACTAAAATGTCAGGAAGAGTAACAGTTGTACTGAGAAACTCTATTGTGTTAACCAAAAATAAAAAGGAACAATATTGGTATCTCATTTAAAGAAAGAGGCATGTAGTTTTGAAAGATACTTATGAAAGCTACCATCTTGGGATAGATAAGGATGTTATTTGAGTGAAAATGGTAGTATCAAAGATGCTTTTAGCATTTTGTGCATGTCAGCAAAAGCTACAGAATGAAAATTACAGAGTGTAAATTAAAAGTTTACTCTGTTAGGAACATAACTTTTTTTTTTTGCCTCCATCTTACAAAGAGATGTAAGTATATGTTTGAAAAGTAATTCACCTAAAGTTCTTAACAGATATAGCTGGAAAAAAATTGTTTGGCATTGAAAATTGCTATGTAATAGAAAAGGTTTAAAGATGGCCTTCCACATGTATTTTGTGGATTATCACTGTTGTATCTCTAGTTACTTAGAAACCACAGTTCCATTGAGAATAATACTGCATCCTGATCAGGTACTCAGCCTAAGAGGTTATAGACAGAGTGCTAGTGTACTCTGAAATATGAAATAAAATATGAAATAAATATGAAATATGAAATGAAAATGAAATAAATTAGTAATTGAAGCTCATCAGACAGCAGACATGAAATAATTACTTCAGATGTCAAGTCCAATTCATTCCCATATATGCAGATGCAAACAAAATATGCATCCATCTTACAAAATATAACAGTAATACGAATTTTACAGGGGAAATAGAATTTTCTATAATACAAGGGTGTTCTTGAGAAGCAGGGAGGAAGATACAGGGCATTCAATAAACACAGATCCTGGTTTTAAAAATACACAGATATTCAAAATCTATCCTGTTTTTTAAAAAAACACATTCAAACAGTGATTTATTAGGCTAGAAAAGAAAGGAGCTAAAACATTTTGTTAAAATACCTGAGTACCTGTTTACACAGGGGGTGTTCTTCATGAATCAGATGTTTGCTGGGGACAAGGTTGAAAGACATGAATGTTTCTATTCATGAACTTTGCTACCTGCTGAAAAAGTGCACTTTGAGAAATAGCTCTGCAACAGTGATGGAAGATTTCTCTTAATTATGTGGTTTTTGAGGAAATACCTTGAACCTTTTTACCTCCAAGGAGACTGGAATTAGCCATGACCTCTCCTATAGCTCGTACTCAGGATGTCACTGGAGAACACACATAGAAGGAAAGCAAGATCCTCGTTTAGAAATAAGGGGGGAAAGGCTACTTTTTGTTTGTGGATCAGCATAGTCATAAACCAAAGTAACCAAATACTTATTTTACCACTTGGATGTATGTACATAGATTTCAGTGACAAAAATAAAACTAGGGAAATTAGGATGTTTAAAAGTAAGAAGAAAATTAATATTCACTATCTGCTTATTCCCTTGAAAAACAAAGACAACCTACTTGACCATTTGTGTTTCAAAAACAGTCTTTCCAATATTTATTATTATGTGACTCAAAGGAGTCTTTCTTTTTATGCTGGAAAATTTTCAAGGATTGCAGTTTCTACAAATCTCCATCTTCCACTCGCCTTCTTTGCTCTTCGTAAGAAGAGAAACGAAGGGTTTTCACAGATTGTGCTCTTCTTCTATCTCAACTGTGGTGCAGATAAAGAGAAATGGAAGTAAAGGAAGAAAGATAGTAATCTACAATTTGTGTCTTTGTTTTCTGTTGTCCCAACAACAGATTTATCTATGATGATGGTCAATCGATGAACTGTCTACCCTAATGACCATAGAAGAGGACTTTTCCATCTCTTGGCTGCCATCTAAGTCAGGATTTGGGCAGCAAAGATATAGCCATTAGACAACTATTCCTGAAGAGCTGGAGTTTAAAAACGGGATTTAGCTGTGGAAATCTATGTGAGACCTTTACACTACCTAAGAACATAATATAAGGAGTGGAAGTGAGAACTCAGGGCTTCTGTGGAAGCAGCAGCCAATGAGAAAGGAATTCCCCACCATGCAGGCTACAGAAATACAAAAATTGAGTCCTTTCGATCACATGCCTTGAGTGCCTGGTCAAGGCTTGTCTCAAAGTTGATCAAGCCATTTAAACAAGAAACACAAAAGGTTAGGGTTAGGGTCTTTTCTGTAGACAAAAGTATGGGCAAAAAGGGTGAAGTCCCACAGAAAACCTTCAAAACCTACTGTAGTCTTAAAACTCCTGCTCAGAGCATGTTTTTAGGACCCCTCTCTGATGCACATCAATGTGCCCTATATTGCCTACATGCAATATCTTAAGGTGGGGGGGAAACATCACTTCCAAAGTGTGGCACTTCAGGAAGACATTGAGACAGAGTATAAGGCATGTGCTCAAGGAACCATTAAAGCAGTGTCCTTACTGTATGGCAAAATGGTTGTGTAGATTTGCCCATGAAGAAACAAGTGGCCTTGTCTTCCTCCTGTATGTGGTGCCTATAACTGCATGTTTAATATTCTGCTGAAAGATTGAGTGAAATTATGGAGAGTATTAAAACTCATTCACTTTGTATCAACACAGGTTGTGTGTATAAACTCAGTATGTGGACTTTTCATCCCAATTTAACTTTTCCACATGGAAAACATAATGATACAAATGTTGGTCATTTTCCAGGGGTTTAGAGGTCAAGATAAAGAGGTCAAAATATTTTAAATGAAAAGATATACAAGCCAGGGTCTAACAGTGTTGTTAAATTACTGCCAGGGTCTATCAGTGTTGTGAAGAGTTAAGCTAAAATTCAGTTGGCATCAGTGGCACCAAGTCATAACCAGACCTTAACCTGAAAAATCAAGTACGGTAAAAAAATATCTTAATACAAACAAAAATTACCTGTAGCAGGATAACTATCAATTAAGCCTATCGCAAGAAAGGATACTAGAAAGTAATCTAATTGTGATTGAATAAAATTTCTATGATTAATTGTAGTCTGGCCATAAGGCAGTTGATGGAAGACATATTATTGGTCTTGGAGATTTAGGGATCAAGGCTAGGATTAAAGCTTTCTATTGTGATATCTTTTTACTATATTCTCTCCTGCTTACCTGATGTTCTCAGCCTGAGCAACTGTGTGAATTCCTATGGGAATGGAGTAACAAATGAGTAGCAATGAAAATATCAAAGCAGAAATGGGTCCAGTAAGGCAGAACTCCTAACGAGGTCATCTTTCCTATTCTAGGAGCAGAATTTGGCACATCCTATTTTGGCTTATGATGGCATCACAGGAAGAACCAACATCCAAAAGAACCTGTCTACCAGGGTTAAACCCACCAGCTCTTCTATTCACATAAACTGATAAAAATATGTGTTTTAATTAAGCAGTTTTGTGTATATTTGGGAAACTAAGGGCACTATTTACTTTTTAAATATAGAAATGTAGTGCATATGTTATTTAAACTAAGCCTCAACTTCATAACTGGTTGCAGGTAAACAGATTCTAGAAAAACAACTATGCTATTAGAAGTTGGCTGGATGTGATAAAAATATCCTTACTCTACATAAAGTGCTATGATAAGGAATCAACCTAAATGACCACTCAAGTTATGTATTTAATGCCAAAAATTAACAAGCCTCTCTTTCTTTGCTGATGTCTGGTAAGAGCTTTGAACAATAATTATACCTCTTTTAATAAGTATTGCAGAGTAGTTATTTTTCTCAGAAATCCCACTGAAGTTACTATATCATGAATTTAATTTTCAGGATTGCAGCCTTGTAGGGTATTCAATAAACCAATCCAAAAAGACCTCAATACATTAGAACTGATGAAGTAAAACTAGATGGGATTGCATGATCACCCAGCAAAAGCACAACAGCTGCAATTTAAAATGAGATACTTGACAGACTTCACTTTATCCATAAAAGCAAGTTATTAATCAACATAGGACAAGGCTGCTATATTAGCTGGGTGTAGGGAACTTTCTCTCTAGGTCAGGGGTCTCCAACCTTGGCAACTTTAAGACTTGTGGACTTCAACTCCCAGAATTTCTCAGCCAGCTTTGGTTTAAGACTTGTGAACAGCTTTGCTGGCTGAGGAATTCTGGGAGTTGAAGTCCACAAGTCTTAAAGTTGCTAAGGTTGGAGACCTCTGCTCTAGGTGACATCTCTGCCAGCTGGGATTCCCTATGGGGCCTTATGGCTATGCTATGGCTAGCAAAAAAATACTGATTATCAGGCGCTCACAGAAGTCCTTGTTTAGCAACCGCAATTGAGATTGGCAATCCAATCGTTAAACAAAATGGTCACCAAGTGAAACCACAACTGAGCTTATGATCTTACTTTAGCTTTCCTTTGCTTTATGGATCTGTGAAGGTTGTTATATATGAGAACTGGTTATAAAGTTAATTTTTTTCATCATCACTGTAACTGTGAATGGTCAATACACAACACGCACACACGCACGCAGGCAGACCTGGCAAGTTAACATTGTTGGGAAGCTTTTAAAACTATCCAATTTCTTTTCAGTGCTGAAGGGGTTAATGAATGAAATATATTATCAACATACCATCTACCGGTATCTTTTTTTTTTCTTTACTCAACCTGGCTCTTTACGATGTTCAACTAAAGGACCTTTAAAATGTTCTTCCGTCACATAATATTTTGCATAGCTACCACATCATGTCTAAATTAGACAAACTGTTCTGAAAAGCAGCCCATAAATTATTTAAATCTAAATTATCATAAATGAATATAAACAGAAATAGAAATATGTATAGATAATGCTATTAATATAAATGATGTACTTTATTAAAATAGGACAATAAATGCTGATTATTTAAATAAAACCATAAAACATGACTTCCAAATTACTTAAATAGATAATAGAGTATGTTGCTGCAATGATGGAAGTTCAGTTGTCACTTGTGAATAAAGGAAGAAGTATTGGATGGCCACTTTCCCCTCTGAATACAGCTGCCAAGAAACACAACCAAAAGGTCCACTCACATTCATGTCCTAACTAATGAGCCACTATGAAACAAAAATGCTGGATGAGTCAGATTCTGAGGTCATCCAAACTGGTAATAACTATGTTTAATCAGAGGCCTTGAGGACATCAATCTGGCCTCAATTGTGAAATTCCATTCCTGAGGTTTTGTGCTCCTTAGCTCTCAAGCATATGGTGTATCACGACAGATCCTAACAATGGGATAAACCAGGGGTCCCCAACCACGGGTCCGCGGACTGGTACCGGTCCGTGGAACAAGTCCTACCAGGCTGCTGGTTTGCTGGGCGCCGCCATCTTTTGATGAAAAGTGCTTCCGGTGAGCTTTTCGGGTAGAAAGCTCACCGGAAGCACTTTTTCATTATAAAAGATGGCGCTAGCGCTCGGTGAGCTTTTCCAGGTAGAAAGCCATTTCTACCCAGAAAAGCTCACCGGAAGCTGGTCCGCTCATCTTTTTGATGAAAAGTGCTTCCGTGAGGTCACCGGAAGCACTTTTTCATCAAAAAAAGATGGCAGCGCCTAGCTGATGCCGGTACCGGGCCGCGGCGCCCAGCTGATGCCGGTACCGGGCCACGGCATAAAAAAGGTTGGGGATCACTGGGATAAACGATGAGAGCACCCAAATCTCATCCATTTTACCTCCATTTTCCTTAAGCCCGATGTCTCGTATTCCATACTGTTTCCTGCAACTATTACTGGGAATTGGAGAAGTTTTAATCCAAGACATCCAGAAAGCATCAGGTTGTACTAAGACTTTTCAAACTAATACGGGCAGGGAAAGGGCTAAGCTTGACATAATTAAGAAATAAAAGATGATTTAAGAATAGAATCTTGCCCTGCTTCCTAAATATAGGTTTGTCAGGTTAGGATTTTTTTTTTAAAAAAGGGTATTTTTTGTCAAGTATTCAAATAAGAAAAAGAGGAAAGGGAGTGCATTTTCTAAAACAGTTATTACCAATCACAAGCAGTAATACAAATAGTCTCATAATTCACGTACAAACCTACAAAAGAACTACATTTGTGTCAGGTACAAGACACACTTCAGGATAGGAGGGGAAGAAATGAAGTCAACATGGGTCTGTGTACTTTTGTCTTGACTGAATGCATGTACACAGAAACTATTAAACTTTTTTCCTGTTTTGTTTGCTGTGAGAAATCTGTCAGAAATTTTTGAAAATAAAAAGCAGAAACACATGAAGCATTGACAGACAGTCCCTTCAGCTGCTGTGGGTACAGAGGCCAAGTGTGGAGTGTGGTTTCTGCACTTATGGCATGATGGTTCCAATGTATCATAAACAATAAATCACAGATCAAAATGATTGATCCTTCAACAGGCCTCCACTCATGATGATAAATGGAACTTCTACCTACTTAGATCCATGCACCTAATATTCAGTGAATGGAATATGGAGATTATAGTTGCATTAAAGCACAGAGCAAAACTACAAATAAGGCTTCCAGATAAGGAAGCTGTTTCAAGTAGAGTAAGCAGAATTCCTGTCCTTTCATAGGCTGATATACTTTGCTCATATACTCATATATTTGCTCATATACTTTGCCTGGCATTGTGTGGTGATGTAGTGGGACTTATTCCTGGACTGAGGAAGCCCTGCTCAGAATTCATGCCTTAAGTCACCTCCTAAATGGATCACTGCAATGTGCTTTACATGGAGCTGTCACTAAAGAGTATTTTGAGACTTCAGCAGGTACAAAATGTGGTGGTATGGGATGTTATGGTGCTGGTCATTTGGTATATATGGTATCTCTGTTCCATGAATAGTATTGGCTCTTAGTATGCTTCTGGGAACAATTCAAGATACTGGTGGTTTTCTCTAAAGCCCTTCATAGCTGTTTACCTATCCTGTTAGAACAGACTTGTAGACTTCAACTCCCAGAATTCTCCAGCCAGCATAGCTGGTTGGAGAATTCTGGGAGTTGAAGTCCACAAGTTTTAAAATTGCCAAGTTTGGGGACCCCTTTGTTAGATTTTGCAGCAGAGACATGTTCTGAGTCTGTCTTTGCCATCTCTGGGCTCCAAGGAGCAGAACCTGTTCTGCTATAGTGCCATCTTCTGGCACATCTTCTCCTCAGAAATTAGACCTGCCCTGACCCTGCTGGCCTTTTGCAGGGCTCTAAAAACCTGGTTTTGCCGTTGAACCTGGGGTCCTAATAACACAGGTGACCCTTTGTCATGGCTTATTTGAGTGTTTATGAATCTTCTCGGCTGCTATTTTTATGTCATTTTTGTTGTTTTTAATATTTTTTTTATTGTTTTTTGATTGTGTGCTGTCCAAAGTTATAGAAATTGGATAGACAGCCTATAAATGTATTAAAGAAATAAATACAGTTAATCTATAATGTAATTGCACTGAGGAAAAAATAAATGTCTATGATAAAATGACTCATAGTTGAACAATCAATACACAAAGCCTCTTGGACAGAGATGAATATACTTTTCTATGCTCTGAAAACAAGGGCTTTCAAATTATACCTCCATTACTGTACATTCAAATCTGGAACACAACCTTAAAAGTACTCTATTGAGTTACGGAAATGCAAATATTCAAAGGAACACGAGCCCGTTTTCTCCATGGAAATGAAGGAGGCTGCTTTATCAGGCATGGATACATCTTCATATGCCTTAGGGTAGGACACAGTTACTTGAGTGTAGGATATAGTTACTAGGGCAGCATATGAAAAAGGGGCTCTTTAAAACCTATAAGCAAAGCCATATCCTTCCTTCTCAAAGCATTAAAGAATCTGCTGCTTCTTTCATATGGGGATATGACATCCCAACACATGTACAAAATGCATGGATGCTTTGTCAAATAGTGCAGAGTTTGTGACATATCAGTGTGGTGCTCTTCTCATTGGCCTCCCTGCTACATGGCTACTTTAAAGCCTCTCCTTTGTTGGCTCCATTTCTATAAGAATGTACAATGCTTTGCTGAGTCTCAGAGTCAGTATTATCTATGCCTATGCACACCTGCACTGACAGCCAAGGACAGTTTGAAAGAGGCTGTGTAAGCGTTTTAAAAGAGTACTGCTAGTTAAATGCATCAAAAAGGAGTGATTCACTGGTGCCAGCAGAGTTTCTGAACTACTGCACCTCTTCCAAATACTTTATTTGATAAATAAATAATAAAATGTCTCATAGCTGCACCCTTCTGATTAAGTTTTTCTTGTTTCGATCACTGGGAATTTGGGGCTTGGAGAATTTATTCTGATGGAATGTGTTCCTTCTTATTTAAAAAGATATACAGAGCAAAATAAATTCCTCTAACAGAAAAGCAAGAAACTGCCTATTTCAATAGGATAAACGAGTCCTTGTATTCCCACAATTCAATGCTAAGTTTTTGCAATGCTCCCTTTTTAATTCAAGAAATATCATTTTTTTGAATGAATTACTAATAGGAGAATGGAGAAACAGAAGAAACCTTTTTCTCAAAACTTTGACGAAAGCAACTCTGAAAATGGATGAGTTAGGCTTAGACCAGAGGTGTCAAACTCAAGCCCCAAGGGGTGCTTACATCTGGCCCACAGGGCCACCCTGGAAACAATGAAGGAATGGCCTGTGGTGCCTCTGTCAGCGAAAACGGAGCTTAGGAGCCCCCTCCCCCCCGGATTCTTTTTCGCTGGCAGAGGGCTAGCAAACCAAACTAAAAACAAAACAAAAGGAGAAATGTTTCCCCTTTTGCATTTGAGCATCCAAGAAGGGACACGAAACGAGAAAGGGAAAGAGGAAAGACAAAGAAAATGAGGGAAAGATGGGAAGAGAGCAAGGAAGGAAAAGGAAGAAAAGGAAGGAAGAAGAAAGCAGGATGAAGAGGGAAGAAAAAAGAAGAAAAGGAAGGAGATTATAATGAGAGGGAGGGAGGGTTTGAGGGAAGTCCTGCCTTAGCACTTGGCTTCCATAGCTGCCCCCAACATGAGTGACATCGAGCTGGCCATGCCCACGCTGGCCATGCCCCCCACCCTTGATGCAGCCTTCAATGAAATCGAGTTTGACACGCCTGGCTTAGACAAACTGCATTAAGGAAAACATACTAATCTTTAAATATTGGTCTAACCTTTATCATACTTTATTTGCTGGGATTATCTGCCAATTCCCCTCCCTCAAGATAATAATCTCCTCCTGGCATGGTTTACCCACTCTTTTCTTCTTTTGTGGTAGAAGAAGGAGAAATTTCAATCAAAACTAACCCTAAGTCTTTTTAAGGCTCAGGCACGTGCTGACGAAAAGCTACCAAACTCTTCTCAATTTTAGTACAATTGAAGTAAATTCATGAATGGAGATTGGCATCCCAAATAATAATAATAGAAACCCTACCTGACACAACATGTTTGACCAAGAAAACTTTCCACCATAATTAGCATTTTCTTGGTTTGAAGGTGGAGCTACCACGCAGTGCAACTTCATCACTGAATGCACAAACAGTATAAATGACTCAGGATGTTCCTTGAAATAACAACTTCTGCTCTGCACACCTGTAGTAGGAGGACTCATGAGCCAAGACTGCTCCACTGCACATTTGTAGTTCTGCAACATGCTGGTATGCTACAATTCTATCTGGCTTGGCTTCCAAGACCTCTCAGTGGGACAGAGGCTTTTCATGTGCTCACTAATGGCACTTAATTAAAGTTAGTGCAGAAGGCTTACATCTGCCTAAGTTGTTAACTGGGTTTGTTTTCTGAAACAGGGGGAGCCAGAGCCTGCTTTTGAAAATTTCAGGGGGATTATCTGGAGACAGGAGTGGCAGCTTTGTAATTTTCTCCTCTTTTTCTTTCTGAATGTATTTCCATACCATCGGGGTATTATGCAGTTCATGCTGAACACGCAAACAAAATATAACTAGTTTTCTGATGCTTACTGCTCCTACATTTAAAAAAAAAATTAAACCCTGTACTCCAATGAGTTGCATTGAGGCAGAATGTTTACATATTTACTTCAACTTTGTAGGGATAGAAAGAATCCAAAGCTCAATTCGCCAAATATGTACACAAATAGTATTTTTTTACTTCTTTCGATGAAGAGTGGATTTAGGAATATGAAGTTACACCTATCCTTTCTGTTGATGCTGCTTTCCATGAATATAGTCTGGGGTGATGAACACTTTTATCCTGAACGACATCAGAAACAACCAAGTGCACCAATCAAGGGGCCACCTTTTCTGCCTTTCAACGTAAAAAATCCTGGTAAGTGATATTTACTTCTTAAAGTGAATTTGTTAAGAATGTTCGTGGTAAGTGTTGATCAAGATACTTGCTATTCCATAAGTGTTGTTTTGTGAGACAAAAGATACCGGTTTTGTAAAAGGTAAACTACACTTGTTCTTTTTAAGATACCTCAATTTTCACTATAAAATTGAATATAGAGGAATAACTGCAGGGAAATAACATATAGGATATTGAACTGTCTATAAACTTTTCAGGACCATGCATAGAAAACTAGGTTGTTAAGAAAATCACTTTGATACATTATTTTTCCATGAGAATAATTTCAATTATAAGTAACTGTTTAAATATACATGCCACCAAATATTTTAAAGGAGTTCATCCCAGAAAGGGTAGATTGTGTGGTTTTTCAAAGCTCACTATTGATTAGACTTTCACCCATCTTTATTACTTTATAAGTAACTCTTTTAAGGCAGTGAACATACCTAATATTCCTTCCTCCTCCTCATTTTTCCACAACAACCCTCTGAGGTCGACTGAGCTTAGAGAGAGAAACTGGCTCAAAAACACCTAGCCAGCTTTCATGCCTAAAGAACTAGAACTCCCAGTATGATGGTTTCTAGGCCAGCAGCTTTATCACTGCACAAAACTGGCTCTTCAGTTTTATGATCAGATGTTCAACTGATGCACTGATGAAGGACTAGAAAGCAACATAGAATGTATTCTAAGGCATTCTAATTGTGATTTTAAGACACAAGACACATTTACGGTCTAATGTCCCAAAAGCTCAGGGCACAACAGGAGAAATGCAAACTGAAAACATTTTTTCACTTCCTTTCTTTCTCAAAACATAATGATTACAATATAAAATATGTACTAATAGCAAAAAGTGCATGAAAATATTATCAGTAGGACCTATCACTAAAACTGAGCTCTGAGATTTGTCACAACGGATTTGTTATCCATCCCATTTCAAAAGAATAGCCAACAATGAAATGAAAAATAAGATAATTTTCTTAGCATAATACTAAGGTTTTAAACAAAAATTAAATATATATATTTTCTCCTCTGTAAGACATTGACAGCTACAGAATATCTAATCTGACCACCAGGTGATCAACCTTGTAGGAAACCAATAGACAGCTTGTGGAACTTCAAAGGATGGTGAATTGCAAGTCTCTGGATTTAATGGAAACTGAAGGTCAACAATATTTGGCAAGCTACCATACAGACTTCTCTATTGTCCTGTTCTGCCATTCATGCATGGATTTAGCTTTCCATTAATTTAGGTAATACTATTTAGGAAGTGAATTTACAAAGGAATCCAAGAGGATTTATTTTGAATGCAAAATCCAAGCACTTCATTCAGTTCAATGGAAATATAATTCCGTTAATGAGAGGTAATGGTAATGCTGAAATTTCACATTTCACCATAGTAACAGGAATATTAGGCATGAAATCTTTCTTATTTTTTTCTCTGAAAAAGTTCTAACTTCAGGTTTTATCATATGGTCTAACTTTGATGCAGAAATTCATTTTTTAGATGGATTTTGAAATGATAATATATGCTTCAAATTTAAGCTATGTATTATTAATTGATGAAAGCTATATTTTTCTTTTTTATATACTATATATTCCATTTTTGTTTTTAAGGTTTTGTTAACAATCAGGGTAGGAAGGAATTGCATAAATCAAATAAATAGTTCCATCATCACAATCATTACCACCACCACAGGTGGGGTAATTGTAGCTCTCTGGTACATCCCTTACAATTTTTATCCTTTGTTGCCATTATACCATGTTAACTGAGGGCACTAAGAATTGTAGTGTCTAGAAGATGCTAGATAATATGGCAGACTTACAAGAAAGGAACTATTCTGAAATACCTAGTAGTGAAATTACAGAACACCAGGTATCTAAAAAGATTTTTAATTAGGCAATAATTATAATAATACAGGCAATTCTCAGATTTCTTTGTAGGATGCTATGAAGATTTTTGTTCAGATTCTTAAACTTCAATTCCATGATGACTCTTCCATACTTTTGCCATTTTAAGGGAATTAAAGCTTAAAACAAAATAAGGTTTAAACATATAAATTTCTAATGTGGTTAGGCAGGAGTCTACTTTGAAAGTATGAAGGTTGAGAAAGTGATGGACAATCCTTGGGCTGAAAACTATGCCTTATTTGATTTAATAATTGTCATCCCCAATGGCAGGGGGAAATGAGAACACATTACACCAGAATGCTGGCTAAGGAATTCTTAATGTCGCCAAGTTTGAAAAACATGAACTACACCATGATGAGGAGAGTGAGGATCTCCCATTGCAGCTCCTCTGAGCATAGCACCAATCTCAAGCAAGCCTTGATTTCTCAAATCGGGAGGAGCCAACAGTGACTCCTCCCACAGAGGTGTGTTTCTCCTCTGCTGGCAAAGATTTGCTCCTGTCTGCTAGAGACAGCAGGACTTGCTAGAGACAGCAGGACTTGACGTGAGCTTAAGTTAAAGGAGCACAAATTTTAGTTTAATATTCTTTGGGATGCTTCCAACACAGATGCTCCGTTCCTTTTTCAAGGAAGTAACGACTTTTAATGCCCAAGCATCCAATATTATATTAATACAAGCTATGTGAACAGGTCTGATACTGAGGAATTGGTTGCATCCTGAAACAACATTCCCAGCAATGTAATGTAAGTAATGTTAAAATCAGTTTTCAAGTTCTAAATCAGAGGTATTCAACCTTGGCAACTTTAAGATTGTGGATTTCAATTCCCAGAATTTCCCAGCATGACTGGCTAGGGAATTCTGGGAATTGAAGTCCACAGGTTTTAAAGCTTCCAAAATTAGTTAACCCTGTTCTAGATGCTAGGTTTCCTACTGAGCTTAATGGCTTTTAAGTATTTGTGGATATGCTAAATTTGGATGCAGGACATTTTTTAATGTTCAATGAACTATTGGCAGCCACATTATAATGTTCATAGATTCATGGGAATTATTTTTTGTGTAGTTCCTGGAAAGAATTTTGACAAGGCATATTTAGATTCAAATTAAAATAAGACTAAGTAGATTTACTAAATGCCCAAAAAGGTAAACCTATCTCCTTAAAAACACGTAAGACTAGCAAGAATGGATTAGCTCTTCCCGATGCCCAACTGACAAAGATGTGAAAAATGTGTATGTGGCTTTGCTATTTTGTAGTAAGCTCAAAGATTTATCAAGAGAATACATCTTAATCATTGTAAGGCTATGCTCTTCCCAACATAAATAATGAAGGAATTACACAAACAACCCCTAAGACATCTACAAACTTTTACAACATAAATCATTTCACTTACTTGGTTTATTATTGATGTTCCCTTATGTTAGGTTTGCCAAACATGATTCCAATACTCTGAAGTGGTCTCCGGCAAAACATTTGCTCAAAACTTTCCATGGTATCCAAACAGATGCCTTCATTAACTACTAAAAAGTTCTTTTAGTAGTTCTTTTTGTTAACATTTGGAATTGTGCACTGGCAAAACATAGTTTCATACTTAACCTGAAACTTTCTATGTCTGTTAAGATGACAACTTGCAGAATTCTAGTGACTATGAATTTTGGGTACAGTTATCCAATAACACAGAAGGCATCTGGTTGGGAAAGCTGGTTTAAATTATGAAAAAAAATAATCTTGAGATCAAATCTAATTAATACACACACACACAACCTTGATACATACATACATACATGCATGCATGTATATACGCTGATTAAGTTTGCATTTCTGTCTACAGATTCTGTATTTCTCTCTGCATAGACACACTCCTTTTCCCCCCTCTGGTTTATACATGGTTGCATGGCTCCCTCTACTGGTTTAAACATACAAAAAAAACCTGCATTAATATTAGAAGCTTTAAACATAAACATATTAAAAATATTGAAGTTCCTGTTCTAAAACCACATAAGAGTAGTCCATTCTGAATATTCTTCTGTCTTTTAAATAATAGAATAAATTATTTTTCAGGGGCTGCATTAAAACATAAGGATCATGTTCAACTCACTGAATACCATTTTCAGGAAAGGTGACCTATGATTTTGGGTCACTTATTCTCTCTATCTGCCCAGCCGATAGGGTTCTTGTTGGAAAAATAGGGTTCACAGGGTTCTTGTCATAAAAATAGGACAAGGGACGTAGAGAACATTACATCCACAACCTGATTGAATATGCATCTCATAAAAAATCAAACAAACAAATAAAATAATATGTACTTTTACTTTCAACTGAGTTGCCAGTGAATTTGAACAAGACTGCTCCCTGAAGGGCCTTGCCCTTCCGCAGGATGTTCTTATTGCTGGAGAAGAAAGGATGGTGGATTGGTTCTCAGAAATTCTTGGTCAACCAACACATTAACCAGTCTGTCCCTGTCCTTATTCTGACTGAACCACACCTCCTTCCTTTCTTCCTGGTGGAAATATCATGGTGGACCAGGTACAGGTAGTCCTTGAATTATGACTGTAAAGGAGCCTGCCCATCACAGTTGCAACTTGCGACGGTCAATTTTATGACCTTTGTGTGGCAGTCTTTATGTGAATCACCACCGGCATTAAGCAAATCAACAGTTCACTAGGGGTGCGATTATTGCTGAAAGCCAGAAGTAAATAAATTTAATAAATAAAGGCCAGTTTTGGGCAAAACCATTGTTAAAATTTGGTCATGTGGTAGCAGGATGCTGCAAACGGCCGTAAATGCAGCCTGGTTGGCAGGTGTCTGAAGTACAGTCACATCACTGCACAGGAGGGTGACTATCAGATTTTTGAATCCAGATTGTAAGTACACCCCCCCCCCCGGTAGGTTTGTGAAATTCAAACAATTGCTAGGCGACCAGTCGTAATTTGAGGACTACCTATGTGGGAATGAAGATTATCTTTTCATATCAGGTTCCATCCATTAAATCAATCAATCACATCAGGTAATTAATTCTCCTGAGACATGAAAAACACTTATTTGTTGTGCCCACCCAGGCTTTGTACGATTTAACTTCTTCAATTAAAGAGATCACAATCATTCACACAATCAAGGTGCTTGTGAAACTTGCCTTCCTGCTCTACATCAGAAAAATGTAGACAAGTTTAAAAGAAACAGAGATTGAGGTTCTTACACTTTCTCTGCTTCAATGAATCAGACTCCAAGAGTCTCAAGTGCAAAAAAAAGAAAAGAAAAGAAGTGCTCACCAAGCATCTAAGGAACACAACATTTGTGGCCGACAAATGCTTTACCAACAGATCTGTGTTGTTTTATCACAAAGATGAACTTTACTGTGGTGATTTTCTTTCCTATGAGAAAGTACTGCAGGCTCCAAAATACAAATAGTCCATTAAAATCATGAACAGGGAGCAACCCGCAGCCATATCTAAACATTTTGAAATTTCATGCACATTGAAGCCAATGAACTGCTTTCAGTTTATTTTCATGGAACTGTCATTAAACCTTCACTATTTAGCTTGGGTTTTTTTTTGCTATTAGTACAACTGCGCTTTTGTTTTCTAAGGTCAAAAATTATTCAAGTTTCCTTCCTTCCTTCCTTCCTTCCTTCCTTCCTTCCTTCCTTCCTTCCTTCCTTCCTTCCCTCACCAAATGACTCAAAATGAAATGTAAATAAACTACCATGATGTTATGACTGTAACTGAACTGTATCTTAAGTGGGATAGGTTTTTTTTAATAGACATTGTTAAAAATGTGTAAAAAGTTTGAAGTCGGCAAAATGAGGACCCATATTGTTGGGGCCAATGTGCTGACTCTGTAAACCACTTTAGAGAGGGCTGTAAAGCACTGTGAAGCGATATATAAAGTCTAAGTGCTGTTGTTACTTGCCCTTCTGAATTATTTAATTCCTACAGGATGTTAACTGTCTTAATGTTGGTTTAGTTTCACAGGCAAGGGGAGAACAAGGCCCACAAGGCCCGGCAGGCCCCCCTGGCCCCAGAGGCTTCCCAGGACCTCCAGGAGAACCAGGAAAATCAAGCTATGGCAGCCAAGGGCCTCCAGGACCTCCAGGACCCCCAGGATTTTCAGCGGCGGGAAAGCCAGGAACCGCAGGCTTGCCAGGAAGACCGGGAGACAAAGGATTCCCTGGTGAAAAAGGAAGCATGGGGCCTGCTGGTCTTCCAGGGCCAAAAGGTCCCCCTGGAGCTCCTGGTCCTGCAGGAATTTCTATGGTGGGGAAGCAAGGACTCACAGGACCCCAAGGACTAAGAGGCATCCCTGGGGAAAAAGGTGTTCCAGGCCTTCCTGGTATTAAAGGGCAAAGGGGAGAAAACGGGCACGGGGTTCCAGGTCGCCCAGGGGAGAAAGGCCTGCCAGGCCCACAGGGGCCTCCAGGACAAGCAGGGATAGGAAGGCCTGGGGAAAGGGGGTTTCCAGGGCAACCAGGTGTTAAAGGGGACAAGGGTTTACCCGGCTTACCAGGCCCAGTTGGACTTCCAGGTCCCCAAGGCTCTCCCGGGAAACCTGGAATGCCTGGAAAAGGACTCCCTGGCTCAAGTGGGTCACCTGGCCTCCCAGGAACCCCTGGGGCAAAAGGACCTCCAGGTCCACCGGGCTCAACTGGGCCCTCTGGTCTCCCAGGGTTTGGAAAACCAGGATTGCCAGGGATGAAGGGAAACAGGGGGCCTGAAGGACTCCCTGGCGGTCCAGGAGCTAAGGGAGAACAAGGCCCAGCTGGTATTCCTGGAAGGCCTGGACCAATCGGGTCACCTGGGGAAACAGGTCCTCGAGGGCTAAGAGGGGCCACTGGTGGCAGTGGCAGACCTGGGCTCAAAGGGGAAAGAGGCGCAACTGGTCCATCAGGATTCCCAGGGATAAAGGGAGAAAGAGGCTTGCCAGGATTGGAAGGCAAATCAGGGAAGCCAGGGTTTCCTGGATCCAAAGGCCATCCAGGTGTGGCAGGATCTAAAGGAGATCTAGGCCCCACTGGGCCAAATGGTTTACCTGGACCAATGGGCTCACCAGGACCCAAAGGTGCAGCAGGAATCAGTGGTGGGCCAGGCTCTAGGGGATCACCTGGTATACCTGGTTTAAAGGGACCAGTTGGTCCTCCAGGTATTCCAGGACTCCCTGGTGGCAAAGGGGACCCAGGTGCACCGGGATTACCAGGTCCAGCTGGCATTTCATCGAAAGGCACAGATGGACCGATGGGACCACCTGGACCACCAGGTCCCAAAGGGTATCCTGGAGAGCCTGGACTGCCAGGCCCTCCAGGCCCACCTGGTCTTCCAGGGCAAGCCCTGGCAGGGATGCCAGTTATAAAATCTGGTGTAACTCAAGGTCTCACTGGCAGGCCGGTGTCCGCTTTCACTGCCATTCTCTCCAAAGCTTATCCTGCCTCTGCTACTCCTATCCAATTTGACATAATTTTGTACAACAAGCAACAACACTATGACCCCAGATCAGGCATCTTCACCTGCAGGATACCGGGGCTGTACTACTTTGCTTATCATGTCCATGTCAAAGGCACACACGTTTGGGTTGGCCTGTACAAGAACGGCTCACCCATCATGTACACATTTGATGAGTACAAGAAAGGATACCTTGATCAGGCTTCTGGAAGTGCTGTTGTGGATCTCATGGAAAATGATCAAGTCTGGTTACAGCTGCCCAACAATGACACAAATGGCCTTTACTCTTCAGAGTATGTCAATTCCTCCTTCTCAGGTTTCTTATTTGCACAAGTGTAATACTCAGCATAAGAGAAAAACGCATCCAGGTATATGTGTATGTACTTCTACATATACAATGGAATTAACAAAATTACACCCGCATACAACATTACATTTCTAAAGTTCATAATGCATAGGATTTTTTTTAAAAAAAAATATTCACAAGGTACAATCGTACTGTATGGAAACACTGAGACATGCATTTTACTGGCCCACATACTGAAAAGCTAATTAAGATTATTTCTACCATGATTATTCCCCCCAAAAGGGCATCACTATCAAAAACTCTTTTCATAGATGTGTAGGTGGTAATGCCACCAAAACAAACAAATGTGCATAGTTTTAAAAATCAGAATCAGAAAAGGCAAGAAGTGCAATATGTTGTGTTAATTCTATAACTCTCAACATTTTCAATGAAATATTTGCATCACAAAATGAATCCATTTGGTTCCGTGGTATCCCAGGTGAGCATCTAAAGTGGTAATCATATCCAAATGTGCAGGTACTAGTAATGGCTGATCATGAGTACTGTAGGTATATTTAATGCTAAATTGACAGTATTATAATCCTCATAAAATATTTCAATATTACCCTTTACAGAATGTCTGTTTACGTACAACATTCAGAGAATGATACAACTACAGCTAAGATAATGTTTAAAATGTTAAACCTTATGGAGCGTGAATAGTTATTAATAACTAAATGTACCACTGTGCGGTCTACATTTCATCCCACAGCAACATCTTGATTCCAAACCATTTGTATGAAATCAATATAAATGGCTTGTACTGTGTTCTAAAGCCAGCATTTTACAGTTTGTTCTAAAAACTTCTAGTTGTATCTGTCCATTTTGATTTAAAAAAAAATTATAAATAAAAAATGAAACATTTCTTTCAATTTCTCTGATCATTTAGTGAATTTAGTGAAAAGACAGTGATAGAAATAATTGTTATCTATCTAATTTTTATCAAAATAGAATTTAATTTCTTTCAAAAGGTATTGATACAAATAATTCTGTCAATTGTTTTTACTGCATTGTGGTGTTTACATTACCCTGGGAATTTCTGAATACAGGTTTTAACAGGTTGAATATATACATTTGGATACAGAAGAGTTCAATCTTGTGCTGGATTCCTATTATGTCAAGGAAAGGCAGGAGGATATTTACAAAAGCAGGGAAAAAGTGAAAATGTGTAACAATTTGATGCTGCAAATTTTTCATGTGGCTCATCCCATAATGCCCGCGAAAACATTTCTTTTTCTCTACCTAACACATAAACCAAATTTCTAGTATTAGCCTTGCAAAGTAGTCCAGATAAGAACCATGAGTACTAACTAGTTCCATTTTTATTGTAATATTACATTAACAAAATCTTGCAATCTGAAAATATCCTTCCTTTCATTCATGTTTACATTTTCTCCAAGACTAGGGAAGGTCCCTTCTGAGATGCTTTCATCACCTTTTCTTTTTCAGGCTCAAGGGTTCTCTTATCAGACCATTGTCTAGCTAGGCCAAGGCTCTTCAAACTTGGCAAGTATAAGACTTGTGGACTTCAACTCCCAGAATTCCTGAGTTAACATGACTGGAGGAGGAATTCTGGGAGTTGAAGTCCACAAGTCTTAAAGCTGTCAAGTTTGAAGACCCCTGGTCTAGGCTGTAGCTCTGCCTCCTGACTCCCATTCCCACAAAACAATACACCCAGTTCTTTGTAGATGTAGGAAGGTTTGAGTAGTTTCATATTCTAGGCACCCACAGAACTCGTCTTGTTTATGTCTGACTTCCCCTCTAAGGGACCCCTCCCACAGGATAAGCCAGAAATTGCTCCTCTATTAGCTACAAGTGGCTTGCCCTGTCAGTGTTGGTGGGGGCAGGGTCTTTGAGGTTCTTTAGTTGGGCTTACTGTTAGCTTACTTGGCAGTTCCTTGACTGGGGTATTGTTTGCTGCTTGATTGCTATAATTCCAATGCAGTCCACATCAATGTATTTTTAATTGTGAAAATGCACGCCCATTATGAAGGGCCAGTTCCATTTTGACAGGTACATGAACAGCACCTTCAACAAAGAAACAGCCCTTGAAAGACAGGGAAACCACTCACCTTTAAAAGCTGACGTTTTATAATTATGCTGTATGGCACCAACCATATCCTTCCAGAAGTCATATTTTCTCCTAGGGCTGTGCTGCAAGCATAAAGAAACCCCATTGCCTTTTTCATCGTAAGCAGTTTTTCCAGCAAGCAGTGAGAAAATAAGGCAAGACAACCACAAGCACAGTCTGAAATACAATGCAGCCACGTAGGGTTCCCTCATTCAGGATTCCAGCCAATTCCTTTTTTATTTATTCCATCGCCCTGTTTCTGTTCTTCCCCCAACTAACTGAACATGCATGGTTATCAATGACATGTTTGGGAATGCCTCCCTTTGAACACACATTTAAAAAATGACTTTGCTAATTATTATGTAGGACTGGATTCACCCATGTGATGCAATGATGTGATGATGCTCTTTCATTATTGCATTATTGACTTGATTTTTTTTTTACTCTTCTCTTCCTCTTGAACTACCAATTCCCTGCATGAAATAGTCATTTTAATATTTAAAAACACAAAAGCAAAAACACTATTCCCATCACAGGAAGGGAATCTTATGTAAAACTGATTCCTCACAGGCAACACTACAAGTACATAAATGATGGCTGCTGATCATTACAACGAATCATATCTGTTTACAGATGGTTTGTTTTGGGAAACTCTCTTCTTAATGATGCCTAACATGAACATAAAAGCCTTGCTTTTCATGGGGGTCTCTGGATGAAGCAACATGGGCCCACTGGCCCCAAAAAGAATATGGAAGCCAATATAAACAAGGAATAGGTTTAATAAATTTTGAGACTTGATCAAAAAAATAAAATCATTTCATTTCTTGCTTGCTTCCCCTTATCGGACCTACATTTTTATCCGTCTTTTCAGGTTTTATACAAAAGGAGGAGGAGGAGGAGGAGGGGTGGGGGGAGGAGGAAGAATACATTTGAAGCAATAATGACAAGTTAGTAGAACATACACAGTAATAAACACACTAAAAAAAGAATTTGCCTGCTTAGTCCAAAAAGCTTCGTAACAGGAGATTCATTAGGGCTGAACCTAGAAATGACAACCGAGTTTCAGGGATAAGCCAATAAACAGAATCAGTGCCCTATTTATAGGTAGGGCTGTCTGAAACGGAAACAGAGACAAGCATGGACACTATTTACCTCCCTAAGAAAAGAAATGAATTCTTTCAGAATTCTGTAGATATGTGATTCAGTTCTAGCTAATTGCTGTGACTCACTGCCGTAAAGCAAGGGTAAAGAATTTGATCCCTGAAAAAATGTTCAAGCTTCATGTAACATGTGAGGAGTAGGAGGAGCAGAAGCAGGAGGAACATTAATTGAAATGTATCTCCCATGAGCTCCAAACCTGATTAGTACTTACTTTGTCTAAACCATCCACAATCCGTCCACAAAGAAGTGATCCAGGCAGATCAAAGTAATTGTCATAGGCATAATATTTAGCTGCAAAGACAAGAAATTGAATTCCGTATTAGATACCTAGTGGACAAATCAACATTTTTGTGAGAATGAATTACTATTTACTATAACAATACTGATATCTGCAAAATTTCCCTTTGTATCACAAGTAGGATATTGCTCGATACATCAAAATGTTGGAGAATCATACAATTAGAATTGCCTTCCAATATCACGGTAGGAAATCAAAATTTATATATGACTTCTGGGATGTGTTATCTATTTCTAGGAGGTTAAGTGAGGGAAAAGTCTGGAAACACTGTTTTTTAGTGATGGAACTAGACTTCTGGAATAAACTCCTATTAAAGATTTGTCAGTCTCCCACAATGTCTGCTTCCAAAACAGCTGGAGCTTTTCTGAAGGCTGTTCCCCTCTTTTTTTTTAGAAAGAAAAAAAACCCTTACAACTTTTATCCATCTCAGGCTCTCCCACTCATCAGATCATTTCAGACTATGTACAGAGCAAACTTCAGCCTGACTTCTTCATCAGCTTTGAGAATAAGCTTTCAGACTCTTACTTATATATTGTGAAGTTTCAATAAATCTTCATAAAAAGAAAACTTCTTAGTTTTAATGTTGTGACACATTAATTATAGGAAAAACCTATAATTATATTATAGGGGTCCTTGGTGCTCTCTGACTTTGTTCTTTTCTCAAAGACCTTTCATTACCAAACTAAGTAACATCATCAGTGCTAGTAAAGAGTGGGGTTTGCTCTTATTTTGCATACTAGTGGTTTGCCCTGTCAATGTTGGTCATAGTGGTCTTGGTGGTTCCTTGACTAGGCTGTTGTTTACTGTTAGCTTGTTTGACAGCTCCTTGATTGGGGTTTTGTTTGATTCTAGATTGTTGGTCTAATGTATAATTCCAACTAGAGAAAATATACAAAACCATCAACATCTTCAAAGGAATAAAACTAGGGAAAAAGAAAACAACATGGTAACCTTCCTGGCACTGGCAGCAAATTAGAAACACAAGTCCATTGTAAAACAACCCATACCAACCAGGTGCTCCACTACCAAAGTAACAACCCAACCTCCCACAAAATAAGCTGTGCAAGAACACTATTTATATGAACACAAACATATTTCAGCAACCTTGAACATCAGAAAAGGAAACAGGTCACCTATACAACATCTTCCAACCAAAAAGATATCCATGCAACTTCATCAAAAAGTGCCTGACCAATACAGCACTATCAACACAAGTTGTGAAAAAAATAATGCTGCCCTACATAAAAAATCTCAGAAACCACCAACAGACTATTACAACTACATTGTCTGACCGTACACAATGAATAAACTAAAGCCTCCAAAACATCCTAAGTAAACCAAAATACCCCCATCCCCAGAAGAAAAAACAGACTAATCTACAACTTACAGTGCAAAAGCCACTATGTAGGGCAAATAGATAAGAAAACTGGCAGAGCACATCTATGAACATTAACTAGTATCAGAAGCCATGATGAAAACTCCTTAATTCCACAACACATGGATAGACTTAACTATAGTTTTAAGTGGGACACTGTGAGCATCCTAGATCAGGGGTCTGCAACTTTCAACACTCAAAGAGCCATTTGGACCAGTTTCCCACAGAAAAGAAAACACAGGGAACAAATAATTTAACAACCGGTGTGACTGCGTGGATGTGGCCAACTCGACGTCACTCACTCCCATCCAGACACATGACACCTCCCTAGCCATGCCTACCCAGCTGCTCTCTCTCTCTCTCTCATTTTCTTTCTCTCTCTTTTGTATCTCTGTGTGTGTGTGTCATTGTCTCTCTTTCTCTTTTTTTCTCTTTCTCCCTCCCTACCTCTCTTTTCTTTTTCTTTCTCTCTCTCTCTCCCTCCCTCCTCCCTCTCCCCCACTCCCCAACCCCACACCCAGAAAATAACTAAGGAAATTCGGCCATGTTGTCTCTGTCTCTGTAAAGATACAAAAATAAACCTTGCGTTGCAAAAAGAATGACTGTCAGGCTGTTACATCACAGCGCCACGAGGTTGCTGCCTTAGATCGCTGAGCGCACTTCAGAGAAGCATCATCTCAAGCAGCAGCACACTCACACAGACACGCATGTGCATCCTACAACTTGGTCCAAAGTGGTCAGAAAATATAATCCCTGGGCTATAAAGATGCTTGGCAGGTAAAGTACAGGACAACCCCCATCACCAAGGCAGCGTCCGCTGATTCTTTGCAAAACTGGGCAAAGGTGAAGAGAGGGGAGTAGACAGAGCCGAATCAAGCTGAATCTGTCTCTTTTTCTCTGTCTCTCTCTCTCTCGCTGCCCGACTGCAGCAGGAAACAGCAGATGGCTACTTCCGGCCTTGGTTGATGCTGGACGTGCGACCTACTCTCCGCCCTGAGACAATGGCATGCCCCGTGGCCAATGCTGCTGCTTTGCCAGGGGCGAGTGGGCCAGAGTCGCATTGTGGCTCTGTGTCATAATGGGGTCCAGGAGGAGAAGGGGACCCTCTCTCCCCCATTGTGAAGTGTACTAACTTTCACGATGCTGCACAAGGCACAGCGAGAGAAGCAGGAAGGCCATGGAAAGCAACAGCAGCAACGTCAGAAGTCGCAGCAGAGGGCTGAAAGAGCCACATGTGGCTCCAGAGCCACAGGTTGCCAACACCTGTCCTAGACCAAGCCAAGCCAACAAACATTAGAGAATTCCTGGAAACCTGGAAATGAGACAAATCAGCCATCAACAGGCACATAAACAAAATCTATGTGAGGCAATTTAAAACGAGGCAATCAAAAACCAAAAAGGAAGAAAGAAGACCAAAACACCACCTCACCTGCCATGAAGACTCAGATGAACAAAGTTATATCAAGATTAACATTAGACCAATAATCAAGAAGCAAACAATATTCTGATCAAGGAACTGCCAAACAAGCTAACAATAGCCCAGTTAAGAACCACCAAGACCACTCCTATCAACACTGACAGGGCAACTCACTAGAATATAAAATGAGAGGAAACTTTACTCTTCATCAGCACTATGATGTTACCTAGTTTGGTAATGAAATGTCTACAAGGAAACTATTAAGTTAGTAGAGCACCAGGGATGCCACAAATACAACACTATAGCATCAACCTCTTTTATAGGCCATGTCCATGTAATACCTGAACGAGAAACCATTCCACTCATTGTCTTAAAGTGTTTCCACTCCCTCCTTTCATACTTCTCCAAGATCTCTCCAGAGGTCATATGTTTTGTGCCATGACTTGCCCTGTTTGAGGGAAGAATCAGATATGTTATTATCTTTTATGTTCTTTGATTTCTTTCTTTCAACATTATAACGTAAATGTTAAAAAAGGATCGTTTACAGATTAAAATTGACCGCCTATAAAATAAATGAAACTTATTTGTAAAAGTATGTCTCTTATTTACATATACCAATTATTGTCTCCTTCTCACACAAAATTTTCATCATAGAAACACATGCACCCTTCCTCCTTCCAGTAGTACTAGCAGAGAAGAAGAAAGCAAGATATGGATTAATAAAAGGTAGTTGGGCTGGATAAGAAAGGGAAAAGAAGCATGGGCTGGAGATAAACTGACGGGAAGGTGGAATTGAATAGGCAAGGAAAGAAAAGTAAGAGGATTTATTTAAGAATTTTGAAAGATTTAACTATATTAGGCAAAACAACCTTCTCAAGGAATGGCTGCTCTTTAAAAAACATCAATGATCTTTAATAGTGATGTTTGCCATCATTCACAATTCATATCACCAGTATGGGATCCTACCTGTTCTACTACAGGTTCGGTGATTGTGCGTACACCTAACGCACACACACCTAACACATGCGCACAGCTTTCCACGCACCAGCTGAGGCCTGCATTGCCAATCAGCTGAGAGGATAAAGAAGAGAAAAGCGCAGGGGCAAGTGGGAGGACCAATCCTGTACTTTTCTCTTCTTTCTCAGCTGATGTTTTCATCTTCTCAGCTGATCATCAGAGGCTTTTTATTTACTACCAGTTCATCTGAACCAGTCTGAACCGATAGTATACTACCACTGCATATCACTCTTTGCTTTCAATGATACTTGCTGTTATTTTGATAATTGCTTTGTCTACTTAGTGACAGCACTCCTGGTCCCAACTGCTGTTGTAACCCAAGGACTGCTTCTATTAGAAGTAAGTCGTTATTATTATGATCAGTTAAGTGGGAGTCAGCCTCCCCAACCTGGTGATCTCTAGATTGCTCAGAATTACAAAAACAATACTAGAATCAGGACATGATTGATATGAAATAGAAATTCAAGTCCTGTGGCCTCAATATACAGCAGAGGAATGATGTGATTGTACTTTGAAAACAGAATATTGTGAGAAAGTTAATAAGCTGTATAACATAAACTTTTACCAAGGATTTAAATGTTACCTCAGAATGGTTCCATTATCTGCAAGTTTAAGAAAGTTCCCTTCTTCCAGGTCCAGCACCAAGCCCTTGCAGCTGTGTGAGTTCAGGTTCATCAGTGGAAGAGGAAAAAGAGGCACATTATGAGCAAGCTTCAAAATACACAGAGATGCTGTAAACTATGGTACAGACTGTGGTCTTAAATGCCACAGGGGCCATAGAGATAATCAGGGCACTTTAGTGTTAGATGAGCTTAGCATAACTTGTACAATGTGAGAAAAGTGCAGGTTTCTAATCAATACAATCAAGAAACTGGATATTTTGGAAAATACATGGACAGGTCAAAGAAAACCTATGGCCTTTGACTTGTTGACAAAACCTTTTGCAAGCCATCAAATTAGACCTCTGCCAAACTGATGTATCCCTTCCAATCTCCAGTCTGCTGTGTACCACTACCGTCATCATCATCATCAATTCACCTAAATTGTGTATATGCTCCTACCTCCAATTTTCTCCATAAAAAATGGATTGGGCTGAGAGAGAGTAGATGACTTAAAGTCACCAGCTGGCTTTCATGGTAAGAGAGAACTAAAAGCATACAAGTCTCCTGGTTGCTTGTCCAACACTTTAACCGCTAAATCCAACTAGGTGGAGAGTAAGATTAAAAATAAATGTCAGAAAGAGAAAGAAAACAAGAAAAGGATGGTTGACTGGAATACCCTCCTGTTCACTCTATTCCTACAACAACACAATGGAAAGGAAGGGTGCTCTCATTCAGCCTTGTTTAAAGGCTGCAGAGAAAGGCTTATTTATTTATTGCAAGGCAGGCAGAGAATGAAGGTGAAGAAAATCCCAGCTACTCAAAGGATGGGATGAGAATCCATGCTCATTAGAAATCCATTGTACATGCTGAATTTTTAGTATAGCAAAATCAGAGAAACACCCAGGAAGTCAAGGTAAATTTTGGCTGGAGAAAATAGGGAAGCAGGATATACCCAACAATATCTCCCTACAGCTGCAATCCTATTTATTCTTACTTGGAATAAATTATATCAAACTTAATTGGTTATACTTGCTTCTGAGAGACTGCTCAGTTTAATACCTTTTAAATACAGGCGATCATCTCCTCTTCCAGAAGCAACTACAAAGGAAACTGAAGGTAATTAAGAAAAATCACTGACCAGAAATCCCAGTTTTCAGGCATCACATCCAGAAGTTCCTTATCGTATCCTTTTTGTTTCACCATGTACTGAGCGAAGCTGTCATATATAAGCTACAAATTAAGAAAAGAAGTTTAATGCTGTGCAAAATTATATTGAGACACTATTCAGGATCACATTCAGGACCTTATGAGCAACAGAAATAATGTTCTGTATGTAAAAACATGAGCAATGTAGATGAGCTTTTAATGATCTGATTCTTAGCAACATATTCAGAAATGTCAGGATTCTACCCTCAGGGTGTTCTAATCCTAATGGCAGCTGAAATCAGTTCACAGTTTAAAATGGAGTATTATATATACATAGCAAACTGGTTAAAATACATGAGCCAGGGCTCATTAAATAACCATGAATGTAAAGTCCATGTACGGTTATTTGTTTCATTACTTTTGACAAACCCAGGAATGTGTACTGTATGTGAAATCAAGCCCAACCTAGGACTTATTCTTGTGTAAGACTGCATAAAATCCGATGGCTGATTTAAGAATTATGCCATCATCTAAAAGAACTGTAGAAGTTAGATTACAGAAGTTCTATCTCTGAAAAGGGAACTCTCGGCATTATCTTTACCAGAGTTTCTCTTTTAGGAAGTCATGAAATCTGAATAGCTAGAAAAATATATTAGTACTGGCATAAGGGCAGATTTTATTCTCTTTATTTATTAGATTTTGGTTGTGATGAGTTTCTTGATATAGGTGCACTTGAATTGCATATGGGTGATGGCACTCTAATTTTCATTAGATTTCTGGAACTGCTGCCGCTCCTGCAATCTGCAGAAAAAGCTACCCATCCTTAGCCTTATCTAAGAACAGAAGAGGGGTTGAACTTCTATTGCAGAGAGACACTTGAGCACTACATGAAGAAAGATATAGTTCAGCTTGTCTGGACATTTATGTACCAACTTAACAAAAAGAGGAAGGAAGAGACTGGCAAAAAGACAAGTTTTCCATTTTACCGAATTAAACTTCTTTTCCAAAATTTTATATATAAAACATTGCCACACTTGCAGTGTGTCTGTAATTCATTGCATTAAATATCTTGCATTAAAAATAAAAACCTATTACCCTAACATAAATAAAAAGTAAAAAAAAAAAGAATATACAATTTCCAATCAAGGTACAGTAGTAACACTCAGAAACCAGTTTGGAGACATTGGTAGAAGGCCAATGTTGTCTTGGGAGTAAACGTCATAAACTATAATGCAATTTCCGAGAGAACATCAATTTTGAAAGACTATTATCAAAAGCCTACGCGTATCTACTCCCAACAACAAAAATCCCACCGGGTTTGGTAGGAGTTACTATTTGGTGAAAGTACATAGAAGCTTGCAATATAAATAGCACAATCCTAGGCATTCCGAAGTTAAGCTCGTTGCTTTTTCATACGGTGCAGTTTAATTCCGGGCATAATATGCGTTTTGGACAGAACGCAGCCGGAGTGGAGGTGTCCCACCCCCAAATTATTGGGTCTCCTGGAAAGGCCGCTTTCAAGCCGGGCAAAAACTCTTTCGTCCTTTTCCGCTTCCTGAAATAACGCTAGTCGGCCCCCCTCCTCCGCTGCGGGCTTTACCACAGCCGCTCAAAAAGATGTCAGAGCGCCGCTCGCAGCGGGCAGGGCTACTCGCAGTACAAACCTTGGGCTGGGCCACGCTCGCTAGAACCCTAGATCTCCTCCTCCTCCTCCTCCTAACCTGGAGTAGCCACAGAGCCAGTCCGAGGCTTCCTCTGCGAACCCCTGCAACCAAGCGATCATCGTACGGGCTTTCCCCAAGGTTATTTCTCAATGGCCTTGCGCGGGGTTGGAGGGGTTGCTGGACTGTGGCAGCCATTCGAAAAAACCTAGCCGGAGCTAAATCCGGGCGGCCTGCCTTCCAACTGCGCCACTCACCCGGGCGCTCTCCACCAGGTTGTAGCGACACAGCGTGTGATCCAGATCGAAGCCGATCACTTCGCAATCGGCCAGCGAGAAGAACTGGGCCATGGCGGCAGCGGCAGTGGCGGCGGGAACTAGCAAGCGCGCGGTTTCCTTCCCGCGTTCCGCGAGGAAACTGCAGCTCCGGCTCTGCGTGAATAACTGGTGATGCGACGGCAGCGGCCGTTTCCTGCAGAGGCTGATCTCTCGTCTTGCTTCGCCTCACCTTTCCTTTCCTCCAAGGCCTGGAAGCTAGAGATCCGGCGATGGCATTCAGAGCTAGAGTTGAGCTGATCGTATTACTTCCAACTAGCACGAACTCCGCGAGTTCTGGAAGAGAAAGTAGCTGAAACGCTGGTCAGGGTTTCATTTGCAAGCAGAACCGGATTTAAATGTTCATTGCTGGAGTAAACGGTGCATTGGGCGGGATGCATAGCCCTCTATTCATGACAGACCTTTCAGATAAGCTATACCTCACATTTTTCCACTTCAGAGTAGTTGAAAATTGGAACAAGACCCTTGAAGCTTAGCTTGTTCCTATCTGCCAAATTTACCCAAGTAGACCACTGGTGTCTTCTTGTTCGTATTCACAACCAAAATTCAGAAGTATACTATCATCCAACAGTAATAAAAATGAAGATGTACACTTAGAATGAACTTTTTATTTTGCTATTTGACTTGCGTGTTGCGAGTAGAAGATTTAAAATTTAATTTTTTATTGACACATATTTAATGAGTAACTCAAAACATTTACTCGGTTACTCATATGAGTAAATGACTTACAATATATAAAATGCATTCTGCAACAGAACAGTTAACAGTCAACTATTAAACACCATTACCCCAAGTAAGATCTTATTGTCTAAATGCCCTCTGGAAAAGGATTGTCTGCCATATTTGTGAAGGGCAGAAGGATGGGACCACACAGACTTCAAGAAAACTATGCTTCAAGTTCAGAGAGGGGTCTGCCATTAAGAATATTGTTTTCTGGGTCCAGTCACACAGTCTAATCTTTTGGGCACCCAGAACACTTTCTGCTAAATTATATAATGTAAATTTTACCTGCAGAAGATAACTTGAAGGTAACGTTGGCCACCAGGACCTTGAATGGGGCCAGAATCTATCGGTAAGCAGTGCAGCTGCTATAGAACAGATCTTGAGTTAACCAACTAATATTGGCAGTCAGATAGGCAGCTGCATTTTGTGCCAAGTTGTCTTCAATGTCAACTGTGTGTACAATGGAATTGACAGAAACATCCAACAAGTTGTGCTTCTTGCATTTGGAGACTGAAATGCTAAAACTGGAAATAGGAAACAGAAAAATGTACTTGGACTGTGTGGTCTAGGAAATACAAATGAGATATAACCGCTTACTAGTTCCTGGTCAATTCAGTTATTAGTGCTTCATTGCCATCATAATTTTCAAACAACCAAAACAATGGCTATATACATGGCTATCACCAGGCAGAGCCCACAGAAATCTTAACTGATTTTAATGCCTGTAAAGACATTAAAGATAGAAGCAGGACCAGAAAAATATTCCAAATGATTTCCAGTCTAAGAAATAGGTTCCAACCTTAAATTGGTGTTCTAAAGGAACATCAGTGGACAGTAGTGACTGATTCAAAGCAGTTGAAAGAAAAATGATGAGAGTACTAAAATTCTGTCCAGTAGAGATGTCAATATCTTAACTTCCTAGAAAATCTAAGATACTTCAGAAGATATTTAGAAGAACCTTTATTCTTGTAAATAGGGAATATCTTCTAAAGTATCTTAGATTTTCTAAGGAATTAATGTGTTAAGAAGATGATGATAGATCAGCATTCTGATCATTATGAATTAAATGGCTACAGGAATTGATGGAATATCCATAGAAATATGGCAAGCAATGGAAGAAGAATCAGTAAAGCTAACCAAACTTCCAGTAAATCTGGAGAACAGTAGTGGCTAAGTGGAAGAGCTTAGCCTATATATCAATTCAGAAAGAGAGAAAGAGATTTAGCAGATTGTTCAATCTATCACATATTTTCCTTAATTTCACATAGCAACATAATTTTTAGGGTTATCTAACAGATTAGGGCCCTACATGGAAAAAGAAATGGCAGAAGTTCAAAGTGATTTTAGAAAAGCCAGAAGTACACGAGATATTGCTGAAGGATGCCCAGACAACTGAAGAAGCAAAAAAGAAGAAAGAAAAAGAAAGAAAAAAAGAACGAATAAAAAAAGAGAAAAAGATCTACTGATTATACAAAGTTCTTCAGTTGTGTTGACCAAGTCAAACTTCAGAATCTCCTTTGGAAAGTGGAAACTTTGGAATATTTTCTTGTTCTCATTTGACACCTGTACACATGTCAGAGAGTCATAGTTCACTATGGTGAAACAGACTGGCTCCAGTTTGGCAAATGAGTAAGACAAAGCTGTATATTCTCTTTGTTCAGTTTATGTGTTGAATATATATTGAGGGAAACTGGAAATTAAAATTGGAGGAAGAAATGTTGTTAGCCTCTGCCATGGTGATGACACTAGTCTGATAGCTGAAAATGCAAATTATTCACAAGCTGTCATAATAAAAGTCAAGAAGTGCAGTAAAAATAGTATTCAGTCTAAAATATAAACTGAACCAGATTAATGATAACAAGTGCAGCAACCACCTTTAGAACTGACAATTAAGTGCTAAATAGCTTCTGCCTTTTACAATTTACTATCAACAGCAAAGGAACCAGCAGTCAAGAAATATGCTACAAAATAACACTTGGCTATTTTTTTTAGAGTAGCAATGCAGGCCTTGGAAAAAATACTCAAATATTGCGATGTGCTTGTACCTACAAAGATCAGATTCATGTAGGCACTGGTGCTCCTTGTGGGTAATTATTGGAAGGAAGGATAGTTGGACTTTAAAGCAGCAGGACCAAGAATATATCAACCTTTTTGAACTATAGTATTGAAAAAAAGACTCCTAATAATACCATGGACAGCCAAGAAACGGATGGATCATCAAACAAATCTATCCAGAGTTAAAAGTACAAACAATGAAGCTCAAATTACTATATTTGGGTATCAGGTGAAGATCTATCTCCCCTGAGAATTCCATCATGCTGGGAAAAGGAGTAGAAGAAATAGGCAGCAGCTCCAGGCTCAATTACAATGGTGATAGCTGTGTCGTTGGTATATTTAAGAGCCAGTTTGGAAGCATCCTGGATAAATCTTAACCATGTCATTTCTAAATTTATTTTCATTAATCCTGGTAATCAATTAAGTACTATCAAGTCATTTTATCCTGGATAAACCTTATCCATAAACCTTATCCAGGATAAAATGATTTGATAGTACTTGATTATTGATGAAAATAAATTTAGAAATGGCCATGATCTCTTCAACGTATTCTGGTCCAGGAAAGGAAGCAATTGGAGGAATCTCCTGAAACATCAAAGGGTCTCCCCACCATGGTTTCCACCACTATTCTAATAGGAGCCAAGGGTCCAGGAGAAACTCAAGATTGCACACCATTTCCTTCATGGGAAGTGCAACTCCACATGGGACAATAAACATCTACGATACAACAGTAACTTCATATTGCTGCTATTCAGCTGCAGAATACATATGTTGTGGTCCATAGGCAGCCTGCGGAGACGGCAGCAGAGTCGGATAGTGGGGAGGAACATAGGCCAGTCCAGGAGTCTGGGGAGGAATCGGACGAGGATCCTGCGTCTGATATAGAGCTGGGGCCAGGGCTATCTGGGAGTTATGTGCTGACTCTATAGCCTCCAGAATCTGATAGCAGCGAGGCAGAGGAACAAGGGGAGCCTGTTCCCAGTTTGCATATACGCAGAGCTGCCAGAAGGCAAGTAGTTAAGATAAATGGGGTGACTCAGGAGTAAGGCTTGGAGGTAATTGGCCCTCCCACAAGACATAAAGGAGGAGCAAAAGGACATGAATCTTTGCAGAAAGCAACATTGTTCGTACTGGTCGGTTTGAAACCTGAAGCTCAATGTTGAATTTTCGTTCCATTTTGGCCTTCTATAACTAATTGGACATTTAGTTGTTGGCAGCATTTCAAGGAAAATAAAAGTGCATGCTTGTCAGACTTATCTTGAAGTACTTTGGCAGACTTCCATGGGACTATTTACAAACTGTTTGGGACTCGTAGGCTGTGAATGACTAAAATTCACAGCCGTTGAAATAAAGAAAAAGGTTTTGGGACTAACGTGTTTATTAGTGTCTCCATAAGCCTTGGTCAGAATAACATATGCAATGAGGAATAATGCTTCTGTTGATTACTCCATGCCAGGCAGCCGCTAACTGGACATGAATCTTGCTGGAATAGCTTGAGCCCAGCATTTAAATAGCTCTACCATAACTGGGCTACAAAAACCCAGATTACCACTTGATGGCAGCAAAGAATGATTGGATTTTGCAGATCAGATACAGTAGTCAGATACTCAGAAACAGATCAGTGGTCAAATACCATTTTGTAAATAGTTTACATACTTTAGCTACGCTCTACTTTTTGCAGGATAAAATCCAGCAAATGCATTTTAGGCTAATTAATGAAACATTAAAACCCCAATCCTCTGACATTTCACTTGAGGCAGAGATAAAGATATAATTATGAGTCATATATTCAATGACATACTTAATTATATGTTTTCAATTACAGACCTTTATATAATAGGTTATTATTATTATTTGAATGAATGAATGAATAAATGACAAAAGCTTAAATACCCTTAAGACTGATAATGGGATGTATTTCTTCTGTGATGTGATAAATGTTTGTTGGAAACTGAACAAAAAGAACTAAAAAAAGCCAATTTCTTCAAAAGAATATTAGAACACTCAAATGAGCTAGCTTATTTTGCTTATGATGCCAAAACTTTAGTTTCTTTTATTTTATTTATAAAGTTTATTGGCCACCCATGTTACCACAAGTGTCTATACAGATTCTTAGTCATGGTTGTCCCAAAGGTGCTTTTTCAAGAAGCAACTGGACTTTCCGGAAATCAGGAAGTCCAGTTGCCTCTTGAAAAAGCACATTTGGGATCTTAGCACAAGGTATCTCTGGATGGCTTACAATCATGAAAGATTCTGTGTGTGTGTGTGTGTGTGTGTGTGTGTGTACACACAAACACACACACACCTGAATTGAGGATGGCAAGAGGGAAATATATACTCTATGTTTGCGCTACAGCCATAATTTATGTCATCTCAAAGGTCAAAAGCAAAATTACATGGACAAATGCAGAACCTTTATATATAATCAGCAACTCAGGCCTTAGGCAAAAATTGAATTTGGGGAATTTCTGGCCTCCAATAGCCTAGCCTTTTATCCAGCAGCTTACATTTTTATCCATTAAATTAAACAAGCTCTCTGAAGGAAATCCATTTTGTAACTAAAACAACAAATCTAGGTAACATTAGTATAGGAGTCAAATAACTGTTCTGAGGAATTCCTGCAATAAAATAGCAAGCTATAATAAAGGTAAAGGTTCCCACATCCCACATACGTGTTAGTCGTTTCTGGCTCTAGGGACCAGTACTCATCTCCATTACAAAGCTGAAGAACCAGCACTGTCCAAAGATGTCTCCATGGTCATGTGTCTGGCATGACTAAACACCGAAGGCGCACAGAATGCTGTTACCTTCCCACCAAAGTGGTCCCTATTTTTCTACTTGCATTTTTACATGCTTTTGAACTGCTAGGTTGGCAGAAGCTGGGATAAGTAACAGGAGCTCACTCCGTTTCGCGGTGCTACGGATTCGAACCGCCAAACTGCTGACCTTTCTGATTGACTAGCTCAGTGTCTTAGCCACTGAGCCACTGCATCCCCTTAACCCTTGCACAACACAATTTCCTTTATAGCACCCACAAACAGTGATTAAGCAAGTCATTGCTTGCTGCAGTGTGTGGACAATGTCACCACCCCCTTTGTTGCTGCACCTGATACGGTTTGCCTATAAAGTTAAAATTAATAGGAAACACCTACATTCATTCTTTGTTTTGTTTTTAGATGCTTTCCAAGAAGGACATGCAGGTGGTCTTTTACTTTTGACTTATAATGGAGTCTGTTCATTATGGTTGCATATGGTGATGACCATTAAGTGAAACTTCTCCCTTAATATTTCCCCATCTCTAATCTCCTTGATCCAATTGTTATTGGATCATTAAGTGAAGCATGGAGAGCTTCAGAGATGGGGGAGGTCAATGGAGGATTAGCACAGGTCCAGGCCCATCCCCCCCCCCCCCGAGGCACTTGGTGCTCTGCTCCCTTGTACCTCAGGGTTCCCCAGGGTCAGCTGGCTCCCAAAATGAGATGTTTGTGGAGTTTCTGGAGACTCCTTTAAAAAACAGAGTTCCCTAGAGAGTCTCATGAGAAGTACTACCTGCTAGGAGAGGCCAGCAGCTGAGCTTCATATTACCTCATATTGCATTACCCGGGTTCTTCTGCAAAAACAAAAAGGCAAGTTGGGTGTTGCTGGGCTCTGGAGCTGGGTGAGGAGGACGCCAAGTCCTTGAAGTCCTTTGGATGGCCAGATGAGAAATAGTCCTCACCCCTCCATTTGCTGGTCATTTCTGCTGATTGACTTTAGGCTCCCTTGCCTTAACACCCTCTGCTAAAAACCTAAGGGATAGCAATAGCAAAAGCACTTAACCTTATACGCTGCTTCACGGTGCTTTTACAGCCCTAAGTGGTTTACAGATTCAGCCTATTGCCCCCAACAATCTGGCTCCTCATTTTACCAACCTTGGAAGGATGAAAAGCTCAGTCAGTCTTGAACCTGGTGAGATTGGAACTGTCAAATAGCAGTCAGAAGAAGTAGCCCGCAATACTGCATTCTAACCACTGTGCCACCACGGTGGGATGGATGGGGAAGATGTTTTTTTTTTTTTTACTTCAGAATCCCTGTAGTCAAATGTAAAGATGAACAATGGCGGGGGAACTGCAGCAGCCATTACTTTGAAAGAGGTCATAAGCACCTTTTCTGGGGTGGGGGTGGGGATATTCTGTCATAACTTTGAACAGCTAATCCTAGATCCATTCCAAGTTGATTTCCTAACCTGGACTAATTCGATACACCTTGTAAACTGTAGCCTCCCTCAATTCCAGTAGAAGAAGATTCAGATTTGTTCCTCTCTAGCCTTGGAGAAAATAAATGATTTTTTTAATGAGGCATAAGACGGAACCCTTCAAACCAGGCAATTTGAATGTATTAATTAAAAGTATTTCTATTATATACCAGCACTGTGTACACATTTTGAAAAGGTGGTCTCTGCAATAGGATTACAATCTGAAATATTTGGTCCACAAAGGAGAAGATGATGGAGAAAGAAGAACAGTAAAAGAAATCCCAGTTCTGAACGTTATGATTCTTATACAGGTTTCATGATGGAATGGCTGCTGGCAAAGTCAGATTTAGGAAAGTGCCCAAGGCAGCTGGCAGAAATGATAAAATAGCCTTGCTTCTGCTTTTCCCCTCTTCTCTACAGCTACATTATAATGGCAGTGGGTTAAATGATTTAAATGCAGAACATACAAACCGGCTTAGGTAATTGGTAGCATTGGTTAGTATTCATTTTGCAAATGCAGTTCGGTGTTCTCCGTAACATCATCTAAAAGTAAACCTGATAATAATGGATATTTACTCAAGGATATTTCAAAAAGTAAATGCAAATTAAAAAGAGTCTCACATAGCAAAGGAAGCCATTTTATTACTGCTTTCCCAAATACTATTGTAAAGTATGGCGCCAATTAATGTGCAAATAAGTGTTATATATTCCTGAAATGCAACTGTTTCAGCTATATTAGAACTGTGATTTAATTAGGCACACATATACAGACAACACATTTAAAAAATGCATTCAAGGTTTTTCCTCCATTAAACCAACGTCTAATTTGTTTATGCAATTGTTGTCCCTTGCTTAGTCAAGAAAAGCATGTTTTAGAGCTGTGTTAATTATTATAGTTATTTTGTATAAGTAAACAACCTAAGCTGATATTGTGTTAAATGGAATAGGGTTTATTGGAATTAGAGGTAATGTCAGGCTTTTATCAGGAAAATGTTTGTAAAGAATGCACACCGATAAGCCACAAACTGTGCATTTAAAACAACTTAAAATGCTATAATTTTCAGCAGAGTATATGCACAATGCTAACAGCAGTAAACACTACATAGAAATCTGAACTCTTGAATTGCTAACAGTTATTACATTTTTGCATAATCCATTTAATTATGTTTCGTTTAAAGTAGCAATTCAGGCCACCCAGTTCTTATGTTCAAGAAGAATAATCAAAGAACTATAATCCCATGTCAACATATAAGGCAAATGGGAAAGCCTTCCATATGAACAATAGATAATGCAATTGTACAAGGAGTTTCAAATTGAGTAGAGCAGTATTTCTCAACAAGGCAACTCTAAGATGTATGGACCTTCCCTAGTCAGGGGAAAATAGGAGGTTTTCCTATTTTGGTTTTTCTATTTTTTCCTATATGTTCCCTGCCTTGAGTTATTTATAAAAATAACTCAAGGCAGGGTTAAAAATCTAAAATAAAATAAAATAAATAAATACGTATTTTGGCACAATTCAACATCCTTGTAAGTACTGGTGCTCCCCCACTGCCCAAAAGGTAGAACCACTCATTAGAATGATATTACCACGTTTCTTATATAATAAGGCCGCGTCTTATTTTTTTTTGAGCCCCGAAAAAATGGCTAGGGCATCTTTTGGGGGTGAATTAATTTCTCCCCTCCGCGCACCCTGGCCTAGGGTGCCCCGCAATCAGAGATCTTCACCACCAGCCACTCCTAACGGCCAATCATGGCTGAGTGTGGAGGGCTCCCTATCCCCGCCAAGCGCCTTTGCTGCAGACCTGGGTCAGCAGGTGGGAGGTGGGGATGTCCGCCGGCAGCGTTTCAGCTGCTTCTCAGGCCTCCATAGCTTCCACGGTTCCCGCCGGTGCTGGCACCTCTCTCGCCAGTGCCGTCTCCAACAATAGCATCTGAGTTGCTTCCGTTTTTCCCCCGTACCCATAACAACAGGAAAAAAAATCATTTTGAGGTACCTGGGAGCACCGTGCACCGCGTTTTGGTTTAATCCCGAGTGGCTGGGTGGGCGTGAGAAGAGCCAAGCGAGCGTCTCTGCTGCTGCTACCCTTGGTGCTCCAGCCTCGAGCTCTGCAAGTTTCCAAAAGTCCCGGTGCACAGCCCGTTCCTGCATTTCAAGCACGCCCAGGCCGAGCTGCAGCTGTCCCTCTCTCACCAGCGCTGTCTCCAACAACAGCGGCAGCAGCGGTGGGAACCATGGAAGCATTTCAGCTGCTTCTCGGATGGGGGAGCCGTCTCCGTAACTTCTATGGTTCCTGCCGCTGCTGCCACTGTTGTTGGAGATGGCGCTGGCGAGAGAGGGACAGCTGCAGCTCAGCCTGGGTGCTCTTGAAATGCAGGAACGGACTGCACACTGGGACTTTTGGAAGCTTGCAGAGCCTGAGGCTGGAGCACCAAGGGTAGCAGCAGCAGAGACGCTCGCTCGGCTCTTCTCACGCCCACTCAGCTGCTCGGGATTAAACCAAAACACAGTGCGCGGCACTCCCAGGTACCTCAAAATATTTTTTTTCCTGTTGTAACGGGGATGGGGGGAAAGCGGGAGCGACTCAGACGCTGTTGTTCGAGGCAGCACTGGCGAGAGAGGCGCCAGCACCAGTGGGAACTGTGGAAGCTATGGAGGCCTGAGAAGCGGCTGAAACGCTGCTGACAGACATCCCCACCACCCGCCTGCTGACCCAGCAAAGGTGCTTGGTGGGGGTAGGGAGCCCTCTGCTCTCTGCCATGAATGGCTGTTAGGAGCGACTGATGGCAAGCGTAGCTGCCCACGGGGCACTCCTAATGGCAAGTTCTCCCCCCGCCTTCCCCCCCAATTTCACATGTTTTAAAATAGGCCTAAATTTGGGGGGAGGGGCTTAATTTCATTTTATGCCTAGAAAACATACTGGGTCTTCCTATGGGGGGGCGTATTGTTGGAGAAACATGGTAGCTAGATAGAATCAAATAGAATTGAATCAGAAAAATGGAATGGCATGGAATGGAGTAGAGTAGAATTGAATTGAATTGAATGAATGAATTATTTCAATAGTTCCAAGCAAGTTCCACACCCATTTGTGCTGTTCAAGTGACCCTGAGGGCACAGATACACCCCCAAGTGTTCTCAATGATTCTCAGAGTGCTAACAACCAGATGACTGCAAGGACTATACATCCTTTCATTCTTTACTGTTCAGAACTGAAGAAGCTTCTTGGATGAGAAGTGAACTCTTCAAGGAAAAACAAAGAAAGCCAAGTTGCCTTTTGAAAAAAACATCTTTGAGATAACCACGACCCAGATGACTGAGCATCTCCATAGACATTAGAACTATAGTACTCCAATGTACAAAAATTATCTGGCCTTCTCTTCTCCAAAGGCCATCTGGAGATACATAGATGCTCAGTGCACATTTTTCTTTCTTTCTTTTTTCTTTTCGGAAAGTGAAAGAGGAACAAAAAGTGCAGCTCATTAGAGAGTGGCTGAGATAAAAACTAAACTAGGTAAACAGCAGGAACCTTAGTGGGAGTGCCATCGACTCTGCCAATATTACCAAATGGGTAGCCGAGCCTTAAGGCAACACAGTGTGGCAGCTAATATTGTATAACTATAGCTTTGAAGTTTTACACCATGTTAACAGTTCTAGATCTCATTATATTGTAAAGCCAGGCTATTGCTATGATTTCATTAATTTATACTTGCTTGTAAATGAACCTCTCAGAGCACTGAAAACATGCTGTTGTAATGTAAGCATCTTAGACAATCAAGTTATTAGCTGAATAAAAGAATAGGTATAAAATATTTCTGATTTTAGATGAGAAAAAAACTGTCTCTAGTGTTTGAGTCTGAAGATTCTGAACAATTATAAGCTGGAATTCCATGTGTATTGTAATGTGTATTGTTAGCCTTGCTACTGATCTCGAAACATATTCACAATGCAAGTAGCAGAAAACAGGATTTATCACATCTATTCATTATGTTAATAAGGATTTGGGGAATAAGTTTTCAGAGTGAAAAAAAAAATGACTCAGATTTTTTGATGCCCTACAATGAAAGAGTATTTACAATGCTATGAATTTGGATGCTCTAGTTACTATGAAAGGATTGTATACTCCAGTAAACTAATGAGAGGTCTGCTTAGCAAATTAACTAACAAAGAATAATGTCCCCTAAAGACTGCAATTCCTCCTTCTCGTCTTTGAAAATAAGATTTCTGCTTTTTATTGATGAGGATAGAAAAACGTTTCAGAGAGAGTTCAGTCTTTGTTCTTTCTAAAGATATTATGCAGTCACAGTTGATTTGACTGCACAGGGCTTTTTTTTTTTTTTGCTGTCTACTATGCTTGGTTTTTTCATAAATAAAACATATGTAGTATGGTTGTATATAATTCAAAAATAATTTGAAAGAAATGCTTTGGACCTTGCATGCACACAGCACTTTCCTGCCACCTCATTAAAACATCAACTACTGTTTAAAGAATCGATTCATTAAAGTTGGCATGATTCTGAAAGAGTAAGCAGAATGAATCAGAAAGATCAAAGTTTCCAGCAAAGAAGGAAGAGACTGTTCTGAAGTTCTTCAGAGTGGAAGTATTTCAAGAAAAAAAGACTAGTTTTGCAGTGAGTTTATGTTCACAACTCTGGAGTTGATCATAAAACAATTCAGCTTCTAATTTCTGTCAATGTCAAGGGAATAGGGAGGTTCAGGGAAATAGGGAGGTCTAGAGGAGATTTCAAACTGTCTTAAAGCCACTATGTGTAAGCATCCTAAAACTACTTATACAGTTTATAACAGCATTCAGTAGAGGAGATTTTGGAACTCACATATCTTCATTTAAATATATATTTCGCCTTTTCAACCACATATGTATGAATTGCTCGGTGGGTTACGTACATAGAAAATTGAACAAATCCCAGTTCTGTTAAGTACCAACCTATGTCTAAAATATGGGACATTTTGATGTGGACACAATTATTTATTAAAAATGCGACACTTTTCAGTCCAAAGGCCCATCATTCTGTAGAGGAATTTTGACCTGCAAATAATTTAGATGCTAAAATGTATTTTAACAGGGCAGTGATATTTTTACAGGAAAATTGACATAAATGGATACTCCACAATTGTGATATTAGAGCCATATTATGATCTTACTTAAGGTGTACTACATCATATATCTGGCATTGAGTGATCTATATTCTTAGATAATAGATGTAATTGTGGGCATGCAGAAATTATCTTGTCTCTTCTCCTTTTTCTGCTGCTTGATACTAATGTTGTCTTGAATTCTGTTTTCAATTAACTTGTTTTCTGAGTTTTCTTTTATCATTGCCAACCATATCTGTCATTATTTAGAACAGGAGTGGATGGAAGGAATTGTTGGGGGCAATAGGCTGATACTTTAAATAGCATAGAGCGGGCTGTAAAGTACTGTAAAGCGGTATATAAGTCTAAGTTCTATTATTATCCTGGTGGCAGAAAGTTTAAGAAGGTTATACTAAATGAAGCCTTTCAAGAATGCAAGAGGTTTCCATGAGCTGCACAATGGCTCTGTGACTTTGGAAAAGGTATGTCATGAGATGCTGAATGTAGCCTCCAAGTATCATTTTGAAAGAAATATCAATAAGACTATCATGCAAGCACTTCTGGTACATAATAAAAAACAAACTGTATTGATCTTCTTAGATGTAGAAAAAGCCTTTGACAATTTGAGCTGGGATTTCTTGTTTAAGATTCTGGAAGATATGAATTTTGGACAGAACTTCATAAAATGGATGAGATCAATCTACCTCACAGAAAGCACAAATGATTGTTAATGGAGATCTAACAAAGCTTGTGAGATACAAAAAGGAACAAGACAGGAATACTGACTGTTCTTTTCTGGTTTATATAGAATACAGATATAGGACAGATGAGAAAACTGAGGGAGTAAAGATTAAAAAAGAAACATTGCAGATGATGGTGTTGGTTCTAGAAGATTCCTTAAAATGAATTGAAATATGAATGGACACATTAAAGGAATATGGTGTTTAGCAAGTTTTAAGATTAATAAACAGAAGATGAAGATACTAACTAAAATATGTAAATGGAAGATCAAACAGAATTGATAAGCAAATTAAGTTTTAAGTTTGAAAAGAATGTAAAATATGAGGGTATCCTTAGGATAAATATAAATTGTATGTTAATTCAAAATATGTTAAGACATGGAATGAAGTTAAAAACATATGTTAATATGGGAGGAACAACAATTTTCATCGCTGGGGAGAATTTTTGTAATGAAAAATGAATGTCTTGAATAGTATGACTTTTTATTTCAAAAGTTACTGTTTTGACAACTGGTACACCATTTAAAGAGTGGCAGAAGTTATATCTAAAGTTTGTAGGGGAAAAAAGCATGAGTTAAATACAGTATAATGTACTACAAGAAGCAAAAGAAAGAGAGGGTTCACCAGATTTCAATGTGTGTTTTGCAGTTTGCTGTTAGTTTGGATGAAACAGTAAGTGTTGCTGAGAAACAAAAGACTTCTATAGTTAGAAAGATATGATCCGAGATTTGGGTGGCATGGGTATTTGTGGTACAACAAAAACAAAGTCAATGTTTATTTTTTAAAAACCATTATGTTAGGCATGCCATATTGAGAATATGGAATAGATATAACTCCAGATTGTGCCTGAAAACCCCTTTGTGCCTCTCAGCACAAAAAGCATATTGTAGATGAGAAATAATAGGAAAGTACAACTGGCTAATTTGTGAACTAGAAATTTGTCAAGGGGGAATGTAAAATAAAATCAAGAGAATAACTGGTGGCAGAGGATATTGAAAGTTGAAACAGAAGTATGCAAATGAATGTCTGATAAAGTAGGCTAAAATTTTGGTTATAATATACAGATGAAACAATGGAAAATATGTGACTGAAAGAATTGAAATTTACACTATGTTATCATCTTAAATAGAATTTTTATAAAATGAAATATGGCATATGTCACCAGAGAAATTGAGTAGAATGTATAAAGGTGCTTAAAATTTATTTTGGAAATAGAGAGAGATGTTTTGCCATGTTTGGTGGACTTGTAAAAAAGTTAGAAAATTCTGGATTCAAGTACATATACTGATTCAGAGGATTTTAAAGATTACTATAGAATTGAAAACCAGAGTTTTTTCTTTTGTGATTGACAGACAAACAATTGCAAGCATATCATGGAACTTTGTTTTTGTACATGATAACTGTAGTGAGATTATTGTATGGATCTGGACAGAAAAAATGGGCATTGACCACAGAGGAGGAATGGTTAGTTAAAATGAGAGCTGGATCTTGCTAAGATGTTTAAACTGACTTACCTGGTCAGGAAAAAAAAACCCCAATAAACCACATTTATTGCTGACTAGAAGCCTATTATAAAATGAACATACTGTATGATTTATGGTTTTGATAATTAGAATAGAAAGAAGAAGGGTACACTGTAACCAGAGAGTAAGAAGTAATTTTATGCCTGTTATAAAGAAAATTGAAAGCTACTTCTTTGTATCTTTTTTCTTTTATATTTTCTTTTACTTTTTCCTACTTTTAGTTTTCTTTTTTATTTCTTTTTCTTTTTTTTACTCTATGTTAGTTTGCATTAGTTTTTATTTTGTTTTTAAAACATTCAATACAATCATATAAAAGAGAATTCATTCCAAATATGATAATAACAGCACATTTATTTATATGGTACTATGATTTTGCAGATTGTTTTATTTGTGGTATGCAGAACAGAAGGGAAAATACGCCACTCTCTGTGTAATAAAAGAGAGGCAGAAAGAGGAGAAACCAGGAAGTTCGTACAAAAGAAGTTTGTCCACATTTCAGCTTATTAACACAAAAGGGCAGTCTGATTGGTTATTCATTACCAGGAGTGACACGGTTTTGGTCTCTCTGCAGTAAGCTACAGTATATCTTTGAGTTATTAGGCGGAAGAAAGGTAGGGAGATTTAGCTGGAAAAAAAAATCTGTTCTGCTTCTGTTTGCTTATTTTAGCTTTTTTTTTGGCTCCCAAGAGAATGGCTCAGGTCTCTCTGAATGATCAGAAGAGGAAGTGAAAAATTCCCCTGACACGAAGATGAAGATTTGCTTTTCATTACTCAGGTTTCAATCTTGAGTGAGTAGCCACAAGACGAGGAAGAAACTCTTGGGGAAGACTTCTTATTTTTAGAAATTGAGAGGAAAGAAGTCCAAGTAAAAGATCTTCCCCAATCCCAGCAAAGCCTCTTGGCTTTTATCTTGTTCAAAGGGATCGAAGGATGAGTTTGGAAATGACAGATAATGAAAGAAAAAGCTTTCAAGGATTTGTGAATGCTTAACGGGGAGGACCAGAGAAAGAGAGAGAGAGGGGGAAAAAAGAAAGAAATTGAAGAAATTGAAGCTAGCAAGTAAGAGGAGCCACAGCATGGGGAACTGCTGCCAGAAGAATTGTGCAAGTCTGGAGTCCTACGTGCTTTGGCTTTTCAAAGTTTGTGATTGCAGGTCAGGAGGTAAGACGGCGACAGGCGATGATACAAATGGCTCTTCGGTAGGACCAGTGATAACACCTCCACTCAGAATGGTAGAACAGAGCTGCAGATTTATTGCCTTGTTTCCTTACCAAGCCCGGACTGAGGATGATCTGAGTTTTCAACCTGGAGATAAGCTTGAAGTGCTGGATACCTCTCAGGAGGGCTGGTGGTTTGCAAACCTGCTTGTGGAGAATGGTCTTGCCAGGCCTGGACAAAAACTGCAAGGCTATATCCCAGCTAACTATGTCGCTCCTGACCAGAGTATTGAAGCTGAACCGTAAGTTCCGATATAGAGGTAGAGCTGGAGCTAGAGGAAATACAGGCAGTCCTCAGCTTACGACCACAATTGAGCCCAAAATTTATGTTGCTAAGTGAGAACATTGTGAAGTGAGCTTTGCCCCATATTATGACTTTTCTTGCCACGATCGTTAAGTGAATCTGGCTTCCCCATTGGCTTTGCTTGTCAGAAAGTTGCAAAAGGTGGGACACTGCAACCGTCATAGACGTGAGTCGGTTGCCAAGCGACTGAATTTTGATCATGTGACTATAGCATGCTTCAATGGACATAAGTGTGAGAAATGGTCATAAGTCCTTTTTTTCGGTGCCATTGTAACTTTGAACAGTCACTAAGCAAACCGTTCTAAGTCGAGGATTGCCTGTAGATTTCTAGATAATGTACTGTATTGCAATCACCAAACAGACAAATAGTCTTGGGGAAATGGCCATATGTATGTGAAGCTAAATATATGGAGAATGCCCTTTTGAGAAACCAGAAGCAGCCAAATGTTGTTGTGGGGCTTTTGGCTAACATGACATTTGTGTAGACCTAATTCATCCATTATTTTCAACAGAGATTGGGACTGGTATTATATTAATCGTATATACAAATTGATTTTGGGTTTGTTTTTTTTTAAATATTAATGTTTCCCTTTCTCAGAAAGAATTTATTTCTTAATGAATTACTATGTGTGGATAGGTATGTGCAGATGTACTCTTTGCTGCTTTAGAGATGAAATACGGAGTAAACAGGACAAATGGAATCTCTTACACACCTCATTTAACAGTAGCTACTGAGGTACCTAGATAGCAATAAAGAGAACCCCTTCTGGAAGGTGTGGATTTTTCCTTCCTTGAACAGACTTTCTGGGCTGCAAAACTCTTTGGTTTTTGTTTTCCTGCCATCATAACTTGAAAAAGTTAATTGTCGCCCCGGGATCACCCAAAGGCATGAACAGAGCAATTTTCTATTTAGCTGTGACTTGGAGGCATACTGCCGAAACTGAGTGGCTTTTAAAGCGGGAATACAATATCTAGGCCATTTAGAAAGTGAAACATTCCAGATCTCCTCAGTTTTAGGATTGCTATTTTAATTATTCAAATATTTAGAAAACTAGTTTGGCAATGAAGACTGGTGAGACTTAATTGCAGCTTGATTGCTCCTTGTTTACCTTAGTCCACAAAGTTTGAGGTTTTATTTGCATGCATAGATAAATCAGGGCTCTAAGTTCCTTATTGCAATTTGCATTCATTATTGAATGAAGAAATATGTGCTGAACAAAATTGTCTTACTACAGGGAGTTTTAAGAAGTGGATATGATTCACTGGTGCATGTCTCCTCTGATTTTAAGGGCATTTGAGGATTTAGGTGCTGTGCATGTCTGTGTAGTCAACTTTATACACTAAAATAAAAACAAATGTCTTTTAATATTATTAAAAAGTAATGCATTGTATCATAAGTCGTGGCATAAGAACTAAAGTCATAGAGAAAGGGGAAAAGTAATTTCCAATTTTCTTCAATAGAGTTACAGAAACGAAATAGATTAACTTCTTGCTTTAAAATTCATGAGCAGTCATAAGTCAAGAACTATCTCCAGTCTGCTAAATTTGAGCAGCATATTACTCCCCAGCTTTTAATTGGGATTAAAATCATTTATACAATCAGTTAACAACAAAAAAACCCCAGCCACTAGAAGTTATGAGTTTCTACTATTTTCATTGGAACAAAGATATGGAGCTGTTTAGCTGCTTGAGTTTAAGCTACCTTCTAAAGAAAAAGATGGGTAGACTGAAATCTTAAGGAAATAAATATAATTTGTTGTCATTATACAGTACATGTTTCAATACTATGTGTGAGCCCTAAGCCAAATGGAGGTCTGGAGCTTTAAGACTTCATAAATCCTGCTCATTGGTCATGCCTCAATCTTCAGCAACCTGTGATTATTATGGCTTCCTGTTATGTAAGCCATAAGTCATGGATATCCACGAATGAGCCTTCTCAGTGTTGCTCCTTTGTTTCTGGAATTCTTTTCTAGAGCAGCATTTCTGAACATTGGCAAATATAGGGTGTGTAGATGTTGACTCTCAGAATTCTGGGAGTTGAAGTCCATACATCTTAATGTTGCCAGCTAAGTTTGATATACACTATCTTAGAGAGATGGATTGGAATTTACTTTGAGAATTGATGTTCTGAGGAAAAGACATTCTATCTCTGAGGGATTTTCATACCAACTTTCTTTTTAAACAAAGTTTTTATTTTTTACAACAAACATACGAACAAAACATAAAAACATAAAACCATCTTTCAATTATATACATACAGTGTGTCAGTTGGTTACAATCTTTTGTGCTATCCTTTTTTTACCATTACTCACAAGTTATATAAATTCTCACCCTATCGATCTAGCTTGTGCTTATATAATATCAATTATTAAACATTCATTTGACTATTTTTCCATCATTTTATACGAGATATTCTAATTTTCATTATGATTTAATCTTATACATTCATCCAATGGTTATATATTTTATATTGTATTCTATATCAATCTATTAACTTTTATTGTAAGGCTTACTAGTCTATTTCTTTACCATGTCTTTTTATCTAACCATTGATAAAATAAATTCCATATCATATAAAATTGTTTATCCTCTTGTTCTCTAATTTCAAATGTCAATTTACTCATTTCGGCACAGTCCATGGTTTTCTTAATAATTTCCTCCTGCATAGGTATTTTTTCATTTTTCCAGTTCTTAGCAAATACAATTCTAGCCGCTGTTAAAACAGGGATTTTCATACCAATTTTTAATCTATGCTACAATTGTACTTTTTAATGTGTTTCCTCCTGGCATATATTTGAATGCTTTTCAAAAGATTACTTACTGCTTTTTGTATATGCTATCTTTCTTGCTCTTTTTCTTCCTCCTCTTCTTCTCCCCTTCCTTTTTTGTTCTCCACATGTTGGTTTCTAAGGATTTTGTAAGATTCCCTGGGAAAATATTTGTTTGCAAGTATGTTCAACTTTAGTACATTTTAAAAATAAAATAAATGAGAAATAAATGTTTTTAATTATTATTATATGAAATAATGCCTTCTTGCTTAACTACTTGGCTGAAGTTAATTCAACACACCTGTTCTGTGCCTCACATAAACAAGATTTTGTTGATATCAGTAGTCTGCTAGGTGTTCTTGCTGTTATCAGAAACATACCAGGTGTGTGTTGCTAGGCTGTTCCAGGAATGTTTGCTGCCAATGGAAGCATCTGCAGACAAATGCATTAGGAAAAAATGCTTATAATGACTTTTTATTCTTAGCACAGTCTTTTATTCCTGGAAAGGAAGTAATACTCTTTACATAATGACCATTTCTGCATGTTGCCAGCTCTCAGATATGGGCTTATCAGTCCAATCTTACCTCAGTTCAGAGGTTAAGCAGTATTGGTCCAGAGAATTCCCTGGGTCCTACTTTGGGTGAGACTGGGAAGGTTAAAAAAAATCCTGAGCAAAGGCAATGGCAAACCTCTTTGTTATTTTTGGTTAGATAAAGGATGTGAGGTCCCCATGCATCCATCAGGATTTGAGTTTGATGCAAGCACATATGTATCTCAGAAACGACCCTTTAAAACTTAGCACCGATTGCAATTGATCCATGACAAGAAAATTACAGAATAATAAATAAGATACATCTGAAACTCATTCATCTCTTGTCATTTGTAATAAAGAGGACCACAATGTGGATGTAAAAAAAATATGGATGTTTTTATGGGAGGTGTAAAGCAACATGCACCTCAAATGCCTAGCTGGAGAAGGCTGTATCTTAGTCTTTTCACACATCAGAGTAGCTAAACAATAAAGTGCTTCTTTTTCACAAAATGCTACAGAAGTAGCTGTAGCACTCATGAAATTGTGTGACTATATTTTTCACTAACATCGGATTTTCATTCCCCTGTGTAGCTGAGGGAGCTCATAACATCCTATTTACACAGTTCCTTTGCTATTGTCTTTATCTAAACTTGAGGGGCAAACCTGGGGAGTCACACAATTTCATGAGTGCTATTCAGAGCTGTTAACGAAGACATGCAATTCACAGGAAGGATGGGCTTATGGATGAATTTCATATCCAAACAAATCTTTTCTAATGCTCCAGAGATTTAGGAGTTCTCAGCAATTAAAAAACATAAAATTACTGTTTGATATGTTTATGATTAAGTTACAAAGTAAATCATGTTATTTAAGGACAGCTGTTGTATCTTTCCTAGCTTATAATATCTATACAATATTGTGAGATAGTATATGTGCAGTGTTGTTTCTCTCTTAAGCAAGGCAATTTCTGCCAAGAGCCCAAACAGATTTATTTATTAGATTTTTATCCTGTCTTTATTACTTTATAAGTAAGTCAAGGCTGTGAACATACATAATATTCCTTTCTCTTTTGGTTTTCCCTGTGAGGTGGGTTGGGCTGAGAAAGAATGACTGGCCCAAAGTCACCCAACTAACTTTCATACCTAAGATGAGACTAGAACTCATGATCTCTGGTTTCCCCGTGGTAAACAACTCTGCTTAACAACTAACTCCCACAGCACTGCCTTATGCCTAAAGATATTTACCCAGGCCTGTATTGCTATTGTTTTTCTCATCTTCTTATCCTTCCTACTACCTTCTCCTATTGGTATTTTATGATTTATTTTATTTATTTATTTTGATTTGTCACTCACTTATAAGCTAACAGGTATAAGTATAAATATGAGTAGGAATACAGGAAATAGGTACGAATAAATGGGGACAATAAGACAGGGACGGTAGGCACGATTGTGAATTTATGCACACTCCTTACAGACCTCTTTTGAATGGGGTGAGGTCAAAGGAGTGAGGGTTAGAGGATGTAACAACAGAGTCAGGTAGTGCATTCCAGGCATTGACCACTCTGTTGCTGAAGTCGTACTTTCTGCAATCAAGTTTGGAGCGGTTTACATTGAGTTTGTATCTGTTGTATGCTCTTGTATTGTTGTGGTTGAAGCTGAAGTAGTCATTGACTGGTAGGACATTGTAGCAGATAATTTTGTGTGCTACGCTTAAGTTCAATCGTAGGCAGCATAGTTCAAGGTTATCCAAGCCTAAAATCTCAAGCCTGGTGATATAGGGTATTCTGTTGCAAGAAGAGGAGTGTAGTACTCTTCTTGTGAAATACTTCTGGACTCGCTCAATTATATTAATGTTTGATATACAGTGCGGATTCCAGACTGATGAGCTGTATTTGAGTATTGGTCTAGTAAAAGTTTTGTATGCTCTAATTAGCAATTCGATATTTCCAGAGGAGAAGCTTCGTAAGATTAAATTTACAACTCTTAATGCCTTTTTGGCAATGCTGTTACAATGAGTTCTGGTGCTTAGGTCATTTGATATGAGTACTCCAAGGTCCTTCATAGAGATAGGATCATCAACGAGGTCATATCCACCTAGTTTGTATTTGGTGTACTGATTTTTTTTACCAATGTGTAGGACAGAGCATTTGTTGGTCGAGATTTGGAGTTGCCAATTGTTTGACCATTCAGACACATAATCAAGGTCACTTTGAAGGACAGTAGCATTGTTGGTGGTGTTGAATAGTTTTACGTCATCCGCAAAGAGGACACAGTTGCTTATAAGGTGATCGCAAAGGTCATTTATATAAAGAGTGTGGGTCCTTGAGGGACACTGCTGTTAACTGGAGCAGGGTTTAATATAGTGCTACCTATTTTTACTATTTATTGCCTGTTTGACAGGAATGCAGTAATCCACTTATGAAGGGATCCGGAAATGCCGTAAGAGTATAGTTTTAACAGTAGTTTTTCATGTACCACTGAATCAAAGGCTTTGCAGAAATCTATGTAAATTGCATCTATAGCTTTACCCTGGTCAAGTAGAGTAGTCCATATGTTTTTTGCAGTGTAGGAATTGAAGATTGTAGGACAATTTTTTCCTGAAACCAAATTGTTTTTGGGAGGCTAGGTTGTTTGACTCTAAGTAAGGATGATGAATTGGTTAATGATTGATTCCATGACTTTGTACGTGACACAACACAGTGAGATTGGTCTATAGTTTTCAGCCAGGCTGGGGACACCTTTTTTGAAGATAGGGATGACCGTAGCTAAGGACCCTAAGTTCGGTAAGGAGCTGGTTCTGAATGATATCTCATATATAATGCTTAGGGGTTCCGCTATGGCAGAGGAGAGCTTTTTGAAGAAGTATGCACATAATCCGTCGGGGCCAATAGATAAGGATGATTTTAGGTTATGTAGTGCCTTTTCCACGTTATCTTCTGTAAAGTCAATATGTAGTTGATCATTACAGCTAGTTGTGGTACGACTAGGAAATGTGGGGCATGAGCCATTGCTGTTTGAAAGACTAAACTGAAAAATGTGTTGAAGAGGTTGGCCTTAATGGCTTCATCTTTGCAGTCTTTCCCATTTGGTCCTTTTAGGGGTGGAATGGTTCTTGAGTCTTTAAGTTTGGTGTTTACAAAATTGTAGAAGGCACGGGTGGATTTTGTACATAAGAGATTTTCCTCTTGCTTGCAGTGGTAATTTGTGCATTCTTCCTTTATCTGTTGGCATAAAGTGTTGTATTGGTTTTTAAAGTTTGTTATGTAGCTAGTTTTGTTTTTACGCCATAGCGATCTCTTTTTTTGATTGGGTAATTTGTTTTTGTTTTGTTTTGGGGGGTTACTAATGGTACATATAGTTTAATGACTCTTTGAAGTTCAAATAAGAATGCATTATAATGGTCTTCTGTAGTATTACAGCTAGAGAACAGAATGTGCCAATCAAGAGATGATAGGTTGGCTTCTATGAGATCATAGTTGGCTTTTTTGAAGTTGTATTTTGAAGATCCATCATTATGATCTTCTTTGTGAGGGCGTAAATTGTTTGAAAAGGATTCTTGTATTTGTAGGCCATCTATTGAGTTTGAGCTGTTGCAGAAGATGAGGTTGTTGAGTCTAGTATGGTTAGTTATAATTGATCCAGTCCCAGTGTAGTAACAGCATTGTACAGAGTTGCATGTATGGGTCCGAATGTACATTCATTTAGGGTCCAATTTATAAGAGGTAGATCGAGGTAACCAAGGAATATAAGAGGGTGTGGGCAAGAGGCAGCACAGTGTTTGCATGAATTATGTCATAATCAGGGGCTCAGTAGCATAGTAAGACGCGAATTGTGGTATTTGATGACAGTTCACAGACAATGGCCTCTGGAAGAGCAAGTTTCTGTGTAATTTGAATTGTTTTTAGATTTAAGGATTTTTTGTAGAAGATAACAACTCCAGCTCCTCTACAGATTTCACAATCTGACCGATAAACGCGATATTCTCTGACTGTGGTAACGGAGTCTGGAAAAGATGCGTTTAATCATGTCTCACAGAAAAATATAATGTTGAATGTGGTCATGCCTAATAAGATGAGGATTTCATGCATTTTGTTTGCGAGACTTCTTGCATTGAGTAGTTATCACTTGTTGTTTGTATCTTACAATGTATGATTGCATCGATGTATGTATGATGACCTTATGATTTATGATCTATGTCTTATCATATGTCAACCTTATGTTGTTTGTGGGTACACTGAAAGCTTATGAACTGGAGACAAATTCCAATCACACTTGGCCAATAAAGAATATTTTAATATTCTAATTATAGACCTGTACCTACATCAGTGCAGATAGTTCTCAACTTACACTCACAAGTGAGGCCAACATTTCTCTTGCTCAGCAAGATTGTTAAGTGAGTTGCACCCCAATTTATGACCTTTTTCCCCAGTAGTAAATTATACAGTTAAGCAAATCTGATTTCCATCATTGACTTTGCTTGTCGGAAGCCAGCTGGGAAGGTTACAAGTGATGGTCACATGACCCAGGAGACTGCAACTGTCATAAGTACATGCCAGTTGCCAAGCAGCTGAATTTTGATCACGTGACCATGGAGAAGATATAATCATTGTACGTGTGAAAACCACTCATAAGCCACCTTTTTCAGTGCTGTTCTAACTTTGAATGATTGCTAAACGCATGATTGCAAGTTGTGGATTACCTGTATATGTTCCTAACAAGAGCTGTGTAGAATCAGCTACTTGGCTAGAGATAGAAATACTGCTGAAGAATCACTCCATGCAATATGAAATGTAGGAATGAGAGAGCCCATACCCAAGAAGTTGATTAAACTATGTCATTCATGAGTAGTCTATGTAGGATCTACCACTACAGTATATCTTCTGTCTTTCCCCATAGGAGAGAGATTGGCAGAGGCAGGAGAAGGGGTCCAAAGGGGAATCAGCTTAGAATCTCTACACAGTCACAAGAGAGCTAAGTTACAACCCCTCTTGAATGCTATTGAACCAGAAGTGGTATTCAGCAGGCTCTGACCAGTTCTGGAGAACCGGTAGCAGAAATTTTGAATAGTTTAAAGCAGGGGTCGACAACCTTTTGGACCTCAGGGACCACCAAACTCATAATTTTAGATCCCAGGGACCACTAAACAGTTCTGTGGTCTAATTTGTGGGTGTGGCTTGGTGGTCATGTGACTGGCTGGGCATGGCTTGTATGTAAATATTATAAATATTGATATAAATATTGATTTTTTTTGTAAAAAAGAGCAACTTTTACCCAAAATCAGGCAAAGCAGGCAGATTGAGTTGCTCACAGAATCATTCAGTGACCTATCTATCTGCCATTGTCTAGCTCAGTCTCTCAAATGTGCTTGCCATGAGTCTGCACTGAATTTGCTTGCAAGCAAACCTTCAGTCCTAAGGGAGGTTCGGCTGTGCTGAGCCGAAGATCTAAAGACTAGCTAGAAAGCAAGAAATCCAACCATTTCCTGCTTCCTAGCTAATCGAAACCTCCCAGCACAGCAGAACAGATGATGGTCGGAAAAAGGAAAAATAGCAATTTAGCAGGCAAGTTTACCCGGTAAGGAGCAAGTGGGTGGGGAGGGTTCCCGCAGGCCATGTGGGCGGCGCAGCCTTGTGTTTCTGCGCAGCCTGGATTAATTGCTTTGTGGGGGTACTCTGGGAGTGAGATTTCTCTGCGGCCCACCAAAATTTTCTCATGGCCCACTAGTGGGCCACAGCCCATCGGTTGGTAACTGCTGGTTTAAAGAACTGGCAAATACCACCTCCGACTGGAGATTTACAGTATCCTTCCCCTGCCACGCCCACCAAGCCATGCCCACAGAACTGGTAGTAAAAAAAAAATTGAATCTCACCATTATGTTTGTTGTGAATCAATAAAAAGTAACTAAGCCCAAATGCAAAGCGGGTTTTGAAAGCCTGCACACCTGATTGGTCCTTAAACAACGAACAAGGATTGGTCCATAACAAGTCCCTGATTGGCCAATATTAGGACACTTCTTATTGGGTATTAGTTGAACTTGTTGCACATATTATTGGTTAATAGGGTAGCAGCCAACCCTATAAAAGGGTTACTGCTGCCCATAGCCTTGCTCTGTTCTGTTCTATCTACTGTTATTAAAGAGTTGAAGTCACTGGTCAGATGTCTGGTCTCCATTATTCTCCAAACTTAACAATGTTGAACCTTATTTTTACACAGGTGCAAACCATTAGTTTGACTAGTGCGTAGGCTTGAGCAATAAATTAGTAATTTCAAAGTGTTTCGATGTGAAAATAGTTCTTTGCCCTTGACACTCCCTCTCTCATTCTTGGATCTCAGACTCTCATTCATTTAATCAATATGAAAGGGAACTATGCATTTATAAAATTGTTCTCCATGAAAGGAACACTTCCTTCTCATCGCCCCTGATCTTTATTTCACAGAGAGAAACACTTTATTAGCTGTATGTTGAATATATCAGTAGCTGAGGTGGGTGACCTCTAGGAGCTTCTCCTTTGAATTGGCTGGGGATATGGGAACTTTATTCAATAGATTGACAAGGACAAATCTAGAGAAAGCTCTGTTACCATCTGTATTTGCATCCTGCTATTGATGCCATTGTCTTCTATTATTTGCAACTGGAAAACAAACCCTGACCAGGCTTGAAAAGTTGAAAAAAATAGGGATTATTTTCTTTCACATTTGTTTAGCATTTATATATTAGCTCTGTGTATTATCCTCATGTGGGTAGATTGGGGATCCGGGTGTATCTAGCCATTTCATCAAGAAAAAAGCAATTTCCACCCTGCTGCTTTAGAAATCTAGTAATAACTTCCACTGTTTTTATTGTAGGTAGAAACATGTACCAAAATACAGGAAGGGTGAAAGAATGCCATTTTTCCAAGGGTTGAGTGACAAGTTATTAGGGATTTGGAGATCTTTGTCTATATTAGCCAATTCAGAGATTGAAGATTTTACTAACATAAGTAATTTATTATATGTAATTTTCAAAACTACCTACTGGAACCATGAAATATTATTATAACTAATAAGAGTTTTTAAAGAGTATGATGATTTTTCAGTTTTAACTCAGCTTATTATAAAAGTAAAGTTTTATTGTACAGTCAAAAGTAGAATTGCCTTATAAAGTACTTGGCCAGTTGAGGCAAAGAGCAGGGCTATTCTTAAGTAATGGCTTTCAATTACCGGTACTTATCTACAAATTTAAAATAACACAAAGGACATATTTTAAAAATATATTTTTGATTCTTTTTAAATATGTCTGAATGCATTTTTTTCCAGGGAAGATTATTTTACACAACCTGGTTCACAAGATCATATATTATTCAGATTTTATTCAGTAAAGATATAAATCTGTATATAATAATATAACCAATTACTCTACATAGCTGTGGTGGCACAGTGGTTAGAATGAAATACTGCAGGTTACTTCTGCTGACTGCTGGCTGCCAGCAGTTTGAAAGTTCAATTTTCACCTGCTCAAGGTTGTCTCAGCCTTCCTTCCAAAGTCAGTAAAATGAGGACCCAGATTGTTGGGGGCAATATGCTAACTCTATAAACTGCTTAGAGTGGGCTGTAAAGCTCTGTGAAGCAAGATATAAGTCCAAGTGCTATTGCTACAGTAAAACAAAAACACAAAAATATAATACAAAATATACAATTATGACAATGAAAACAGCTCTACAACTATATCATAAAATATCATCTTATTCTATTTTTTGTCACTTTTTAACATCTTTCCTCCTGATTTCCGCCTCCCTTCCTAATACCCTTTGTGGTTATTTTGGATTTGTCGCTTTTTGAAATTTAATAAAGTTGGTTAAAAAACAAGATCACAACACATCCTCATGATCTCAGTCTTCTGAAATGGATGGGTTGTGTCATTTCCCAGCAACTAGCTAACTTCCTTCATTCCTTCCTTTTTTTACTCACTCACTCACTCACTCAGCTAATATTTCAATGAACTTATCTAGAGATAGGTTCTTGCTGTGTGATGTGACTTATTTTAATGACCCAAATAAGATTGGTATGGATATAGATTTAATGTATATATTATTTCAAGCCCATCAGTAATATTTACTTTAAGTATCATAACTATCTGTAGTCCTCAGAAAGGAAGGAAAGCCTGAATTTTCTAGCAATAGATTTATTTTAACAATGCATGTAAATTAGCACTTCGGGGTATCAAAGTCCTAATCAAAATCCAAATTAAAACTTTGACCCTCCTTCTTCATCCTTCATTTCTTTTTATAATAATCTGTACTACAAAACAAGTATCAGAGAAACAATAAACCACCTTCCATTGATGTATTAGTGACAATTGTTTTACCTAAACATGATAATAACCCTCTGCCAATGTATTATAGACAACAAATACTGTCCAGCTGGACTGCGGTAATAACCGAGTCCAGGTAGGGATTCTGGTTCACAACAAATCCTCCTTTGTTTTCTAAAAGATGAAGGAGAAAAAAAGGCTTAATATATTTTCTTACATATTTGCTAGCCTCCCTCCCTTCACCCTCCATGATTTTCAGGGCATACTGTGGGTATTTGATTTTTTTTTTTTTTTTTGCAAGTACATTTGAGCGGTTAGGTTGAAAGGAAACTGATGTTATATTGTGACAAGGGGTATCTGTGAAAGTAAGCATTCTTAAGAAATTTAATATATTGCAAGCATGCTTTAGTGAGGCAAAAATAAGACTTCATTTCTGCATCAATCGTGTCTCCTTTCCTCTCCTTTCAGGAGGAAAAAGAAAAACCATAATAACAATTGTTTGTCTACCCATGGAAAGAACTACCATATTGAAAAGAATATTTCAATGCTATAAGGGCTATTATCTGGAGAGAATTTTGAGACTTGGGAATAGACTACTTAGGGGAAAAGAGAAAATAAGCATGCAATTATTAAAGGAAATATTAATTGTTTGAAGAGCATAGCTGTACAAGCGGAGATAATTATAGATAAAAGACTGTATAGAGATGGTTATATTGGAGGTGGAGGAGAAGTAGTGTCAGAACCTGAGGTGGAATCAAAAGATGAATCAGCTTAGAGTCACTATGTAGCCACAAACAGCCCAATCCTTCTTGAATTCTGTTGATCCTTATCTAGCATAAAATAGTGCTATCTGTTAGTTGAGTAGATTCTTGTGCATAGGTATGAGTAATAATAAATCAGTTTAACTGGCACTTTGCTTGTGGTCCTGGTCTTTCATGCTTGACAGTATTCTAGTAGTATACAAACTCAGAAAAAAAACAGTCTGCCCAAATCAAAATTACATTAATTATCAGTTTGTACAGATAGTTCTCAATTAACAACCCTAATTGGGACTAGAATTTCTATTGTTAAGTGATGTAATCATTAATTAAAACATCAACATGACTTCACTGTTTAGTGTTGGCAGTTTCATCTACATGGAGGGAAGTAAGCAGTGGGGTACCACCAGGTTCCAACTTAAGCCCAGCATTCTTCAATATCTTCATAAATGACTTAGAAGAGGGAATAGAAAGGAAACACATCAAATTTGCAGATGGCACTAAGCTGGCAGGAATAGCCAACACCCCAGAAGAATAGCTCAGGATCCAAAAAGATCTTGACAGACTTGAACAATGAGCCCTATCCAACAACATGAAATTTAATGTGGAGAAAAGCAAGGTTTCACACCTAGGCAGGAAAAACCAAAGGTACAGGTATAGATAAGAAACAATGGATGGGAAACTAATCAAGGAGAGATGCAACCTGGAATTAAGGAGAAACTTCCTAACTGTGAGAACAATTATTAAGTGTAACAGCTTGTCTTCAGAAGTTGTAGGTGCCTCATCACTGGAGGTTTTTAAGAAAAGACTGGACACCACATATCTGACCTGGTATAAGGTTTCCTGCTTGAGCAATGGGTTGGACTAGAAGACCTGAAAGGTCCCTTCCAGCTCTGTTCTGATTCATGGACCCAGTTTCAGTAGATTGCGGTCATTAGGCCAGGATCTTACATTTCTTCTGTCTTGCTGCACTCATCTCTGCTTCAACTCCCCACTGCCTGTCTTCTGCCTTTTCAGTCAGCCCGTACCCCACTACTCTGCTATCCTACACAACAGTGTTGTCAGCAGCAGGACAAGGAAGACAGAAAAAGTCATCTGGAGCAATGGGGGGAGATGGCAGGGATGGTGAAGAGCAGGGGGCAGGGCAAAGGGGGGCAGTGTACAGAGCAGCTGTGGTAGTCAAGGGCAGGGCATCCAAAATGGCAGAGATGCAGAGAGACAGGGGAATGGGTGGAGCTGAATTGCACCCTGTGGTTGTGCGGGTAGGCTACCAAGCAACCAGGTTTTAATCATGTGACCATGGAGCATTGAAGTGTGTAACTTTGAGGACGGATCATAAATACCATTCATTCAGTGCCATTGTAATTTCAAACGGTGGCTGAACAAATGGTTGTTAAGGGAGGACTACCTGCAGATGGGAAACAAGGAATGGTAAGTTTGAAATTAATTTATGGAGTGATGGGATTGTTGCCCCAGGCAGATTCTTAAAAAGGGAATGCTGAAACTTGTAACTTCAGAGATATGCAATCACATATGTGAATGTGAGAATGTTTCTGAGCAAAGGAAAAGCATTCTTTTGTTGTATATCACCAGAAGTCACTTTTATTTGAGATGGAGGGCTATGATGATGATGATGATGATGATGATGATGATGATGATGATGATAAAATAACAACAACATTCTGCATATTTTCAGAGGCGCTTTTAAAGTTGTGTTTTCTTTTCATTTGTGAAATAAAATTCTAGCAATTTTAATTTGGATAACTGCATAAGTTTTTAATGCAAATTTACATTTACATTTCCCCAAAGTGGCTCATGGTGATAACAGCAGTAACATAATCTACTGAACAAACATTATAAAACAATAAAAATTCAGCAACTTGAAACAAATACCACTAATTGGAAATCTACTTCTCAGGTAGTTACTATATGGAAAATGAATGCTACAGTATACAGCTGGATATCCAATGTATATTTTATCTACCAAGCAATGCTTTCAACTTGAATGAGCAATTTTACCTTATTTGAATCAGTTAAGTTCTTATTAAGATTTTAGTCATGATACGGGAAGTAAAAAATCATTCTAGTACGAGTATCTGGAATACTAGAATTGAATTCATAATTCAATTTCAGAAAGAAAGATAGCTGAAAAATGTATAGATATAAACAGATATGTAAAAAAAAAGATGATAAAATATTTCTGAAGCATCATCGCAAAGCAGCGGGGTAAGGGTGTCATGGTTTGCCTGGATATAGTGTTTAAATATTATTAAATGTTGAAGTTTGGGAAAATGGTATGTGGAAAGAGCATAAATATTTTATATTACTTTTGCCTTAAGATCTAATTTTGATCTGGTGGGGTAGTTGTCAAAATAGAATTACAGTAATCAAAATCTCTCCAAGTGCCCTCATTTTTTGAAGACTTTTGAGCGCAGCTGGAATTTTAAGAACATCCTCTGGGTTCTTTTCTTACTCTTTTATAAACTAAGAGTTGTAGTTCTCCATTCATAAAATGGCCACTATGGTGGTGGTGGCCAGTGACCAAATCCAATATACCAGAACCAAAATGTTGATAAGGATCAGGTCTCAGCAATTCCCTTTGATAATCTTATGCTACAGTTTCCTTGTTTTCTTTATATGATTTTTACCTAGGTTGGGACATCACTTCCAAACCACAAACCTGCTTTTAATTTCCAAAGATGCCCATTGTACCATGAAAGGCCCAAAATTAGTCTTAGTAGTAAAAGTAATCCTTTGAAATTACTTCACAACATGCTAACATCTCCTGTTCTATTCTGTTTATAAATGTCAATTGATAATGGAAAGAGGGAGTCCATGGGCTCCACTGGAATCAGACTGAATATGTCAGTTCAAGCTTAAATTCTAAAAGAAAGTAAACTAAACTTTGTGGTTTAATATTAACCTGACAATTAAAAGACTTACTGGAAAATACTTTTTCATTCAGTTTGTGGTGACATATACAAAAACTAGATAGTGTCAAGAGTTGTTCAGCTGTATAATAACTATTGCTAAATTATCTGTGCCTGGAGAAAATGAAATATTCTAAAAACTGAGCAAAGTGAAAAGTAGAATATTCAAATACATAGCTATGGCTAAAGATCAAATATTGGAAGATAGTAGTAAATTTTAACCTTTTAATAAACAGGTGAGTTGATTGATTAGTAGCATAATCAAACACATATTAACTAATAATAATCACCTATGATCTTTAATTTGCTAATCAGGCAGAATTTTTGTGTGTATATGTCTCATGAATGCTAACATAGGGAAGGTTACATCATAATGTCAGAAAGAAAAAGAAGCTGGTTTAAATTCTTCAATAGCAGACAGTGTCAACTTTTACTTTAAGATATCAGCAATTTATCCCAGAGTACTTTACCTCACATTGCAAATTGGATATTTTAAACTAGCCTAAAAGCTTTTCTATCAAATGAAATAACAGGAGAGATGACTCTTTTAAAAAATTTAAGAATCTAAATCTGATTATTGTAAGCAAGGAATTAAGAATGTAATTGACTGATTAAAATGAGCAACATGTGAATTCAGATTAAGATAATGACTCATGGTAGAATAATGACTTCATTATGATTAGGCAGACTTCACAGAATTACACCACTGATTACAACAGAGAGGTTAGGGGGCACCATAAGATAATGTTATTTAATTTGCAGTAAATCTGTACCTTATTCTGAAGAAAGAATGGTCACTGAAATGCTCACTTATATTCAGTTGCATTCCATGATTGATTCAGCTCAGAAGCTATGGGAGGTTTTCTATAAGTTTATTGTAAATTCTGTTGATTATGTGCCATCAAAAAATGTTGACTCTTACTGACCACATAGGTTTTTTTTTTCTCCTCCATGATGATTTATCCCTAACTTGGTCCTTCAGCAATTCCAACAATACCTCCATTACTACTGTAACTGAGTCCATCCCCCTTGTGGCTGGTCATCCTTTTCTGCATTAGAGACTTCTCCAGAGATCTAGGTCTTCACATAATAGGTCTGAAGTAGGATCATTTGAACCTCATCATTTGTGGCTCAACTGGGAACTTTGGGTTTATTTGTTTAATGATACATTTGTTTCTTTTCTTGGCTGTCCACAGTATTCTTAGGAGTCTTCTCCAACTCCAAAGTTCAAAAGCTGCTTACAATATCCTGCTTCTTCAAATGTCAACTTTTGCTTCCATAGAGGATCACAGGGAGTACCATGTCTTACACATTTCTGATCTTTGTAGGTACAACACACACACACACATGCACACATCATGGCATATTCTGACTCTCTAAACTGCTTAGAGAAGGCTGTAAAGCACTATGAAGCAGTATTTTAGTCTAAGTGCTACTGCTATTTGACTACCTTTTCCAAGGTCTTAATCAGGGATGCAATTCAACCAGTATAACAACTGATTCGGTGAGTGTGCTCCTACAACTCTTAGGAGATATAAATGTAACTAAACTGCAACATCTTGGAGAACAATACTGATTCTTAATTTAGGCCTAGCCTATGACTGAGTCAATAAACCATGATTCTGTAAACTGTGGTTAATACTGTTTGAATATAAAGAATAAAGTTTGTATAGCACAGTCAGGCTGCTATTCTATGTGTATTCACTAGGGCACTTGTGTGTGGAGCACTTGTGTGTGGAACACTGAGGTGCTCCAGGGTTGAAAGGATTAGTCAATGACATCACTGTTGCCTGGGAGATGCTGAGTTGGGGGCTTTTTTCATGTCCCCAGCAGGAACTGGAGTGAAGGATGGGAGGTCACACCCCTCCCCCCGCATGGCAGCACATGGGTCTTGAATGTGGGTTTGCTAATCTCAAACCCAGCATAATCTCTAATCTCTAATCACATGAGCCACTGTGCTTCCTATTCACTAGGAAAATAACATGGGATAACAGGACAAAGAATCTATTAGATTTTTTTTTTTGCAACTTCTGTGTGACCTGCATAATTGCGTGTTTTTTCCAAGAAGACCCAGTGCAGTCAATACTTTTGCTCTGAGATGAAACCATCTCATTTAGATCTTGAATTGACTTTCTATTCAATCTGTTTTTACTGGTGTTTTTAGAGAGAAATTAAACTTTTAGTATAGCGAATGGGAGATGAAAATAATAGAGACGTTGGTTTTCTTTTTGCTTCTTTTTTGGAATTGCTCAGTGTTACTCTTCCCACTCTCTTCCTTTTGTTTTCTGCCTTCACCCACTTTGTGATAAAAATAGTTCTCTTGGGTGGGTGGTAATGATTAATTTTCTCTAGATCCCTTGCTTGAGAAGCACAGAATTATTTTTTTGCAATTCTTATTTGGCTGCTTCAACTGAATGAGTCATGATCTTGTAATTCTGTGGTTCACAATTTTATCTAGCTAGCTAGTGCACTTGATATGAAAAAAGGTGAAGTCATGACTTACCTATGTCTGAATACTTGAAGTGTTTTTTAATATCAAAATTTCTGCTTTGAGCGTGCTTTTAAATCAGAGGTCTCCAAACTTGGTAACTTTAAGCTTCATAGCTACCTGGAGAATCCTGGGAGTTGAAGTCCACAAGTCTTAAAGTTGCCAAGTTTGGGGACCCCTGATTTAAATAATCAAAATGATCCATTTGGCAGTTTTAAAGTTTCTTCCTTTAATAGCTCTTTATGCTTTTCCTGGAAAAGGCTTAGTTAATTTTTTTGAGAGATCAGCTTTTTTCCACTCTGACCTCCTCTTAGCCAGTTCTTAAACTTTGAGTCTTCAGAATACATTTTGAAACACATTTCTCTGGGCTTCTCTGGGTCCTTTCTTGTTATCAGCTACAGGCCATGAAAGAACAAAGTCCACAAATCAAAGAGCGTAAATTAGCTGCAAGTTAGTCATTAATAAATTAAGATACTGCCAAAGCATACAGATAAGAATAATGGCGTAAACTATGGGAAAAGGGATAAAGTTTTTATGAGTGCATTATTATTAGTTATCATATTGCTCCATACAACCATTCACATTATCATCATTTATTATAAAAAGCTCTTGAGAATGAGGAACAGTCCAATCTAGGAAATACAGGAGAAAATGGTTGAGATCACAATTCGGGTAAAAAATTTAATCTTCCCTTTGAACCTGAACTCAGCCTTTTCATATGTTTGCTGAAGTGTATGCTGGTGATAGCCATATAGACTGTAGGATCACTGTTATTTACATTACCTTGTTCAACAACTGGTTCACTCAAAATCAGGGTTGGGATTCTACCGGTTTGGACTGGTTCTACAGAGCCGGTTGTTATGATTCTGCGCAGTTCGGACAACTGGCAAATCGTGCCCCTGGCTGGCCCCACCCCTCTCTGCCTGCCCCTCTCCTCCCCGCCCAGTCAGTCCTTATCGCACATGCACAACATTGTACGCATGCGCGACATCGCTGACTGCCTTCTTCCCCACCTAGTCACTTCTTAAGGTATTTCTTTTTTCCCCTCCTGATGATTAGCTGTTCTTATGATCAGCTGTGCCAGGATTCTCCTGGCTTACTTACTGCTTTTCTCAGGAGGCTTCCCTGAGGCCCAGGAAGGCCAAAAATGGAGGGGGGGCACAGCTCCCCCCTGCCCCCTGCATTTTTTTTCCTTCCTGGGACCCAGGGAAGCTTCCTGGAAGCAAAAACGCCCCCCCCCGGAGGCTTCCCTGAGGCCCAGGAAGCCCCAAAACAAAGTGTGTGGGGGTTGCTGTGCGTGCCCCTCGATGCTCCATTGTTTTCCTTCCTGAGCCCCAGGGAAGCCTTCTGGGAGCAAAATTGCCCTCCCTGGAAGCTTCCCTGAGGGAAAATGGGGGGAGGGTGTTCTGCCACAAAGAAAATAAAAGAAAAAAAGCCATGCCCACCCAGTCACATGACCATGCCCACCTAGCCAAGCCTACCCAACCATACCCACAGAACCAGTTGTTACAAAATTTGAATCCCACCCCTGCTCAAAATGCAACATTATCCAAAAATCAGAAATGCATAAAACCAGAGGTATGGGAGCTTAGCTCCCATATTAGTCAATTTATGCAGATGATCTTTTGTCTCAAATCTTTATCAAATTTCAGATGCTAAGTCAATATTTTTGGGGCATGGGCATATAATAAGTGAAAATTAGGTGTTAGATATTACCAGCAAACTTAGATTCAATAAGTACAGATTAAACATCACAATATTAGCCAAAATCCATTGCCAATAAAAATCTAAATGTGCACTGGCAGTTGGGATTGTACAATTTCCCATATGCCCAGTAACATTATTCGTCACTTCTATACAAAGTCAATATACCCTGTGAACCCAGCATGAATCCACCTAAAAAGATATGTGTTATGCTCTTGGTTTTGTGTTAGTTATTTACATTCTTCCGACTCATATCTTTTGTGATTCTTTCAGCTGAATATCTATATTGCAGTAGCTCATATATACAGTATAGTTTTCTTCCAAATGGTTAAGAAATGCTGGTTGAAATAGACCAGATGTTGCTATCTGATAAAAATAAGAATGAGAATGATGCCTACAGTTTTGATGATGTCCACAGAAGAAGGTAGGGAAAGCATGCACAACGTGGGATACCTCTAACAATTATGTTCCTTGATGCCTATCTTGCTCCTTCTTCTAGCTAATTTTTAAATATATATTGTGTTTTTAAAAAAGGAAACTTATCATGATACAAAGCAAAGACTCACCATTCAGCCTAATCTATATTTTCAGCAATGTCTCTGGGACCACCACACAGATTCAAGAGGCATCCTTAGAAAATAAAACTTTGGATAGCTGTGGCTAGTGTTTTGTTTGTGGATATTTTGTAATCAGCTGTATCCATCTTAGCATGTTCTGAACTCTCATAACAATCTGCATCCATAGAACTTTTTGAATGCAGGTTTGTCTGCTCCTTTACATGTTGCAGAACATGTAGAAGGCATGGCTATTTCCAGAAGGCACAATCCCAATGGAATGCATTATCAGGTCACAATTGGGTGAGTCAAAATAAGCAGCTTAGAAATAGATTGAGGATGCAATTTGAAGGTCAAGGGCAAATGGCAGAGAGGAATGAAGCCTAGGTCCAAGCTATTGTACTAATTTGGAACAGGAAGGTCAGCAGCTGTATCACCTGGATGCAGGTGCAGGATTTCAGCTGGAAAGCTTCAGTGTCCAGATACCATGCAAGTACCAAAACAAACTCAGTTCTCAAGGGAAGCCCATTGTGATATTGCTTGCAGCCCAGAGTCAATTGGACTAAGACCAGTGGCTATAAAAACTGAATGAATGAACGAACAAACAAATGATGCAAGGAACCAATAGCCTATCTGGAAACTTCAGCCATTCAAAGTGCAAATTGTTATTCCAGAAAAGGATCCTGCAGTGCCAAGCCTGTAACTATGGAGACATTTGTCTCCTTTGACAAATATGAGATGAGCTAGACACATGAATGAGGATATAATTGGTCCATGTTCTTTCCATATTCAGCATCATTTAATTTAGCATTTTTGTTCATCACAATGGGATGGTTAAGCAAAATTGTATTGAAGTTTTGGACTCTTGTCTCTCCATCCATATGTCCATCATTTGGTGAGAAAGGAGAAACAAGCAAAAGAAAGATAGAGATTAAAAATGTAGGCGAGATTCATTTTGGGACTGTGGAGGAAAAAGATCCAGAAAAAGATATCAATGGATCATTGACCTAGAATACAGCTGATTGCTCCATTCCAAATCTCCCCCTTCTCCTTCCTTCATTGTCATGTGATCCTGCATGAAACTGTTCTTAAGGAAGTGAAGAAACACTGCATACTTTCCTTACTTGTTCTATGTACAGCCAGACCTCACTTCATGATGGTAACTGGACTAGCAACTCCATTGCTAAGCAACATAATTGTAAATCATGAAGAATGCATTGACTTAAGGCAGTTATGGTACTCCCAGTTGCCATTGTCACAGTTAGAGAATATATACCACTAACACATGATTGCTATTTGTGATCTTCTGCTGTCTTCTTCATTGACTTTGCTTCTCAGAAGTGGCAGTGAAGATTGCAAATGGTGATTGTGTGACTCTAGAATGCTCCAACCATTGCAATTGTGAGCTGGCTGCCAAACACCTGAATCATGATTGTGTGATTGTAGATATTGTGATAGCCACAACTACAAGGCTCCATCATAAGACCCATTCATTCAGCACCATTTTAACTCTGAACAGTCATTGAACGAGTAGTCGTTCAGCAATGACTGTTTTATCAATAACAAATATTGGCCTGTTTGACACATAGCAATTTTTGCCAGGCAGAGTCATGGCAAACTGCCAGTACAAAAGCAATGTCATGCCACTGTGACGCAACCCCTGCCTTTTTTGTTGTGTATCATTATACACCCCAACTGGACTGAGATTACAGTATCATATAGTTTTAATCATTTAAACAAAGCAGCTGGAGCTGCAGATACCCATTTTCCTGTGCCTGTTTGTCAATTTCCAGATGCCAAAAAACCCTCATCTCATTTCACTTGGCATCACTGACTATTTAGGAGGCAAATAGTTGCATTAAATTGGTTAAGTATTTATCTGAAAGAAGCACAAAAGATGAGTCAGAAGAATGGGTTCAGCTAAAAATAAATAAATAAAAGAGCGTAGCATTAAAAATACAGTTCTTGGGTGGAATCCTATTCAAAGATTTATTGAGGGAAATATGTGGTGTTTATATATTAACAGAGCTGATGAAAAGAGGAAAAAGAAGAATACAATTACAACCTGTTCTTTCATAACCTGGAAATATTTACACTGAGCATTATTTCAGTCTGTAATTGGCTGGAGGAAGAGAGAGTTCTGCTGAGTTCTGAGATAAGGTCTCCCCCTTTCTAAATTTTGTAAGTTTGGTTACTATATAATAGCTTTTGAATTGGTCTTAAAGATTTTAAAAGAACCCCTTTTTCATTACTTTTATGAATAATGAAAACAAAATAATCTTACTATATTCAGCTAGTTTGGTGGCTGACTCTTTGAAACAGATTTCTGTCTTGCTCAACAATAAATGAAATATATAGTTTGGTTCTGATTTTCTTTCCATACCCTGCTGTTACCTTTAAAGTCAGTTCAATGTTCAGTATAAATGTAGATGTCCCCTCAATCTTCCGCCATTCATTTTGCCATTCATTTTATTAGAATGCAACTATTTAGACTCTTCTATCAATAGAAGAGAATACTTGTAGCTCAGGGTTGAACTGTGAAGTCCTTGGTGCCTTCTGAGCTTGGTTGTTTGCTTGCAGATGTTTCAATTACCCAACTTCTCTCTTTTGATCCTAAATCAAGCCAAATCAAATATGTATTATGATGGATCGTGACAGTCTAGAACACTGGGCCTTATCTAACAAAATGAAATTCAATGTAGAGAAAAGTAAAGTCCTACACTTAGGCAAGAAAAACCAAAAGTACACATATAGACTGGGTGAAACCAGGCTCAATAGCAGTAACTGTGAGAAGGATGTTGGAGTCTAAGTGGACAACCAGCTAAATATGAGCCAGCAGTGTGCAGTAGCAGCCAAAAAAGCTAATGCAATCCTAAATTGTATCAACAGAGGGATACAATCAAGATCAAGGGAGGTACTAATACCACTCTATAAAGCCTTAGTAAGACCACACCTAGAGTACTGCATCCAGTTTTGTTCACCACATTACAAAAAAAAAATGTTGAGACTCCAGAAAAAGTACAGAGAAGAGCAACCAGGATGATTAGGGGACTGGAGACTAAAACATATGAAGAACGGTTACAGGAACTGGGCTTGGCTAGTCTAGTAAAGAGAAGGACCAGGGGAGACATGATAGCAGTCTTCCAATATTTGAGGGGCTGCCACAGAGAAGAAGGGGTCAAGCTATTTTCTAAAGCCCGTGTAGGCCAGACAAGGAATAATGGATGGAAACTGAACAAGGAGAGATTTAACCTGGAAATAAGGAGAAACTTTCTGACAGTGAGAACAATCAACCAACGGAACACCTTGCCTTCGGAAGTTGTGGGAGCGCCATCAATTGAGACTTTCAAGAAGAGATTGGACTGCCATTTGTCAGAAATGGTGTAGGGTCTCCCGCTTGGGCAGGGGGTTGGACAAGATGACCTACAAGATCCCTTCCAACTCTGATTATCTGTTATCTGTTATCATAGACTAGCATAATCTATCTATAGTATTATTCCATTTACTGTGTAGAATGAGGCTGGCCTGTGATGAGAACACAAGAGTCACACTGCAAGTCAAGTTCCATTTAGAGTTCAGCCTTTTGTTTCTCACAGTGGCCTACCAGATGTTTCTGGGATCCTTCCATACAGGACATCCTTTCCTTCTGTAGTTTTCCTGCAACTGGCCTTTAGAGAGAAGCTTCTTCCATCCAGAAGACCACACACTCTAATTGTTCTTGATAGACCTATTCCCCTTGAATATATCAAGTCTGCTACTACAACTATCCAGGTTTGTGGCTGTCACAAGAATGAATTCAACAGGCTAGCTATGTGTTGTCTGAAGAAGGGTTTCTCTTTTCAGTCAGCTTCACTGAATGACTTCAAGTCTTAGTGTTTTGAGAGAAGGAGAAAAGTATTTCCCTGACCATGTTGTATACCTCAATTGTGTCCCTCCAAGTTTTATTTTTTTTAAGCTAAAGAATCCTAAACATTCCTTTCTCTGTCAAGATTATGATACATCTTCCCTTTTCTAAATGTCAGCTTTATAATATTATAAATAAAACAAAAAGGTGTGTTGCAGTTTGTTCACCACAAAGTATCTTTAAATCATAAGATGACAGGAAGTTAGAAACCACTTACTGTACTAAGGATGAAACCAGTAATCTTCTATTTTCATTTAATCCTTTAGTATTTCCTCATTCCTCACCTCACCCCATCAACAGTACTCACTCAACTGCTTGATTAAAGAAACAAATCATTGTTATTGCAAGGGTTTATCATTGTTATCGCAAGGGCTTCACCTTGGAATCAGATTTGTGTTCATGTTTCTGCTATAATCTAAATTTGTTGATGCCCCTTTGGCTTTTTCATAGGTTACTCTCAGGAAGGTTTGACTCATAGAATTAACATTTTGACCTCATTATTCCTATCTGTGAAACATGGATTACCTCATGACTTGGATTGCAGACATATTTAGTACAGTCCACCTAGCACTATATAGAGTTTTATTGATTAACTATTTTATTAATTTGACCAGATTTGTAGCCCATTTTCCTCTTCAGAGGACCCTCAAGGGAGTTAACCAGAAAAACATAAACATAAACAATTACATTGCAATGTAATAAAACAACAATGGAGGACAGCAACCTTTAAGCATTTAAGATGAGTATAAAGAAAGAAGACAGAAAAAGTCACTTGCAATTCCCAGCGTTTCAACCTTGTCAATCTAACATTGCAAATTCCATCTGAAAATAATTCTACCCAATAAATGTGAGGGTATCTATGCATTTATGTACAAGTTATGTGCTGGAAGGAAATCATACTCCCCAAACATTAATCCTATGAATTCCTAACTGATTAAAACAAGTTGCCTGTACGAACTCAATTTATAAAGTGAACTGATTCCCATCCCCATATACCAGCCATACACAATGAACAAAAGCATGAAAATATATTACACAAATATGTTCCTTTCTCTTCTTCAGGCACAAATAGTGAACAAGAAGAAGAAATCAAGAAGAAGGAATTAGAATTTTTGTGGTGAGGAAAAGGAGTAGCTGTTGCACAGTAAAGAGAGGAAAGAGAGAAATTAACAGGTTGACAAATTTACAAAGTTGGAAGGGACTTCATAGGTCATCTAATCTAACCCCACCACCCAAGCAGGAGACCCTACACCATTTTTGACAGAGGGCAGTCCAGCCTCTTCTTAAAAGCTTCCAGTGAAAGTTTCCACAACTTTTGAAGGCAAGCTGTTCCATTGGCTGATTGCTCCCACTGTCATAAAATTTCTTTTTATTTCAAGGTTGAATCTGTCCTTGTTCAGTTTCCATCCATTATTTCTTGTCTGGCATTCAGGTGCTTTGGAAAATAGCTTGAACCCCCTCCTCTCTGTGGCAGTCCCTCAGATATTGAAACACTGCTATCATGTCTCCCCTGGTCATCTTCTTCACTAGACTAGCCATGCCCAGTTCCAGCAACGTTCTTTATATGTTTTAGCCTCCAGTCTCCTAATCATCCTGGTTTTACAAAATGGTTTGAAATTCAGTAGGTAAACATCTGCTAAGGCTGAGCTTGTCCTCAAAGGCATCCATGCTTATCAGCAATGAAGTCTACAGCTGTTGAGGTAATTCCCCGTTAGGCGAATGAGTGCACACAGGGAGACGTAGTGAGAGTGGTGAGGAATAACACACAACCAGCACACAGCTACACTGTATAGTAAAATGTAGGTTTTTACTTCCAGTAAACAGTTAAGCAAAGTCCAACAAGCAGTCCAAGTCATACACGGTTATAGCAGTCAGTTTTTAGTCCAGGGATAATCCAATAACAAAGTCCAGTATCAAAAACAGTTCAGTAACAGACTCACATCAATCCAAGAATAATGATGATCAGCAACAGTCAATAGGGAAATGCAGGAACGGCAATACTCTCCAGAACTAACAACCCAGGTTTCTGGCTCCATCTTATGGCCGTTTGAGGAACCACACCCAATTACAATTTTAGCATTCCCTTAAAGAGACAGTATTAAAATGTCTATCCTGGTTTATATATTTCCAACCCAACTGTTAGGTGACTTATATTCCTAGCAACAGCCATTTGAACCTCCTGCCTAGCTGTTCATTTTCAATAGCCTTCTATTTTTCTCAATGAATGCAACTGACCTGCCCTGTGTCAATGATTATTTAGGCAAAACATAGGTTATTTTCAGAAAGCATGGTACTAATTCTCTTAAATCATAAGAACCTAGCTTATGAGGAAAGTCTGGACTTTTTCACTAAAAGGACAAAGAAAGCATAGTTTGAAAGCATGATCATAACAAATGGACTTGAGAAAGTCCGACTATATATAAAGAGACTCTCTTGCTCATTTTAACATCCAGGCTGGTTCATATCAAGATAGGTAGTCCCTCAGACACTAGACCACAAGCTATTTAGTTTGGTAAGAGTAAAAATCAGCACCCCCTCTTGAAAAAAAAAGTCTAAAAAACAATTGACAACCAGGGCAACTCTTTCATCAATAGAATAAAATCTTTGTATTGTTCACTATTTGGCATTGTCAGTTGGTTTTACGTGAGTGAACAGTTCTGAACATTCCTTAAGAACACACTACACAGCAACCAAATCAGATGGAACTACAATTCCAGTTTGTCAATTTTCCTTTTACCAATAACACCTCTGTCTTGTCTTGATTTAATTTGAACCTGTTCACTCCTGTCCACTACTTTTTTGTTGGTTTTACACAAGTCCATAGTTCTGAACATTCCTTAAGAATACACTACATGGTAACCAAGCCAGATGGTTGTTTATATGTTAGATTTATATTCTGCCTTTCTTTTGTTCAGGGCCTCAAGAAATATACAAAACATTCCCAACTTCTATTTTCCCTTGCATTTGTATGCCCATGAGGTGGGTTTAGCTAAGAGAGACTGACTAGCCCAAAGTCATCCTGTGAGCATCTCTAGGGAAGGACTGGAACCTGGAACTCTTCCCCCCCCCCCAAATACCTGAATTCCTACACACTCAAGTTTCGGTCAAAATAATCAGCTGCTCTTTTCCTAAAGTTAGTTTCAAAGCAGAACAATGGTACCTAATCTAAGGCTTTCAATGACTCCTCCCATTCTAAAGGCAGCCAACTTACAACAGTAGAAGAAATTCAATGTCATATCATAGAATACTTCTATTATGTCTTCTTTGTCAGGCATACATAGCAGTGGTGGCTAACCTTTTGGGGCTTCCTTGCTAAAAATTGCACACGTGCTCACACGCCAGCACCCAGAAGGCAATGCATGCGCCCCCTACGCCCCCTGCACATGTGTGTGTGAGCCCCCCATGTGCACAGAGCATCTCTGCGCATGTACACAAGATCCTCCGCACGTGCCCCGTGCAACTCTGTGCATGCGCACGCATCTCCTGTGCACCTCCACCCCCCCATGCATGCCAGATACCCAACAATCAGCTGTCAGGCGGGTGGTGCACGCACATGCGCAGTGGGGCTCTTCCAGGTGACCTTTCACTCTGTGTGCCACTTCTGGCACTTGTGCCATAGGTTTGCCATTATGGATATAGAGACTCAATGTACAGGAACTCAAAGTCCTGAAAAATATGCATATTTTGTCTACATTGGAGCAGGGGAGACACAGTTGTATGATGGAACATCAAAAATGTGTGCGTGAATGTGTGTGTTGAAAGAGAAGCATATACAACACACACAATCCTATAATTATGTGCATAAGGAAACAATGTAAAACTAGATTGGCTCCCGCTAGTATGTTTTAATCTTTTAAAAAGCTAATCATCCTTTTTTCCCCTCTAGGCTGGGTGGCCAATTACTTTTTTGATAGGTCTTCCTTCTCACAAGGTTAGTACATTGGGATCTCAAGATAGGCAGGACTAAAATAAAATGAGAAAAATCCAGAAACGTACATGGACACTTGTTTTCTGCCCCCCCCATGCCTTTCTCCCTCCCTTTCCCATCTACTCCTCCCCCCTCTCCCTTCCCCTCCCCCCTCTCTCAATCCCCCTCCTTCGGATTCCTTATTAACTGAAAAGAGGACTTAAATTCTTATTTTTTTCTGATAACTTATGGAAACTGATCATTAAACCAGAACCATACGATAAGGAAAGCCAATTTAAAATATATTAAAATTAATGTTCCATGAAAAATTCCAATGAAAAAAATCAGTCTTTTGAGATCATTATTAAAACACACAGAAAGTGTCTAAAAGAATTAAAAACTTCCCCAAGCAATAGCCCTACAAAAAATAGAAAAGATCAGCACAAAAAGAGTTTATTTTTAAGGAGGTCAAAAGAGAAGGAAAGTTGTAGCACAGGACAAAATAATTATTCAAGATACTTCAAAAATAAAATTGCCTGTCTCTCCATCTTGAGATGCCAGAAACTAAAATCCAACAACAGAGACTATTGTTAAGAGTCTAATTATTTTTTGACAAGGAATATCTCACATGCAGACCTCATTATTCCTAGTAACTTGCCAAAATATTTTGGTAATCTGTTCAGTTGCTACTTGTGAATTGGATCAGTTTCTCTCAAAATTGACACCATCTTCGTTAACAGCTGGAACAATAAATCATAATTCCTTTATCCTCTGTCCTCCCTTAATTGCCCCATCTTACCCATTATTCTATTCCAATAAGCAAAAGCCATAAATCGGTCCATCATTTTTTCCCTTCTGGTCAACTCCCCTTCCTCCAATTTCTTTAATTTTCATTGGTGTTTTTTCCTATTCATTGGAGCTTTAAAACTTCAGCTTTAGACTGATGCTATTTCATTGGATTGTTATTTAGCATAGCAAAGGAAATTGTACTTTACAAAATTACAAAGGTTAGATACTGTTGGAAATCCCAATGTTCTTTTGTGAATAAAGGCTATCATAAATGTTAAATTTTAGCATAGCTCGGTGAGAAAACTCATTTAAAAAAAAACTTGTGCAAAACTAAATATATTTACTCTAAAACAATTAAAAATCTTCTTGTAATCCTTTCTACTAATTTCTTTTAATTAAAAGTAATTCTGTTTAGGCATGCATTGTTCTATAACCAGACTAGGATAACGCAGAGTTAAGTTGTCTTCTTTTCCACCTTTAATTCCTTTAATTCCTTATTTTAATTTAAAGTTATCTTTCAACAAAATAACTAGCTTTCGTGATCTCTTGAAGCTACAGAGGGATTGATCATTTTATCAGCTTTATTGCAGTGATTTACTTTCCAAGAGAATTTTCACTAACCTACTTATAGTTCAGTCAGCATCCATAAACTGGGAAAACAGCAGAACAACACGGATTATTAAAGCAAGAGCTCAGTATGCCTTTCTTATAATATCCTGACCCTAGAAAAAGTTTCAAAAATGTCCAAAATACTGTGAAGGGAAAGGTGTTTTTTTTTTTTTTTTTTTTGAGGCGTGAATATCTGGCATTAGTTTTTGAAATTAGATCAAGGAGCTTGTAGGGCATGAGTGTCTACTTCTAGGCTCTTTTACTCATTAGTTAATTTGTATTTTGGAGGAAGAGTAATTTTTATATAGCTGATGTGACACTGATGCACACCGAATAAGACAGTGTTCCACGGTGTTTCTCAACTTTGGCAACATTTAAGATATGGGTCTTGAACAAGTTGAGGCTGGCTGAGGATTTGAAATCCACTTATCTTAAACTTCCCGAGGCTGAGAAAAACTGGGATCAGATGTGTTTCTAAAATACTGCTGCATATTCATTTGTGCTGTTCCCAGCCTGTACGAGGAAGGACCTCCTGTCTGTATCATTACTATTAAGATGATTCTTTATAGATAAATAATTTGTTCAGATCTGGTCCTTTGCTTTAACATATGATTATTCTTGTAAATCTAGTTCTAACTACTAATTTAGTTGTACCCACTTCTTTCTCTTTTAGGTGGTTTTTTGGGGCTATTAAACGAGCAGATGCCGAGAAACACCTCCTTTATCATGAGAATGAGACAGGAGCCTTCCTAATCCGAGAGAGTGAAAGTCAAAAGGGTGAATTTTCCCTTTCAGGTACCCTCCACTTTTTCTGTCCTAGAAATGTTGTTAAATTAAATTAAATTAAATTTTCCTTAGTTTGGTTTAAATAAACTGGCAGCTGTTGTTGATGATCATACACATTTTTTATCTGGTGAGGGGGTCATTCTTTAGAAGCAAACATGCATACAGATTTGAATGCCTAGGAATGAATACTTTTGAGAAGCATTTGAAGATTGTTATTCGGTGGCACAATGGTTAGAGTGCAGTACTGCAGGCTACTTCTGCTGCCTGCTGGCTGCCTACAATTTGGCAGTTCAAATCTCACCAGGTTCAAGGTTGACTCAGCCTTTCATCCTTCTGAGGTCGGTAAAATGAGGAGCCAGAATGTTGGGGGCAATAGGCTGACTCTATAAACTGCTTAGAGAGGGCTGTAAAACACTGTAAAGCAGTATATAAGTCTAAGTGCTATTGCTATTCCTTAGGTTTTTAGCAGAGGGTGCTTTTAGCAGAACTGCTTTTGGGTTCTTTTAAAGAAAAAAAAAGGTTACCTCATAAGCTTTGTGATCCTTCCTAGAATCATTTGGGACAGGGAAGCCAAATTACAGAAAAGTTTGTTTATCCCAACCTTAACCCAAAATATTTTCCCAAAATATATCCCAACCCTTTGCTTTCCTTTCTACAAGGATTTTTGTCCCCCAAATCCAGATAATCATTATATGGCAGCAGAGGGTTAAGATTTACTGACATCTAGTGGTTGTCCATAAGATTACAGCCCAGGTATTGTAGCCCTGCTTTCTTGATGAAAATATTTCCATTCCAGCAAGACTTCTTCCCTCTTGACACCCTTGCAAGTGAAGCTTTATAAATTGATTCATCTCAGGAACCTTTTAATCTACATGTAATTGTTGCTGAAGGTTAGATTGTTTTTTTAATCTATGAAAAAGGCAATGGTAAACTATTTCCGTACAGCAGAAACAGCAAAACAGAAAGAAAACAACAGTTGTGTCCACATTTATTCACCAGGAATCAGTCTTGACTCAAGACTTTAATAAATAATCAGTCCAATAAAAATGTAAAAAAAACCAGGAATATATTTTTATTGGCAAATTTGATGCTTTTCTCTAACATCACCCTCACCATAAAATAGTAACAACAGTTGCTTTGAAATTACTCTGAATAAAATCAATATGTTTAAAATATTTATAGTTTCTTTCCAAACCTATAGAATATAGGGAATATGGATAATACATCATGAGTTTTTGTTAGTTTATTGCCTATATTAGACAGAATGCAGGTCACTTATGTTGGCTTGCAAGACAGCCTATGTATGGATTAGAGATCCTAGTTGGGCTTGGTGTGGCTAAAATGACAAATAACAGAAGTAACAAGTTTAAGAAAAAAAAATAGAAGATAGGAAGAAGTGTATGGAAACAAGGATGGTTTGCAAGGTTAGGAAGATCTTTGGTGAGAATACCTTCAAGTCACTGTTGACTCTTGGAGACTTCCTGGACAATTCCTGGCAGATTTCTTTAGCTAGGTGTTTTGAAAATGGTTATCCCTTAACCGCTTCCTAAGGTTGAGAAAGAATGACTGGCCTACACCCAATTGTTTTCATGGGATTAGAATTTACAGATTCTTTGTTTCTAGCCTAATGCCTTAACCAACACCTTAACTGGCTCTTTGGAGAGAAATAATATACAATAAACACTCAGCTTAAGTATATTTTCTTTTGTTTTCTGACGTCATCTCTTTAATTTCTTTGGCTTACTATTATCCTTTTTCTGTGCTTTGTATAATATTGCTTATCCTGATTCTAGCAGCATGAAGTCTATGTAAGTGTGATATGCAATAAAAGACGCTATAATTCAATGCTTTTCACTAACCCTATTTTATTGATGTAGAATGTGCATTTGAAAACTGGAAATAAACTTTAAAAGTACAAAAATAGCTTTTCATGACATGCACCCTCTTGTGGCAGATGATGGAAGTTGCACGTTCAAGGCATATTTTCCCTTGTTTTCAGTTTCAGTTTTCAGATAACTTTATTAGATTTTTGAAACTAAAGACAAAAACGAACACAAATTAATAAGATGGAAAAGAGAAAAAAAGTAAAGAATTAAAGAGAAAGCAAAGCCAAAGGTGCAGAATGAAAAGATAAAGAAATACAAAGAAATTACTCCTGACTTTCTTTTAAAACATATATATTGATAATTAGAAACAATAGTAGATAATCAAGGCTTTCCTGATAAAATAATCAGTTTAAAGAAAGCAGGGTTAAGAATTCAATTAATGTAGAATTATTGTGAAACCCTGCATATGTTAAATATATAACTTATGCATCCAATCTGAGTTAAAAAACAGGGATGCTGTTCTCCACATCAGTCAGTGAAAATTGTAAGGATAATGTGTAGCAATTGATACATTTATATTTATATCTGTGAATAATATCCTATATGAATAAAATTATTTATACACAGTGACATACTATTGATCTCTTCTTTTTCTCTGCACCATGATGCCACATTTGGCTTCTTTCTTTTCAATTTTTTGTGGAACAAGGCAGTTATGCAGTGAGTGATAACTTTATTTTGGTTAATGACCAACCTGAAACAAGGTCTATAAGAAAACCCTTAGAAGAGCTTAACCCATGCTAAGTAGGGGATCAGCTTTTGTGCTCTAGAGAGAAGAGCAGTGCCATTTTAACCCTTTCTCTAACTTTTGGGTGGACTTTTAAAAACATAAACACATTTGTACTTATTTACTTTATTTAGTTATATTTATTACCTGTATACCTGGCCTTTTTATCTGGCTACTTAGATTTAGAGCATTAGAGCTATTAAAATCCAATTACCCTGTTTTCACTGGCAGAGGGTTGCAGTAGGCCGTTGCAGCCAAAAACGGAGCTCGGGAGCCCATTTTCGCTCTGAGAGCGCTTGGGCTGCCACAGGTGCCCCCGACACAAGTGATGTCAAGCTGACCATGCCCACTCTGGCCATGCCCACCTCGGTCCCCTGAGGTCAAACATAACCCTGATGCGGCCTTCAATGAAATCGAGTTAGACACCCCTGATGTAGAAGCTCACTTGAAGGACTCAGTTTTTATAAGCCATCGTGGAGGGGGACTACACAACAGCCTTCTCTGATTTCTTTGTAGGCATTGGAAAAACAAGGGATGGCATTTTTGTATCCTTTTATTTTCTTAGTTCGGGATGGAGCAACTGTGAAGCACTACCGAATCAAACGAATGGACAACGGTGATTTTTTTATGACACGGAGGGCAACATTTCACACTTTGAATGCTTTTGTCACGCACTACAGTAAATCCAGTGATGGGCTATGTGTAAGGCTTGGCAGGCCTTGCATAAAGGTACAGTAAGTCTGAATGTTTCTCATCTCCCCCTAAAAATACAGAGATTGGTATTTGATCATTGAGTTAATACAGGTATGATTCCCCTACATGCTGTGATCATTACTCTAAGAAATGTACTTCATTGTATCATTCCATTCCTTAGGCATTTCATCATCATATCATTTCAGGCAAATAAATGTGCAATTGAGGTGGAAAAGACGCATGTCACTGTGTGATTTATGAAGTCACAGTATAAACTTATATTGAGATGAAATCTCTAAGCTCATAACTCTTCCTGTCTCTAAGTGGTGCCTGAAAACAGAAACTACAGATCCGATCAGGGTTGTAGAGATAGTACTTAAATATATTTTAAAGCTTGCTGGCTTTCTTCTGCCTCCATCTAGGGATATTTTAATCTCCGAGATACTAAAAGAAACACTTGAACAAAATCATCTATTAGTTGAATATCTGAAGCTTTTCCTACATTATAGATAATTTCAAATGCAATTGCATCAGGATGTGAATGTGTTCACATTTATTTTTTTGATTCACTGAATCAAAAGAGTTGTTTGGAAGTGTAGACAGCATGAAGATTAACTCCTTGCATTTTGCAGAGTTGCACAATGAATAAGCAAATTGTTTTTTTATAACCTATTTCTTCATCCACTTTTGATATTTATTTTGGTGAAAACAAATCTGCCCTTTTATATACATCTCTCCTAAGACACACATTAAACGAAACATAAGGTTCTATAGTTCTCAGAGTTTTAACAGTTGGATGTAAATATAAATTAAATTCATTCACATTAAAATATAAATCTGTCCAAGTTGAGGGGTGTTGTATTAAAAAACACCCAGTCCTCATGCAGTGCAGGATATGCAAATCCAAAGAACAGGAAGAAGTGGAAAAAGAAGGCATAAGAACGAGACACCAAACGAGAGCAAATAAGCTTCAACAAGAAACAACTACAGAGTAAGATGGCGGAAGAAATCAAATTGATTTCCATTAACATCAACGGTTTAAATTCACAAATTAAGAGGAAAAAAACGATAACCAATATTTCCAGATGATTCTTGCAATGCCTCCTCCTTTTTGTTATTTATCAGATTAATTAAATAAATCGTGTTTTGACTTACCTGTAATTATCCAGAGAACTTAAGTTATTAATTCATGTTTACTGGACATCTTCCTAAAACCCTCCAGAGATGGAAAACCCATTATTTTTATTAGGAGACTATTCCACTGTTGTACAGATTCATAATCAGTAAGTTCCCCCTTATGTTTAAATAAGGAAGAAATCTAGGTATCTAAAATGTTTGCCTATTGCTTCCAGTCCTAGTTTCTCTGGCAATGGAAAATAGTTCTTCACAATCTTCCCAGTAAGACCTTTTTTATACAACCAAACACTTATATTAGTCTTCCCTTTCTCCAGGTTTTTTAGCCCCTCAGCCAATCTGTCCTTATAGGGTAAGACTTTAAGTTTCTGTATCACTTTAGTTGTCCGCACCTTCTCACTGTCAATATTCTTATGGAAATGTGGCACTTAGAATCTCATACTGTAGTCTAATAATCTTACTAAGGGAGAATTTCATGTGTCTTTGACACAGTATTTCTTCTTGAAGCATCCCATATTTGTGTTTTAGAACTATCTCACACTGTTGACCACTTGTAGTTAGTGACCACAACCATGCCTGCTCTGATATAGCCATGAATTCCTCATCTTGTAGGTATGCTCCATTATTTTTTTTCCGCTGAATATAATACCTTGTCTATCTCCCAGTTGAAGGTCATCTACCATTTTATGAATAAAACAGCCTATGATAAAGTTAAGGTGAAGCCACAAGGTACATATAATAGCCTGTGTGTAGCCTGAAAAAATAAAGGACAAAAAGGAACTGTTGGAAATGCCATAATGTAGGTATCAAGCAAACTTATTTGACAGGGATATTTCACAGAGGTGATATAACACTGCTTGCTTTATTGAGTAGACCCACATGAAAGGTAACTAGGCTAAAAAGTGAAAAAGGGATTCCTTCAATGGAATGGGAAAACTCACCATGGCCAACTTGCCATGGGAGAAACTTGCTGCAGAACAATTTAACAATTCAATTTAATTTTTAAAAATAAATAAAAAAAATATTTTAATTTTTGTCATTCACATTTCATTCTGTCCCTCCTTTTGCATCCTTTCTTTCATGATACTATTCCACCATTTCTTTGATATTAATGCAATTCTGGTCCCGCAGCGAGTTGGCCTTGGCAAGTTTAGTATTAGTATTTTTAGTATTTATTTGATTTGTCAATCGCTTACAAGATACAGGTATAAGAATAACTATAGTTTTGAATACATGAGATAGATACTTATAAGAAAAATAAAAAGAAGCAATAGGACAGGGACGGTAGGCACGATTGGTACGCTTATGCACGCCCCCTACAGGCCTCTTAGGAAGGGGGTGAGGTCAATAGTAGACAGTCTAAGGTTAAAGTTTTTGGGGTTTGGGGAAGAAACCACAGAGTCAGGTAGAGTATTCCAAACATTGACCACTCTGTTGCTGAAGTCGTATTTTCTGCAGTCAAGTTTGGTGCGGTTAACCTTGAGTTTGTATCTCTTGTGTGATCTTGTATTGTTATGATTGAAGCTGAAGTATTCATTTGCAGGTAGGACATTGCAATGTATGATTTTATATATTATATTTAGATTGGACTGGAGGCGGTGTAGTTCTAGGTTTTCTAGGTCTAGAGTTTCAAGTCTGGTGGATAAGGTATTCTGCAATGAGTAGAGGAGCGGACAACTCTTCTTGTGAAATATTTCTGGACTTTTTCAATTGTGTTAATATCAGATACATGGTATGGGTTCCAAACTGATGAGCTGTATTCAAGTATAGGTCTAGCAAATGTTTTGTATGCTCTAGTTGATAGTGTGATATTACCAGAAAACAAGCTACGTAGGATTAGATTAACAACTCTTAATGCCTTTTTGGCTATGTAGTTACAGTGGGCTCTAGCACTTAGATCATTAGAGATGAGTACTCCAAGGTCCTTGACAGAGTTTGGATCCTCAACAAGGTCTTGACTATTTAGCTTGTATTTTATTTTCTGATTTTTTCTGCCAATATGTAAGACAGCATTCATTTGTTGAGATTTGAAGTTGCCATTTGATTGACCATTCTGATACATAGTCAAGGTCTTTTTGAAGGGTAGTAGTATTGTCTGTGGTGTTGAATCAGCAAAGAGAACACAGTTGCTCTTAATATGATCACAGAGGTCATTTATGTAGAGTATGAAGAGAGTTGGTCCAAAAACACTGCCTTGGGGGACACCACTGTTGACAGGTACAGAATTTGATAGGATGCTCCCAATTTTGACCATTTGTTGTCTGTTTGACAGCAATGCTTCTATCCAGTTATGTAGGTGTCCAGAGATACCATACAATTTTAATTTTAGTAGTAGTTTGTTGTGTACCACTGAATCAAAGGCTTTACAGAAGTCTATGTAGATTGCGTCTATTGCTTTGCCCTGATCGAGTTGTGTAGTCCATATGTTTTTGCAGTGTAAGAGTTGCAGATTACAGGATAGTTTTTATCTGAAACCAAATTGTTTATTAGAGAGTAGGTTGTTTGTCTCTAAGTGGAGGATAATGGATTGATTAATAATTGATTCCATAACTTTACAGGTGATGCAGCATAAGGAGATTGGTCTGTAATTTTCAACTAGGCTGGGGTCTCCCTTTTTGAAGATGGGGATGACTGTGGCTTGTGACCATAGGTTAGGCAAGGAACTGGTCCGGAAAGATTTTTCAAAGATTATGCCTCAAGGTTCGGCTATGGCAGTGGATAGCTTTTTTAAAAAGTAGGCACATATTCCATCCGGTCCAATAGATAGGGATAGTTTTAGATTGCGCAGTGCTTTTTCAACAATGTCTTCTGTAAAATCAGTATATATTAGATCATTGTAGTTTTCTGTGGTTGACTAGGAAGTACTGGGCATGATCCATTGCTGTTTACAAATACGGAGCCAAAGAATGTGTTAAAGAGGTTTGCTTTGGTAGTGTCATTGTTGCAGTCTTTGCCATTAGGTCCTTTCAGGGGTGGGATGGACCTTGAGTCTTTTAGTTTGTTGTTTACAAAATTGTAGAAAGCACGGGTGGAATTTGTGCGTTGAAAGTTTTCCTCTTGTTTGATGTGATAATTAGTGCATTCAAGATTTTATCTGGTGGCATAGATTATTGTATCAGCTTTTGAAGTTGGCAACGTGACCAGATTTGTTTTTTCACCAAAGTGATCTCTTTTTGGATTGAAACTTCCTTATTGTTATGGGTAATCTGTTTTTTCTGGTTTTGGGAGTTGTTATTGGTACATATAGTTTGATGGCTCTTTTGATTTCTAGTAAGAATATGTTGTAATGGTCTTCAACAGTATTGCATCCAGTGAATAGAAATTGCCAATCAAGGGAAGAGAGATCGTTGATTATAAGATCATAGTTGCCTTTATTGAAGTTATAATTGGGGATTTTGTCATTGTGATGATTTTTGTGTGGACATATGTTGAGACAAAAGTCAATCATGTTGTGGTCACTGTTGGAAAAGGGTTCTTTAATTTGTATTCTGTAAATTGAATTCAAACTGTTGCAGAAGATGAGATCAAGGCAGTTGTTAAGCCTAGTATTGTTGGTTACTAGTTGTTCCAGTCCCAGATTTGTTACAGCATGGTAGAAGGTTGCATGTATGGGTTCAGTTGTACATTCATTTAGGGTCCAGTTAATATGAGGTAGATTGAAATCACCAAGAAAGATAAAAGTGTGTGGGCAGGATGTTGCCCATGTTAGTAGTGTATTTAGCTTGTTTACATGTTTGATGTCATGGAAGTTGGCCATGGTGAGCTTGCCATGGTGAGTTGGTTGGCCGTGAGGAATTGTCATAGACCCTCCTTCAGACAGCCTGGCCTCAAAAGGTAACGTAATGCCTTTTAGGGATGTGAAGTTTAACACCAGGGTTCTGAATTGATTTAAGAGATGGATTAGTGGAAGTGTCACACTGTAATTGCATTGAATGGGCTCTGGCTACAGAATAAGTGAAGATTCTAAACCATTTTCAGTGCATAAAGGGCTTTGCCACAAGCACGTTGCAATAAGCACAATGCAATAAGCAAAGCAGGCAACGATCAAAGTGGAAGTAATTACCAGAGTATTACTTATGTCTCAGGAATAACATGATCAGCATTACTCATAAGTGATGAAAAGTGACTGAACAGCAGAGCTCCTTGCACCTCTAGTGAATGATAAATCCAAGAACATCTCTGTGCAATGCAGATGGTGATTGAAAAAGAGGGCAATCAGTTTGATGGTGCCAAGTTCTATTCTTGATTGGATGGACAATTATTGACATCCAATTTTAGCATGGTAGGACTGATTCGATTTCAATTGCCTTATTTTTGTTAGATTTAAAAAAAAGTTGGACTTTGCTCCTCACATACATCTAAACATGGCACAAACAGGCTCTAAAGATATCCTCCCCCCCCCTGCTGTGTTTTCTATGGTATTAGCTTCATTCCAGGTATATAAAACTGGTTAGGCTTTATTATTATTACTCTGGAGAAAGGTTGAATTTCTGTCATTGATAGGAAACAGAAGTGAGAGATGGCACAGGACGTTTTGTGCTGGTACCTCGACTTACGACCACAATAGAGCCCAAAATTTATGATGTTAAATGAGAAATTTGTTAAGTGAATTTTGCCCTATTTTGCAACTTCTCTTGCTACATTTGTTAACTGAAGTTGTTAAATTAGTAACACCGTTGTTAAGTGAATCTGGCTTCCCCATTGACTTCGCTTGTCAGACGATTACAAAATGTGATCATTGATTCTGGGACACTGCAACTGTCATAATTACGAACCAGTTGTCAAGTATCCAGATGTAAATCACATGACCAATGGGATGCGGCAATGGTCATAAGTGTGAAAAATGGCTGTAAGTCACCTTTTCAGTGCCATTCTAACTTTGAACAGTCACTGAATGAACTGCTGTAAGTTGAGGACTACCTGTATAGCATTCTATTGACTCAAAAATGGATGGATAGTGCTATAACTATGCAGTGGGAAAATTGAGATTGCTGTTGTCTACCTATTGGTAATAGCTTAATGCATATTCAGAGATAAACTCTTCCAGTGTTTACTATTCTTCGTATCTTCTTAGCAACCTTTTATTCATACCAAACAGTTCTAGTTTCTTCAAACTTTCCCCATAAAACTTGTTTTTCATAATGCTGGCCACCTTTGTTGCCCTCTCTGAATTTGATATCTTTGTCTTCATTCTTTCTGCAATTGCAAAAAAGTACTACTAATATTCTGTGCATGTGTCTAATAAAATTGTAGCACAAAAAGGTTATGTGTGGAGGCATAGGTAAGTACCTTTTATATATTAAAAAAACAGTCTGGAAAGTTTGTTTTCATTGCTTGTACAACTTTTAATTAGTCTTCAGAAAGGAGGAAAATCAGTTGAGAAATATCAGGGTTTTATCAAGTGATTAATTGTTTGATTGATTATCTGCCATCAAGTCGTTTTTTTCGAGTCCTAGCAACCACATAGATAGATTTTCTACATGATTTATTAAGTAGAAATAATTAATTCAGACTTCATACTCTGTGGATTGGAGATAGGTCTGATTTCTTTTTTCTGGAGATCATTGGTTTCTACACTAACTATCGATTATCTTGACCAAGTTCTTCTCTTATTTCAAAGGAAATAGCAATTGCACTATTCTCACATATACTTTCAGGCTTATTATGAAAAATATTCAAACTGTGCAGGAATGTTGCTGCATCTCCACACCAGTGTCAAAGCCATTAGGTGAAGGAAGCCCTGAGAGGACTCCAGAAGCTCAGAAATGAATGATGAAATGATGGCTTCAGTGTTGTTATGGCAACTGAAGAACCCAATGTCATCTTCTGCCATAAACAATGAATACTCATCTCTCACCTGCTACCATATTATGAAGGATGTCAATTGGATGAATTTAAATCACCCAGTCAAGTCATCATCCTGTTCCCTTTACTAAATTTTATAGAGGATTCAGACATGATCCTCTAGCTGGAACCATCTCAGTTTCTCCACCATTTCCATTTGTTTCTTTCTAGATAGGAAAACAATTTTGCTATGGAAATAAATATGGAACATCTCACCAGTAAAACTGGGGTGGGGGAAAGGAGGATGTTAGGAGCCATCTGTCTGGAAGCACCTAAACACACATAGCTCATCCTAGATATTTTTGAATTTGAAAACATTAAAATAATGTTTTCTGGCTTTGAAATGAAACACATTTAAAATAAAAAAAGCATAAAATGAGAGTGTGACAATAAGAACATAGCATTCCCTGCTGGAAGTTAGTGCTCAAAGCAACTGTTTCATGCTGCTTTAGTAAAATGAGACTTTCAGCAAGGCAACATGCTGTCTTTCCAGTAGGAAGTTGTAAGAATAGACATTGTTTTGTTAAAAGCGTGGCTTTATTTGTTGTCCAAAGCTTTTTGTTTAGAGGACTGATTATTAATGAAAACCTGCAAAGTTTGCCCTTTTGACATTCTTAGGCAAAGCAAAAAATGGATGTTTATATATGCTGTTTTATTTCTATCCAGACAGAAGTCCCAACTCCATATGATTTATCATATCAAACTGTAGATCATTGGGAGATTGACCGAAATTCTCTACAACTTTTAAACAGATTGGGTTCCGGGCAATTTGGTGAGGTCTGGGAAGGATTATGGAATAACAGAACACCAGTGGCAGTTAAAACATTAAAACCAGGTATGATGAACCCTTCTGTAATTTTCTTAGACAATGTTGTGATTCGTTGGCAGCAGGTACGGACAGCTGAGGTCGCTAACAGTGAGGACTCAGACGAGGAGCCTGCATGTGATGCAGGGATGGGGCCAGGACTATCGGAGAGTGCTGCCTTCTGAGCAGACTGTGGAGTCTGGAAGCAGTGATGAAGAGGACCCCAGGGAGCCTGTGCTTAGTGCACATGCATGCAGGGCCGCTCGAAGGAAAGAGCAGCTGAAGCAGCATGGGTGACTTGGGAGTAAGGCTGGAAGGTGATGGCCCCTCTCATAAGGGATAAAAGCCAGCCTTCGGATTGGCTTCTTTGCAGGAAGCTAAAGAAGTTCTTTCTACTCAGAGTTCTCGTTGAAGCCCTTGTTTTTTGAAACTTCTGGCTTTGGATATTTATCTGCAATTAGTCTTTTATTCTTTGCAGCCTTTTGCAACCTTGAAAGGGCTTTGCTCTTATCTGGGACAATTAGGTTTGAATGACTCTTGGCTGTAAATGCACAGAATTCACAGCGCTGCATTAAAAAGGTTTGCTTTTATACATACTTTGTGTTTCTTTGATTTGAACAAGGCTTGGGTCAGAACAGACAATCACACAATCCTGATGTTGTCAACATCATAAGCATTTCTGCACCTAAACCCTTTAAACATCCAATTCAGTTCTAGTGTTGATGCTGCAAAGATAATTTTGCAATTTTAATTGTTGACCTATAGGTTGATCTTTTTTTTCCCAATGATGAAGACTCAGACAGCGTTCCAGCTGTACAGCTCCCTCCTCTCCCTGGTGAAATCAAAATGTTCTGGTGCTTTAGCACCATTCCAACAGGTTTTTGAACAAGAATAGAAGAGCATATTGTGTTTTCTTTCTTCTTCTGCACAAACAACAATGTCAAGACAAAGTTGGATGCTAATTTTTGTGCTACCCCATTAAGTGGTTGAAGAAAGCTCTGATAGAAGCACTGATAATTGTGAGGATAGCAGGGCTGAAGCAAGCATAGCACACTTTCGAGTTTTAGAAGGTAAAAATTGATAACTGTGAAAGTTTCCTTAGGCTACTTTATATTTGCAAGTGGGTTTTCACTAAATTAATGTGTTCACTTCTCTAAAAATAAAAATAAACAGCAATAATTTAAAATTAAAGTTGGTATTATCTGGGGATGTTTTAATTATTGAGATTAAAGAAATATTGACTTTTCAAGGCTGTGAAGACTAGTTTTTTCCCCCACAGACATTGGGGTGAGAATACCAGCATGGGAGAACTGGCATAGATCTCTGAGTTTAATGGTTTCATGTTTCTAGTGAACTTTGATGCAATTTTAATTTTTAGTTTTTGCTTTTAATGAAATTCTCTTTATTTTATTTACTATCCAGAGTTCCTTGGATAAATAGCTGGCCATATAAATTAGATGAATGAATGAATAAATAAATAAATAAATCTTAGCTGTATTATACAGCTGTTTTGTAGTACTGGCTGTTATAAGTATTCTCCTGTGCAGTTTACTTCATTTCCTTATCAAGAAGAAATGTGTAATATAAATGTTGCCAAGCAAAATTTTCAGTTTCTTTTAAGGTAGCAAGACTTTTGGTTGACATTTTATATTATACCCTTTTTTCCCTAATAATCAGGGTTCAGACCAAGGCATTTGACAGCATTGGACATAAAGCATAAAGCAGAAAAGTATACAGTTCTCCCTCCCCACACCCTTCAAGGCTCCCAAAGCTTTGACTTCTGAGGTATAAAAGTAAACAAAAATCAATTCCTTACAAGTAAGAAAATATAATATTAATATGCACTAACTATTAAACATAGGTTGCTTTGTTATGAACTTCTGACTCAGCAGCCTGAAATGGATGTGTGCAATTCACACATATGACTTCCCATCATCAATCAAGGGCCAGGCCTGAGGTGCATGAGGAAGACTGATACCACTAAGGAGGAGCACATCCAGTGGTGGGATGCTGCCAGTTCGGACTGGTTCATGTTCCGATGATCACCTGCCCCCGCCTTATCCTGTCCTTTATTTCCTGCTTTGTAGCTCATCTGAATTGCGTGGCACAGCTGATTCCCCCCCTCGCTGTTCTATGGTACTTACTGTTAAGTATTGCCTAATATGGTGACAGGAGTGGAGTCTGCTGTCAGACTTCACTCATTGGACCGGCCTTGGCGGGAGAAATAAAGTCCTGTCAGTGGCTGAAACATTGGACAGCTCCGGCTATATAAGCCGGCGCCGCAGCTAAACGCTTTTTCTTCCAGCAACTAAATAAAAGTTCTTACCTGCTCCTGCAGTGTCCTGCCTCTTCACTCTGCGAGCCCACTTAACACCTACCATTGTTGACTTGGAAGGTAAGCAGCTGAGCTTCTAAATGTTCTATTTTCAGCACTGTGCGCAAGCACCTTCAGCACACTCACCGAACCAGTTGTTAAACCGGCAGCATCCCACCACTGGGCACAGCTCCTTATCTTCCCACAGAAATAACAGCAAAGAAAAGAAGGATTGCTTAGAATGAACTTTCCCATAACAGATTGGTAAAAGCAAACCCAGATTTATTTTACTGAAACACCAGTAGGGTCTTCGGTTCCTATTAAACTGGAATTAAGAAGAAAACCTGGAATTAAGGAGAAACTTCCTAATTGTCTTAAGTGAGGGCAATTAACTAGTGGAACAGCTTGCCTTCAAAAATCATGGGCGCTCCATCACTGAAGAAGAGACTAGACAGTCACTTATGTGAATTGGTATAGGTTCTCCTGCTTGAGCAGAGGGCTGGACTAGAAAACCTCTAAGGTCCCTTCTAGCTTTATTATTCTATTCTATTCTATTCTATTCTATTCTATTCTATTCTATTCTATTCTATTCTATTCTATTCTATTCTATTCTATTCCTAAATTTTTTCGTAATGCCAAATGGAATTAGTGGCAATGGCGTTATTTTGAATCAAATAATGTTAGGACTGAAATATTGACCATGGGATTTTAGTGACAAATTCTTTTTGTCAAAATGGAAGGCAAAAAGAAAAAAAAAACCTTTAAAAAAATCAGATGGATGCTGAGAATTTTCAATCAAAACTTTCATAGCACTATACAGTGAATAGTGAGTTTGAATGTGAGAGTTATATTTGCTCAAGCAGTGGATATCATGAATAGGTTTCATTTTGAGTATTTTGAAAAAACCTTTTATACTAACCAACAAAATACTTGCTCTATTTGATAGGCATGGTTAAATAATTATTGTAGGATAGAGAACTATTGTAACATAGAGAGCAATTGAACTATTTATTTAAAAAAGGACATAAGGATAATAATCTGTAGGATTCTTGAATGCTACACATTTGAAAAGTTTCACATGATAAAGCTATTTAGCCATTAGCTATTTAGCTATTTTCTCCATTTGCTTAAAAATTGATCTTTGATCTTTTCAATGTTATAAAAAAGGACAAATGATTAAACTGCAGCTTTTACAACTAGAAAGGCCTTCAATTAATCTCACACACATGCACACACACACACACACTATGCCGAATTAAACTGGCACCAATCTTCATAGAAATGAAGAGGTCCCATGAAGCATTTGTGAGATCTTTGATATTAATCATATCAGCATTGGAGTAATTTTTTTTTGAAAACCATGCCAACTGCATTTGTAAGTCTACTAACTCATTATATGTTTTAACCATTTTACATTTTAATGCACTCCAATACTAGGTTTGACCTTGACTTTTCTTATTGCTGATGTATTTTCTTGATGCCCTTTAAAAGGAAGGGAGGGATAGTAAAGGAAAGAAAAGTAGAAGGTATCTGGCAATGAGATTTTAGTCAGTATTTGGTAAGAATGCCTGATAGATATGACCATATTGTGCCAAGCATAACTTTAAAATTTAAATACAATATCTCTAAGCACAGGGGTATAAGGAGTCAATTTAAAAACCTCCATATAATATTTTCTCATGGAATAATATTTTAAGAGGACAAGGGAAATTACACACGTCTGTAAAGCTTAGTTTGGCTCTAATGCAGAAGAAGATTAAAAGCAGCCCTCTAGTTTTGCTGAACCCAAATTCCTTCTGTTCTTGCCAGCAAGGCCAATGGTGAGGAATGCTGGGATTTGAAGTTCAACAATGCCACAAAGCCATACATTAGCGTGTCAGCAACAGCCAAAAAAGCCAATGCCATCCTAAGTTGCATTAACAGAGGGATACAGTCAAGATCAAGTGAGGTACACCACTTTATAAATCCTTAGTAAGACCACACCTACAGGTGAAAGTCAAAAAATTAGAATATCGTGCAAAACTTCATTTATTTCCGTAATGCAACTTAAAAGGTGACACTAATATATGAGATAGACTCATTACATGCAAAGCAAGATAGTTCAAGTGGTGATTTGTTATAATAGAGATGATTATGGCTTACAGCTCATGAAAACCTCAAATCCACAATCTCAGAAAACCAGAATATTACATGCAATCAATAAAACAAGGATTGTACAATCAATAAAACAAGGATATGGGACCTCTGAAAAGTATAAGCATGCATATGTATTCAGTACTTGGTTTGGGCCCCTTTTGCAGCAATTACTGCCTCAATGCGGTGTGGCATGGAAGCTATCAGCCTGTGGCACTGCTGAGGTGTTATGGAAGACGCTTCAATAGCGGCCTTCAGCTCTTCTGCATTGTTTGGTCTGATGTCTCTCATCTTTCTCTTGGCAATGCCCCATAGATTCTCTATGGGATTCAGGTCGGGCGAGTTTGCTGGCCAATCAAGCACAGTAATCCCACGGTCATTGAACCAGGTTTTGGTGCTTTTGGCAGTGTGGGCAGATGTCAAGTCCTGCTGGAAAATGACGTCAGCATCCCCATACAGCTTGTCTGTGGAAGGAAGCATGAAGTGCTCCAAAATCTCCTGGTAGATGACTGTGTTGACCTAAACATTCTATTTATATATTTATTTATCATTTTTATTCAAATTGAACTGATAACTTTTCTCTTTTGTAGCCCCAGAAGTGATAGAACTTAGCCAGATAGAATATAAAAATCCAAGATATATAGATGCTCCAGATATGAAAATAGTGCTAAAAAGATTTATTGAAGAAAAAGAAATACTAAAGGTGTATTATTTGCAAAAAATGCACATATTTGGAATATGTATATGTCAGAAAACAATCCATGAAAATACAAACAAATCTGCAAGTGGATTGTTACTATTTTGGGGCAAGTTTGCAATTGAATCATAAAGAATTCCAAATGAATAAAATAAGAATTTGAGCAAATTGAAATGGATATTTTCATCTATTAATGATACTTCTGGCTTCATAGATTCACCTTTAGACTGTGATAGTAATGCAAGAGAATGGAGCTATTCACATTTCTTTCCAACCCAATAACCTCCACAACAATAACAACAACAAAGGAATTTCATTCTCACTTAAATGAACTATATTGACAACACACAGGTAGAAAAAAAATTCAATGCCACACTAATCTAGTCTACCTGAGTAAATTGTCATGAAATCTGATTTTTCCCTGGCATGGATTTACTGCATGAGAGGACAGCAGAACACTGTGTTTCATTCCTCGATACCAAAACTTACAGTACTTATTTATTATAACATGTAACACACAATGATTCCAAAATACAATGAGTTATAACAATATATCTTGAAAATGGTGAGGAGATCTTTGTTATGGATTAAATCTGTGGCTAGAGGTTGAATTTGGATAGCTAAAATGTTGAAAATTACCCCACATTTTCTGATCACACTTCCATTTTGAGGATTCAGATGAATAGTGACCAATAATACTGCTGTGATTTCATCTTCGGTAATAACCAATATTTATATTTATTATAGCATTTATGTGGGGATGGAGGGAAGTTGGAGACCAAAACTACAATGGATATTATTGCAGAATTTTTTTTAGAATTCATTTTTAGGGCAAAAAGTAACATGTTCTCCTTTGCTATTTCAATTTCATAAAATTCCATATCTGAATTATGTAGTGGGGTGGGGTTTGCATTGTTATCTATGCTGATTAGCAAAGAGGCAGACAATATCCCTGGTTATTTCCACAAGACTGTGGGGCAAACCAGAATAGCCCTTAATAACACACACTAATTTTCTTTTGCCGCTGTTCTCATTTCAGGTTCAATGGATCCAAAAGACTTCCTCAGGGAGGCACAGATAATGAAGAATTTGAGACACCCTAAGCTTATACAGCTCTATGCTGTTTGCACTTTACAGGATCCAATTTATATTGTTACAGAGCTGATGAGACATGGGAGTCTGCTAGAATATCTCCAAAGTGAGTAGGAAACATTTCATTTAGATAGAGTGTGGCAATCTGCAGTAAAGCAAACACATTGGTATTAAAAAAAAAGGGAGGGGGGGGAGAAGATGGAGAGATGAGCAGATCAATTTAATGTGATTGGATATGAAGCCAGTAATGACTGGCAGGGATTGACATGGTGTGTTTGTCCCAAACTACTTACACTTTGAATGGCATGCTGGGGATATATACTAAGAAATGATGGGGCAGACAAAAGCCAGAGTAGATTTAATCTTAACAAAGTTAAATAAAATAGTCAGTACGGTTGTTCCTTCTGCCCCTTCAGTCTCATTTAACATTCTAATTTAGTGGGAATTTTGGAATGGTGTGGCAAAGTCCCTCTTAAAGCTTTGAGGAAGGTATGTCAACCCTCTATGGGAGCCTTCATAGCTACTGAGAGACAGCACAAATTGCTCTCCCAACCAAACAAAAGTAGAAGGTCATTGTTATTTCTAGAATAGAATAGAATACCTTTATTGTCATTGCATTCCATGAATACAATGAAATTTGAAAGCTACTCCACCACAGTGCCCCAAACACCACATCATAATCACACTACAGAGTTTTTAAAAATTAAAATAATCATAATAATAGGACTAAATCACAAATGCACTGTTTGATTCAAGACAATTACTGCCTTGGAAAAGAAACTGTTTCTCAATCTATTAGTCCTCATTTTAAAACACCTCCCTGATGGTAACAGTTCGAAATATGAATGTCCAGGATGAGAATGGTCTGTGGAGATTTTTAGTGTTCTAGAGAGGAGTCTGGTCTTTGCAATCTCTTCCAAAGAAGAAAGAGAACAACCGATGATTTTTTGTGCTGTGTTTGTAACTCTCTGGAGCATTTTCTTATCTACTGCAGAGCATCCAGCATACCACACCATTACACAGTATGCCAAAATGCTCTCAATGGTAGAACGGTAAAAAGTAACCAGCAACTTCTCACCCAGGCAACTATTTTTCAGTAACCTCAGAAAGTGCAGGTGCTGTTGGGCCTTCTTTGCAGTGGCCATAGTGTGGATCGACCAAGTGAGGTTGTTGGAAATATGAGTTCCTAGAAATTTAAAACTATGAACTCTTTCCACACAGTCTCCATTGATATATAGTGGGAGAGGCTCTGCTTTGTATCTTCTGAAGTCTATAATCAATTCTTTGGTCTTTTTGATGTTCAGGGTGAGGTTATGACTCTTGCACCACAAGACCAGTCTGAGAACCTCTGACCCATAGGCCGTCTCATCTCCTCCTGATATGAGTCCCACCAATGTGGTGTCATCTTCAAATTTTATTATAGGGTTAGTGGGACAAGAGGGAGTGCAGTCATAGTTGTAGAGTGAATACAAAAGGGGGCTCAGCACATAGCCCTGTGGAGAGCAAGAGTGGAGGAAAAATAGCTGCCAATCCTAATGGTTTGGGGTCTGTTAGTAAGAAAGTCCTTTATCCAACAGCAGATTCTACATAGTATAAACTCTTTCTTTGTCTATACATGTCCCAGGGACATTCCCATACAATCTGAAGAAAATACCTTTCTTTTTCTTTCTACTACATGGATGTGCTGTCACAGAAAGCCTGAAAAATGCTGTGTAAACTTAAATATATATGGGAAAGGATTTCTAGGAAAAGGATGCAACTTTGCATGTTATTTTTATGCAGTTGCATGTCTGTTTGTCTCCATATCTGATAACAAATCAAAATTGATTAGGTAGATCAAACTAGAGCCCTCCCTCCCAACAGTCTGAGGGACCACGAATTGACCCCCTGTTTAAAAAGTTTGAGGAGCCCTGCTGTATATTATATCTTTACTTTGGATCAGTGTATGAATCTGGTTGCTTCAAAGTTATCCAGAAAACTGCATGACTGGAAAGAGGCCCTGATTCAGGCTTTTCTGATCCATATTGTGTTCTTGAACTCTTCCTCACTTGATTTAACATTTCAGAATGAGATACATTTCAAAGATATATCTCATGAGACAGGTAAATAGACAGACAGACAGACAGGTAGTTGGATGATAGATGGACAGTTATTTGTGTCTTTGACTCATTGTTGACTTCTGGCAACTGTCTTCTTCGCAAGATACTAAAAGTTGCTTTCCCTTTTCTTCTTCCTAAGGCTGAGAGAAAGTAACTGGCCCAAGGACATCCAGAGGGCTTTGTTCCTAGGCAGTACTAAAACTCACAGTCTCCTAATTTCCAGCCTGGTGTCTTAACCATTATACTAAACTGGCTCTCTCCCCAGGAGAAGTACTACACATAAACACACGCGCGCACACACACACACACACACACCACCACCACCTCTCTGAGGTTTGAAGCCTCTGTGTGTGTGTGTGTGTGTGTGTGTGTTTTGGATTGTTTGTACTCTATTTTTCACCCTAGCCTGGCTGTAGATGGGCAATGCTTACAAAACAGCCATGATGAGTCTCAAGCTTCTCATTTCCTCCTTGCCAGCTCTAGTTTTTACATCATTTATTAAAAGAAGTATAGTGGGACTTTACAAATACAATACAAAGAGAACATGTTAAATCCATGGAGATCTACACCATAAAAATGGGGGGGGGGGGGAGTGGATGATAATAGCATCCTCTCTATAGATAGAAATACAACTTTCAATAGCAGGGAAAATTCAGTCCTACTTTGACTTGCAATATTAACAGTGGGATAGTTTGCACAATGTTCATCAGTTACTTAACCCCAACGTATTACTTTACCCCAACATATTCCCTCCCAACTGCATACTACAATAGGACTGTTGTAAGATCCTCTTAGTTAATCTTCAGTACTGTTATACTGTAACTTGACTATAACATCTGATTCTTAAAACCACAAATCCTCGTCCACCTTCCTTCTCACCTCCCAAACTGTAGTATTAACATGATGGCTGCATCTGGTTATTCAGCGAATTGGGTGAAGCTGAAGCAAGTGCTGCAGTGCTTTCACTAAAGAGAATTAATGAAAGAAACAAATTCTAGTGCAGCAGAAAAAAGGGTCAGGGGAAAAAGCAAGTACACATATCTCAAGGAACAGGAGCAGTTGGTGATTACAATGCCTTCTTTCTGCTACTTAGCCTTTGATATCTGCTGAAACTTATAGTGCTTATCACTCATGTCTATTCTTGTCTCCCAGCTGTTCTACTTTCCCTCAGCAGTTAAAAAACAAAACATAATAAAGAACAACCATCCTGTTGCTGCTTTAGTCTGGCTAGGTGAAAAAGGAAAATGTGCAGTAAACCCTCAGCAACAGCCTTTAGATAAAAACATTGCCATCTTGTGGGATCTAGGAAGCGTGCTTTTTCCATGGCAGACCCTGCCCTATGGAAAGGCCTTTCTACAGAAGTGTCCACCCTTCTAAGCCTTCTGAAAGCCTTTAAGACCTAGATGTCTGTGGAGATTCTCAGTTATCCAAGTCATTGTTTGTCCCAAAGGTGCTTTTCCAAAAGGAAACAAGACTTTGTTTTTCCTTGAAGACATTTTGCTTCTTATCCAAGAAACTAGTTCAGTTCAGTTCAATTCTGAAGAAGCTTCTTGGATCAGGGAGTGAAACATCTTCAAGGAAAAAGCAAAATCCAGTTGCTTTTTGAAAAAGCACTTTGGGACCTTAAGACCTGACTTTTCCTCCAAGTGTTGGGATAAGGTGAGGTGGATGAGAAGATTTAACAAGGGACTTCATGTGGAACCTTAACTCTGCTGCCAGTTTTTAATGTTTATGGTTTTCCTAGATATATGTATGATTTTGTTTTATTAGTGTTTTAATTGTTGATTGGGAACCAGAGTTGGAGATAGGATAGACAGTGTTTTAAAGTGTTTTAAATAAATAAATAAAAACCTCCAATAATTTTATTGGAAAATTTTTGGAGAATTGGACCCAGCTCTATTACATAATTAGAGTCCAGTCACTTCCCTTTTCCTTTCTAGAGAAGATTGTTGAGAAAGTGGCAACAGAGCTACAAAGGGTAAGTTCCTGCTGGAGCAGCTGTGCCTAATTATGGCAGGTATGCCAATTGTCTACCATTCAAGAGCATAACATCCTGGTAATTGTCACTCTTACCCTCATCTCTGCACTGAAGAGACAATTAATCTGTAATGCAGAATGCTATGGTCAGCATGCTGACTGGCACCATTCAATATAGCCATATACAGCAAGAGCAGAATTGGGTTGCCAGTTGGTTTCCACATACAAGTCATGTCCTACATACAGTAGCTCGGGGCCTGGCTATCTTCAAGGCTGCTTATTCCAAGTAGAATCTTTCTGTTCAAGACCTACCTGTAGAGAGTGCTTGTTGTAAGTCATGCTGAGAAGATTATTTTTCCCAACCTTCCCCAAATATTCCTTCCTTGTAGATGATGCAGGTTCCAGAATCCACTTGCCAGAACAGGTAGATATGGCAGCTCAAGTGGCCTCTGGAATGGCTTACCTGGAATCCCAAAATTTCATCCACCGAGATTTGGCAGCAAGGAATGTCCTGGTTGGTGATCACAATGTTTACAAAGTGGCAGATTTTGGACTTGCACGGGTTTTTAAGGTATACTTTTAAATTGATGTCTCGGATATTTGGATACTTTAGCTATTTTAGACACAAAAGCCGATATATACTATAAACAAATATTATATATATAAAGAGCCATGGTGGCTCAGTGGTTAGAATGCAGTATTGTAGGATAATTCTGCTGATTGTCAGCAGTTCAATTCTCACCAGTTCAAGATTGACTCAGCCTTCCGTCCTTCTGAAGTCGGTAAAATGAGGACCTAAATTGTTGGGGGCAATATGCTGACTTTGTAAACTGCTTAGAGTGGACTGTAAAGCACTGTGAAGCAGTTCTATAAGTCTAAGTACTATTGCTATAATTTAAGAATTCATGCCCTAGATCAGACTCTTCTCGCTTCTAAAAATTATGAAGAACGCCAAAGTAGCTTTCCTTTCAAGGGTTATATTTATATTTTTATATTTATGGTTATATTTATCAATAGTCACCATATTAAAAATGGAAGTTGATCCATTTATAGAATCATGTAAAAATAAGGTTAAACCCATTAGATGTTAACATAAATAATTTTTCTCCTGAAATTTTTTTTTTTAAAGAAAGAAAAGATAGTAACAAGAAGAGAGACTTTTAACTTTTGGAAAATATGTTCAATATCTGGCAAATAATTTTGATTTCAATGACACATGAGAAAGCCTTATAAGAACCTCCCCCCCCCACATTGTCCTCAGATACAGTTAAAGAAACACCACCCTAAACGATACAGCATCTGCAAATGTAGTATTTAAGAATGGAATTGCTCTACACAGAGGCAGCATCTTTATAGGGTGTCTAATTTGGGGAACAAAGAACCATAGCCATTGTGATGGAGTTTCCAGCATAAAAACCAGCTGCTTGGCTGTAGCGAGAGACAAAGGCTATATTTGGAAGTCACAGTGAGACACAATTCTAATTTACCATGAAATGTGGTATTTTACCTTTCTCAGTTTCTCTTAGCTGGATTTTCCTGACAGCAGCAGTGGCTAAATAAAAACTCCTTCTGTGATTTGTTTAGTGTGCACTTTTAGAACACTGACTGCTCATTCCTTGATCAGCTGCACCTCCTGCTGATGTGCTGACTTGTCAAAGGGTTGTGAATTGATTTCCATAGACTGGCTTTTTGCTTCAGGCTTTTTGGGTATAGGTGCTGTCTGGAACCAGCAAATCAAGACAATGTACTATAGAAAACCTGTAGGTGGATTACTGTAGTTTCAAGTGGCAGCATTGGCAGCATTTAAGATGTGATCTGAGCGATACCTTTCAGAGATAAAGCTATAGATTATAGGAACTGGGCTTGGCTAGTCTAGTGAAGAGAAGGACGAGGGGAGACATAATAGCAGTATTCCAATATTTGAGGGACTGCCATAGAGAGGAAGGGGTCAATCTATTTTCCAGGGCACCCGAAGGCCAGACAAGGAATAATGGATGGAAACTGAACAAGGAGAGATTCAACCTAGAAATAAGGACAACTTTTCTGACAGTGAGAGCAATCAACCAATGGAACAGCTTGCCTTTAGAAGCTGTGGGAGCTTCACCCCTGGAAGCTTTCAAGAAGAGGCTGGACTGCCATTTGTCAGAAATGGTTAGGGTCTCCTGCTTGGGCAGGGGGTTGGACTAGATGACTTACAAGGTCCCTTCCAACTCTGTTAATCTGTTAAGATATTCAGACAATATAATGTTTATATTTGTCTAGGCTATCTTGAACCCCATAAGATAGAATCCCTATTGGGCCTATTTAACTTTTTGGTCTTATTTTGATTACGAAGAATCAGCAACTTTTAACAGTAGCATTAAATTAAAAGTGAATTTCTCTATATATTATACTTGGAAGAGCTGGTTCCAATTATGCTTACTCTATTGGGGGGGGGGGAATCAAAGTTTTGATCATGGCAAACAAAACACAGAAGGAGTTTTCCCCAGGAATAAAAATTGATTCAGCTTGATCTTTCAAATTGATTCATTTTTAAGTGAAAGGAATCTGCATTCTCTATTGGATGCATTCATACTTTTAAACTGATTCAGATAAGAATATGTTTGCTTATTTTTTGAATTAAAATTTGGAGGTGTCTGATTTGGTTTGACTCATCAGATTGATCTGATGATTTCATTATAATATTGGATTCAGAGGAATGGTTCTATCAAACTGCCTTTGCGTTAAAATTTTAGGTGAAATATTTGCACTGCACTTGTTTCTGTGAATTGTTTATCTACCCTAGAGGGAAGAGAGACCAAATGAGGGATGACTAATTTGGCTTAACATGATGTACAAATGCAGTTATAATTTTAAAATTATGAAGTAATATAGAGATCTTCATGGTGATCTGTATTGCCTGATAAGAAAAAAAAGAATATATAGCATTACCATTTCTGAAACTCAGAGTAATATGCATTTGAGAAAGGAAGCAGCCTGATCTCAGAAAAAAAATCTAATGTATAAGTAAATAATGTTCCATTCATTCTTCAGAGTGTCAGTTTACTTCACCTAAATTAATTGATGCCACTGTGAACAAATATATTAATTTGTACTTCTTGGAGTCTGCTTTTTAAATCCTGGAATTGTTGAAGTGATGATGATCAAAGTCAGTGTTTTGTTGGTACCTGTAATTAATCACAGAACAAAGGTTCTGAATGCATTAGTTCTTGCTGTCACCTTGTCGTCTTGCTAAAGGCTTCACATGAGTCCTGTGCCCTGCCAACAAGTAGCTTGCACTGCTGTCAGTGATAGATTTCAGGACTCACAGTAGTAAGCCCCAATTAATCATGGCCAAATTGATGTTGCATGGATGCTTGACAAAACAAGGGCTAGGAATTAAGGAACAAAAGTCCTACCTGGCTGGTTCAGGTTGTCAGGGGATATCAGCTAACAATCAACAAACAGTTTCAATGTAATGATTATTAGGACTATGCAAATGTTAGGAAATGAAAAAAAAAAAGGTTTTAAGTTGATTTGAATGTTGCAATAGTGGAAATGGATAGATCTGGAGATTTATCACTTTGTTTCTTGTTTGCATAAAATAGGTAGAAAATGAAAATGTCTATGAAGCCAAACATGAAACAAAGCTCCCAGTGAAATGGACAGCCCCTGAAGCAATTCGCTCTAATAGGTTTAGCATTAAGTCTGATGTCTGGTCTTTTGGAATACTCCTTTTTGAAATAATCACTTATGGAAAAATGCCCTATGCAGGTGAGTGCTTTGTTTGAAAATAATGCTTTCAACTTTTTTTTAAATGAATCTTCCTTACTTTTCTTCAGCTGATGGGCAAGCTTAATAAAACTTTAGTTTTCTGTATAGAATAAAAACTCTTGGATAATCCGTGTAGCAATTGTAAATGTTGTGCTATGTATTAAACTAAATAGCACCACACTAATCTCAAACAATTAGAATCTTGCTAGATTTATTTTTACATCTGCTGCCTCTTCCAAAGTTTCTAAGCAGCTTACATCAATAACATAATAAAACCACAAATCTGTAAAAAGATCTTCAGCTAAATTAGCTTATTATTACCCCAAACTGCTGCTATCATTTATATGACAGCCTCTGCCAAATTTTCTGAGAAAAACCATGTTTTATACCTTTGCTGAAAGATAAATAATAGGTAAGAGTCTGGCCTGAACTAGAGGTATGAGCTATTAAAGACCTTGGAGCTGCAATTAGTCTTTGTGTTCTCCTTGATACCTGAAACAAGAAAGATGAATGGATGTGGTCTAAACTAGCATATTTGGGCAGATTTTACTGGAGCATGTGGATTAGCAACTTGCACCTAGAATTGGGCCTGTAAACCTATGAGGACCAATGTAGCTTCTACAATTTAGAAGCTACACGGTATCAGCTTTCATCTGTCAGCAAATTAGCACCTGCTTCCTGCACCAGTTTGTCAAATTCCTCGTAGCCAGAAAGGAAAGACTACAAAAGAACAACACATATTTCAGAAAGGTATCTTAACACTAGCCTGGGGCTAATGAAGAATCTTGAAAAATCTAATAGTCATTCCCCAGCATCAGTTATAATGAGGTAGTTGAAGTAGAGTTTCTTTGAAGCACTTTTCCCCAAGATCTTCTGCAGTCTGGACTAAATTGCCTTTTCTGATATTCAACCTCCATTGCACAAAGAATTCTTACTGCAGTCAGCATATACAACCACAAAGTTCTATTCCCCACCCCCCAGTTCCTTGTCCAGTAATCCTAAAAGTTTCAGTTTTTAATTTTCTGTTCATTTTAAGAATTTTCCACATTGTAACATGGATCATTCTGGCCCCAATATTTCTTTGCTTTATCACAAGCCCAAAGATGATAAAACACACCTTTTTCAGAATTACATTTCCAACATATATTTCAATGACTTTATATATCTTTGAGAATTGATCAGGTTTTAGTTATCAATGATAAAATCATTTTCATCTTAACTTGGAGTTAATTTCTTGATCTGATTTATATCTTGACACTGACTAATGCATGTTTGCTGGTATCAGATTCTGCTAAGAATTACAGAATAAGGAGGGCCATCTTTAATAACAATCAATGTTGTTTCTGTCCCTTATCCATGGAAAAATTCACTGGCCTTATTGCTATGATGTAGGTTCAAAACTTGCCTTAAACATAACAATATTCACTCCTTGTTTTGCACAGTGTTACGCCAATCATCGGTTGTAGCATTTCCTCTACAAAGAACAGCCTTTGATTGACACCTGGGGTGGGCAACTCAAGAGCTACAAATGCCTGTGTTGCCCCTGAACTCCAAAGATTATGCACCCAACAAATCTGCTGACTGAATTGCTGGAAATTTCCCCTGCTGAAAACAATAGGATCCATAAGATGTCTAGGAGATACCATCTAAATAGGTCCACTGAGATGAGCCAGGTTTTACAGAATACCTATTTCCTCATTTGAGATCTGGGATCTGATATATTTTATATTTACTATATTTAAGTTTTTTGAGGTTGTTAATCAGCAAAATACCCTATAGATATATAAACAAACAAACACAATTTTCATTATGGAATCCCCTCACTATTGTGCACAATTGTTTAGTCATCCCACTACTTAAAATGAGTCACATTCCCATGTCTTCTGCCTTATGTCTTCTGCTGTGGTTGTTAATAATTCTAAGTCAAGTTTTAGTTATTGTTTGTGGATTAAGCCAGAATCCCCTGGTTCATACATAATTCTAAGCCCCAGGGGCTATATTCATATATTGCAAGAACCATAAGCATTTGCAGGGGAAGGGGAAGAAGGGGGTCAAGTGAAAAAAAAAGAAAGAAAACATTTAGATATTGCAATATCAATCCCCTGGCTTATGTACTTGTGTTTGATACCAGAACGGAAATATGAATGTCTACATTGTGACATCCAATGCACAATTTTATATCATTGGTTTATGAAAGATAGCAATAGCACTTAGGCTTATATACTGTTTCACAGTGCTTTACAGCCCTCTCTAAGTGGTTTACAGGGTTAGCATATTGCCTCCAACAATCTGGGTCCTCATTTTACCATCCTTGGAAGGATGGAAGGCTGAGTCAACCTTGAGCCGGTGAGACTTGAACTGGCAAACTGCAGATAGCCGGCAGGCAGCAGAAGTAGCCTGCAGTACTGCATTCTAACCACTGTGCCACCACGGTATTGCCTATTATATCAAGTGCCCCATCCCCCAAGTGAAAGGAAAGGATTAGTGTCATGCTCTGTCTGAGCCCAGACAATATTTGGTTAACAGAAGCAATGCTGGTTCTACCTTTAGACAAACTGATCACTTCAGAAGCTTCTGGATAATTTTCTTGGCACCCTGACAATAAACAGGGAGAGATTTCTGTCATTTCAGCAAAGACAACAATATTTCTCGAGTCTGTTATATGATCCTGTTGGGAAGCCCAAAACTCTCAATGTGAACTTTTCCATGTTTTTAGCCATTTGCCAAACAAAACATTAAATTTAAATGGGTAGAATTATTTCTTGTATTAAAGATACTAATTTGCAGAGATGCTAGAAAGCATGAAGCCTTGTGCAAAAGAATGTATCCTTGAGAATGCATCATCTTCCCAATTTACTTCAAGGTAGCATGTTTATTATGCATAATTGCTAAACTTTTAAAACTACATCATAGGTCTGATGGGTTTTCAAGTGCTCCAGAAACTGGACCAAGGATACAGAATGCCTCAACCAGCTAATTGTCCTCTAGAGTTGTACAACATTATGCTACAGTGTTGGAACGTCGAACCCAAAGAACGACCAACCTTTGAAACATTGCATTGGAGATTGGAAGATTATTATGACATGGATTCCACATCTTATGCAGATGCAAATACTTTTATACGTTGAATGAATACATGTTGCTACTGCTCAAGAACAACTTTCTTTTAGGAATTTAAAAAAAAAATCATTTCAAGTCGAAGTTGTAGAATGAAGATAAATCTACCTGTGTATGTGTGTGTGTGTGTGTGTGTGTGTGTGTGTGTGTGTGTGTGGACAGATACATATATGCACACACATACAAACACACATACAAACACATACACACATAGGAGACTACTCTGTGCAATGGGACTGGAAGAAAGAAAGCTTTTTCTGTAAGAATAATGCATTTGTTAGGTTATTACATGCTACATCAAACAAAAGCTGCTATTTTCACCAAAGTAACTGTGAGATCAATCTAAGCTCAGAGTAGATAAATGGTGAGCTTAAAATAGTGGCGAGTACCAAGGAATGTGTGTTTATTAAAATCTGTGGCATTATGCCACAGTCTTGATGGCAGTCATTTGTACTGTAAGATTAAGAAAACTGAAATAGGCAGGATCTCCCCCCCCGCCTCTCTGTTGTACAATGAAGTTATTCTTCTATTTATTATTTAAACAAGATATAGTAAAGAGCACAAATTATAAACAGCTGCCTCACAAAATACATTTTAACACTACTTTTAATACTTCAGGATGATTATGTGTTATTCTCCAGATTCCACAAATAATCTGTTAAATCACATTGATTTGTTTTTATGAAAGCATGTGATTGTGCTTATGGATAATGTATCCATAAAAAAACTTTGTCTCCTGTACTTTTTTCCCTTTTCTATACATATTCTACAGCTAGAATTCTGGCCATGCTGAATTAGAAATTGGGATTGCACCCATGCAATGGGTATATATTTACTTTAGAAAAAAAAGAGAGAGGGAGAGAGAGAGTATACTTTGGGGATACACAACCTGTATGGGTGGATGAATGGAAACTGAACAAGGAAAGATTTAACTTGAAAATAAGGAGAAACTTTCTGACAGTGAGAACAATCAACCAATGGAACAGTATGCTCTTGGAAGTTGTGGAAGCTTCATCACTTGAGACTTTCAAGAAGAGATTGGACTGCCATTTGTCAGAAATAGTGTAGGGTCTCCTGCTTGGGCTAGGGGTTGGACTAGATGACTTACAAGGTCCCTTCCAACTCTGATTATCTGTTATATGTTAACCTGCACAAATAATGGGCTTCTTCAAACGGTATCTGTTTTGCAGTCAAGTGATGAGCTTCAGTTCATAAATGTAGCCTTTGTAATTTTATAACAATCAAATATTACACGGTTAGATATGAGAACCAGACTGAGCCCACTGCAAGAGAGTGCCAATCTCCCCTTCTTTTAACAGGCTCTGAATAGGGACAAGCTTTTTCCAAACAGTGATTTCAAATAATCCTGTCAAGCAATTTTCTGGTGTGGATGGATTTCTGTTTTTATTTGTCTGATCATGGACCACAATGCTGATTGCATTGAGGCCACTCATCCTCTTTATGAAATACCTACTTGAAGTTGCTAGATTGTACTTCTAGGAATGTAGAAAGAATCTAATGTAAAACGTTGGCATGTTAAATAAAACTCCAGACAGAGTTACTATTTGGTTAGATGACTAGCTTATTCTTTTTCTCCATTGTGCATTCTTTTAGTTTGTTTTATTGAGAACCACAATGCCAGCTATTTTTGGCAAATCATTTTCTATAGATGGTCAATCCAAAGAGACTATGAAATTACTTTTTGGATATTAAAAAAGAAAGTATATTATACTGTACATAGCACACAGTGAGATAATGTTTAACTTCTGCAGATATTATCAATGATCAGACTTGCATTTTGAAAGCATCTCCCTTTGATATGGTTAAAAAAAATCACTTGCAGTAAAAATAAAATATAGGCTGAAATCTTTTTCTCAAATTAGTTACATTTATTTCTGCAATAACTTTATACCAAATGATTCTTTTATGATGCACAAATCTCTTTTAAGTGTCATATCATTCAATGAACTTGATTTCTGAAGCCAAGGTTCTACATTTCAAGTTTTTTTTTACTAGGGTCACTGGAAAAAATAACACCAGTCAGTTATCTGGAGAGGGACAAGATTACTCAGTTCTCCTGCTTGGGTGGAGGAGGGCGGTTGGACTAGATGACCTACAAGGTCCCTTCCAACTCTGTTAATCTGTAATCTGTATCTGCAGTGCAGAGAAGGTGGCATAACACCAGTGAATCCTTATTGATATATAAATAATGTAATTGGTTTGCTTTGTTTCTTTTCTGCTATGGTGCTAGGAAAGGTGCCACTATCTGCAACTGCATATTCAGTTTTACTCCATTCTTAGAGAAAAAAAAAGATTTTGTCATCCATTCTCAATATTGTATCAAAGAGATGTATTTATTTGGCAGTGAGGAATTGCTTATAAAAATGTAGCCTTACTCACCTAAATTGTTGAATGCACTTGAGTAAACAAAATGCTTTGTTTCTATCCTTGATGGGCTAGCTAGAACATATGTAAATGAAAAGATGTAAGCACCATTAACCAATACAATTGTGTAATGGATGGTAAATAAATGATGCAGGAGAGGTAGAGGGATTCTAATAAAAATCTAAAGATGAGTTGACATTTCTAAAAATAAAATAACAAAATGAGGCTTTTATTATATTTTTCCCCGTTGGAGAAAAAAGCTTTCCAGAATTTTTCCCCCCAAGTATTTTCTCTCAGTTTTATATTTCCCATACAAATGGTCCTGGAATGAAGCTAAATCTCTAGTATTAAATGAATTTGAATGGCCCAGCTGCCAACAAAATAACTTGGCTCTTTGACCATTCTAAGCTATGGTTATTTAACCTTGGTTGATTGAAAAGCCACAGAGATTTAGTTCATACAACATGCTAAAGCATAACTGAACACCACACATTATTATTTAATCCTAATGAGGTATATGAATCCAACTGTTGCAGCTGCTCTCTGCAAAACTAAAACCTAACAAATCTTAGAAAGAAAAGAAATTATGTCACTATGACTGCTGTTAACTGCTGTTGGGAATTTATGCTCCTTCTGAAAAAAAATGCAAGGTAACGGTCCTCCAAATTTTTCTTCATATAGATCAGGTGGAATGGAGATCTGCATGTGTTTTTCATATAGCTAATTCTCTAATGTACTTGGTTCTATTGGTGCAGAAGGATGTATAAGAGCAATTCCCTTCATCATTTGCTCAGTTAATGTATATTTCAACCCTACTCCTAGATTGGTTGATGGATTTGGTTCCATCAAAAATTCCACATTGTTATCTTATACCTGTAATGGCAAATTACATTTGTCTAATTTATGCACCCAAGATTGGGTACAAGGCAGTGGTGGAATTCTAAATTTTTTACTACCGATTCTGTGGGTGCGACTAATTTAGTGGGCGTGGCTTGGTGGTCATGTGACTGGGTAGGTATGGCTTAGTGGTCATGTGACTGGGTGGGCGTGCTTGGTGGTCATGTGATTGGGTGGGCATGGCTTGGTGGTCATGTGACTGGGTGGGCGTGGCCAACTCAATGTCACTCACATCAAGAGGTGCCTCACCTGGTCCCTCCCAGCCATTCCTTGTTACCCAGCCTCAACTTATCTATAGTTCTGTAAAAATGTTGTTCACCTTTTTTGACTTTATTATCTGCATACTATAGATGTACTTTCATGGACCACTGAAAGGAGGAAATGGCTCACATGCTTTACTCAAGAGTGTGATAGGCAACAGGCTTTTAAGGGGCTGCCACAAAGAAAGGCGGGGGATGTATTTTCCAAAGCACCAGGAGGCAAACAAGAAGCAATGGATGGAAACTGAACAAAGAGAAGCTACCTAAAACTAAGGAGAAACTTTCTGGCAGTGAGAACAATTAACCAGTGGACCTACTTGTCCCCAGACATTCTGGGTGATCAATCACTGGAAATTTTTAAAAGACTGGACAGGACCTCTTTCCCAGGACCTCTACTCAGAGTTTGGCATCCTCAGTTTTCCTGCCTGAGCAGGGGCTTGGACTAGAAGACCTCCAAACTCCCTTTCAACTCTGTTAAACACACATGTATTTATGCTCAGGACTATAGACATTGAATGCATGTAAACCCTGAAAAATATGTGGTAGCCCTGGGCAAAAGAAAGGCAGTAGAATCACTCTAGGTGTAGGGACAGTGTAAAATATTAACACATGATAAATAATGGAACAATTAAAAATAATAGCACAGAGTTTTCTCTGTCTCTCTCTCCCTTCCTATTTCTTTTTCTTTCTTTCTCTTTCTTTGTCTCTTTCTGCCTTTCTCTCCCTTCCTTTCTTTTTCTCTCTCTCTCTCTCTCACACCACACACTCTCTCTCCCTATTTCTCTTTCTTTCTTTCTTTCTTTCTTTCTTTCTTTCTTTCTTTCTTTCTTTCTTTCTTTCTTTCTTTCTTTCTTTCTTCTTTCTTTCTTTCTCTTTCTTTCTTTCTTTCTTTCTTTCTTTCTTTCTTTCTTTCTTTCTTTCTTTCTTTCTTTCTTTCTTTCTTTCTTTCTTTCTTTCTTTTTCTTTCTTTCTTTCTTTCTTTCTCTTTCTTCCCCTTTCTTTCTCTCTGTTAAGCCTGGATTCCCCAACGGGTGTTAAGGAAAACAAACTAAACAGAATGTGCAGCGAAGTCAGATAGCAAGACAGGTAAATGTGTGAGATAAGTTTTCTAGTTAACACGCAGTAAAAATACAGATACGCTTGTGCTATCAAAATATAGTTTATTCCATTTAAGAATTATAGCATAGTCATTATAAACAGTCCATTAGTCATATACCAAATTCAGTCAAGTCTTGTCGAGGATACTCTAATTGCAAAGTCCGTGTCGAATAGCCAGTGTCAGTACACATATAATAAATCTGTCCAAAACTTATCTTCTCTCCGTTGAGAAATATCTTCAAAATAATCCAACACTTCTTCTCCTCCCGATCCAGCAAGAATGCAGTCTTCAATAAGCCAGCCAGTAAGAGCCATAGAGTGCCTTGCTGCTTATATAGTACTTTTACAGCTGCACCCTTAATTACATTCCTTTTAGCTTAAAGTCACATACACTTTATCTGACAAACCATGATTCATCATTTTATTATCTTTACCCAAAACAGTTAGGGTAAAACAATGTTATCCCTAACACTCTCCCTTCCTCTTTTTGTGCTATTATTTTTAATTGTGTGTTTAACAGAGTTGAAAGGGAGTTTGGAGGTCTTCCAGTCACATGACCACCAAGCCACACCCACCAAATTAGTCACGCCCGCAGAACCAGTAGTAAAAAATTTTGAATTCCACCATTGGTGCAAACTTTGAAGAATGGGCTTGTTTCCCCATAAACTTTCTTCAATATTCCTGAGGATTTATTCTGCATATGAGTCCAGTGGAGTTGAGTGGCTAATTAATATAAACAAGTAAACAATAGGATGCATAAACAGCAGAGGTTTCTGTTGTAACCTCCCATGGTTCTTCTGAAGCACATTTTAGCATTACCATATGAAAGAAAATAATTATGGTTTTTACACACATAGAATATAAATTCCAGTCTAATACAGTACCCTGGGACAGAGGCAAGGAATGCAGAATCTTAATTGGCAATAGAACTGGTCAGAGACAATGGAAATGATTTGGTCACAAGTAGAGGATCAATCACAAATCAAAACTACGGCAACAAAAAGAAATAAACATGCTGTAGGTTTGTACTGCAGTTCTTAATGCTTCTAAAGAAAATTCTTCCCTTCTTTGCTGTGAAAGCAAAGTACACACAGTCCACAAATAACCCATCCAATATATACCATACTGAATTAAAGAGAACACTCTAGTATACACCGAATAAATAATGGATAAAGTCCATTACAATGATCTATTCTCAAATTTCCTATGAAACTCACTACACAGAATGTTTGAGCATTTTTTTGGGTTGCAAATGATCTTGAGTAGCTAAAGCATACCCAGTATTTAAATTATCCATAACATTTGGGTTAGTCACTCAGCTAGCTTACTAAAGAAAGTAAAATGAAACTAACTTAACATTTCATTAAGAAATAAAGATGAAGTAAAGTACTATTATCCAAAATAATAGTAATAAAGCTGATGTCAAGGCTCCGACTAATGAACTCAAGCAAACCAGAAACCTGAAACTTGGCTCCTCAAAGGTCTTCTTTAATGAGTACATCATATTGGCACAGCTTCAATAGAAAACCAAATCAAAATCTTTCCCACAGTTTCAGTATAATTAAACTAGGAAATAACCCCATCCCCAAGTATCACAAGGTCATGTTGGCCATTTGAGTTAATTAATGGGCTCTTCAGGCACTTCTTTCTCAACCTTATCTGTTGCTAGTGGAGATAACCTTGGTTCTCATGAGAAAGCTCTTTGTTGTGTCTAGTAATGCATTCCAACCTCCTTCCTCTGTGTGGCAACTGAGGAACAGAGAGATGGCTGCAGCCAGGTTCAGTTTGAAGTTGACATCTGGGGTGTTAATTTGGCAATGCACCTGCCACACAACCTACCAGACTTAACAATTCTTGATAAGAAAAAAATAGTCTGGATAGTGAACTTCGCAATATCTGCAGCCAGAGAATAAAAGAGAAAGAACTGGAAAAAAACAAAATATAGAGAAATACAGAAAATGTCACAATGCCAAATGCCAGTCTAAACAGTTGACTGACTATGCAACCAACCATAATAAAATTAAACTTGCATGCTCCCCAACTCTCAACAACTTCTTTTCTGCCTCAGTCTAGCAATGCATGTGGGTGCATACATTTGTGTGTTCCCTCTTTCGTTTTTGTCCACAATGCTTCTAATGCTAATGTAGTGGACTTCTAAAAATATTGTGGGAGTGTTATGGGAGACCCCAAAGATATCCATTCAATTTGTAGAACAATTCAAAGCATGCATGAGGCCAATCTGCTTTTCAAGATGTTTTGTTCTGACAGCCTGTCAACATTTCTTCAGCTGATGGAGAAGTACTGAAAAGGCTGGAATAGTTTTTCATATAGACATTCCAAATCTGATTCATCACTTCTCTTTTAAGGATAGAGGTAGCTTTCTTAGCTTCCATGAAATGCACCTTCCAAATGTAGGAAAATTTGTAAGAAAATCCTGTGTCTCTCATTAGGCATCCATGGCAGGCTGGTAAATGGCCAAACTAAGAAAAGGGCCAAAGAAAGAAAAGAGTGACTGTTTGATCGCAGGAAAGGAAACTCGAGACCAGTGTGACTTTTCAGCTCTTTATTTAATGTATAGATCTGTACAAGATCTTGGAGCCGCGGCAGCCCTTCATATAGAGATTGCTCACAGCTTGCCAGCCAATGACGGCTCTTTGAATCTCCCGCGATCGGCCCGGCCAATCGCGGTTGATTCGTATGGAGCCAATCACTGTAGTTTATTTACCCAATCAGCTTGCAGAATGTGTGGACCAATCAGACAAGGGTATTTTGAGTATGCTAATATAGAACAGTGACCTCCCATTTGTGGCAACAGTTTTTTTAAAAAAGGACCTAGGCAAACCCTGGGACTGATACAGTGGTGGTATGCTACTGGTTCGGACCGAACCAGTAGTAAAAAAAAGCCCATGATCAACTGAGAAGAGGAAAAAAAATCCTCTAATCAGCTGAGAGGAAAAAGAAGAGAAAAGTGCAGGATCTGCCCTTCTACCCACCCCTGCGCTTTTCTCTTCTTTATCCTCTTAGCTGATTGGTGCTGCGGGTCTCAGCTGGTATGGGAAAGCTGTGTGCCGGCGTTAGGCAAAGCATGCCCACTAAGCCACGCCCACTGAACTGGTGTTAAAACAATTTGAACCCCACCACTGGACTGATGTATCCATGAGCTTTATGTCTGTTTCCCATAAATTGTTGAAAACAACAATCAAAGGAAAAAATAGTAGTTCAGGTCTTGTTAAAGGAAAATCTGCATGGAGTTTGCAAAAACTTATTAACCAATTTTGAGGGTATCTGCAGGAATGTGAATGGAGATGTGCATGTGACCTTCTGTACTTGGAATTTTCAAAAAGCCTTTGGCAAAACCCCTCATTAAAAGCTCCTGAGTAAATGCAATGATCATGGAACAAGATGACACGTTCTTTAATGGATTACTAAAGGGTTCAAAAACATAAAGCTAAAACTAGGACTGGAGAAAAATAAAAAAAATAGAGTCCTTCAAGAAGACGTGCTACAACCAGTGCTTTTAAGTTATTAAAAACTGATATTGACTCTTAAGCAGTGAGCTGGTTGATGGTAGGAAACTATTCACCTTGATAAAAACCATAAGTGATTTTGAAAAGTTTGAGAAAGATCTTTTGGTTAATGGCTAATCAAACAGTCAACCTTTCAATTTAAGAAATTCTAAGGGTACGGCTGGTTGGGGAATTTGGGGAGTTGAAGTCCACACACCTTAAATTCCAAGGTTGGGGAAACATTCGTCTAAGCTGATGCACATTAGAGCAATACCTCTTCCTTCACTTGCCATTTCATATACAAACTGAAATATAATAAAAAATTTTACCCCAAATGTTTGACATACTGTTGAAAACAAATGAAATGTACTTTTCTATGTTTATCTTGAAGGATATGTTTATGGCAGGTGAAAAGAATGGCATTAGGTCACTTGAGCAAGTGGTCATCTTCCAAGTAGTTTTGCAACTAAGCAACTGGTCGACTGAGATCGGGTTTTGTCATGCCCTTGTTGGAGTCTGATTCGGAGCGGGAGATTGAGCAGCTGACAGGGAGTGGGAGTATGGCTCTGGTGGCTGTGGAAGAAACGGGGGAAGGGCACAGTCCGGCTGGGCATTCAGATGAAGACCCAGGCCCACTCCCTCTTCATCCTAGGGCATGCAGGGAGGAATGGAGAAGGGAGCAATGTGGCTTACGAGAGAGAAGAAGGCCCTGATCCCTTTCATTAGTTGCAGCTGGGAGAACAGGATATAAGTGGGGCATTTGCACACAGCTCCTTGTTGGAAGCAAAGCGTGCATTATCTTGGTAGAGCCTTGTCTGATTTTTGGTGTCCTCCCAACTGTGGGTGCTGTATTATCCTTTGAAAGTCTGCAATTTATCATCCTGGCCTGCTGTGTTAATTACTTCAGCGTGGTTTGTGTAGTTGTTGTTTATTTCTAATTATCTTTACTTTGGGTTCGGACTGCATTTCTTCCTTTCATAGACTGTTTTTTTGAAGAATTTGATATCCAGCTGAGGATAATTGGACTTTGGGGCCAAGTTGGAGGCATTAAAGGGAATTTATTCTACTTTGTTATTTTTGTGTCACACCCCAGGTTATCATAGGTTTGATGCTTGGTTAGATTTATACTTTTTTTTGAAGAATTCAAGGCTTACCTGGGTATCCATCTTTATTCTATCTCCCCCAAGAGCAACTTTGTTGGACTGAGAGAGAGAGGGAAAGAATAATTTACCCAGACCTTCAAGTCATGTAATTTTGGAGCTGTGCCTGACTGTGTTTTATGTTTTAGGGAGTGTGGTTTGTCTAGACACATAGACTTTTCTTTTTATTGCTTTTTTAAATGTATCTTTTTAATGTAAGCCACTTAGATTTGTTCTGAAGTTGGACAGGCTCTAAATCTCATAAATAAATAAAGTAAAATACCATATGACATTTATTTTGTTTTTCCATTAAAAGGAAATACCTTTAATAGATTCAACATAACAATATAAAATGTCACTCAAAAACCTACTAATATGGACAATTGCTCTAGAAAGAAGAATAACAATGCAGTTGGTTGTTTTTTTCCCTCAGCATTAGCTTTAATTCAATTATACAAAGCACAATGTGAAGTACCATTGATATTTCTTAAACAATTTTAAAAATCCCCAGTAGATGGAGGTAAAGATTTTCATCTTAACACACCTTCAAATATATAACTAAAAGGAATACACTTACACCCTTTGTAGGCACCCTATTGATAGGTCTGCTGTAGCTTGCAGATTTTATGGTGAACCTGAAAGCAGTCACATTAGAGAGCTTACATAAATTTCTAGTGTTATGACACTGTATATAAAATGTAGCAGATAAAAACATTTTTTTCACAGCCTACCGAGGCAAATCCAGATGCAGATACCAGACTTGCAATTAAGCAAATCCGTACAATTACCATCAGATTCAACAATAGCTTATGAAAGATTTAAAGACTCACTCCACCCATTTCTGGGTTTCATCCAGGGGTTGGATTCCACCAGTTCGCACCTATTCGCTAGAACCGGTTGTTAACATTTTAAGCAGTTCGGAGAACCGGTTGTTAGAAGAAATTGCTGGCCTTATCCTGTAAGGAAGGCAGGAAGGAAACATTCTGGTGTTGCTTACAGAAACTGCCTCTCCATTAACCCTTATTACGTTCTTGGCAGGACTAGACTTCCTGTCTCAGGAACTTCTCTGGAGTTTTTTTCCCCTCCTTTGCTGGTACTTTGCTTGTGTGGAGTGACCATTCAAAGTTACAATGGCACTGAAAAAAGTGACTTATAACCATTTTTCACACTTACAACTGTTGCAGCATCCCCACAGTCATGAGAGGCCAGGCGAGGAGATGCGTGCCTCGATGTGAGTGATATTGAGTTGGCCACGCCCAGCCAATAACATGACCACCAAGCCACGCCTACCAACTTAGCCATGCCCACAGAACCGGTTGTTAAAAAATTGAATCCCACCCCTGGTTTCATCCTAAAGTTATGAAATCACTACGTCTTGCAATATGTGAAGACCAAATATCTAGGATGGATGAACGGACAAATAGATGTGATATGTTGTTTTGCTGGAATTTATTCATTCATTTATTATTGAGTGAAAAGATGTATTTGCCTTGCAAGAAATATCCCCATCAATTTACAGGACTCTGAAACACATGAAAATACATCAGTTCAGAGAAAACAACAAAACAGCAACTCCTAAAATGAGCAGGAATAGGGGCTAAAGTACAAGCACACTCTGAAGGGTTCTTTACACTATGGCAGCAATGCTGAAGCCATCTTGAGTCCTTGTACTTGTGGGTTCAAGAACTAAAAATGCCCTGTCCTCATGTGTGTCAAGCTCAGGAATCTACTGGCTGAAAAGTCAGTAGCCAGCCAATAGGAGCTCCGGTTGAATCTTCATGCTCAGGAAGTTCATAGAGGTATAAAGGATCCATCCAATCACACAAATCAAAGCCTGAGCTTTAAAAGATGGTGGAGAAGAAGAGAAAAGACAGAAGCATTTCTCTGAAAAGAAGGTGAAGTGTTTTTGTTTCTTTCTTTCCTTTCTTAAAAAAAACAACTATATAAGTTATCTTTGAAAAGGCAGGGAGAGGGAGGGAGAGGGAGGGAGGGAGGGAGGAAGGGAAAGAGGGAGGTCCCTTGCTACCACATATCCCTTGGTGACTGAGAAAAATGGACCCCCTGCTATGGAAATGATCATAGGCTAGGAGGAGAAAGAGATGAGGAATCATTGGTCCCATACTAAGAATGGTGGAAGCAAAATAATCACAGCTGAATATAATAGAGCTGAAGAAGGTTCTTGGATGAGAAGCAAAATATCTTCAAAGAAACCCCCCCCCCCCCAGAAAGTCCAGTTGCCTCTTGATAAAGCACCTTTGGGACAACCATGACCTGGATGACTGAGAATCTCCATAGACATTGAATATACAATAATAGTTGAGTTGAATGCAGAATGTTTTTCTGAAGAAAGGCCAGTTTGGAAGAAAACAAAAAATTCAGGAAATAGTTTGTTATATCTTTCAGACCAATAGTAGTTGCTGCGTAGAAACAATAATGATAAAAATCAAATCACAAGCAAAATGGGTAATATATATGAGGTTCCAGTTGTCGTCTACCAAGTATCTCAGAATGTACAAAGAGTCAGTTTGGTGGAATGATTAAGATACCCAAGCTAGAAGCCTAGGAATCTGTGAGTTCTGATCCCACCTTAGGCACCAGTTGAATGACCTTGGACCAGTCACTCTCTATTCAGCCTTAGAAAACATGCAATGGCAACATATTTTCAAAAAACTTTTCCAGGAAAAGTTCAGGAACTCGTTCAGTCCAAAATTGATTTGAAGCATGCCCCCTCAAAAACAAGCAAGCAAACTTCTGTTTTCTGTGTGGTCCCAGAAAGATTTATAGGAAGCCTTCAGTGGATAGGTTCACTAGATAGGCTCAACGAGAAGCTAAACAATCTTTCTTGGTTTAATTTGTATTCCTGCAAGGAACAAGGAGTAGACTCAGTGGCCTCAACAGCCTCTCCAATTCAAAAATTATATTATATAAAAATCAAATCACAAGCAAAATGGGTAATATATATATAAGGTTCCAGTTCACATTGACCTGCTATTCAATTATAGCAAAGCAAAGGAAAATATGTAACAACTCCCATGCATTATAATCATGTTTTATTTATTTATTTATTTATTTCTATTTATTTATTTTGATTTTTCAATCGCTTACAAGATAATATGTATAAGTATATACATAGTTATGAATACATGAAATGGGTACATAATAAGAAAAATAAAAGAAACAATAGGACAGGGACGGTAGGCACGATTGGTGCGCTTATGCACGCCCCCTACAGACCTCTTAGGAAAGGAGTGAGGTCAATAGTAGACAGTCTAAGGTTAAAGTTTTTGGGGTTTGGGGAAGAAACCACAGAGTCAGGTAGAGAGTACTCCAGACATTGACCACTCTGTTGCTGAAGTCGTATTTCCTGCGATCAAGTTTGGTGCGGTTAACCTTGAGTTTGTATCTATTGTTTGCTCTTGTGTTGTTATGGTTGAAGCTGAAGTATTCATTGACAGATAAGTCATTGCAATGTATGATTTTATATACCATACTTAGATCAGACTGAAGACGGCATAATTCAAGGTTTTCTAGGTCTAGAATTTCAAGTCTGGTGGCATAAGGTATTCTACAGTGAGTAGAGGAGTAGAGAACTCTTCTTGTGAAATATTTCTGGACTTTCTCAACTGTGTTAATATCAGATACATGGTATGGGTTCCAGACTGATGAGCTGTATTCAAGTATAGGTCTAGCAAATGTTTTGTATGCTCTAGTTGGTAGTGTGATATTACCAGAAAAGAAGCTATGTAGGATTAGATTAACAACTCTTAATGCCTTTTTGGCTATGTAGTTACAGTGGGCTCTAGCACTTAGATCATTAGAGATGAATATTCCAAGGTCCTTTACAGAGCTTGGATCATCAAACAAGGTCTTGACTATTCAGCTTGTATTTTATTTTCTGATTTATTTTTTTTTGCCAATATGTAAGACAGAGCATTTATTTGTTGAGATTTGAAGTTGCCATTTGTTTGACCATTCTCATACATAGTCAAGATGTTGACGTATAACTAGATATTTGGCAAAGTCAGGCCACATGTAAATGATTGGAGAAGTGACAGATTGTGCAGAAGAAAGAGGCAGAGGTGCAACAAAAATTAAGGTTTCTATTATTGATTCTGACAATATTTTGTTGTTTTTCTTGTTTACTCTTCCTTGGAATGGGTGTTAAAAGACATAAAATATATGCCATGTTACATTCAGCCTTTCGGGGAGAAGCAGCTGTTGGTTCTATATTTTTGAGCGATACAGGATACAGGTTGAGTTATGCTGCTTTTCCTCTGGAATAGCCTTCCACTGGAGCTGAGGCTGTGGCTGACCTTTTCTGCCTCTGGAGGCAGGTGAAAATGGAGTTCTTTCAAAGAGTGCTTGGGATCTGAGATCTGGTTTTTGATATGTTTTAAAAGTTTTATTATTGTTATTTGTTATACTGTCAAAGACAGATGTCTTCCTGGTTGCACAGATCTGTAAAACCAGTTAGAGTCCTATAAAAATGTGGTGAAGTATACATGTGCCACATAGATAAATAATACCAACAGCAATAGCATTTAGACTTATGTAACTCTTCATAGTGTTTTACAGCCTGCTCTAAGCTGTTTACAAATGGCAGCATGTTGCCCCCAATAATTTTTGCAAGTCCTTTTTCAAGAGCCTAGATGTGTAGATAGTGTGAGGCTCAAAAGGGAAGAAGGACAAAAGTAAAGTTACCTATCTATTGGTTCAAATAGCAATAGCAAAAGCATTTAGACTAATATATTGCTTCACAGTACTTTACAGCCCTTTCTAAATAGTTTACAGAGTCAGCATATTGACCCCAACAATCTGGGTCCTCATTTTACCAACCTCTGAAGGATGGAAGGCTGAATCAACCTTGAGCCGGTCAGGATCGAACTGCTGGCAGTCGGCAGAATTAGCCTGCAGTACTACATTCTAACCACTGCTTCACCACAGCTGAAATAAATAAACAAATAACTATGCACAATTGCTTTTTGCTTCAGTAAACAAAGTACCTGACGATAGGTCCAGAGACTAATAATCAACCAATGTAACTGAGGCACAATAGACCAGCATTTCCTAGACTGATGTCATTTAGATATGTCAGATTTCAATTCCTGTAATTTCCAGTCAGTATTTTGTACAAGGGTTGAAGTTGGTGAGTAGTGCTACTCAGGTCACTGAGAACTATTGTGTAAAATCTGAATGAGTGCGATCCAATTTTAAAGCTGGAAAAAGCATGATCAAACACATACACATACACATTTCTGAATTCTGTACAATAGCAGAGGTGTTGGTGAGATGTGGTGCTTTTATCAAAACTAGGAAAGCAGTATTGTGCTGTTCCAGTGCAAACTCCACTCCTTTCATGCATGCATACAGTATCACAAGAGACATTCCCTCCCACCCCCTCCCACTTGTGATTGTATGACTATAACTTTGTCGCTTGTATCCTTACGATTTATATTGACTGTTTCCTAGTATGGTTTGATTGCTTAGTGTACCCTATGACTATTATTAAGTGTTGTATGTTATGATTCTTGATTCTTGACGAACGTATCTTTTCTTTTATGTACACTGAGAGCATCTGCACCAAGACAAATTCCTTGTGTGTCCAATCACACTTGGCCAATAAAGAATTCTCTATCTATCTATCTATCTATCTATCTATCTATCTATCTATCTATCTATCTATCTATCTATCTATCTATCTATCTACAAGAGACATTCCAAAGAGCCAGAGATTGCATAACAGTGGTGCAACAATACAATACAGTGGTGTGTCAATACATTAGACACCCCCTCCCCCATGGAAGTCACTGCATAGTAGGCAGAGATTCTGTGTATCTGTGACTGTTTTCTTGACTGCAATAAAACAACTTATTGAGGTGCATCATGCGTGTGAGGTCTCTGATGTTAATTCTTGAATGTGTGGTTAATGTAGCCATTCCATACTCCAAAGCATGGTTTTGCCTTTAAATGTGAAGCATTGCACGACCCTAATTTTGGAAATGACACACACCATTCCAACTAGTTTGCTTCAATTGTCTAATGCAGGGGTGTCAAACTCAAGGCTCGTGGGCCAGATCCGGCCCATGGGGTGCTTAGATCTGGCCCATGGGATCACCCTGGAAACAGTGAAGGATCGGCCCATAGTGCTTCTGCCAGTGAAAACTGAGCTCAGGAGGGCTGCACACAGCCTCCCTGAGGTTCTGATTTCATTGGCAGAGAGCAGCAGGAGGCTATCGTGGCCAAAAATGGAACCTCGATGAGTGACGTCGAGCTGGCCATGCCCATCCCAGCCCCCCAAGGTCAAACACAACCCTGATGTGTCCCTCAATGTAATCGAGTTTGACACCCCTGGTCTAATGTCCACACATATTTAGTCATGAATTGTGGTTGTAGCAGTGGTGGTATGCTATCGATTCGGCCTGGTTCTACCAAGCCGGTAGCAGTGGAGGCTGAACCGGTTCTCTCCTCTGCTCTGCTGTTGGGCCCACTTGCCCGCCTGGGCTCCCATACTCACCATTATCTTCTGTTTTTGAAGCACAGCTGCTTTGCGTGGCACAGAAGAGTGCCGCGCGGCAGCTTTTGAAATGACCGAGAGAGTGCAGGCTTGCAGGAGGTGAGTTGGAACACCTCTGTGCCTGCGCAAAGTACATGTTTTGTGTGTGTGTGCACACAAAGTATGTGCACACATGCAAAGCTTGCCCACCAAGCCACACCCACCGAACCGGTGGTAAAAGTTTTTGAATCCCACCACTGGGTTGTAATATTATTATTTATCCTTCTTATTATCTTCCTTGCCCTTTTATTGGGATGTTGTTGATGATGATGATTCTGTTGCTGTGCATATACACTGAATATTTCTGTTGTGGAGACAAATTCCTTGTGTGTGTAATCATATCTGACCAAATAAAATTCCATTCCATTCCAATTCCAGTTTCAGTTCCAAGTCCAATGTCAACTCAACTCAAGACCAGCCACTCAAAAATATCCACTGTAGTACAGGTAGTCCTCAATTTACAACAGTTCATTTAGTGACTGTTCAACATTATAAAAGGCACTGATAAAAGGGGCATTGTAGCATCCCCATGGTCATGTGATTTACATTCAGATGCTCATCAGACTCATATTTATGAGAGTTGCAGTGTTCAAGGGTTATGTGATTCCCTTTTGTGACCTTCTCACAAGCAAAGTCAATGGGGAAGCCAGATTAACTTAACAACCATGTTATTAATTAAATAACTGCAGTGATTCACTTACAAAGGTGGCAAGGAAAGCCATAAAACGAAGCAAAACTTTACACTCAACAAATGTCTCACTTAGCAACATAAATTTTGGGCTCACTTATGGTCGTAAATCGAGGATTACCTGAAATCCAACATCCTTATAAAAAGAATACCAAAAATTCAAGGGGCAAGGCTTGTTTGGGCTAAAGTTTGGGTTTTTTTTTTTTTAAAAATAAATTCTTACCTGGTGGTGCTTTTTGTCAAAAAGACAGCAGAAAAAGGAACTGCAACCTGATATGTAATTGTAAACTACTATATCCAGATGTTTAGTTGCATCTGAATGATAATGTCCATAGGAATGGTTGGACGTGGCATCTAAAGCAGTAGGGAAAATGCTTCCCATCGAGGGTTACAAGTTGCAAGCACACAATTTGGATCTAATTCAAGGCCACTAAACCTTATAAATTCAACAAAGAATGGAAAATGAGAGATGTCTTAAGCAATCTGCTAGGCCATGAAATATACCCACAGGGCACAATGGAATTGGAAAAAAATGTGTTAAAGAAATATAAATTGTTTATTGCCTGGTCCTTTCTTGGTTTTATATGAGAAGCCGAGGACTTTTTTTAAAACATTAAAATTTTAATGCACTTTTCAGTATGGTAATTTAAATAAAGTGCAGGCATCAAATATTGATTTTGAGTTAACATATGACTGGGGTCTAAAACCTAATGATAATATTTCCTAAAGCTAAGCAGTGTTGACCTCTATACTTTATTGTTTTTTTATATTTTATGAGTAAAATTAAACTGCAGTCCCAGAATTGAGGTGTATTGTTATATCCTGTGATTAGAAATGCATTTCTCCCAACTGAAAAAAATATATTAAAACCTTTCCTTCAACTGGCTATTGATGTTTTTCTTTCCTTTCCTGAATTCAGAAAAGTTTTCAGGTTCTTTCTTCAGAGGTATTTTGTGACACATGCAGTCATTGTTTCCTTAAGCAGTAAGCCTCACTGTGCTATAGATGTGTGGCACTGCAGTTTCCTCAGTGGCCAGCTATAATGGCCAAAGTTGCAGTGCCAATATATCTATCGGATTGAGTGGTTGTCTTAGCAAGGGAAGTCTTTGACTTATGGGGTCTGGAATTTCTGAAGTAGGTTATTGCGATTTTAAGTTCAAGTCAAACCCAATTTTAAAACAATCTTAAGTCAGCTGTTCAGTGAATCATAGGTTGTAAAGTAAAGCTAGCTCCCCAATGGGTCTTCTGGAAATCGGCATAACAAAATCCCTTTTTACGATCCTATCCCTAAATTTGGGGTAGAGTCAAGGTGACTGGATGGAGCTGAGCATTTACTGGCCTGATGCCCTTCCTGACACCATCCAGAGTTCACAGCAGATATTTTTTCTTTGCACCTTAGGAGAGAAACATCTGCTGCAACCCAGGATTGAACTCTCAACCTTCTGAATAGGAGGAGAGCGTCTTCACCATTAGGCCACCACTCCGATTCTGGAAATTGGCATAAAAGATTGCAAGTTGTGATCATATCACTGTCCAACTATTTACAAAGTCTGCACTACTATTACTATCAATCTTCTAATCATTCCTTATCACTCATCCCCTCCAACTTGTGACTGTAAGACTGTAACTTTGTCGCTCGTATCCTTACAATTTATATTGTATTATTTGATTGCTTATTGTACCCTATGACTATTATTAAGTGTTGTACCTTATGGTTCTTGACTCTTGATGAATGTATCTTTTCTTTTATGTACACTGAGAGCATTTGCATCAAGATAAATTCCTTGTGTGTCCAATCACACTTGGCCAATAAAGAATTCAATTCTATCTATTCTATTCTATATGACCACAGGATGCTGCAACTGGTCATATATGTGAGCCAGTTGCCAAGTGCCTGCATAACAATCACATGCTTGCAGGAGAGTGTGCGCTATGATCATAAGTGAGTACAGATTATAAATAATTTTTTCTAAGGTTGTCTTAACTTTGAAACATGGTTAAACAAACGATTGTAAGTTGAGGGTTACCTATAACAAAATACTCAAAATGGCGGTGCCTTGCTTCACACACACTCTCACACACACATATATATTATGTATGGTTTTTTGAGAATGAACAATAAACATCAGAAATTCACTGTTTTATGTGTGCCAGTGTGTTCACAGAAAAAAAGTGACAATAAAGGTTACCCTATCTTATCTATAGAACTCAGACTATCTTTTGCTTATACTTTCTTCAGATACTAAAAAAGAATTTGAAGGACAGACATTCCACTACGGCATAGTGAGATGTATGATCAGCTTCTGGAAACATAGCAGCAACTTCAATGGGGATGAACAACTTGGTATAGTAACTTCAGTGAGGAGGAGCAACTTGCCTCCAGAATTTGTGAATGCTACAGCAATGGAAGTTTTTAAGAAGAGATTGGGCAACCATTTGTCTGAAATGGTATAGGGCTTCCTGCCTGATCAGGGGGGGGTCTAGAAAGCTTCCAAGGTTCCTTCCAACTATGTTATTCTGTTATTCTGATAGCAATAATGGGGAGCAGCATCTTTGAAGAGTTTCCACAGGCCTACAATGTGCAACAGTGGGGTGGCCAAGAGAAATGGGATAGTATGAAGATGCACTAGCAAAAGAGTTTATGTGGACAGAGGTGTAATCACTTCTTGCACAGCTACCTCCTTTACCAAAACATGATGGAATGATGTATGAATGCAAAAGTGAGCGGAATAAAGGTATTATTTCAGCTTGCTTTTTGGCCAAAAGGGCAAATCTAATCTTTGAGGCAGCTGGGCAATGGGAATTGGCTGCAGAAGCTGTGAGAGCCTGAAAGAAAGCATTTTCTGCTGGAGGCCTCTCTACCATATTTAAACTTTCCTGCACCTAATGGAAACTAAGCTCATAGACATATTACAGCTCTTTGCCCTAATCTATTTCTTTTCATTTGGGAACATATATATATATATTAATTCATTCCTTCAGAAAAAGACAGAGCAAAGTGTGCAAGCAAACAAATCACCAGCATCCCATTAGAACCCTACTGTTTGTTGCTGTCTAAAGCAGCTTGGAGGGGGAAAGTAGAGCAGAAATGCAGTGCTGTAAATTATTCACGTGGTGCTGCCATTTCTGGAAGCAAGAAAGGTGGTTTGACCATAAAACATTAACATGACATTCCAAATAGTGACAGGTGGTTTGGGAGACATTTGATGAGTGAAGAGAGCTGAGCTCTGTGGGCAGAGAATTGTGTGTGTGTACATACACCCTGGGTGCTTATTTCCACACAAGTCCCTTACTGATTTTGGAATAAGGGTACAAATAATTTTCAGGTCACCTTGCTTGTCAGTATAAGGATGATTTTTGTCCAGCTTCACGCTGCTGTTAAAAACCAAGGCAGAGCCAGTCTTCTATTTCTCATTCCTCACCTTTGGAAAAGTGTCCTGTTTCAGAATTAAAACATCTTAAATAGTGTTTAATAGATCTGACTGAAAAGAGGGAGGCCTGGTTCATTTGCACCCATCACTGATTTTTCCTGGTGCCACTGAAAAGAGCAGATGTAAAGGGACATATGGCTGATTTTTAACCTCACTAGACAATACAGGTTTGCCCATATCCCTGGGCTAATAATCATATTTTTTTTTCACAAGGGCAGCTTAAGGCAATGTCAAATGTCATTCTGTTTAATGACATTCTGGCTTTTTAGAACTAAAACATTACATTGGGTATAGCATGAAGAAACTCTCAGAGCAATGCCAAAGAACTCTTTTGCCATTGGGATGTGTGGAGCTAAAGATTGAATAGGTCTTCTAAATATCTCCTCACCAAATGAATTCTTTTTCCTTTGTTCCTATATTTCATACTTTTTAAATTTCATTTTCAATTGGTGGTAAAACCAAGGGTACCATTTAGAGCAGGGTTCTCAAACTCCCAGCCCACGGGCTGGATGCGTCATGTGCTGGCCACGCCCAGTTTAGCAAAGAGGAAAAAAGTCCCAATACATTACATGATGCCATCGTGATTATGTGCATTTGACACACCTGATCTAGAGGTTTGGAAAAGGGTGACTTTTTACCCTCAAACATCTAAGGTAATCTGGGTTTACTAACTGATGCTGTTGAGCTGAATGTGACTCAGTTGTAACTTGTATAAACCAGGGACGAGCCTCTCTCCACTTTGGGAAAAAATCAATTCTTGGATGAATGGAGTGAATTAAATCAAGTTGATATATAGAGATATAAGGCTACAGAACAATGAAACAATGGATTTGCAAGGGGAAATATTTTTCCTTTGGTGTCTGGCATTCCTAAACTGCCTCTTCTTCTTAATTTCCCTCTCTGTTTTATTGCTTTATTCCTTCCTTTTGGTTTCTGAAGGAAAACAGCTGCAGGAAGTAACCTAAGCTTCATTACTTATAGTAACTTAAGATCCTTTGATTATGTATACTTATATCACCTGCTGCTTGTTCTGCTTTTCTGAGATATATAAATATGAATGCATCCCATTTTTGGATGGGTTTTTCTCTCAATATTCTTTGGAAGGAGTCCCGCCCGCATGTGCTGTCTAATAAACATTGCAGTAAACCTTGATTATTCACTTTGGCTCCTGTATTTGATTCCACACCATCTCAAGTTCTAGTTCAGCCTCTCTTTTCATGTTGAGCAAAGACCCCAAAAATGAATGGGCCTTGAGAGAAGATGAGGGATTTCTCCTAACTCCTAAAGCCCAGAGTTATTGAACTGAGACAGTGCATAACTATTACTATACTACAGACATTATTAATGAATTGCTGGTGCTTAACCACAAATCCTTAAGTGGCACAGGGCCAGGTTGTTTTGTGGAACCATCTGTCCTCAGCCTAGCTCATCAGATCTGACTGAGTAAGCATGCTCTGGGCCCCTTCCATGATACAGTATCATCTAGTCTAGTGAGACCCAGAAAGTATGTTTTTCCCACCATGTCTTTTGCTCTATGGAAAAGCATCTTTCATGAGACCCAGATCTCCCAGGCTCTAATAGCCTTCTACAAAACCTTGAAGACCTGGCTTTCCCTCCAGACATTGGAGTCACCCTGACAGTTGAGTCTGACATACAGGCAGGGGTGAGATACGACAGGGTTAATGACTGGTTCGGAATTTACGAGCTTCCCTGCCTGCTGTGAGCCGCGCACCTGTTAATCGTCATTAGCACGCTGCGTGCTGAGAAGCAGCCTTTGAAACAGCCCTCTTTTCTTGTTTTTTTAACTGCAGCTGTGCCTCTTCGGCAGCTGAAGTTGAAAAATTAGGAAATAAAGATCAGGTAAGAGCCCAGGTGGGCGGGTGGGCAAAAACATCAGCAGACATAGAACCGGTTCTATGCCTGCTGCTCTTCAGAGCTACTGGTTCTACAGAGGTGGACAGAACTGGTAGAAACCCACCCCTGCATACAGTTTTTTTTTAATTGCAATGTGTTTTATGATATACTGTGTTTTGTGGTGTTTTGTATTGTGGGCTTACCTAGAATCACATGGTTGAGATAGGTAGTTCTATAAATCCCACCAACAAACAAACTTTTCCTGTTGACATCGGCATCTTACACATTCTAAACATACTCTATCTGTAGGAGAGATAAGTGGAAGAGTCATGGTCCTATTAAAACCACTTCCTGATCTTTAATCTGTTTATTCCTGGTTTTATTTCAGCAGGAGAGCAAAAATAGTTTTCTAAGGTTCTTCTGAAGCATTATTAATAATGCTAAAGAATGCCAACTGATTTCATTAAAATAAACTAGTGAGGATGTTTTCTATTGTAATGAGGAGCAAGACATCGGGCAACAGATTTAGAACAGATGTCATGTCAATGTCAAATAACTACCGAAACTATTGTTCATTCAGTACATTCGAGACAGTCCCATACACTTAGCAAGATGGAATTTCAAATGTATGCTGAAATGATGTTGTCATAAATCTGAACAATCAGTTCAGCTAATCTAGTTCTGTTTGCAATAATAAAAACTTTCCAGAGTCTTTGATAGAATTTTCTCAATTTTACTTCAGCTTAGCAGCTAAAAAATAAAATAAAACTATGAACCCACAAATTCCTTGATCTTAAACTTGCCTCTTTCATGTCTATGGAAATTCTCAGTCATTCATTGATAGTTGTCCCAAAGATGCTTTTTTTTTTCAAGAGGCAACTGGACTTCCTTGTTTTTCTTTGAAGATGTTTCGCTTCTCATCCAAGAAGCTTTTTTTTAGCAGAAATATTGGAAAAGCTAAAAAGGATCTTCAGCCAACACAACATATGTGCACATTTCAAACCAAGAATACACTAAGGCAAAAGCTTGTCCACCTCAAGAATAAAACACCCAGACACAAACTGAGCAATGTGGTATATGCAGTACAATGCAACGAGCCATGTGCAGATCTGGGGAAACAAAACAACCACTTCATAAACTCATGGCACAACATAGGAGAACAAACCACCAGGACTAGATTCAGCAGTCCACCTGCATTTAAAAGACAAAGGCCACTCTTTTGAAGAAGCAAAACTCCACATTTTAAACAGAGAGGACTGCTGGTTTGAAAGAGGGGTCAAAGAATCCATCTATGTCAAAATTGAACAGCCCTCTTTCAACAGAGAGGGGGAGATATGACACCATCTATCTCCAGTCTACAACACAGTCCATTCAACAGTTCTAAGAAGGCTCCACACCCATTTTCACCACTTAGGTGATCTTGATGATACAGGTAAACCTCCAGATGGCCTTAATGACTCGCTAAAAGAATGCAAATGACCAGCTGTCTGCAAGGAGTATAAATCCTTCCATTCTCTACAACCAGTCAAAGCTGAAGAAGCTTCTTGGATCAGAAATGAAATGCCTTCAAAGAAAAACAAGAAAGACTAGTTTCCTGTTGAAAGAAAAAAGCACCTTTGCGATTGCCTCTTTCATGAATTCACTACTGTTGTGTTCCCTATCAGCCCTCTGGCAAATAATAATCGCTGACCTTTCTTAAAAAGAAAATGTAAAGTTAGCGAATACTTATAATGTATGGGAATTGGTTTGAATGTCTGAAGAGGCAATGACGATGATGATCTTTCTGTGATCCTTTAGCTGAATATATCAAAGTGTGCAGTGGTGAAATTGATGTGCCCTAAACAATGCAATACTGGTGAACTAAGGCTCATTTCTTAATACTTGACTTCTGCAAGACCATCCCTTCACTCTCACTGGATTTCTCTGGCTGCACATTGTGCTATTTTATAGCTATGTGCCTTCACAATTTTGCTTGGATAGTGTAATTGTTTATTTTCCATTTAATCTTGGCTCATGGATGAACTAACTTCTTGCCACGTCTTCTGTCTCCGGAGATAACAACCTGGTTTCAACCAAAGTTGCAGAGGGCAAGCCAATTCCTCTATTAATGCCAATTACATAATAAGCATAATAAATATATGCAGCGAATGACTGTCTCCAGTATAGTTACCTGTTCTGATGCCTTCGTTTTCATTACTTTCCACTTTGAAAAACACATATTCTTTTTTTGGAAGGAGCCAAGTTATTTTTAAATAGCACATATCTACACACATCCCCATTCTTGATTTACCATAAATCTTACAGATCAAGGCTTACAACAGATGCATGATGAAATCCACCATGATTAGATTCACCAGAGCATATTCACATTCAGACACGAACAGACATCATCCTGAGATTAGCCTGATACTAGTAGCATCTCCTGGGGAAATCATGAGCAAATAAAGCCTTTTTCTCCTCTCCTTTCCCAGAAGAGATGAGCATAGGAAACCCATAATGTGCAGAATTGTTGGCATGAGTGAGCTGGCTAAAGCACTGAATGGTTCTTCACTCCCAGCTGCTGGTTGATTGATAGAACTGAATTGGAAATAACTCTGGAGGGAACAGTTTTCTTTGCCTTCCATCTGGAGTTGCTGTGTTGTGACTCATGAAGATGGCTACCAATCAGGCCGATTTGGCAGGAATTGCCTGCCAAACCTTATTTGGATGCTTGGGGGAAGCAAGTTGTCGGGGGTGGGGGGAAGTATCTGGAAGGACACACATTTCGATTAGCGTAATGGTGGGGTCTCTTGTTAAAAAGAAATGAAGCTCTTGGAAACTATAAGGACAGAATAAACAAAGGCTTATTTGATACCCAACAGGATGCCACCCCGTATTACATGTCTTCCTTTCCATAGCCATTTCTTTCTAATGGGCTAAGTTCTGACCTTAGGTTTGCACCATCCATTGGTATAATAGATGCCAATTAAACACATGAGAAACTAACAGCTGCCTCTAAATTACTATCCAACATTTTTCTTCCATATGGTGAAACCCAGGATCAAGTTTTCCTTTGCACTTGCTCCCCAATGAATTGCTTGCCATTAAAAGTTTTAAAGTGGATTTTTGCCATCATTGGAAACAAAGGAGTCTGGGACTTCTTGTGAGGAAGTATGTTTCTATTGTCTGCGAACTAGAAGACTACAACTATTTTTTTTTTCATGGATTTAAACAAAAATAAATTATTCATATACATTGGGAAGAGTTATTAAAATAGAATATAGGACATGGTAAAACTTGGCTTCAGTGTTTTGGCAGAGCTAAGTACTTATAACTATTTGATGTAGTGACAATAGAATTTTCTGCATTGCCAAACCTCATATGCATTTGTTAATTTATAATTCATATGTAACTGGAAGAATTAAGTGGGATGTTTGTACCTGCATTATTCTTGGACTGATTTCTACCAGCATTAATTGAAACCCTTAGAAACACTGGGAACTTACAGTTCAGTCAATGAACTATTTTCTCCATACTTCTATTTCCAATATAATCCAATATAATCAGCTTATACTTCTGCCTAAGAAAAGCAATGTTTGTGTGGGCAAATCTGTGAATGTGTATTAGAGAAGGCCTGATGGGAGAAAGACGTATGGGAGAACAGTTTTTTCTAGTGCAATATATTATTGTATGAATGTCCCCTGAATCATCCAAGATCTTACAAGTGATCATATCTCATCAGATGAAGTAGCCTCAAAATCTCCATCAACCTCACGTGAAAAAGCTGAACTTCTGTAATATGTGATGATTTCTTGAGATTTCCACTGCTCTCTAGGGTTGCCTCCAATTAGTCCTCCATTGGGCAATATACTGTATTTCTGTCTTCTGCTATTGGCTTTTCTGGATCAGCTCATTGGTCATGAAATGTTGACAGCTAAGGACCATAAATTCCAGTATATTCAGGGATATCTGAAGAAGGGGGTCAGCATACGCCAGGTAGAACCATCTTGTAAATTTTGCAACACCCCTTCTTGCTGTAGATGCCACTCGGTACATAGGGGAGAAGAAACAAAAATGGAGAGTAGTGGAATGCAGTGTAAAGGAAAATGCTGTGACTGTATCCAGAAACAGAAGCTTGGAATAATGCAATATTTTGCCCCAAGTTGCATTTGAATGCACTTTATTGAAAGGTGACTGCATAAAGAAGTCAAGCTGAAAAAGATTGCTGCCTCTTGACTTGCTTTTCTCATCTTCTCCAGTGATGTTTTGTCTTTGCATCACATAAATAACTTTTCATCTAATGCAGATATTAGTTTTCTAAGACGATATATTTATCCAAATAAGTTTAGTTTGCCTTCTCAAGGTCAGTGTTTCCTCAAGGGAAAATCTTCCCCTTCTTCTTGATGCTTTCCTGCTTGCTGTTTTTAGGAGTAATTGCTGAGAAGTTTGCAACATAAATCATAGTAAACCTTGATGTTTCATTTTTTCCCTACACTTTGGTTGTGCCTCATTTTTTAAAAAACAGATTGAACCAAGTAGCCTATGGCTTTCTATCATATGGAAACTGGTCTTCCCACTTGTCAATGCTGAAGCTGTCAGGGGTACTTCTTCCTGGGGCTGCACATTAGATGCCACATCAGATGAAGAAGGTTTTGTTGGATCCAGAATAGCAACATGTCAGGGTTACAAGATATGAACTGAAAGAAGACTATTGGAAGACTATTAGAGACCATTAGACTTCCATTGAACTGGAAGACTATTAGAGGTAGTTGGAGCTTCTGTGTCTCCTTGCCACCATCTGCATGTTTGTAGCCAGATGTGGTAGCCCTACATACTGCAGCATTCCAGATTGCTAGTTCAATAAAACTGCAGAAACCTAAGCCAGAAGCCATTTTTCATGGAAAGTCCCAGAGCTGTAGTTCAGCAATTTCCAGATTGCCAGAAATTGCTTTTATATGGTTCAGAGGAAGACTTTGGCATGCTTAGAATTGTCAGGATGCTACTATATCAAATTTTTCTAACTAGGTACCATTGAGATATATTGGGACTCCATCGGAATTCCAAACTGGCAGGAATTATAGGAACTGAACTTCAGTTGGGAGGCTTGCAATATGGAAGTCAATCATGGGCACCTTTAAGGAGGAAGATAGATGGCACAGTGGCAACATGAACTTAGTCCCTCCCCTTTTGTTACATTCATGCAACATTGACACACAGGCAAAATGATTGTGACATGGATCACAGTGCTGAACACAGTGTGTTCAGAAAAAGATTGAGCAAAGGAATGGAGGTTCCCACAGATTTAAAGAGGTGTTGCTAAGTTGGTCTTTACATTGATTTGGCTGCTGGACCAATGTTGCTAGCAATTTTGCAGGAAGAGAGCATTGAATGGGTTGAGAATGGAAGAAGCAAGGGAGTGAGGGTATACCATGTGCTTCTAGGAAGAGTACTAATTATAGCCATAATTTACTTTCGATCTCTTCTCTATCTGAGAAGTATACGCACCTACAAATATAGTTCTATATGATCTGCACAATAAATTTCTTTTTAGCTTCAAGCCATTATGCAGGTATCATAATTTGTTCTTTCTGTTTTATTCACATATATTTCCCTAATTTTTTTTTGTGTGTATTAAGTTTAGTGTCTTAAACATTACATTGATTTAAATGGGAAATATTTAATCATATGCTTAATTTTCTCACTGTATAAATGGAACATCTCACTTATGTTGAACAAGCCTTTTATTTCTCTGCTTATTCCATTCAACCAGAAGTCTGCTATCAGATATCTGCCAAGTTATATGCCTAAATTATGTTCAGTATTGATATTCTGTGCCTCACTTTACAATGGGAAGTTGTATTGAACAAATCTGAGGAGTATGATAGTTCAGTTACAGAAAACATGTTTTCCCTATAGATTCCTAAAACCAATCTGTGACATTTTCCATAGGAGTGACCCCTTAAAGAACTATGTTTCTGTAAGTGTTTAATACTTTTAAAAAATCACAAAGTTTTTAATGTGACTAGTCAACAGAAAATGATAGCAATTTGGTACATATTATATTATGATTCATTGCCCAGTCAACCAGATGTTCACACTGGATTTGGCATTTTTATCTACATTTGAGTCCTTCCCAAGAACCTGGGATAGGTAGACATTGATGTTTGATGGTACTAGAGGTATTACTGCAGGGGGATGTAAGCTGTTCCAAATAAAGCTTTCTTTTGCAATTGACTGGTAATGAATTTGTCAATGGCAATAGTGTTCAAATATCCAGTTGTTTTGGGATTGCACTCAAGGCACCTACACTACCTTTGCTTTCTTTTGCTGTAACCATTCTATTTCAATTTGTAAGTCTTTTGTTATCTTCTTCTGTTCTTTCTCTTGTATTCTGCGGTCTCCAAGTATTGCCACACCCACTATTCATACTTTTTTGTCTTTCCTATCAACAGTTGTTAAATCTGGAATGTTATTATGTGATAGATGCCTGGCATTTTGAATTCTATAGTCCCAGAGCACTTTAGCTTCTTCATTTTCTACTTCTTTCTTTATTTCATGGTCCTACCAGTTCTTGCTTGCAGGCAAATGGTATTTCTTGCAGATCTTCTAATGTACTGTTGTTGCTACTTTGTCATGTGATTGTAGTTAGTCTGTACCATCTTCTTGAAGCAGATGACCCACTATTTCTTCAGCTTTTTTTTTTGCAGAGGCAGCGCTTGGTATCTGTTGCTGTCTTCTTAATTCTGGTTTTGTATGCATTTTTTTCTTAAGGCTTTGTCTTGTGCAGCCAGAATTGGCCCCTCTGTCTCTTTCTTCAACTTCCCTGCCAGGTGCCAGGTCTTATTATTATCTGCTTTGCCTGCTATTTTTAATGTCTCCTTTCTATTCTTCACTTGGTCTTCCTTAAAGGCCAGTTTGGTCTCTCCAGTACTGTGTAAGTCTCCCTGGTATACTAGCTTCAGTGCATATTATTCACTGTCCAGATATTTTTCCAATGTTCTTTCTTCTTCAACAGTCTGATGTACTTGAGACATTCCATGCATACTCATTTTCCCTGAGAGATAATCTCTGTCAACATCACTGTGTGATGTTGGGCATGATTCACTATCATTATTTTTCTGGTCTTCCTATCCAGGGCCTTTCATTCATCTTGAGCCCAGTCCACTATTCCACCTATGTGTCTAACTACTGGGATTGTCCAGGTATTAGTTGCCTCAATAGCATTTCCTCTACTGAGTTTGGACTTTAAGACCTTCTTCACTCTCTTGATGTACTATTATTATTATTGTTATTATTGTTATTATTGTTATTATTGTTATTATTATTATTATTATTATTATTATTATTATTATTATTATTATTATTATTATTATTATTATTAAATTTGTATTAATATTTTAATAATAGCAATAGGATCTTTCCCTTATTAAAATTAAGCTAACTTGCTTGACATCACAGACTTATAAACTTGATGAGCACAGGCTAACCAATATAGTAGTCTCTTTGCCTGACCTCATGGTGATCTTTAAAGCAACAACCCTGTCAACTTCAGATAAACAATTGCATCTCCTTGATCTTTTCCAGTGCTCTTCTTTAAAAGCATCTTCTGAGAGAGAAATTATTTGGACTAGTTGGTTTCCCATGGGTCTGAGAAATAACCATAGGGGTTATCAGGATTTAGGCTTTTTCAGATCTTCAGTCTTTTCTATCCTACCTTTTCATGTACCCACAAAACCTGAAAACTCAATTGACCTCTACCCTTCGATCATTGTGAGAAAGAGGAAGCCCAGCTAGTGCTAAGAGCTCAGAACATTTCCACCCACAAAAGCTAATCTGAAGTTAAACTTTGAAATTGGAGCACCGGTTAAATAACTGGGGCAGGTGGGATTACAGTAAAAGTAATTGTAGCCATATTGCCTTACCTATGCAAAATTTATATAGCATAATACCAGATTATTCCTATTTATGCATTCCTTTCAACTCACATTAAGCATGACATGCCAATTACTATCATTCAAATCACTTAGTGCTCCAATTACTGCATACTCTACACACTCCAGATTTGATTTATGGGGCTGGATCACACGTTTTCCATAAGAACTCAGGCTCAAAGCCAATGACATTTTTTCCATGCCTATTTACATAGTGTTTATATTTTGAGAGATGAACATTTAGGAAGTTTGTTGAAAAAGTGCAAAACAATGCTACAATAACAGCAATTATAGACTGTCTTCTGATCTCTTCTGTAATTGGGGAATGGCATGTTGCCATAAGTGTAAATAAGAATAAGGAGGGCAAACAATAGAAGAAATTCCTGTAGGAATAAAATATAGGTAGTCCTCAACTTACGATCACAGCTGAGTCCAACATTTCTGTTGTTAAGTGAGACATTTGTTAAGTGAATTTTTGCCCCATTTTATGACCGTTCTTCTCAGTTTTAAGTGAATCACTGCTACTGATAACTTAGTAACCCAGTTGTTAAGTGAATCTGTCTTTCCCATTAATTTTGTCAGAAGGTCGCAAAAGGTGATCCCATGACCTTGGGACACGGCAACCATAATAAATATGAACCAGTTGCCAAGCATATGAATTTTGATCATGTGACCATGGGGATGCTGCAAAGGTCATAACTGTGAAAAGCAGTCATAAGTCACTTTTTTCATTGCCATTGTAACTTTGAGTAGTCACTAAATGAACTGTTGTAAGTCAAGGACTACCTGTAATAGTTTGATTTTAAATATAAGTAGGACACAGATTTCAATACTGTGACCACTTTATGAACAAATCCTAAAAATGGACATTTCCTGTTTAGAGTATATAGAATAGAATAGAATAGATATCAATTCACATTGGGTTTCATCCTTTTAAAAATAGAATCATTAACAAATCCATCTTGTGTCTAAAGTTGGTTTTCTGAAAGTAAACCCTTAGAATGTCTTTGTTTTGCAATGTTCATCAACAATCACTTGATGGAGCCAGCTAGTTCCCAAACATTTGTTTAGTTTTGCACAACAGATGTCAGTGTCTCAAAAGCATAACAGGATGACATCTCCAAAGAACAACCTCTTGTGTTGATGGTAATGAGCTTGTGTTCTGTCAGCCTCATTGATGGCTATTGTGATAAGCCCCAGGTGAATCTTTTTCACACAGGCTTATTGTGCTTAAGGGGAAAACTCTCAATAGTCCAGCTATTTATTTAGGAACTTGCTAGTAGTGTGTATGTGTGTGTTTGTTTGTGTCTGTGTCTCCAAATGAACATTCAGAAAATGATAGATATGGGAACAGTTACAAAAAAGCTGGGCATTAATATTTGATCCAATACAGCCAACTTTTTTAAAAAAGAAACAAATAGGCAAATAACTCCTATTCAGTAGATGTCCTGTTTAATCCCTACCATTTCCTCTTTCCTCCTTGCCCTACAAGAAGTTTGGAAAATAAAAAATAACAAGAGAAACTGAAGGTTCGTTTTAAAAGTACACTTAAACAATAATTTGAGAATGTTCCCTGTTACTGTTTTCAGCTTTACAGAATATTGAAGAAAAGAACTGATTTCACTAAAAACAACGGGAGGGAAGAATTATGGAAATATCTATTCTAATGTAATTAGTTTGCTCCTCAAGAATTGTACACATAGACCATGCTATGTAGCAAAGGGGGAAATCCCAAGCTCCATTAATACTAATTATTAATACAAATTATACTACTAATATAGTGTAATATACTATAATATACTCTAACTAAATACTAATTATAATATTAATAATAAAGAGCTAAAGGAAACTTAAGCTAGACCTGCCAGTCTAGAGAGAGGGTAGAGGTGACCAAAGTCAGATAAACTCAAACTGTAACTTTTCATCTTTGATTGGGAAGATTTCCCTCTCTCTCTCTCTCTAGTGAGTTTTTTTTAAAAGGGAAAGGGGATCAGATCCATTTTATCTTTATTCTTTTGTCTTTCATCACAGGGCAAGAAAGTTCCTCCTTTTGGGCTGGCACCAGCCAATTAAAAAAAACACTCCAACTCAGAGGAAAGGTGAAGACACAGAAGAAAATAGCCAATATAGGCAATATAGCAGAGCTACATGTTGATTAGAATCTGTTTTATAGATTGACCTAGGTTATGCATTTGTATCCTAAGCCCTATTTTTTTTAGCCTACATGCCTTTCTTTCAATGTAGAGGAAAGAAAGAAAGAGAGAGAGAAAGAGAGAGAGAGAGAGAGAGAGAGAGAAAGAAAGAAAGAAAGAAAGAAAGAAAGAAAGAAAGAAAGAAAGAAAGAAAGAAAGAAAGAAAGAAAGAAAGAAAGAAAGAAAGAAAGAAAGAAAGAAAGAAAGAAAGAAAGGGCTACTGGAGAAGAGCCTAATGCTGGGAAAGATTGAGGACAATAGAAGAAGGAGATGACAGAGAATGAGGTGGCTGGATGGAGTCATTGAAGCAGTAGGCATGACCTTAAATGGATTCCGGAGGATGGTAGAGGACAGGAAGGCCTGGAGAAACATTGTCCATGAGGTCGCTATGGGTCAGACATGATTTTGCAACTAACAACAACAACAAGGCAGAGACTCTCAATCTTTTGGCCATCAGGGACTGGTTCTGTGGAGAGAGTTTTTTTTCCGCAGACTGGAGGGGGTGTGGTTTCTTGTGCTACCTGCATCCCGCGGGTGGGGCTTTGCTTGCTTGTGTGGACTGGTTTCTAGCATGCTGTGGCCTGGTGCCAGTCCATGGATCAGAGGTTGGGGACCCCTGGCTTAAGGCATGCATTTTCCTCCCCTTTTTTTCTAATAAATTGTACAGAATCAGATTTTTCTCTGGAATAAAAAAAAAGTCTCTTCCCAGGAAGGTACAGAAGGGTTGTGAATAGTGGATTTAGAGATCTCACCACTGTAGGAAACTAGGATAACCCAATCTATGATATTTTTTCAGAATGTGTCATGCCCCTGTTGGAATCTGAAGAGGAAGATGAACAGTTGACAGAGAGTGGGAGAGAGGCTCCATTGGCTATGGAGGAAACTGGGAAAGGGCAAAGTCAGGCTGGGCAGAACAGGGAAGAGGTAGAACAAGGGAGAGGGAGTTCAGAGGAAGACCAAGGCCCACCCCTCCTTCATCCTAGGGCATGCAGGAAAGAATGGAGAAGAAAGCAATGTGGATTGCATGGCTTACGAGAGAGGAAAGGGCCCTGATTCCCTTCACAAGGCACACCTAGGAAGGGAGTTTAAAAGAGACACAGTTTGGAAAGGCCATTTGTCGGAAACAAACATTGAATTTATCTCATGTTGGCTGCTGTTATGTGAGTTCCTGGCATCCTCCCAACTGGTTTGATTTACTGCCATGTTACTTCACTTCTGGAATTCCTTATCTTGCCCTGCTGGATTTATTACCTTATCTTGTCTTGCTGAATTCATAGTTTAAAGTTTTCTGTTTATAACATTTTGGACTGGAATATCTGTAGTCAAAGGCTGTTGCAGGTTCCTGGGAGAGTTTTTCTCCAGACCGGAAGGTAACTGGGACATTGGGGGCAAAGAGAACCCTATTTATTATTCTGGCTGTGTTGCCTTTGTGCCACATCCCGGGTCATCATGGAATGCATGTTTTTCAAGCATGAAGCCCCATTCCACTTTCCAAAGTCATTGGTCAAAGGACTAGCAATATATCAAAGACCATTATGTAGGATAATAAGGATGATTAAATTGGGACTATCGTGAAGTATATACAGTAGTCCATGATGTTCTTATCAAGCAGTGAACAAATGTGGTTATTGTGTATTGCAATGCCTAAAATCCACGAAGGTGCTTTATATCTCTCTCCGAAACTTTACACCAATGTTCGACACCTTGAGGGTGGCCCTGACTTTGCAAATTGAAAAGGTGAAATTATCACTCCATCTGTAATCTCCTGCCAAGTTTAGTGTTAAAAGAAAAGAGATTTTGTTCCTGCTAGCAGTGCTATGGCCCAAAGGAGGAACAGCTGAGAAACTATTTTAAAAGATGGAAATGTGTGCCTTGAAATGAGGTAATCCTCACCTAGATAGCTTCATTTTGCACAATAGGTAGAAGAACAAAGCTGTTTTCAAGGCACTTTAAAAGCATTTTCAATATGTTCCGTGAGTGGCATGAGAATCATCATATTAGAAGAAAATTAGTTTGTAGGTGGGAGCAAATCCTTCTTAAAGGACCCAGAGAGGAAGATGGAGCTTGCTTCTAATTTTTTTCTCAACTAACCCTATGGACTCTGACTATGGGGATCTTGGAGGCAAGTACAGGTAGTTCTTGACTTATGACCACAATTGGGCCCAAAATTTCTGTTGCTAAGAGAGGCATTTGTTAAGTGAGGTTTGCCCCATTTCATGTCACAGTTGTTAAGTTAGTATCACAGCTGTTAACTGAATCTAATTTCCCCATTGACTTTGCTTGTCAGAAAGTCGCAAAAGGGGATCACATGATTCTGTGATATTGCAACTGTCATAAATATGAGTCAGTTGCGATGCATCTGAATTTTGATCATGTGACTGTAATGCTCATAACTGTGAAAAATGATTAGAAGTCACTTTTTCTAGTGTTGTAATTTTGAGCAGTCACTAAATGAACTGTCATAAGTATCCGTAGTCTCCTCTTCCTATTTTGCATTATCCTGCCTGCTAAGATTGTCTCACTTTGTCCACCTACAGCAAATTTCCTAGGTAAGGCATTATTGGAATAGATTTTTCTGTTGTCTGCCTGCCTGTTTCTGCTCAAGTGTGTCAGTGGTGGGATTCACATTTTTTTACTACTGGTTCTGTGGGCATGGCTTGGTGGGCATGGCTTGGTGGGTGTGGGAGGGGAAGGATACTGCAAAATCACATTCCCTCCCCAGCCCACTAACCTGCTTTCCAGCTCTGTTCTCCTGTGCTGAGCAACAAAAGAAGACCCAGCCAATCATCTGGGACTTGGGAGGTAGTGTCATGCCTTTGGTAGAGTCGGACTCTGAGGGAGAGGAGGAACAGCTGACAGGGAGTGGAGGTGTGGCTCTGGAGGTTGTGGAGGAGGCTGGGGAAGGGCAGAGGCCAGTTGGGCAGTCAGAGGAAGAACCAGGCCCATCCCCTCTTCATCCTAGGACACGCAGGGAGGAATGGAGAAGGAAACAATTTGGCTTAAGAGAGAGGAAGCAGCCATGATGTCCCTCATTAATTGCAGCTGGGGAGAATAATATATGAGAGAGACGGTTACAACATAGCGTTGCCAGAAGCAAAGCATGTTTTATTTTGGGCTGAAGTTATCTTAGTTAGCATCTTTCCAACAGACTGTGCCTTGTTATCTCCTTGAAGTTGGTAATTACTTATCCTGGTCCATTGTGGAATTTCCTTCATTGTAGTTTGTTTTGGGTTTTTTATTTCACCTCTATCTGCTCATTAAGTTCGGACTGTATTGCTTCCTTTTAAAGACTATTTTGAGTAAGTTTTATCTCCAACTGAGAATTATTGAACAGTTGGGTCAAGTTGGAGGGATTAAAGGACATTTATTTACATTTTGGATTTTGTTACATTTGTGTTACACTCTGGGTCATCACACGTAGAGAATAGATGGGGGCAAGGCCAGTCAGAGGTAGTATTTGCTGGTTCTCCAAACTACTCAAAATTTCTACTACCAGTTCTCCAGAACTGGTCAGAACCTGCTGAACACCACCTCTGAAGTTTGTGATCAGATATACCTTCCTCTAGGTGGACCCTCTAGCTATGCCTCGGAGAACTCTTAGGTTGATCCATTGTCGGAGAGAACACTGTGTGGAAACTTCACATTTCTCCACAATGCCAGAACCCCCAATGCACTTCAGGTGATGCATTCTTAAATTCTTAAATTTCAATAGGAAAAAGAAAGGAGAGCTGGAAAACAGAAGAGCGAATACAGGTAATCCTTGGCTTTTGACTATAATTGAGCCTGACATTTTTGTTGCTAAGCAAAACCTTTGTTTAGCGAATTTGCCCCATTTTTATGCCCCACTGATTGATTAAAAGAAGTGAAAATGTTGCTAAATAATCTTGTCATGAAAGAATTACAGAAAAGCATTTCTCATGTCCTATTTATTCAACTAACATAATTATTGTGCTATTCAAAGCAATGTGAATAGCAAGTTATGCTTTTCAATTTGAAGAGTTTTGTAGAATGGGGTTACATCAGCATTGGCTGAATTTTTATAGCCATTATTATTTTAACTGAATTTGAAGTGGGCTATTCATTCAAATCAAAAATCTAAATAAATAAACACCTTAAATTATTTAAATGCTTCACTATAATATTTTGCTCCTAGGGTATATTTATTCCTCCATCCATCCATTTACAAATATGTTTCATGGGTCAGGAATGCATACTATTTTTTTTGTCTGCTCTACTGAGTATGGCATAAAAGTTTTCAAAAGATAGTAAACATCAGCTTCTATGTTCCAAGAGTTATTTAATGCACAAAAATTGAATTGCTTCCATATAATATTATCTTTTATTATAACATACTAATTATATTATTTCAGAGGATTAAGAGTAATTATTTCTTGGGATTTCCGGTTTGTCGGCCGCGAGCAGAGGATTTGCGGGTTGCGCGATCCCTGCCGCGCTAGCTAGTTTTGGGGCTCCGACCCATACGGGTACGGAGCTAGGCTGCCCTGCAGGGGTAGCTGAAGGTAGGGGGGATCTGGAGAAGGGACTGGGGTGTTGCAGACCCCCCTGGCCGGCAGAACCCCCTTTTCCCAGGACGGAGTGCAGCAGGCGGAACCGTAATGGCCGCCACAAAGAAGCTGGCAGCCGGGTAAGAATGCGCAGGAGGAAGTGGAGAAAGTGATTGAGAGGAGAAAGTTTTTCTTGGCTCCTAGGACTCTAAGACATATTTAATAAAATTCCTGAAAAGTATGACTTTCTGAATAATACCTGCCAGAAGAGGAAAAAGCGGCTGTTTGAAGGTGCTGAAAGGATAGCTTTCCCTCTTTCCTACGGAATAAATAACTGGATATTAAGAAACCTATTTTTTAGGTGGAAATTGGTTTTAAGCGATGAGTGGGAAGAGAGAGGATTAAAAAGAAAATATTTGTATACTAAGACTTTGTTGGAGCAGATGCCTTAAGGATTTGAAGACTAGAATATATTGTAATAAGATTTTAAACAGATTTGGACTTTCTTTCTCTTTGATTGATATTACCCCAGAAGGAGAAAGTGAGAACTCTGCCTTGGTTTGGACTGATTGATAACTTTGGGACTGTTTTATCTTTTTTTATTTTCTTTTGAATATTCTGGTTGTTGTAAGAAGAAAGAAGGGGAAAAGAAAAGAAAAGATTTATAATGGCTCTTTCTGTTGAGGAACTAAGAAAAGAATATGAACAAGCAAAAAAAAATGGTAAAGATGGTGTGGAAGAAGCTTTCCTTTTCTTAGAAATGGCGCTTACTAATTATCAACAAACATTACAACAGATGAAGACAGCAGAGGAACAAGAAAGAAAGGAAGGAGCCATCTTTAATGAATCTCAGAATTTGATCCAGAAAGAAGGAAGAGAGAAAGAAAAGAAAAGAAGAGAAAAGAAGAAAACTAAAGGATTTAAGGACTTAAGATCTAAAAAAACATTTAAGAAAGGGAAAAATAAAGTGCAAAACCAATATGATGATAGTAAACAAAGGGGAAAAGGAATACGACAGAGAAGGGAAGCCGGTAAGGCAGAGGCTAGAAGAAGGGGGGGTAGAAAGGTTTGTTGGGAGAAGAAAGAAAGGGAAAAGGTGGAGAAAAGCTACAATGTTTTGAAATTAAATGGAAAAAGGAATTTTTATGGATAATGGATAAAGTATAATTTTTTTTTTTTTTAAAAAAAAGATTTTGCAAGGTACATAAGATGAGATGGTAGTATTACAATGGTTTAAGAGTTGATAAGAGATTAAAATGTTAAAATGTTTAAAAATGATTGGCTTTAAAACTTAATAATAGGAGAGGTTTAGAATATTGTTTTAATTGAAGAGTTTAATAAAATTATGGTATTGATGTTATTATAAAATTTTTATTATAGTATTTTTTTTAATATTTGGATTTATTGTCTAATTATGCACTTAATTGTGTTGGATGTATTAGTTAGATAGAATGTACCAAGCAAAATCTGATTGGGTGTTAGATATTATTTTAAAGATTAATTTGATTAACTTAGGGGGAGATAGAAAGGCATCATACTCTGATTAATGATTTCAGGAGAAACTGATTTTCTTTTTTTTCATAAGGAATGAGACAAAGGGATGATAAAAATGGACAAAAGATACAAATATAATGATTCAAACTAAGATGATTAATTAAGGTAGAATTAAGAAGTATGAAATATGTGGAGAAGTTAATATAGAAGGCTTAGAATGGTAAATAAAATAAGTAATGATATGTAAGATGAGCATGAATATAATTGAAGTCCATGAAGAGAGAGACACCTGGGTCCAAGTTACTTTCCAAAAAAATTTTTTTATGTTTTGTGTGTTGTGTGTATATGTCTTTTTTGGGGGAGAATTAGTAAAAACTTGTAGAAATATAGAATGAGAATAATGGTAACTAAGTCAGAAAGAAACAGATGAAATAATAATAATGATATTGAATAAGAGTAAAGAGAAGTAAAGAGAAATTGAATAAGAGGTTTTGGTATGTTATATGGAAATGGTTTAAAACAGAATCATAATTTATCTGACTTGTTAAATTTACAATGGAAAAAGGTTTAAACATGTAATGAATAATGATAATTTGTGTGTTTTAAAAATTAATAAAACTTGTTTTTTTTTTTTTTTAAAAAGAGTAATTATTTCTTTGGACTACTACTTTATTTTTATCTGCTTTTATCAATTTCTAGGACAAAAGATGATACCAGATGAAATGGAAATTTGTAAGCCTTTTTATGTAATTAAAAACAAACAGAAAATTTGAATATATTGCATAGCAGTCATAGGAGCTATATACCATTGATTTGGGATTATGTTTAATGTTCAGCTACAAAGCACATGTTTGAAGAGTATAAGTCAAGGTTATTGCTGGAAGCATAAATACTTTTGTTTTCCTATTTTGTCAGTTTTTAACTTGTTTTTAACTACACTTATGTCTAAAATTAAACTTTGTGGCTTGGAATATATAGAGCTAACTTCTCTCCTTCTCTTCTTCCTTCCTTCCCTCCCTCCTTCCTCTCCTCCTTCCCTCCCTCCCTCTCTCCCTCCCTTCCTTCCTGAAATCTCACTGAAACTCCCTTTCATAAGTTTTATCTAAAGGTCCACAGAGTTGCTCTGAATATCATTTAGGAGAAAATGTTATGGCGATCCATTAATATTTGGTACTTGCCATCACATGCTCCTCTCTTGCTTGGGCCCTTCCAATGTGGATGAAAAATTAAAAATTCAAAGCAAGCAGATTTCCTTCTCTATTTTTAAATCACCGAACTAAGAGTGCTTTGCAGAAAAAATTAATAACAACAAGATCAACCTATTCCCTGTGTCAATGCTATTAACATGGGGTGGTCTTTAGAAAGAGAATAGGAATGCAGTGCAACAAGAAATGATTTAAGATTTGAGAATGTAACCAACCAATTTAAACCATAAAAGGGCTGGGGAAAAAATTAAAACAACCCCTTTGAAATATGTCGGGATGAGATAAGATGCTGCTTTAAATACTAGAAAATGGAACATTTAATGAAAGGGCATTTCCTACATAGGCTATTCAAACATACTGGAGTTAGTTAAAATTCGTATGCCCTGAAAGTGATGTGATGTGACATTGGGTTAAATGAAGCAGGGTCTGCTAGAGAAAGTGTCATAAGAGTTAGTGGAAGTTTGTCTGTCCTGTCGGGCTGAAGTTGCTGAACCACATAGTAACATAAACAGCCTGGCCTAAAGATTCACCATCATAGCTGATCTTTGTAATCTATGTCACAGGATATTTGCTGCAACTATTCATTCAGTGATATAGTTAGCGTACATTCAAAGGTCCAGTCAGCCTCCATTACCATATGATATAGCAAATACATTTGGGGACAGGTTTTCTCTTCAACCTTCTATGGTAATGTTTGAAGAAGCAGGATAGAAAGAGTACTGATGTTTCTGAGTACTTCATACTTTTTCAACTTTGCTGTTGGAGAAGACTCGTGAGAATAGTTGATAACTAAGAAAACAAACAGATGGATCAGTGAACAAAGCAATCCAATGTTCTGACTTGAGGCACAAAGGACCAGGGTCAAATTACCATACATTAGGAAAATACCTAGATCTCTGAAGAGGTCTATATTACTGGGAAAGGTAGAAGGAAAGAGAAGAAGAAATCACAAGACTCGATCATAGTCTCAAAAGTCCGAGCTCTGGACCTATCCTACAATCAGGATGCCACTCGCTGTGACCTTCAAGTGGTTTATCAGGCCAGATTCTCAGCACACAGTGAGTTCCCAAAAAATAAGGACTAAAGTTTGTGCTCTTCTTCCCAGCACCCCTTGAAGGCTGAAACCACATCCTTCCATCTCCAGAGCAGCCACCCCATCTGGTAGGCCCAATCAGCTGATCATCGGTAGAGTCAGTAGAGTTGGCTTGCAGGCAACCACGATCCAGGCCGACAATTAGCTGTTCAGCGGCTCTACATTGCTCGCTGCACCACTGTTTGCCACCTCAGGATCCAGCTGGCCAACAACCAGCTGTTTGGCAGCTCTGCATTGCTCACCTCTCTGCTACTTGCTGCCTCAGGAATCGGGACACTGCTTGCGGTGTCTTTTTACCACTCACTTTGCATGCTGGGGTCTCTCCCCCCAGGTGTGGCAAACCCTGGCCCGGGGTTTGAAAGACAGTGATGAATAGTTGCATAGTTGGAAAACCTGAAATACCATTTTGGAGATACATCACCCTGGAAAAAATGTATATTATCACTAAAAATCAGCACTGACTTGATTGCACATGCAGATTGTTCCTGGAATACTATCTCATTTAGCAACTTATGACCTGTACTCATACTTATGACTGTTGCAGCCCCTTGTGTTCACATACTAATGATCTGGGTGCTTGGCAACATTTGCAACCAGCTGCAGCATCCTGCAGTTATATAATTGCGATTTGCAACCGCCCTTTTTTTCCAATTACCACCCAAAAATGCCCATAGGGAAAGCTGGATTTGCTTAACAACCATGTAATTTGCTTAATGACTGCTGTAAACCTTTGTTATAAAATTGGATCTGACTCGGTTTACGACCGCATTGATTTATGATAGAATTTCTGATTCCACTTGTGATCCATAAGGCAAGGACTATCTGTAATTAGATCTATTTTAAGTATGTTGTGAATGTATTTCAAAGATTGGAAGAATATGCAATGCTGAAAAGAATGACACAATGCTAATAATTTATAAATTGAAGGACATTCAGATAGGACAGGGGTGTCAAACTGAAGGCCCGTGGGCCGAATCCGGCCCATGGGGTGCTTAGATCTGGCCTATGGGGGCGTCCTGGAAATAGCGAAGGACTGGCCTGTAGTGCCTCTGCCAGTGAAAACACAGCTCAGAAGGCTCCCAGGTTCCAGTTTTGCTGGCAGATGGCTGCACGAGGATCCCCCAGCCCTCTTGGGCCCTCCTGGGCCACCACATGGTCCCCACCCTGGCCATGCCCCCCCCCAGTAATGCCTCCCTTCCCGAGATCAAACACAACCCTGATGTGGTCCTCAATGAGATCGAGTCTGACAACCCTGAGATAGGATAAATAAAAAACTCATAACATTGGTGTGGTACACAGGATTTCATGGAATAACAGGAGAATCTAAATAGGATCAATTTAGATCCATCCCTCTCTTGTTGGCACAGTTGAATGGCTTCGTGCATATGCAAAATTGGTTTGAATCTGTGTTGTTATATTCTATGTCATTTTTAGTTCTTGATGTCCTGTTGTTTTATGTTGTTTCTTTTATGTTGATGTAATTTTGTACAATTTTAACTCAGCAGACTATCAACACCTGCTCGCATTTCATCCTGATGCCATTTTCAGCTCTGATTTATCTTGATTGTATACCGACAATTGGCCTCTATTCTGCCTTATGCTTAGCTATATTAGAAGAAGCATCACTAATGGAACAGGAAAGAAGGCAAAGCTGGGAAATATGACAGGAAAAATAATGAAAAATGGCTTTGGATTTTTTTTTTTTAATAAAAAAAATCTTTCCAAGTTCTTGGCAACTTTAGGAAGTTCTCATGAAAAATAAAATTCTCACACATTCTTAAAAAAATCATTTCTGAACTTGTCTGGGAAGATTAGAGAAATAACACCCCAAAGATAAAGCTGCTTCCCTGGAAATAATTTGTTTTGAAGATACACAAATAACAGTCAACAGTTTGAAATCATGTCTGAAATCTATAATAGCCAAGCTCTTTGGCAGCCCTGCCATTGGCTGAAATTTAATGCAATCTGTTTATAAGGAAATTAACAGGGCAATTCCCCCCACATTCAGAAGATGCACTGCATGATAACTTCCAAAGACATCTTGCGATGTTATTCTTGGGGAGAACTGAACTTAAAAATGAAGTACTTTGAATTTCTTCCCGAGTATTTATGCCGTTATCTCCAAAACAAACAAGCAACAATAATAAAACTTCTTGTCACTGAATTGCATTTTATAAATGGCTCATAGCATCATTTAGACTTTGGCTAGCCATAATTTCTGAAAGACAGGAAAAGCATAGCAAGCTAAAAAGCAATGCTGCTTTATCAGCACTGAAGTTGCTATCAATTTCAAGTATAACTTGAAAAGCATATAAAACAAACCACAGGACTTGCTGTGCTTACAAATATTGTTTCGCCCTTGCTCCCCTTCTAACCTCTTTAGAGAGTTTAGTATTTCATTTTAATGCCTCCAATGCTTACCATAAGATTGGCTGAGAAATGCTAAACTTGCCTGGAACAATCTCTCGAGTGCTGTCAGTCTTTAATGACATTAAATATTTACCCATTTACCCATTTTACTGATTCAGGCACTGCCCATCTCTATCTAACTGATTCTGGGTGGTTTGGAGATAAAAAACAACGATAAAATCAAATGCAATTAAAATTAAATTAAAACCAAATGACAAACTAATAAAAACAAGTCTAAAAGAGAAATTAAAAGATGGAGGAAGTACTCTCAAGCCACTAACCCCAATCAAGACTGTACATTGCTCTTTGGCCCCCATGCAGTTTGGCAGAACCAGGTCTTCACGTTCTGCTGAAAGGCTGGGAAAATGAGTACCAATCTTGCCACTGGGGAACAAGAAGTTCCATAGGGCAGTGGCAATGGTAGAAAAGGCTTTCTTCTTAAACCCTGCCAGTTGGAATTCTTTACCTCATGTGGTCTGTAACATCCCTCTCTGCCTGACCAGTTGGGGCAGGTTGTCACGTGGTTATACTGTAATAGTCTGTTAGTTGTTTCTAAGATAGTTTAGATGTATGGTAGTGTTATCTTTTTCATAGGTTGTGCTGTTTATGCTGTAGCGGGTTAAGTGGTCGGGCTTTTTTTTGATAAAGTTGTGTAGGTATCCATTTTGTTAGAAATTATTGTATAGATACTTGTTCTGGATTGCTGCTGCGGTGCATTTGCACTCATCTGAATTATGTTCTTACATACTCCTGTTGTGAAGTGTGCTAGATCATATCCATCACAAAATTTGTGCTAGAAGAGAGGGAAAGAGAAATTACTACTTTGAAACTGGATCGCTTACAGATAACTTTAAGCTGCCTCAGAATGTGCCCAAAAAAGGCAATTTTTAAAATGTATTTCTGACATGGTTAGAGGGAAGTAAGAAAGAATCCTGTGTGTGATTTACCATTCCCTGAATTGTAAAATGTTGTAATCAGTGCAGTGGTGGGATTCAAATTTTTTTACTACTGGCTCTGTGGGTGGGCTTGGTGGGTGTGGTGTGGCTTGTTGGGTGTGGCTTGGTGGATGTGGCAGGGGAAGCCCCTGACTCCGTTGTCGCTCTGACCTAACCATACAGCAACGTGCCCGCTCCCGTGTACTCCGCACCGAACTCAAAAACGTCTAGACAATGGAGAGAAGGACCTGTACATTGACTACCATGCTGACTGTATCAAAAGTAAGCCACACAACCCGCAACTCAGCTTTAACCCTCAACCACAACCCTACCTCAACCGATCCACCATCACCCAAGACTAGGCATGCACGCCCCTAACTACCTCAATTCCAACTACTGCTGGCCTTAAATGCAAACTACTCAATGCAAGAAGCCTCGTGAATAAAATACCTGAATTTTTCCTCCTACTAAATATGGCTAAATTCGACATTATATTTGTCTGTGAAACATGGCTCAATGCATCTCTCCCTGACTCCATTACCACAGTAAGAGACTATCATGTTTACCGATCAGATCGTGAAATTCGTAGAGGAGGTGGTGTTGCTATCTTCTATAAAAAGTCCTTACATCTAAAAAATATCCAAGTTACCCAGGAGCTTGCTCTTCCTGAGACCATCATCTGTGAACTATCCTTAAATATCACAATTCGATTCTTACTATGTTACAGAGCACCTGATTATGACATCGAACATGTAAACAAGCTAAATACACTACTAACATGGGCTGCATCCTGCCCATACCCTTTTATCTTTCTTGGTGATTTCAATCTACCTCATATTGACTGGACCCTAAATGATTGTACAACTGAAATCATACACACAACCTTCTACAATGCTATTACAAATCTGGGACTGGAACAACTAGTAACCAACAACACTAGACTAAACAACTGCCTCGATCTCATCTTCTGCAATAGTTTGAATTTAATTTACGGAATACAAACTAAAGAACCCTTTTCAGCAGTGACCACAATATGATTGACTTTTGTCTCAACATACGCCCACACAAAAATCACCACAATGATGTAATCCCCAATTGTAACTTCAAAAAGGCAACTATGATCTTATAGACAACGATCTCTCATCCCTTGATTGGCAATCTCTATTCACTGGATGCAATACTGTTGAAGACCATTACAACATATTTTTACTTGAAGTCAAAAGAGTCATCAAACTATATGTACCAACAACAACTCCCAAAACAAAACAAAAAAGCAGATTACCCATAACAATAAGGAAACTTCAATCCAAAAAGAGATCACTCTGGCGGAAAAACAAATCTGGTCACGTTGCCAATTTCAAAAGCCGATACAAAAATTTATGCCACCAGATAAAGACCGAATGCATCAATTATCACATTAAACAAGAGGAAAACCTTCTAAGCACCAATTCTACCCGTGCGTTTTACAATTTTGTAAACAACAAACTAAAAGACTCAAGGTCTATCCCACCCTTGATAGGACCTGATGGTAAAGACTGCAACGACGACACCATTAAAGCCAACATCTTTAACACATTCTTGGCTCAGTATTTGTAAACAGCAATGGATCATGCCCAGTATTTCCTAGCCGTACCACAGATAACAACAATGATCTAATACTTATCGATTTTACAGAAGACAATGTTGAAAAAGCACTACGCAATCTAAAACCATCTCTATCTATTGGACCGGATGGAATATGTGCCTACTTCTTAAAAAGCTATCCACTGCCATAGCCAAACCTGAAACATAATCTTTGAAAAGATAACTTTTTCAGAATGGACAATTTTTAAAATGTATTTCTGACATGGTTAGAGGGAAGTAAGAAAGAATCCTGTGTGTGATTTACCATTCCCTGAATTGTAAAATGTTGTAATCAGTGCAGTGGTGGGATTCAATTTTTTTTACTACTGGCTCTGTGGGTGGACTTGGTGGGTGTGGCGTGGCTTGTTGGGTGTGGCTTGGTGGATGTGGCAGGGGAAGCCCCTGACTCCGTTGTCGCTCTGACCTAACCATACAGCAACGTGCCCGCTCCCGTGTACTCCGCACCGAACTCAAAAAACGTCTAGACAATGGAGAGAAGGACCTGTACATTGACTACCATGCTGACTGTATCAAAAGTAAGCCACACAACCCGCAACTCAGCTTTAACCCTCAACCACAACCCTACCTCATCCGATCCACCATCACCCAAGACTAGGCATGCACGCCCCTAACTACCTCAATTCCAACTACTGCTGGCCTTAAATGCAAACTACTCAATGCAAGAAGCCTCGTGAATAAAATACCTGAATTTTTCCTCCTACTAAATATGGCTAAATTCGACATTATATTTGTCTGTGAAACATGGCTCAATGCATCTCTCCCTGACTCCATTACCACAGTAAGAGACTATCATGTTTACCGATCAGATCGTGAAATTCGTAGAGGAGGTGGTGTTGCTATCTTCTATAAAAGTCCTTACATCTAAAAAATATCCAAGTTACCCAGGAGCTTGCTCTTCCTGAGACCATCATCTGTGAACTATCCTTAAATATCACAATTCGATTCTTACTATGTTACAGAGCACCTGATTATGACATCGAACATGTAAACAAGCTAAATACACTACTAACATGGGCTGCATCCTGCCCATACCCTTTTATCTTTCTTGGTGATTTCAATCTACCTCATATTGACTGGACCCTAAATGATTGTACAACTGAAATCATACACACAACCTTCTACAATGCTATTACAAATCTGGGACTGGAACAACTAGTAACCAACAACACTAGACTAAACAACTGCCTCGATCTCATCTTCTGCAATAGTTTGAATTTAATTTACGGAATACAAACTAAAGAACCCTTTTCCAGCAGTGACCACAATATGATTGACTTTTGTCTCAACATACGCCCACACAAAAATCACCACAATGATGTAATCCCCAATTGTAACTTCAAAAAGGCAACTATGATCTTATAGACAACGATCTCTCATCCCTTGATTGGCAATCTCTATTCACTGGATGCAATACTGTTGAAGACCATTACAACATATTTTTACTTGAAGTCAAAAGAGTCATCAAACTATATGTACCAACAACAACTCCCAAAACAAAACAAAAAAGCAGATTACCCATAACAATAAGGAAACTTCAATCCAAAAAGAGATCACTCTGGCGGAAAAACAAATCTGGTCACGTTGCCAATTTCAAAAACCGATACAAAAATTTATGCCACCAGATAAAGACCGAATGCATCAATTATCACATTAAACAAGAGGAAAACCTTCTAAGCACCAATTCTACCCGTGCGTTTTACAATTTTGTAAACAACAAACTAAAAGACTCAAGGTCTATCCCACCCTTGATAGGACCTGATGGTAAAGACTGCAACATGACACCATTAAAGCCAACATCTTTAACACATTCTTCGCTCAGTATTTGTAAACAGCAATGGATCATGCCCAGTATTTCCTAGCCGTACCACAGATAACAACAATGATCTAATACATATCGATTTTACAGAAGACAATGTTGAAAAAGCACTACGCAATCTAAAACCATCTCTATCTATTGGACCGGATGGAATATGTGCCTACTTCTTAAAAAAGCTATCCACTGCCATAGCCAAACCTCTAAGCATAATCTTTGAAAAATCTTTCAGGACCAGCTCCTTGCCTAACCTATGGTCACAAGCCACAGTCATCCCCATCTTCAAAAGGGAGACCCCAGCCTAGTTGAAAATTACAGACCAATCTCCTTATGCTGCGTCACCTGTAAAGTCATGGAATCAATTATTAACCAATCCATCATCCTCCACTTAGAGACAAACAACCTACTCTCCAATAAACAATTTGGTTTCAGAAAAAAACTATCCTGTAATCTGCAACTCTTACACTGCAAAAACATATGGACGACACAACTCGACCAGGGCAAAGCAATAGACACGCAATCTACATAGACTTCTGTAAAGCCTTTGATTCAGTGGTACACGACAAACTACTCCTAAAAATAAAATCCTATGGTATCTCTGGACAACTGAATAACTGGATAGAAGCATTCCTGGCAAACAGACAACAAATGGTCAAAATAGGGAGCGTCCTATCAAATTCTGTACCTGTCAATAGTGGTGTCCCCCAAGGCAGTGTTCTAGGACCAACTCTCTTCATACTCTACATAAATGACCTCTGTGATCATATTAAGAGCAATTGCGTTCTTTTCGCTGATGATGTAAAGCTGTTCAATACCACAGACAATACTGCTACCCTACAAAAAGATCTTGACTATGTATCAGAATGGTCAAACAAATGGCAACTTCAAATCTCAACAAATAAATGCTCTGTCTTACATATTGGCAAAAAAAATCAGAAAATAAAATACAAGCTGAATAGTCAAGATCTTGTTGATGACCCAAGCTCTGTAAAGGACCTTGGAATACTCACCTCTAATGATCTAAGTGCTAGAGCCCACTGCAACTACATAGCCAAAAAGGCATTAAGAGTTGTTAACCTAATCCTACGTAGCTTTTTCTCTGATAATATCACACTACTAACCAGAGCATACAAAACATTTGCTAGACCAATACTCGAATACAGTTCATCAATCTGGAACCCACATTACGTATCTGATATAAGCACAATTGAGAAAGTCCAGAAATATTTCACAAGAAGAGTTCTCCACTCCTCTACTCGTTGTAGAATACCTTATGCCACCAGACTTGAAATTCTAGAACTAGAAAACCTTGAATTACGCCGTCTTCGGTCTGATTTAAGCATGGTATATAAAATCATACATTGCAATGTCCTACCTGTCAATGAATACTTCAGCTTCAACCATAACAACACAAGAGCACACAATAGATCAAACTCAAAGTTAACCGCACCAGGACGGTAGGGATCGCAACGCGCGATCCCTGCCGCTGCCGTTTGGGGCTCCGCCGGACGGGTGCGGAGCAAGGCTGCCCTGCAGGGTAGCTGAAGGTAAGGGGATCCGGAGGAAGGGTTTGGGGGTGTTAGACCCCCTCCTGGCGGCAGAACCCTTTACCAGGGGTGCAGCGGCGGTCCGCAATGGCGCCACAAAGAAGTTGACAACCGGGCAAGTATGCGCGCAGGAGGAAGAAGAAAGTTATTGAAAGTGAAAGTTCTTCTTGGTCGACCCAGGGCTTTGAGATTTATCTAATTTAATTCCTGGAAAAGATGGTTTTTTGATGATTTTCCACAAGAGAAAAAAAAAGCGGCTATTTTGAGTGCTGAAAGGAAAGTTTACTCTCCCTCGGACGGAATTAAGCCGGAAGGGAGAGGATAAAAAAATATATAAATTTGGATCTTGTTGGAGGAGATGCCTTGAAGACTTGAGGACAGAAATATAATCTTAATAAGGCTTTAAAATATAGATTTGGACTTTTTTTTTATTTGTTTGATACCACCCCTGGAAGAGGAAGGGGAATTTTGGCTTGCTTGGATTTATTGAGGATTGTGGATTTTGGGATTGTTTTGCCTTTCTCTCGGAATATTTGGTTGGTGTAAGAAGAAAGAGGAATAAAGAAAAGAAAAGATTTATTTATAATGGCTTTCCTTTTGAAGACCTGAGGGATGAATATGAGCAAACAAAAGCAGCCTGCAAAGATGGCATGGAAAAAGCTTTTCTATTTCTAGAAATGGCGCTGGTCAATTACCAACAGACAATGGAACAGATGGAAACGGGAAGAAGAACAACAAGGAAGAGCGAAACGCCATCTTCATTGAATCCCAAAACTTATCTAAGGAAGAAGGAAGGAAGAGAGCAAGGAAAATGAAGGACTTAAGATCTAAAAAACATTTGAGAAAGAGAAAAATATGATGCAAAGTAAATATAATGATAACAAACAAGAGAAAAAGGGAACTACAGAGAAGGGATCCCAGCAAGGCAGAGGTTAGAAGAAGAAGGGGGTAGGAAGATTTGGTGGGAAGAAAGAAAGGGGAAAGGCGGAGAAAGGCCTCAAAGCTTTAAAATTGGATGGGAGAAGAGGGATTTTTTTTAGAGACAAAGGATGAAATATAAATTTCTGTAAGAAAGATTCTGCTAAGGTACAGAAGATGGTATTGTAACATTTATATTTGAAATAGTAAATTAGAATGGTTTAAGATTTAATAAGAAATTAAAATGTTGAAGTTTTTAATAATGATTGATTTTTAAAATGTAATAAAATATCGAAGGAAGGAGGATACAATGTATTTAAACATTTTTGGTGGATAGAATGTACCAAGCAGAACCAAATTGGGTATTTGTTATGTTGAATGTTAATTTTACTAACTTAGGGGGAGGATAGAAAGGCATCATACTCTGATTAGTGATTTCAGGAGAAATTTTTTTATTATAAGAAGAGATAGAGGGATAATGAATGGGCAAAAGATACAAATTTAATGATTTAATTAAGATGGATTAAATAAGATAGAATTGTGAAGAGTGATACGCGCTATTATTTTAGCCCATGCAAAAAGAGAGGTAACTGGGGCCAAGGTACTTTACTAAAAGATTTTTTATGTTTGTTTGTGTTTGTTTGTGTTTTATGAGAATACTGGGGAAAATATTGTAGAAAGACAGGGAAAGATTTAATATGTAATGATTTGTTTGTTGTTGAAACTTTTAATAAAACTTGTTTTAAAAAAAAAAAAAAAAGTTAACCGCACCAAACTTGATTGCTGGAAATACGACTTCAGCAATAGAGTGGTCAATGTCTGGAATACTCTACCCGACTCTGTAGTTTCTTCCCCAAACCCCAAAAACTTTAACCTTAGACTGTCTACTATTGACCTCACCCCTTTCCTAAGAGGTCTGTAGGGGCGTGCATAAAGCGCACCAACGTGCCTACCGTCCCTGTCCTATTGTTTCTCTTATTCTTCTTTTATTTTTCTTATATGTACCCATTTCATGTATTCACAACTATGTATACACTTACACTTATTATCTTGTAAACAATTGGCAAATCAAATAAATAAATAAATAAATAAATAAAATCTCCATTCCCACCCCACTCCTGGGGAAAGGTTACTGCAAAATCCCTTTCCCTCCCCACCCCACTAACCTGCTTTCCAGCTCTGTTCTCCTGTGCAGGGTAACAAAAGAAGACCCAGCTGATCAGCTGGTACTCAGGAGGCAGAGAATAGATGAGGGCAGGGCCAGTCAGAGGTGGTATTTGCCAGTTCTCCAAACTACTCAAAATTTCCGCTACCAATTCTCCAAAACTGGTCAGAACCTGCTGAATACTACCTCTGAACCAGTGGTGTATTAACCATTAAGCAGACTAAGCACGTGCTTAGAGCACCAGACCCAAAGGAGGCACCACAAATACTTTTATGTAGCATAAGCTTGGCTTTGTTTGTATAGTATGCACAAAGGAGGGGAAGGGCACCAAGATTTGTCAGTGCTTAGGGCACCAGTGAGCCTTAATCCGCCACTGGTTGTAATGCTTTATTTTGTTGTGTTCTATTTTGCTGTGGTTATATACTGGTCATTCACTATAAAGAAAAAAAAAAAATAAACAATACAGTAACAATTAAAAATGGTTTTTTCTTGCCAACCTGAAAACAAACAAATCCTTGAATATAGGGAAGGGGTAAGAGGATTCAGATTTATTTTGGAGAAAGTTTTCCCACACTCCAATAATGGTTTATTTAGGGTTGTTTCTCCAAATATGTGCATTGTTTCACTGTGTGCACATGTACTGTTGCCTTATAACATTAAAGATCTTTCAGAAGTTCTCTTAATCCATCTTTCAATAGGTAGAAAACTATGTACAAGCATGAAATTTCCTGTCCAGTTTCTGATTCTTCTCTTGTCTCTCATCTTCTTCAAGTCCTGACTCTAAGGAAATGGGTGAGAAAACCTCACAGCTTAGACACACTTTGCGGCTGACCTTAGATGCCATTGGCTTAAAGGGGCAAATGTTATTTAACACCAATGCAGCTAAAAGGGTGACATAAGCCAATCCCATTTATGGGTGAGAATAAAATAAAGACAATTTCATGGAAACAGGGCAGAAAACAGGTGTTATGCCACAGTGAAGTTTGGGTGGAGGAAGACCCTGAGTGAGCCTTTGGATTGCTTTGGGAAGGCTGTGTATGCTACACAGCATCTTCACTGTGTCATCCCAAAGACTCCTGCAGTTTTGAAATGAGCCAAAGTGGGTATTTTAAAGGCTGCTTTAAGTCTTTTTATCTGTGACTCTCTTTATAGATTTGGGGCATTTGCAGTACTTGCCCTGGGGAAAATGGTGCACTTTTCGAGCCTTGCCCTATAAGCAAAGGCCATCCATTACCCTCTTCCTCTCTCTATCAGGTTAATGACTTTATTAAATATTTAACGGGCACTGTCTCTAGAGTGCCGACATAAGTGATTTTACATTATCTCATCCACTTCTGTCTCTGATTTCTTATAAAGTGTATTGCTCTGCCTGGCGTTAACTCAGAGAAAAATCATGATTGATTGGACAACCATTAAGACCATGTTTAATATTAACCTTCATCTTGAGAGATAGTGGAGGCCACTGAAGGTAGGATGGGGAGAGAAAGCTAAATGCAAAACAGATGTTTTGTACTAAAAATGATTCTTTAGGGATGAGAAAGAGAGCTGATCAGCACCTACATCTCCCCCCAAACATTACACACCAATAAGCATTTGAAGTGGATTTCAGATGTTTGAGTGCAACATTTTAAGTACCTTGGGACTGAAGTAGCTTCTTCCTTTGGTGCACAATTTGCTTCATGATAAAATTTATTTATATATTACTACATATCCTCTTCTCTTCTCCCTGCCCCTCCCTTTACATCTTGATGGTAGAAATTGATTGAGAGCTCTTAAGAGATTAAAATTTCAAAACTGGTTTATTCTTTCAGTAAGAAATATTAATATGTTGATTGTTATTAATAACAATTATTGATACATTAATAATTAATTTACTAAACCAATTTAATCTATGGGCATTAACATTTTAAGTCAGGAAATTAATTTTGCTCATTTTAGGGCAGAACCTTATGAATCATGGATTAGCTACACATACAAATACACACCATGGGTTTCCAAAGGGTAGCTAATTGTCTACATTGGCTTATCCAGTGGAGCCATATAACAAGGAATAGCTCTGAATATCTTTTTCATACCAGTGAAATGATAGCCAAATTTATTTTTATCTACCATATAAGGGAAAAAGAACACCATTGTCATCTGAATGCTCAGTGAGGGAGCAGAATGCTCCAATAAATTTAAGATCACAAAGCAGCTATGCTTAGTATTAGAGATATTTATAATCATTTACTTACAGCAATTCATTTAACAATTATTCAAAGTTATGACAGCATTGAAAAAGTGACTTATGACTGGTCCTCCACTTAGACTGTCATAGGTCATATGATCAAAATGTAGGCATTTGGCAACCAGCATTTATTTACAATAGTTGCGCCATCCAGAGATCATAAGTCAATAGGGGAAGCTGGATTCACTTAACAACTGTAGTAAGTTGGTTAACAACTAACTGCAGCCAAAAGGTAATCAAACCAAGCATGACTCACTTAATGGCTGCATTGCTTAGTGATGGAAGATGCCTCCCAACTGTGATTGTTAAGTTGAGCACTACATGTAATAGACTTAAAGGGCTTTGTTGTCTAGACATGGGCTATCCCTCTCACCCTCTTGTTTATCCAATTGTTAACCTGTGTGTTAAAAAGGGACTATTAAGAAAATTGACAACATGTTTAGAGAATGGGAGGATTTATCTGAAATTCATATCTTCAAACTAGCTGTGACATTCTTGCGTCTAAGTTCAGATCCTCTACCCCATGGATTGGGTATATCTCTCTATCTCTATCTCCCTAAGAAGCAGAATGAAGAACTTGGAGAAGACCTTGAGTTGAGTAACTCTAGAAAGGAAAAAACCCAGAGGTTGTGGAAAGCAAGTGGGGAATTTGCACAAGTAGAAAAGCAAGTTTGTGAAGTGCTAATATTCAATTACTGATCCTGGGCCTTTCCATTTAGTGTTTATCAAGATTTATGGGAAAAGAAGTGATTATCCTCAATGTTTAAATGTGTTTTATAAGAAAATTTAACTAAAACACACATGGTTTATATGGCATAATGTATGCAGGCATGTATATAGGTTCGGCAGATCTACGCATTTTTGCATAATTTGAATAATCAGTGAACTGTATTATAATGTTCAGAGAAGAGTGAAAATAATATTATTGACATGCTACCTCATGCATTAATTTGGAAAGTCTGTTTGCTTTGTTAGTAAAATGCTTAAACAATTTAGCCTCCAATTCTTATTGCCGTCCCCTTGTGCTTAGCTGCAATCGATTATTTGTGCAGAATTCTCATGCTTGGTATCCACTCGGTAGAGCTTCTATTCTCCCAGACTGCAGTAAAGCCTGACCTGAATAAAAACATCAAGGCCTTCAGTCAGAGAGCTGCAGAGAGCTATTGTAAACTGAACCTTTCAATTTCCTCTACTGGCTTATACTGTGGTCGATCATGTCTACAAATATTCTCTTTGCAGGCATCGAAAGAGCTTAGAGCAGGGATATCAAACTCCCAGCCCCCTGGCTGGATGTGCCACGCTCTGGCCATGCCCATGCCTGGTTTAGCGAAGGGGAAAAAAGTACCAATATGTCATGTGATGCTGCCATGACGACACCCCTGGCTTAGAGTGTAGTATATCTGCAATCCAAACATACCACATGACATTATGGCATACTGACTAGAACTCTTTAAGCCAAGATTAGAATAACAAACTACTGGAACTATATAAATTGATATTTGGGTCCATGTGTTCCTGGATTAAAACCAGCAATTACAGCAGAGGGAAATAAAAGTTTGATGTCTGACTCCACATAGGTTCAATATCAGTGCAATCTTTTTTTCTCCAATTATAATCATAGCTTTAATTTTTGATTATCGGTTCCACACATCTGAATTTATTTTAATAATTGAGAATATTTGATTTTAGGCTAATTCCAAAGGAATTAGGAAGAATATAGCTGAGTGTTCCCAAATTGATATTTTCCAGAAAAGTTTGGACTCCTGTTCACAAAAGCTCTCCACTGAGAAGGCTGACCTAATCCAATTTGAACCGAATTCAAACCCTACAGATGTTTGAAAAAGACAGGTAAGAATACCTTCTCTGGGCTTGGAAATGAAGCAGGGCCAAGGTTGGGGAATGCTTGAGTGGGAGATCATCAGGAAATTCTTGGGTGCAGAGCAATCTGGGAAATTCAAAAAGCTACCCTGAAAGAAGTCACTGTCAAATCACTTCCACACTGTTGGAAGACATCTGGATGGATGCAGTTTCAAAGCCACTGAGAATCATCCTTCACATGAGAGTGACTTTACTGACGTTTGCCAGCCATTGGTCCACACATCTGGAGGATGCTAGGAAAAGGGAAGGCTACTTTAAATCGAGTTTGAAGTTGTGAATCATGCATACATGCATGTATTTATTTATTTAGAAATAGTTCTCTACCTGTCATGTAGTAGCTATCCAGGTGGTAAGAAACAATAAAGCAGCATGGTATAAATATAGATGACAGGTACAAGAGAAGCATCATAAATCAAATACTTCTTAAACAGTTTGTTTTTTTTTTAAAAAAAAACAAATTTTCCTCCTTGCGCTGAAATGGAAATTGAATTGGCACAAGTTTTATTTCTAGGCAAGGGTATTCCAAAATGGTGTACGCCACAATAGAAAAGATGCTCTTCTGGATTTCCAAGAGTTAGTGGTGTTATGTGAAACTGAAGGAAAATTAAATCTGTGTAGCCTCTTGATATTACATCTACTGGTAAATCCAAGAGAAGAATTATATACAATTCTCTTTATTCCCTGCTGCTTGATAGTGGTGGAGAAAGCTGCCTAGGAAAAGGCAACCAAAAGTTCTTCAGTCCTGTTTTATCTGTTTCTAAAAGCAACCAGAGTTTTCATTTCCTCTTAACATTAAGATATTCCACCCTACTGACTTTTTTCACTGGAGAACTAAACCAGATCTTTGAGGTGTGACCCGATCAACCTGGAGAAGGTTGTAAAATAGGTTATTTATCTATGTATATTTATTCAAATTTATTAGTCTTCCAGCTTTAACTCTAGTTCTAGTATGCTGGTTAGTCTGTTGCTGTTCATAAATAAGATTGACAGCTTAATAGCATGTTGGGGTTAGGAGAAGTTGGACAAAGCTCCTTCATCTATAAAAGCTATATGATGATGATGATGATGACGATAACGATGATAATGATGACTACATGCCTTTAAATTGTTGTCAACTCCTAGTGACCACATGGACAGATGTTCTCCATTATGATTTGTCCTTCAGCTCTTTCAACAGTGCACTTATTGCTACTGTAACTGAGCCTGCCCACCTTGCTAAGGGACATCTTTTATTCCCACCTTTTCCAGCATTAGAACCTTCTCCAGAGACCTGGATCTTTGCATAATGTGTCCAAAGTAAGACAATTTGAGTCTGGTAAAAGCTATATAGAAGACAGCATTTCTGGAGGAGGAGTTTGAAAGACAAGTTCTCTAAACTACTTAAATACATTAAGATTAAGGCTAAATTGGTGCCATTTTCAAGTCTTCTACTCCCAAGGGGCACTGTACTTAATGAAAGATTCTTTACATACCAATCTTTTAAATTAAAATCCAGACATTATGGAAGATATTGAGCTGTTTGCCTTGGTAGTATTTTTGAATATTTTTCAGTGCCCACTTTAATATTTCCCAATCTATTGTCCTCTAGATTAATTAGGATTACAACTCCAGACTGTATTATGAATATTTATTAATTAAATTTATGCACAGATAATTCCAAGTGATTTACAACATTAAAAAAACATACTATAAAAACCACACATGTACACACACATGGCAGCAATAACACAATTAAATCAACCACTTGATCAGCTGCACCGTCATTTCCAGTCCTTAGGCCTTTTGATAAACCCATGTCTTCAGGGCTTTTTGGAAAAGCAACAAGGTAGGGCCCAATTGTATCTCTGGGTAAATGATGTTCCACATCAAAAATGCCATCGCTAAGAAGGCCCCTTTTTTCTCACCAGCTCTATATTCCTTATAGATGGGACCCGCAACACATCCTGCCTTCCTGTCCAGGTGGGCTAAGTAGATGTAAAGGGGTGCAGGCATCCTTCAAATAGTCTGGCCCTAATCCATATAGGCCTTTAAAGGTGATAACCAGCACTTTGGATTCTACCCAGAGACATATTGACAGTAAATGTAGCTCCTGCAAAAGAGATGGCACATGTACAAGACTAGTCTTGTGCAAAACTGTGCAATCAGCTACATTCTGCATTAACTTCTGAATACAAGTTGAGTTAGGGATTCTGAGAGTTGTAATTTCAAAACAATCGGAGGGTTCTGGATCAAAGAAAGGTGGCCTATGTCTTACCTTTATTCTTTTTGCTTGATTTTTCCCTGATCTGGCCTCACCAAAAAAAAAGCAGCCTTGAAAAGTCAGTTCAGTACAGTACTCCAATTTTCCACTAGAGACAACATTTTCTCCTCCTTTATGGGCAGGATACATGAGACAGGCAAATCTCAGTAACTGATACCAGAATACTGATGAGAAACAGAATTTTCCCCGAAACCTTTCATAACCCTACATTTTCTATATATGGCTCTTTCTCTGTCATGATTATTCACTCACTCCTTTTGACCAGACCCCAACATGGCATTTTGGATAAAGATGTAGTGATCTGAGAATAATCTTGGGAGATAGGTGGAAAAGATGCAGCCTAGACAATGAAATCGAAGTCCAAAAGAAGAATGGGTATCGGGGTACGCATTTTCAGAAGGGACCTACCATATTTATCTAGAAAGTAAAGGCAGAAGGGGGAGAGGGAGGGATGCGTTCAGACTTGCAAGAATCTGTTACTGTACAATAAAGGTAATCTTAGTACTTATGTTTTGGTTTCCTTCTGGAATACCTCAAAGGGCTGACAAAGCCTATGGCAAGATAATGATTTGTGGGAATGGCCTTAAGAGGCAGCTTAGCCCTCAGAAGCACAGAAACCCTCTTGGATTCTTGGGCTGTAAAGGTGACAGTGGAGAAATGTGCTTTCAGACATGTCTGAATCATATCATCCTCCAGGTAGTCCAGACAGAAATCATGTCTGTATGAACTAATTACACTTTATTATAGGGTTACATTAACAGAATGATGTAAATCTATAACTACATTTCTTTCCCACAGCCATTACAGTCCCTTCTGAGACATTTGCCACATCCACGTTTCTTCTGAGGACTAAGCTGCCTTTTATCTGATCAATGCTCTCACTGCAGTTCTTCCTCCTGTCTCCCAAGGTCTTTCCCATCTACCATTACAGGCAGTGACCTTTAGGAAACTATCAGTAAAATATATCCTATGAGTCTTATGAGACTCCTCTAAGTTAATGGCAACTCTCATTGACAGGCACTAGGGAACTTTGTGTAACGTTTCTTCTGAAAATGGGAACATTCTTTAATTCTTAAAGCACTTAAGCTGGCAGGACTGTTGTTCATTTTTAAAGGGCTCTCGCTGTCGAAACGGTTTCTGAAGATTGGTCTGTAAGTCATCTAGGGATTTGTGAAATCTCCAACTTCTGTCACCGTCCCTGATATAGTATTTGCGGCCATTCCTTTTAAGTACATAATCTTAGCTGTATTATTGTGAACATGTCAAAAGGGAATAATTCAAAAACTGATTTAAAAGAGGAGCTCTTACTTGGGTCACTCAGCATATTATAAAACATTGAGAAGTGTCCTTTAGTGCCAATTTAAAAGCATTCTTCTTCATCATCTCTTTTGTCATTACTGTCACCACACACCCACAAATCATGGGCAATTACCACTGATATAAACTGTTGAGATAACATTTACTATTTACTGGTCATTATCCTTCGGCTGCTATGTGGGAAGTTAGAGGCAAATGGTGAAATAGGCTAGAAAATTGGGATTTAATGATGAGAAATAAATAAATAAACAACCAGTCAACTACTTAGTTCTGGCGAAGAACAGAATACTGAAAAGACCTCCGGTGTGCGAATGACGCAGGGCAGGCGCTGCCGTTCAATATTTATCTTCATTTGTTGCTAACAGGACACAAGCTGTGGAAAGCACAAAGGACACATGCTGTCGATATGAATTTGAAGAGCCATTTTTCCCCCTTAAAACTTAAATGCTAGTTAAGAAGAAGGAAACTCTGACTGGAGGCAATTAGCATTTGACTACACTCATATTAACAATTAAGAAAGGTGGAGGTGATCAGATAGGCATGAGTGCAGCCTGCATAATTGGATTTTCCACTTCTAAATATAATCAAGCTTTTGGCAGAAGAAAAGGATCTGCATTGCATATGCATCTCTATATGATACATTATTGTATATATGTTCATCCAAATGAAGTGCATTCTCTGAAAGTGATACTATGCCAGGAAGTTGCACTACATGGTATTTTTGAACATTTTCTTTTCTTCTAGTTTGTATTGACCTCTCAGGATCAAAGGCCTCTCAGGGTTCACCTTTGGCCTCAAAGGCCTCTCTGGGTCCACCTTTGCCAAGATTATCTGCAAGTGTGTGTGTATGTGTGTGTGTGTGTATGTATGTATGCATGTATGTATGTGTATAACATGATCCCATGCTAAGTATATGGATGTGATGGGAAAATTCTTTCTCACCCCCTGCTGTTCTGTTTTGTGATTCTGAATGTTTTATTTCAACCCAAGAAACCTGTCTCCACATAATTAATTATTTTTAAAATATTATTCAGTTCATGCCCTTTGAAAAGCTGTTGACATTTTAGAAGCCTCTGTTTTACTTAAGCTCATTAGACTAAAGGAAGGATTACTGATGAGAAATCCTTAATGCTCTGAGAATTTGATTTCTGAGACTCATACTTAGTGTGGGGGAGGAAATGTTCAAAAAAGGACTAAAGTGAATGGTTGGGGGTGGGTACTGGCTAGACAGGACCCAGCCAAAGGGCCTAGATGCAGGGTACAGGGTCTTCATCCTTGGCCTAGATGCAGGGTAAAGTTTCTGGCTATAGGTTATGTAGTTGTTTGCCTACTATGCTATCACCCATTTTCCTGAAGGAAGGACATGCCTCAGTCAATCTCCTCCTCCTTCAGAGTGGCTTGAAGGAAAGATGGGGCTTTCTTAATCTCAGCAATTTACTCACCCATAAACTGAAGATGGTGATAGTAAGGATGATAGTGATATTGAGGATGACAAAAGAACAACAACAACAAAAGCTCTGTAGCATCAGAGAGAGAAAGAGAGAGAGAGAGAGAGAGAGAGAGAGAGAGAACTCTGTAGCATCACCTTTTGATCCTAGTAGTTTTGAGGCATATGACTGGCATCAAAGATATGAACAACAGCTCCGATTCCTTTTGAGAAGATCAGAACAAAAACGTAGCTTTTAATAATTAAAAAAACACCCTTATTAAAAGTAAGAAAAGAAGAAAGAAAACTTTTAGCATGAGTCATCAAATGTCCAAACAAATACAGCAAGGCAATTAGCAATGATAAATTTCTGTGAAATAAAATGCTTTTAGTAGGCATTGAGGATAGCTCATGAATGAACATAAAGGTCAGGTAGAAAATGCTAGAAAACCATGTAATTTCCTTATAAAATTCTTCTTCTTCTTCTTCTTCTTCTTCTTCTTCTTCTTCTTCTTCTTCTTCTTCTTCTTCTTCTTCTTCTTCTTCTTCTTCTTCTTCTTCTTCTTCTTCTTCTTCTTCTTCTTCTTCTTCTTCTTCTTCTTCTTCTTCTTCTTCTTCTTCTTCTTCTTCTCCTCCTCCTCCTCCTCCTCCTCCTCCTCCTCCTCCTCCTCCTCCTCCTCCTCCTCCACCTTCACCTTCACCTTCACCTTCGTTTTCTAGTGCCCAGGATAAAATAGCTACAGGGTGTATGCACACAAGCATAATGGCCTTGCTTTTAGAATTTGTTTGAAAAATGCTTCAAACCTAGTGAATGTAGCAAGGAATAAAAGAACATACAGCTTATTAGTTTCAATAATTCTAGAGTAAAAAGATGTTCCATAAATATTTTAGTCCTAAACATGTCATGAACATTTCATCTTTATCAATGTCTTGTTATGAAAATATTTTTTTTAAAAGTATCTGTGCATACCTTCTCTCTTGACTAGGTTTTAAAGGGCTGTAAATTGGGAATTAGAATAAGTTTTATTTTATATATACTTCTTAGTGGTCCAGCATTATTTCAATCCCTGCTCAAACATTTTTGGTTCCCTTGTCAGGATGCATTAATCTTCTGACACCCCAGTCCTATGTGGAAATGCATCTTATTGATTTTGGAGATATTATGAGGATGTGACAGGTGACACATTGTGTTCAAACCCCTCTTGCTGTGCACTACAGTGACAGATGGTAGACAGGACACTCTAAGGTATGGCGTGCTTTGCAATATAATTTCAGTATTCAGTGGGCAATGTTCTTTTAAGAAAATGGATTAAATCATAAGTTACGGTATCTATCTGTTATGGACATCATATGCCAGCAGTTCTGTGTTGAGTAATTTGTTTCTTCCTTTGGTCACTGTTTAATTTTAATCACAGTATTTGTTTTTCTTTAATAATTGAGCATGAAAGCTTCAAGTAGTGACAGCTCAATTAAAGGAACGTGTTTATCATAATAAGTATCATATTTTTTACTCTAGAATTATTGAAACTAATAAGCTGTATGTTCTTTTATTCCTTGCTACATTCACTAGGTTTGAAGCATTTTTCAAACAAATTCTAAAAGCAAGGCCATCGGTATAATGGAGATCCCATGGTGGGGCAAGTTGGGGTTGCTGAAATCTGCAAAATGAGAAATGTATAGAATGCAGTATTGTTTTCTCTTTGTGAGGACACACATAAAAGAGGTGCAGCTTTTATCATGGTGTTATGCCTTCCATCTTGCAGAAGTTGACCAGCCCCATGTGGCCATCCATATCTACCTGTGAAACAATATATTTGCTTTCTTAATAAATGATCACCCAACAACCCATCTTTTGAATGCAAGACAGATCTAAACAGGTTGTATTTATAGAGATATACATTAAACGTGAATAAACATTTGCATTCAGGGTCCAAAAATCAAGATGGGGGCTACAACCATGTGATTAAAGCACTTTCCCCCTTTAAATGCAAGTCTTTGGTCATGTACTCACAGCTACCATTTTGATCATTTGAGCCCTTTGTGGAAGTTCCTGATATTGGATGCTAGTGGTTAAGAAGGTTGATACTTATGCATCTGGTCCCAACTTTGTGTTTAAAAGAGCCCTAAAGACTTGGCTCTTCTCCCATGTCTTGTGTTAGAATAAATATTTGATTATACGAATTTTACTGATAGGAATGGATGTTCTTTTTTCTTCCAGATGTTTGGGGAGTCCATCTGCAGTTTATTAATATTTTTGCTGTATGATACACAGAACCATTATAGACTTGGGTGGCCTTCTAAATGTAATAAAATGAATAAAAAATCAAACACCATTAGATTGCCCTCTATGAACAAGTCTATAGAGACGGCATGTTTGAACCAACCCATGGAGGTGCACATTTGGAAGTGATTTTACGGCATTCCCAAATAATATTCACTGCTTATTTACTCCAAGAGTTCATTTGAGGTCTACTGCATTGTTTGTTACTGCAGTTTGAAATCCAGTTATACTTCATATACTGTGATAGAGATGGGAAGAAATATGTTTAGTTTACAAGCCAGGTATGAATTTCCTGACTTTAAATGTGTTCAAATCAATACACAGATTATAACAAAACTGTCCTTTGATATTTGATTCCCCCTCCCCTGGATTTTGTGATGCAAGTGTGCACACAATATGGTGAAATCACAATATAAAAGTGCAATGAAAATAATTGACAAAAATCTTTTATGTCAAGCTTACAGATCAGTTTGAATAGTTTAGAAAAATACATATCAGTGGAGAAATGCTCATGTTGGATGGTGGAAGCTTTATTTTGAATAGATCGTTATAATAATTCATTTTCTGTTAAACCCAGGTTCCTACGATGCCATTGAGTATAATGTCACAATATTCATTGTACTGATAGTAATTAGTAAAATGCATATACATACATATAATATACATATCACTTTTGTTGATTTTGATTACATGCCTGCATTTTGTGCTGTATTGTTGCCTTGCCTGGTTATTGTTATTTAGAAATCTGGGGTGAATAATTATATAAGTAGGCATACTCACAAATCTGTCTAGCAACTGTGTTTGCTAATGTCAGGTGTCACATTTTGTCACATGAGAACTACACAGGATGGCAAGTGAAGGTGTCCTTATATCCATGTGGTACTCAAGGGTGAAATCTGCTTTTCAGCAACTAGTTCCATTGCTTCTCACGTTGAAACAACAAACGTTAGAAAATAGTACAGACAAACTCTGGGCCAATATTTCCAACTTATGCAAGTTAAAGTTGATTGTATTCTACCCTTCCTCTGTGGAGTTGTCCTTATTTTGAAGCTATTATAGTTCCTTGGATTCCTTTTCAGTCTGATCTATTAATCTGTATTTTCTCCATTCTGTCCTTTGAATGGCTTGCTTCTGCTCCCCCCATCATCAGAAAAGGAGTCGTTTTTGCCACCCTACTGAATAGCATTCATTTTCTCAACTGTAAAGAGGATGGCAGCATCCTACAGGTGGTCAGCTGCTCTTCTAGTAGTACATTTCCTTAGACATTAATTTCTTGTGCTTAGTGAGGTTTATATTCTGGTAAAGACACTTAGGATTTTATGCTTATCCTCATTTTTAAGCTGCAACCCAGTTCTTAGGTATCTGAGAATAAGTCACTCTGGAATTTCCTTTTCAGTAGACATGTATGGAATGGTGGTTACAGCTGATTTGTATTATTTATTGACTGATTATAAAATGGTGATGATGACGATGAACACGATTGCTTTTATTCTGTACAAGGCTTTGATATCTTCTTTAGCAGGATAGATTATCTGTAAATGTAAAGCTTGTATTGTATTGATCCTGTATACCAGGGCTGTCAAATTCCCGGCCCGCAGCCTGGATGCATCATGCACTGGCCATGCCCATGCCCAGTTTAGTGAAGGGGGAAAACATCCCAATACGTTGTGTGATGCTGCCATGATTATGTGAGTTTGACATTCTTGCTTTATAAAACTTCCTGTAAAATTGTTAGGTAAATCCAGGCTGGAGAAAAAAGAGTCAGAGTCAGGAAAACCAAAATCAAGTTTGAATTATAAAATATTTTAGAGAAACTGACAATGCATTCTCACTGCAATTTCCAAAATTAATGCTTCTGGATAGCCAAAGGATAGAGAGAGAAGAATTGTTCGTTAAAGGGTCACCTCCACTAATTAAGAATATTTTATGCATTCCAATATTTTAGTGCAAAATGATATTGAAAGGAAAGTCCTATTGGCCTAAAGTGAAAGGTGGTGGCTATTTGCCCAGCTGTTGACTGTTCAGCATCTTTTGGAACAGGATTATTTGCTCAGCTGATGTTTGCCTTCTATCATGGTCCACAGAGAGGCAAAACAATACTGCAGGCAAGGTGCTTCCCAGTTTTGTTTTCAACCAAGGTTTAGACCAAACAATAACTGGGTACAAATCATTTGGAAATACTTAAAAGTAATTGACCAGCTACATCACCTTCAGAAGAGCAGATAACAGAGAAAAATATATCCAGAAACCCGCAGTCTGAATGCAATGATACTTTTTAGATGATTAATTCACCAGGACTTCACCATAATTAAAATTCTCAATAGTTGAAGGCCATCATTTTCAAATAGTCCAAATATAATTGTCATTAAGTTAACCTCTTATAGGAAGAACTTTACTATGGGAATATATTTTACTCCAGCCAAATATGTAATAATAGCAGTAATAACAGTAGTAGCAGTAGTAACCTAAACAGAAGTCTGAAAAAAAATAGTCAGTAAAGCTAACTTGATTTAGTCAGGCTTGCTCTGCTGTTGCAATACCAAGTTTTATCCTAGCTTCTAACTCTTTTGAAGTAAAAAGCTGGTACCACTTTTCGACAGTAACATCAAAAGTAAATTTTCACAGATGTCTTCCTTCTCAACTTCCACTGTGATATGGCCAAATGCAAATAAGCTTATCAGTAGCTGTAGCAACCAGCAGTTCTACTCTCTACAGTCAAATGTGCTTCTTTGTTTGATTCCCCCCCCCCATCATTCTCTATTTATGAATAAAAATTGGGGGCAAAACAACCATTTCTTTTATCTCAGACAGCTGAGAAATCAGTGTATTTGAAACATCTATACTTCAATAAAAAGCTCATTGTATTGCAAGGGACACATTTCAATCCCTATAATTTCTTCCCAAGAGAAGATAGTATTTTATTCCAGCTCCAGGTCTGGCGTAGATCCCTTGCCATAATACTAGCATTCAATCAGAATAGAATTGGAAGGGACTTTGGAGGTCTTCTAGTCCAAACCCCTGCTCAAGAAGGAGACCATTTCAGACAAGTGACTGCCCAGTCTCTTCTTAAAGACTTCCAGTGATGAAGCAGCTACAACTTCTGAAGGCAAGTTGTTCCACTGGTTAATTGTTCTCATTGTTGGGACTGGAAGAAAGTTGAACTCAATGGATTCATTTGTCCTTTGCTGCCTTGACAATTTTAGATTGTTAAAAATGAACTTGCCTTAGAAGTTCCTACATTAGATCAGAATCCTGACTCCGAGTAGAAAATCCAAGAGATCCCAAACTGCATTGAAGATAATTCAATTGCTATTTTAATTGATTTTCCTGGAGACATGACTACACATTGGTACATGAACTCCTGTACTTGTACCAATGGGGGGAAAAGCAAGACAAAAATTCCATTCCAACCAGTGGTGGGATTCAAACATTTTTACTACTGGTTCTGTGGGCATGGCGGGCGTGGCTTGGTGGGCATGGTGTGTGTTAGATCGGGTAGATCGGTCCCATTGAGACGTGAGACCAAAGTGAACAGTCAGCTCTTTATTGAATATACAGCTCTGTACAAGACCTGCGCTTCGCGCCGGCTCTTCATATAGAGCTAGCGCGCGGCTCGGTGGCCAATGACATCGCTTTGAATCTCGGCCAATCGCAGTAGATTCTTAGCGCGCCAATCACAGTCGCTTAGTCAGCCAATCAGGTTGCGGTCTGTGCGGACCAATCAGAATTTAGGATTTGGAGAATGTTAATATAGAACAGTGTGGCTTGGTGGGCATGGCTTGGTGAGTGTGGCAGGGGAAGGATACTATAAAATCTCCATTCCCACCCATCTCCAGGGGAAGGATCCTGCAAAATCCCATTCCCTCCCCACCCCACTAACCTGCTTTCCAGCTCCATTCTCCTGTACAGGGCAACAAAAGAAGACCCAGCCAATCAGCTGGGACTTGGGAGGCAGAGAATATATGGGGGCAGGGCAGTAGTGGGATTCAATTTTTTTTACTACCGGTTCTGTGGGCGTGGCTTGGTGGACAAGGCAGGGGAAGGATACTGCAAAATCTCCAGTCAGAGGTGGTATTTGCAGGTTCTCCAAGCTACTCAAAATTTCCGCTACCGGTTCTCTAGAACTGGTCAGAACCTGCTGAATACCACCTCTGATTCCAACTCTTCAATGACATCCCACCATCATTGCCCCAGGCCACTGCAGCCCTCGCCAATAAAAAACCAATAATTAATTAATCAGTTTCATAAAGATCAGAAGGAGGAGGAATAGTGGGCATTAACAGGCTTCTCTGAAAGATATAGGAAAAAATAAATAAACAACTAGGTGCTGTACTGTATATGCTTTTCTGTTTTCCCTTTAGTTTCCCCTTCTTTTCTTTCCTTTTTTATATTTGTTTGCTGAAATTGAATTAAACAGGTGATGATGTGATCCAACGCATCATCTTTTTTTCCCCTAGTAATGAGGAACAGATGGTTTGAAATACTGAGCAAATCTCCTGCCTTTTGAATATTGCTTTGATCTAATAGTATAATTGCACTTTGGAAAGAAGGATGGTTATTAATATAAAAATGTGTCATTTTTTTTTCTTTATAGAAAATTAAAAGGAATCCCCCTACCTTTCTCATGGTTTTATATATACCCTGTTTCTCCAACAATACAGCCTCCCCCAATAGGAAGTCCCAGCATGTTTTATAGGCATGAAATGAAATTAAGCCCCTCCCCCCCAATTAAGGCCTATATTAAAACATGCAAAATGGGGGAATGGTGGGGGGGCTTGCCGTTAGGAAGTACTTTTGTTGCACACCCAGATATGGTGCTGCCTGCGTTGACCCCGATACGAAAAGCCCCACCAATGCAGAGGTCAACATCCAAGCCATCACCGCCTGCCCAAAGATGCAAGGGGGGAGGAATTAAGTCACCCCCAAAAAGACGGCCTAGCCATTTTTTCGGGGCTCAAAAAAAGAATAAGACCCGGCCTTATTATATGAGAAACACGGTATATATAACTGGTTTTGAATCATCCAATGAGTTTCCATATCTCTGCAAATCATGCAGACCCAAACTGGATTTATTGGAAAGAGTTGATACCATTGAAACACGAATAACATCCCTTGACACCATAGTAGCATCCCTGGATGCTTTAAAAGAAAGATTATCCAACCTTGAAAAAAAAGACACAACGCAAAAATCTGAACATCCAATAGCTACAAACCACATGTCTACCCAACAACCACAACCCAATCCACAACCCAATCCACAAAAAACATAAGCCAGACAAATAATGATATCCCAATCCTCATTAGAGAAGCTGTTGAGCATGAACGGAAACATCCAAATGCCATCTTATTTGGTCTAGAGGACATCAGTGATAATGATGACATCACAATTGTCTGAAACATCATCAGTGATTATCAAGCATCAACCATCTCCCCTGGTGAAATACTTGACAGTTCCCGCATTGGCCGAGAGCTCAAGAACAGAGACGGCTCTGTGGCCCCACAGTTCTGCAGGGTCATTTGCAAAAATGAATCAAGCAAACGTAAATTCATTTACACTATAAATTCACACCGCCAAAACCAACACCTAACCATACAGCAACGTGCCTGCTCCTGTGTACTCTGCACTGAACTCAAAAAACGTCTAGACAATGGAGAGCAGGACCTGTACATTGACTACCATGCTGACTGTATCAAAAGTAAGTCACACAACCCGCAACTCAGCTTTAACCTTCAACCACAACCCTACCTCAACCAATCCACCATCACCCAAGACTAGGCATGCACATCCCTAACTACCTCAATTCCAATTACTGCTGGTCTTAAATGCAAGCTACTCAATGCAAGAAGCCTTGCGAATAAAATACCTGAATTTCTCCTCTTACTAAATATGGCTAAATTCGACATCATATTTGTCTGTGAAACATGGCTCAATGCATCTCTCCCTGACTCCATTACCACAGTAAGAGACTATCATGTTTACCGATCAGATCTTGAAATTCGTAGAGGAGGTGGTGTTGCTATCCTCTATTAAAAAGTCCTTACATCTACCCTGTTTCTCCAACAATACGGCCTCCCCCAATAGGAAGTCCCAGCATGTTTTATAGGCATGAAAAAAAAAAAAGACCCGGCCTTATTATATGAGAAACACGGTATAAAACATCCAAGTTACCCAGCAGCTTGCTCTTCCTGAGACCATCATCTGTGAACTATCCTTAAATATCACATTTCGATTCTTACTGTGTTACAGAGCACCTGATTATGACATCGAACATGTAAACAAGCTAAATACACTACTAACATGGGCAGCATCCTGCCCACACGCTTTTATCTTTCTTGGTGACTTCAATCTACCTCATATTAACTGGACCTTAAATGAATGTACAACTGAGCCCATATATGCAACCTTCTACAATGCTGTTACAAATCTGGGACTGGAACAACTAGTAACCAACAATAGTAGACTTAACAACTGCCTCGATCTCATCTTCTGCAATAGTTTGAATTTAATTTATGGAATACAAACTAAAGAACCCTTTTCCAGCAGTGACCACAATATGATTGACTTTTGTCTCAACATACGCCCACACAAAAATCATCACAATGACGTAATCCCCAATTGTAACTTCAAAAAAGGCAACTATGATCTTATAGACAACGATCTCTCATCCCTTGATTGGCAATCTCTATTCACTGGATGCAATACTGTTGAAGACCATTACAACATATTTTTACTTGAAGTCAAAAGAGTCATCAAACTATATGTACCAACAACAACTCCCAAAACAAAACAAAAAAACAAAAAACAACAACAGATTACCCATAACAATAAGGACACTTCAATCCAAAAAGAGATCACTCTGGCGGAAAAGCAAATCTGGTCACGTTGCCAATTTCAAAAGCCAATACAAAAATTTATGCCACCAGATAAAGACTGAATGCACCAATTATCACATTAAACAAGAGGAAAACCTTCTATGCACCAATTCCACAATTTTGTAAACAACTCAAGGTCCATCCCACCCCTGATAGGACCTAATGGTAAAGACTGCAACGACAACACCATTAAAGCCAACATCTTTAACACATTCTTCGGCTCAGTATTTGTAAACAGCAATGGTTCATGCCCAGTATTTCCTAGCCGAACCACAGACAACTACAATGATCTAATACATGTTGATTTTACAGAAGACAATGTTGAAAAAGCACTACGCAATCTAAAACCATATCTATCTATTGGACCAGATGGAATATGTGCCTACTTCTTAAAAAAGCTATCCACTGCCATAGCCAAACCTCTAAGCATAATCTTTGAAAAATCTTTCAGGACCAGCTCCTTGCCTAACCTATGGTCACAAGCCACGGTCATCCCCATCTTCAAAAAGGGAGACCCCAGCCTAGTTGAAAATTACAGACCAATCTCCTTATGCTGTGTCACCTGTAAAGTCATGGAATCAATTATTAACCAATCCATTATCCTCCACTTAGAGACAAACAACCTACTCTTCAATAAACAATTTGGTTTCAGGAAAAAACTATCCTGTAATCTGCAACTCTTACACTGCAAAAACATATGGACTACACAACTCAATCAGGGCAAAGCAATAGACGCAATCTACATAGACTTCTGTAAAGCCTTTGATTCAATGGTACACGACAAACTACTCCTAAAACTAAAATCTTACAGTATCTCTGGACAACTGCATAACTGGATAGAAGCATTGCTGTCAAACAGACAACAAATGGTCAAAATTGGGAGCGTCCTATCAAATTCTGTACCTGTCAATAGTGGTGTCCCCCCAAGGCAGAGTTCTAGGACCAACTCTCTTCATACTCTACATAAATGACCTCTGTGATCATATTAAGAGCAACTGCGTTCTCTTCGCTGATGATGTAAAGCTGTTCAATACCACAGACAATACTGCTACCATTCAAAAAGATCTTGACTATGCATCAGAATGGTCAAACAAATGGCAACTTCAAATCTCAACAAATAAATGCTCTGTCTTACATATTGGCAAAAAAAAATCAGAAAATAAAATACAAGCTGAATAGTCAAGATCTTGTTGATGATCCAAACTCTCTAAAGGACCTTTAGAGAGGTCTCATCTCTACTCATCTCTACTCATCTCTAATGATCTAAGTGCTAGAGCCCACTGTAACTACATAGCCAAAAAGGCATTAAGAGTTGTTAACCTAATCCTATGTAGCCTTTTCTCTGGTAATATCACATTACTAACTAGAGCATGCAAAACATTTGCTAGACCAATACTTGAATACAGCTCATCAGTCTGGAACCCACATTACGTATCTGATATTAGCACAGTTGAGAAAGTCCAGAAATATTTCACAAGAAGAGTTCTCCACTCCTCTACTCGTTGTAGAATACTTTATGCCACCAGACTCGAAATTCTAGACCTAGAAAACCTTGAATTACGCCGTCTTCGGTCTGATCTAAGTATGGTATATAAAATCATACATTGCAATGTCCTACCTGTCAATGAATACTTCAGCTTCAACCATAACAACACAAGAGCACACAATAGATACAAACTCAAGGTTAATTGCACCAAACTTGATTGCAGGAAATACGACTTCAGCAACAGAGTGGTCAATGTCTGGAATACTCTACCTGACTCCGTAGTTTCTTCCCCCAACCCCAAAAACTTTAACCTTAGACTGTCTACTATTGACCTCACCCCTTTCCTAAGAGGTCTGTAGGGGGCGTGCATAAGCGCATCAACGTGCCTACCGTCCCTGTTCTATTGTTTCTTTTATTTTTCTTATATGTATTCATTTCATGTATTTATAACTATGTATATACTTATACCTATTATCTTGTAAGCAATTGACAAATCAAATAAATAAATAAATAAATAAATAATAGTATAATTGCACTTTGGAAAGAATATATTTTTTTCTTTATAGAAAATTAAAAGGAATCCCCTACCTTTCTCATGGTTTTATACACAACAAAAAAAAAAAAACCACAAAAAAAAAAAAAAAAAAAACCCCCCCCACCCCCCCCCCCCAACCCCCCCCCCCCCCCCCCCCCCCCCCCCCCCCCCCCCCCCCCCAACCCCCCCCCCCCCCCCCACAACAACCCAAAACCCCCCCCCCCCCCCAAACAAAAAAACCAAAAAAACACAAAAACCACAACAAAAAACAAAAACACAAAAAAAAAAAACAAACAACCCCCAAAAAACCCCAACAAAAAAAAAACACCAAAAAAAAAAAAAAAAAAAACCCAACCAAAAAAACACAAAACACAAAAAAAAAACCCACCAACCCCCACAAAAAAAAAACCCACCCCCCCCAAAAAACCCCCCCCCCCCAACACCCAACCCAACAAAAAAAAAAACCCCCCCCCCCCCACCCCCCCCCCCCCCAAAAAAAAAAAAACCCAAAAACCCACCTATATATATATATATATATATATATATATATATATATATATATATATATATATATATATATATATATATATATATAACTGGTTTTGCCTACATAATTATATAATTAAATAAAAATGTTTATATCCATTTGCCATTAAGAAAAAGTGAGATAATTAAACATGCACTGGGGTTTGCAATCCATATTTTCAAATAGTCCTCCAATAAAATATCCCAGTAATAGAGAACTTTAGCTAGTAGGTTTTTTTTTAAAAAACAAAAAAAACTTGATCAAATACAGAAAAATAAGTAAGTTTTGGGAATGACCAGAATAGCAAACCACCTTTTTGTAATCACAAAAGCATACAAAATCTATGTTTCCCTATAAATTTCCAGATGGCTGGTATATAATTCAAAAAGATATGAACATCTACAAAACCACTGAGCCTTTCAAAACAAAATTAATATGTGAAAGGACCCCTGTCCAAAAGGAAGCCACTTCAGCATGGTATGAATCAAGCTTAATGTCAGGGGTTCAAGTAACACACCCATAGCAAACAAAACTCTGTGGCAGGCAAATTCCTCAAAGAACAGGTTTATTGGACATGAGCATGAGCTGGGGAAAACCAACCCTGAATATTCCCATGGTTTTCACCTGATTAAAAGTGAATGTTGTCACTCTCTTAAAACAACCAGTCACATGATCCAATCAGGATGCTGTCCATTTGCTAGGTGACTCCAGTTCCCTCCTTCTGAGCACCTGCAGGAATGTCCTTGGCTCCCACAAGAAAATATTTTGTTTTGACTACAACACCCCAACTATCTCTATTTCCCTCTCCCAGTCTCAAAAGTCAGGCTAGCTTCAGGGTTGACACTTGCATTTTGAGCAGTATATTAATAAGGAACTGAACTCAAGATGTTCAGAAAAGATGCAAAGCTAATATCTTTATCACAAAAGTACCTGCAAATAGCCCAAGCAGTCCCTTTTTCTATCTTTATTTGTCATTGGAATGATTTTCTTTCATTATATTATGCATTTATATTAAATAAATCTTGCTTAATAGTTTCATTAACTCCAATACTGACTCATATTGTAAAGATGCTATAGTATGACACACCGCCCTTTTTGGTTAGGTGGTTTGCATTATAGTTCATAGTCTCTCTTCTTGAACTACAACAGAGTCTGAAACCATGAAGAATGATTTTGCGGAAGCTAAGCACGTCTATTTTGTCAGGGCATAGATACCATGTGGTGTCCCCTTGGTGATTTATCTGTAAATCTGAGATATTCCATCCTAAGTTCTCTAGAAGGAAATGTAACTCTATCAATAGTTGAAAAGCATAATGCATGTTGTGTTTGAGGAGACATACTTGTTCACTCAACCTTTCCTACATTTTCATCCAACATCAAAAAGCACAGCCAGACCGTTTTTATCCATCACTCCCAATGTCTCATGCCTTGTGGCAATAGCATACTTCAGAAGTCCTATTTTATTGAGTCAACTTCTCCACTCTACAGTCACCCAAAAAAGCAACAGAACTATATTAACTTGTTTCAGAATTGTAATCCATTGTATTTATTGTTAAATAAAACTGTTTCTTCTGCCCTTTTCTCCCTCTAAAATATACAACATCAATATACTTATGTGTCAGCTTCATACCAGGCTGAGCAGTGCATTTAAACTCTCCAAATACTCCATAATCAGACATAGACAACATTGGTATATTATTCCAAAAGTACTTTTTCAAGAAGCAACTGGATTTTCTTGTTTTACTTTGATAACATTTTGCTTCTCATACAAGAAGCTTCTTCAGCTCTGACTAGATGGTGGGGAATGGAAATATTTATATTCTTTGCAGACAGTTGGTCATTTTCATTCCTTTAGAGAGTCATTGAGGCCACTTGGATGTTTGTCTGTGTCCTCAGGGTCACCTGAGTAACGCAAATGGATATGAAGCCATCTTGGAACTGCTGAAAGGACTGTGTTGTGGAGCTGTGCTTTCTACAGGATGTTTTCTGCCCTGTGTCCCTTTACTGTTGATCACAGGCTGTTGTGGATGAGTCTGAGTTGTCTGCATCTCACACTGACGTGCAAATGGTTTCTGTAGTACACATTTTTTTCTGGAAATCCGTTCATACTCCTGCACCATTTGAAGAGTATATGCATATAGACAACCATGACCCGGATGACTGAGAATCTCCATAGACACTGCTCCCTTAGTTGCTTTAGTGCAGAGGATAGATAATGCACTTCCAGAAAAAACACACATGCTAGGTTGTCTTCCTTTCACTGTTTTTGATTCAACAGAAATTTGGCTATTTGTTTCATGGCTTTGAGATTGGAGAACATCTTGTCAGCGTTTAAACAGCATTTCTATCTGATCTAAGAAACACCATTTTTTACTTCATCATGTTAGCTGTTATATCAGGGAGGGAGATTTCTTAAGTTCAGTTCTAATTTGTTTTTCTTGATCAATTACTGTGCTTAAGAAAATGTGGATGAAAATGGGACTTTCGGTGGCCTTCCATCGACGACGGTTCAGACACCGCGATCGTGTGCGGCTCTAATCCGTGTTTCCCTTGTCGGAAGGGTCCTAACGGGACCGGTGTCATCCTGACCCACCTCAAAGGGGTGGGAAAAGAGGGGGAAACCACCAGTTGGGTCAAGCGGAGCCGCATCTCCCCTCCCTGGCTAGGTATTACTCCCCTGGAAGACAGGGAGAAACGGCAGTCTAAAATGGCTGCCCTGAAAATGGAAAGCTGCTGGGACCTAAGTTTTGTGCTGGAGTGGTGAAGTGGTGAGTGACGTGTAACCAGATAAAAGAACTTGATCTTTTCTTAACAAACCCAAGAAATAGAAAGAAAGTGTCCTCACATAAGAGTAACACAGCGGTGAGCAGAAAATAAAAGGAAAATACAAGGTAAACAAAATTGGAGCATAAAAAGCTACAATGAAATTAGAGACTAAACTTTGAATGATATAAATTGGGATTAATTAGGCATTGGATTAAATGCTGGACTTGCCTGGAATTGATTAATATTAAGAAAATTAATTGTGGAAATGGTTGGAAATTAATGTTTAATATAATTAAAAGAGAAAAGAAAAGAACTTTGAAAAGTGGAAAATGATACAGAGCACCATCTAATGGTTAAAGATTTCTTTTTTCCTGCAAAATTTTATGGAAATTTACTGGACTTATAACTGTTATGAAATAAAAGACAAATAAAATAATTAGAATCCTGGAAATTTAGGAAAAAGGGGGAGAAATTCTGCCAGGAGGATATACAAATGCAATTCCCTGGGACTGTTGGGTGTTGATTGTGAAAAAGAGACAGAAGGATTAACAAAAAAAAAAAAAAAAAAAAAGATAAAAGGAGACTTTTGACAAGGATTGCAATAAAAGACTTTGAATATTAATAATTTAACAGATTATAAAAATGGAAGAAATAAGCAAAGACTTTAAGTTGGAATTACAAATGGTAAAAGGAATGTTGAAAGAAAAAAGGGAATTATTGGAAATATTGGAAAAGAACATAATAGCAATGGCAGAAGAACAAAGAAATTCCAGTGAAGCAGAGTTAAAGGAAGAAGAAAGAGGCTCAGATAGATATGGAGAACAAGAGACACTGCCAAAAGACACTAAAGGAATTAAAACTATGATATTGATGACAGAGTTAATAAATAAAAGAGAAAACGCTCCCAGGATTAAAAAAAAGAAGAAGAAACTATGCAAGAAGAAACTTCAAAAAAGAAAACAGGAAAGGTGGGGGGAGAGAAAATGGGTGAAATGTTAGAAGGAAAGAAGGAAGACCAGGGAAATTTAGAAAAGGGAAAGTTGGCTAAAATTAAAAGAAATAATAAAGCCGAAAAATTTAGAGATGCGGGTTAGGGATTCTATAAGGAGGATACCACATGGAAAATATATTGGTGTTTAGCTTAAAACTTGTTGGGAAATATCTTAGGAATGTGTAAATAAATAAATAAATAAATAAATAAATAAATAAATAAATATGGCATTCAGCTTTGTTCGGGTATTTTCCCACGTCATTGTAGTTGTGCTTTTAAAGTTGTAGCAACATTTCAGCAGAATCTCATCTGCCATCATCAGGCTTCTGTATTGTGTTTGTCTGTGTGTCAGGCTTTCACAGCCATTTCTGTTTTAAATTTGGTGCTAGTCTATGAGTCAGACTTTTACAGTGGTTTCAGATTTAAATTTGAGGCAGCCTATTGCTGTGCCAGAATGGTTTTTTCTTCATCCTGATTGGTTGGGAGTCTTGATCTGTGTTTATTGGTTTTGGAGTTTGCTGTGTTCTGCTTGATTGGTGTTTGTAATATCTTCTGCCTATTTTGTGGCTCTTTTTGTATCTTGATTGAATCTTTCTTTCTTTCTTTCTTTCTTTCTTTCTTTCTTTCTTTCTTTCTTTCTTTCTTTCTTTCTTTCTTTCTTTCTTTCTTTCTTTCTTTCTCTCTCTCTCTCTCTCTCTCTCTCTCTCTCTTTCTTTCTTTCTTTCTTTCTTTTTCCCCTTGAAAAATGGCTTTGAAAAAAAAATCTCCAACTGTTCTTACACCCCCACATGGGAGTTTGATCAGGATAGGGTTGAGCTCAACCATAATAAGTGAAAATTGAGAGATTATGGATTGGCCTTGGTTATATGATTTTGGTTTTTTAAAAAAATATGTTTGGTTTTCCACCTTTAATCCTATATTAATCATCAGAATAATAATTTGTGTCTTGGGTAGCCACAAAAAACAATACTAAAATAAAATAAAAATCATCTCCTGAAATAAACATATAAAGCATACACAAATGCAAGTGATTTATTCTGATAAATATACAGAAAACTATATATTTTAAGATTTTCTATACACACACACACACACAAAACACTTTAATTGTTTGTGCTGAAAGTGGACTATAAATCTAGACAGAATATAGATGCAAATACATAAATATAGTATATAAAATAAATGTATACCCACTGTTTTTATGTTTATCTGTGAATGCCTGTGCGTGCATGTGTACCATATACGCTTGAAGAAAAAGAAAAGTTTGAATGTTATTTTTCAATTTTCTTACTTCTTGATTCTTTCCAAGCCTCTTGTTCAGTTTCAAGCAGCTTCTCAACAAGAGTCTGCAGGCCCAAGATCAATACATTCATCAAAATATTTATCTTCTCAAATGGTCTTCCCAAATACTTTACTCGTCATTGTTTTGACGCATGTCAGAATTTTGCTGATCAGTTATTTTCTTGCTGGTTTCCTAGCAGGTGACAGAGGCATTATCAGAGACACAATGCATTAAGTTGTGCGATTTGCTGATCTCCATCCAGTCCTCAAAAGCTCAGAGGCAGAATTCAGAAAACAGAAAATAATAGCCATTCAGCAGTTGTAACAATGAAGATGTTGGAAACGTGCAGTATGTATCTTGCTTGTGAAGGAGAATTATATCTGACTAAAAATAGATATGTATGTATGTATGTGTATGTATGTATATATGCACAGTATGTATCTATACAGTATAGTCTCTTTCAATCTGGATGTTACGAGGTACAAAACGTATATGTGAATGCACTAATTGATATTAAAATCAATGTGGAACTGAACATTTCTCCATTCATTTGCATAGGTGATAGCCACAGATCTGTGAAGAATTTAAACATAGAAAAATATCAGACTATTGCATGGATGACAGTTACCTCTTGTTAAATGAAATAGTCGAATATTTTCACCCCTTCCCCCTCAAAGCCAAGCTAGAAGATGGCGATCAAATCCCAAAGACATTTAGGAACAATTTAAGACAGCGCTATTTCCTCAACCAAATTATTTTGGGGAAAAATAGAGGTGAGAAGTCTATGAATTCCTGACTTTTTGATGCTTTTTATTGGTGTACTGGAAGTGAATGTCTACCAATGTTTTCTATATACTGTATATAGTTAAAACGGGTCTCATGGTGGCTGGTGGAACTAGATTAATTTGGGGCAATTTTTCACATAGAAGATAAGAACATTGTAGTCCAGATATTAATTTTAATATAATTCCTACAGCTGTGCTTTATGGGTTTTACTAGCACACAGTATTAAGCTATGATCATTAAATGATCATTTAAATGGTAACAAATGGAATGAACAAACAGGGGACACACAGGTCATTATTTCCCTTTGCAAATTCAGTAACTGATGAAAAATTCACTTTAATGTATTCTTTCCTTTTAACAACATGACAAAAAAATTAAAACCTCATTCATATCCCATGGTTAATGTAAAGACAAATTTATTTTCTTTACTTTTACTATCTAAACAGAAGTTTGTTCACTAGAGACATTTCCAAATGACATTTCCAAACAACATCATTATTCATTTTGGTGATTTCTATGTTATTTGTGAAAATACTCTAGCCTGCAAAAACAACCCTGATTGAAAAGCCCAGTAAAGCTGTATTTAGATTCCAGAAGCCCCATCTATCAAATCTGGTTTGTTTTAAGGTTCTGATCCTATTCCTCTAGCTTATACTTTTGCTAAAATATCTATTTTTCATGTCCACTTGCTATTAATACACACACACACACACGCGCGCGCACACACACACACATACACTCTCTCTCTCACACACACACACAAAAGAAGCTCACTCATCATGGTGGAGTGATATTAAAAAACTCATCATACTTTTAGTTTCAAAAGCAATTTCGTCTAGAGGAGAATATTCCCTTTTTAATCAATCATCATATATAGCAAGAGGGAATTCAGATGTATAGTTAATAAAACTGTGTAGAAAATGAGAAACTGAAAACAATGCGGTGAGAAGTGTCTGCAGGTCTGCAGGATTTAAACACCTCTAGGACTGAATATCTCTAAGACTAAGGGATGTTTGCTGGCATTGTGAATGCCAGCTGGGATCAAAAAACAAACAATGAAACTAAAAGAGATGTGGGTGCACGTGGAGTTGTAAACAGGAGCATTTCTCATTTCAATGCAAACACTTTGCTGCATATCTCATTTGTCTAGTGCCTTGCCAATAATACATGTTATACATTTGTCAGTATATACCTTAGAGTTCTGAGAATGGAAGACACTGGTTTTTCTTCCAATAATTTTTCACATTTTCTTCCTATATTTGGAAAAAGTTTTCCGATACTGGACAAAGCAAACAAAATTAAAGCCTGAGTGGGTGAAAATGGCCTCAAACGGGCAGAAAATCAGCTGGGAGGCGTGCGCTTGCATATGCGTATTGTAGGTAAGTTTGGCTAGGGCTCGCGTGCCATAGGTTCGCCACCTGTGGCACGCGTGCCATAGGTTCGCCATCTTGGCAATAGCCCAATTAAGGAACTACCAAGACCAGTACCACCAATACTGAAAGGGCAAGCTGTTAAGCCTGGATTCCCCAACGGGTGTTAAGGAAAACAAACTAAACAGAACGTGCAGCGAAGTCAGATAGGAAGACAGGTAAATGTGTGAGATAAGTTTTCTAGTTAACACGCAGTAAAAATACAGATATGCTTGTGCTATCAAAAATATAGTTTATTCCATTTAAGAAATATAGCATAGTCAAATAAACGGTCCATTAGTCATATATCAATTTCAGTCAAGTCTTGTCGGGGATACTCTATTTGCAAAGTCCGTGTTGAATAGCCAATGTCAGTTCACTTACAATAAATCAGTCCAATCTTTATCTTCTCTCCATTGAGAAAAATCAACACTCCTTTTTCTCTCCCCGTTCCAGCAAGAACGCAGTCATCAATCCATCCAGTAATTAGGGATGAGTAAGCCAGAGAGAGAGAGCTGCAATTGCCTCGCTTCTTATATTGTGCTTTTACAACCACACCCTTAATTACATTCTTGCAGTTAAAGTTACACACACTTTAATCAACAAACCATGATACCATATTTATTATTTTTACCCAAACCAGTTAGGGTAAACAATGTTATCCCTAACACAAGCCACTACATAAAATGTAGTACATAAAATGAGAGCAAACTCCATTCCCTTTTAACATTGATGATGTTTTCTAGTTTGGATAATGAAATGCCTATAAGAAAACAATCAAGGTCTGGGAGCACCAAGGACCCCACAGTTCAACCCTCAACAACAAATTTACTCTTTTATCAGTTCTTATTTTTATCACCTTGCCTGGCCTGGGAATCCTATATTCGAATATTAAAAGGTAAATCCCAAAAGTCCAGTGAGATTTTTCCCAGCTAAATTGAAATGGGATCAAGACCTAACTTTCTAACTGATATTTGATAAGTTTCATAACTGAATGAAAACTGGAAGCAGAGTTCTTTGACTTTTTCACTGTCCCTATATTAACTAAATAGTTTGTTGGTACTGCAGTAGCTTATATAGTTAGGTCATTAGTTAATTAACTGAGTAACTTAACCTGATGAATTTTAATCATTTAAAAACTTGATACTATAGATATTCATTATGATTCCTGGGACTTCATTTCACATACTGCCACACAGTGTAAACTTAAACTCACTTGTTCCTGAAAGACAACCGTGACTATGCAACAATGAAAAGTCTGCCTCTGTGCTCAGCGTGGAGCCCTGAATGCATGAGTAAATAGGCATTTTCTGTCTATGTGTATTGATTTTCTTGGTTGCTGTGAATTTTACCTTTTGTATATGTACTTGTTTTCTTGTTACCATTGTCTTCCACCTGGAATTGTTGACAAGGGCAGCTATATAAATTATCTATATAAATAAATGTATAACATTTATATAGCTACCCAATTCATTTCATGTGATTCTGAATGCTGCACAACAAAAATATTATTATATTTTTATTAGATTTAATAAAGGAATATATATTTTAGAATAGAATAGAATAGAATGAGCTGGAAGGGACCTTGAAGATCTTCTAGTCCAACCCCCTGGACTAGAATCTATACTATTTCAGATACATAACTGTCTAGACTCTTCTTAGAAACCTCCAGTGATGGAGCGCCCATGATTTCTGAAGGCAAACTGTTTCACTGATTAATTGTCCACACTGTTAGGAAGTTTCTCCTTAATTCCAGGTTGCTTCTCTCTTTGATTTTAATGAACATTAAATAAGGGAAACCCCCCCCCCCCCAATGTTATTCAAAGATAACCCAGACCTTTTATTGATATTACACAAATGATATCAAGTGAGAGAAATGATGTAATTTGAGATTTGTACAATTACATTGCATGGATGATACAATCTCTAATTTAATGGACAGTTGAGGAGGGAAATATGGTCCATTACACTGAGGTGTTACTGAAGTAAAACCTCCTTCACTTTTGGGGTGATAAGTCCAATATGATTGGAACCCAGCATTCTGTACCAATTAAAGTTTTAGATATTACTGAATCCAGAGAGGCACATTCTTGAGGCAGTTTAAAGCCTAGTGCAACTTCAAGAGCTATCTGAGAATTGATGCTGAATTCTAACTTCCCATATGATCAAACAAAGCAGTTATACTAAAGTTAATTATTATGTCTCAATTTCTATCTATCTATCTATCTATCTATCTATCTATCTATCTATCTATCTATCTATCTATCTATCTATCTATTATCCATCCATCCATCCATCCATCCATCCATCCATCTATCTATCTATCTATCTATCATCATCATCATCATCATCATCTAATATTTGTTTTAAATGGATTGATCTTTGTTTTTATCTCCAACTTCTTTATCCTAGCTTATCCACTTTGTTGGAATGTGATTGTCAGCATGCTATATAGCTTTCAGCCCCAATAATATTTTAGTCAGTTTAAAAGAAAGATGGAGCATCCAACTGGGCAGAGTTTTTTTTTTTTTTTACAGTTTATTGCTATTAGAGCAGATTTTACTGTTGGATTGCTGTGACGGGACTTCTACATCATGTTGCTCAATGATGGCAACCTTAAGAGGCTGGGGGATTCTGGGAGTTAAACTCCACCCCTCTTAAAATTGCCAAGGTTGAGAAATAGATGTTTTAGATATTCAGATTTCACAGTGATCATAACTTTAGTTATAGTATTCCAGGTTATGAAATGAAAGGTAGTTGGCAATCTTTTAGGATTGTTTGTTAATTGTTTGTTAATTGCTTTTAATTCTGTTTTAACTGTTTCTTTTAACTGTTTTAACTGTTTCACGAATTCATGACTTTTCATCTGTAAACCACCCAGAGTCACTTATATAGTGAAATGCCTAAGTTTAATAAATACAGTACATAGTAAAATAATACAGAGATGACTACACTAAAGAATGCAGGCTACATTTGATAGTTTCTCAATATTTTGGGCACAACATCAGTTAATGTGATAAGATAAATACAGAGTCCTGAGTGACCTCTATACCTCAGAGGGTAAATAAAGTGCTCATTTCTGTTTTTAGACTATGATATGTGAAATATATCAATGGTTTGTATTTATTAAAGAACCAAAAAGGAAACATTTGAAGCTTTTGAACAAACCATCAACCCCTCTGGCATCCAGATTTATAGCAAATTCCCTACCTTAGAATGCTTTGGCATGGGATGGAGCTCAAAGAGTTTTCCATGTTGGAGTGGAATAGGATATTTAAGAGGTTCACACAATGCACTAAACTTAGGCTAACAAAATATTAGTAGTGCATTCACATAGCTTACTTTATCAAAATATATAAACTTTTAAAAGTTTACGGTGATGGCCCTATTCATAGAACATACTGAGACTGTAACTAGGTTACCATGACCTGCTTAACCCAAACTAGCTAGCCCACTTATAGCTTAACTTAGCTTTTTGTGCTTAGATTTGGCCACCTAGTTAGAAAGGCTCTTGTCCTCTTATTAGTGGGAAATCTACTACTAGAGTATTCTAAAGAGATATATGAAAACTCTACCCTACAGTGTAACTGGTTTCAGTTTTGAAATGTCTTTACTACTGTCAGTAAATTTATCCCAATGTTCAGTTGCAATTTATTGTCTTGTACATAAAGCCATGAAATCTATTCTTGCTCTTAGGGCAACACAGAAAAACCTTTGTTATTGTCAACAAGAGTGAAGTGAGATAACTCAGAACAGAATTAACTATGGATCTATAACTGCAGCAAAGCAGCCATTTTAATCTTTTACCTGGATTTTATTAGAGAAAAATTCCCTGTGCTCATCCCACTGTCCCTGTCATCTCATTTCTAACAGTATGTTTCATTAAAAATATCTCGGTGCATTTCAGCACACAAGGTTTGCACCTATTCTCAACTTCAGGTTCCAGATCAGCGGTGGTATTCAGCACGTTCTGACCAGTTCTGGAGAACTGGTAGCAGAAATTTTGAGTAGTGTGGAGAACCAGCAAATACCTCTGAGTGGCCCCGCCCGCATCTATTCTCTGCCTCCTGAGTCCCAGCTGATTGGCTGGGTTTTCTTTTGTTGCTCTGCACAGGAGAATGGAGGTGGAAAGCAGGTTAGTGGGGTAGGGAGGGAATGGGATTTTGTAGTAACCTTCCCCAGGAGTGGGGAGGGAATGGATATTTTACAGCATCCTTCCCCTGCCACACCCACCAAGCCACACCATGCCCACCAAGCCACGCCCACAGAACTGGTAGTAAAATGTTTTGAATCCCATGACTGTTCCAGATGTAGTGAAATACTTCTCCTATGATCTGTTGATAGTTGTAGTTTGGGTACCATTGATTCAGGAACTGCACAATTTCCTTCCAACACCATCCATTCAAACGATTCCACAATTCATATTCTATCCTTCAATATTCTGAACTAGTTTCTCATTCTGGAAACCCTTTGTTCTTCGCACTTAATAATATGGGTTTATACTCTGGACTGTTGCTTTCTGAATATGTTGTCAAACAATGTTCTTGCAATTATGAATCCCAAAACATGTGGGTCATTTGAACCATTTTAAATAGTAACAATCTGATTTGTTTTCCTAGAGGATTTAGTTCCTAATCCATTCTGATCAACTTTGATCTATAAAACTTTTAGGCATGGAAGAGAGTTAAAAGATATTGCTAAACTGTTAAACTCAGCAGATTAGTTTGGTCCTCAGGAGCCTTGTCTACGTTGCACTGAATGCCCTAAAGGAAAGTGAGATATACAACACTTTTCCCGAAAAAGGGGGGCGGACCCGAAGGGCCGGAAGCGCGGCGGGACGGCCAAGAAAGAAGGGAGGGAGGAAGCCCGCGCCTCTCTCTGGGTCAGCCAGCGCCCCGCCCCCCACCAGCAGGAAGAACGCTTCAAGAACGGGGGGGCCCGCCGCAGCGCCGCTCCCCCACCCGCCCCCCCCCCCCCCCCCACCCCCCCCCCCCCCCCGCACAGCTTCCCTCGTTAATGCCCGGTTTGGTGAACGAACAGCCTGAGAAAGGGCGAGTAATCTCACAGCGCCCCAACCCAGCAGGCGGCGGCGGCGGCGCAGAGGGCCGGGAAGGGCGGGGGGGGTGCACCTTAATGCGTGTTAACGCCTGCGTGTTATAGATATAAGTGAAATAAAACAAAATGTATTTCCCAATAGTTCCCTTCAGTTTGACAGAATTTACTTGAATTGTTCATCTCATGTTTTCAGTGTTTTTCAGTACAGAACAAATCACAGTGTTATGGTAGAATCTACTATTGCTTTCTTGAATAGGTTTAAAAATAAATGAATGTCTGAATATTGATTTGTGATTTGGTGCATCAGCCAAATTAAACTAGCAAGTGCAATTAAATAGGAATAACTTTATTGTATTGTTTTACACATTTGGAATTGTCTGCTCATTTTGTTCTTCTTATTCCTAAAGCATAAAATGTCAACAGCTATAATTATGTTATTTAGCTTTTGTGCAGGAATGTCCTACAAAAATACGTTCTATCAAAGTGAGTGCTATCCATCAGCTCCATATGGATATACTTTATAGCAGGGATGTCAAACTTGTGTCATCACGGCAGTGTCATATGATATATTGTGACTTTCCCCCCTTTGCTAAACTGGGCATGGGTGTGATGCATCTGGCCCATGGGCTGCGAGTTTGATAGCCTTGCTGTACAGCAAGGCCAAATTAGTTATACTTCACCAATATGTTTTCTTTTCAAATTCCTAATTAATGCAATCATTTCAAGGAGCTTTTAATATGTCATTATGTTTGAGTCGGGACATAAAATCAAAGCTTCTTACTCCAAGATACAATATATTTCTAAATTATATTGAAGAAGTGGGGAGTGCATCTTGAACAACATTTTAACATATTAAGTTCATACTTCTGTATTCCACGAAACAGAGAGTCAAAAGGAGGAAAGCTCAACTCATATACTAAAAACAACAACAAAATATTTGGTGCAGAAGAATTCTTGATAAATCTTACCTTACTAACATCACTTCCATGGTGTTGCTGGGTCATAACCTCAATTAAAATGTAATATGTGCAGAAGTAAAGACTTTGCATAGGAAGTTGTGCAAATGTTGGCAACCACAGAAGCAAGGGGTTTGTTTGCACAATCATCAGTGTGAAGCTTTATCCCCTTACACATATAAAATAATATATGTACATGTCCTGAAGTGGAAGCTGAACATTGCCATAGATATGAATTACTGGAAGCGGTCTTTGGTAAATATTGATGCTTTTTGAATAGCGCTAAAAGAAGAAGGACAGAAATTGTTGGGGGTGCTGGGAAAAAGGGGAAATATAATCCCACCCACTATAGACTTTCATTCAGCCTAAAACAGAGTATAGGCATGGCTTGAGACAGGAGGAGGAGGAGGAAGAGGAGGAGGAGGAGGAGGAGGAGGAGGAGGAGGAGGAGGAGGAGGAGGAGGAGGAGGAGGAGGAGGAGGAGGAGGAAAGGAAGGAAGGAAGGAAGGAAGGAAGGAAGGAAGGAAGGAAGGAAGGAAGGAAGGAAGGAAGGAAAGAATATTTCCACAAATTCTCCTTCAAGAGTTGTAGGGGGAAAGTACACTAAGGCAATGGAAGGATCTTATTCAATGATGTGAGAAGACTTGATGCAATTACAAAGTCCAACTTCAAGATAAAATCATCTTCAATGTTTCTTCTTCCTTAAATTTGTGTTCCTTAGGAGACAATGTCTTCCTAGGTGGGTGGGGAGAAAATTGGTCAAGATCAACTTTCTAATATAATATAAGCACTCCTCTCCATAGTGTTTCTTTTAAACTATTTTTATTATCTCCTATTATGATAAAATTGTAGCTGGAAAATTGAGATAGTAGTGAATGAGAGGAAACAAAGCAAACCCTAGCTAGAGCATTTGTCTCCCAAATATCTTACATTGTTCAAGATCCAATTTAGTTATTATTCACAGAAATGCCTGGTAACAACAAACTGTTTTCTTTTTTCATTTTTTTTTCTTTTTTGTAATCACAGACTGAACAATGTAATCTGAATGTAATGCAGACAAAAGGCTAAAGAAGAATCTTATAAAAGCAAGTTACAATGGTTAGGGAAGATGAATTACAGCCGGATTTTATTAGAATCATAACAAAAAGATCTTATCATTTACAGACATGTGAAGACATCTATAAATAAGAATTGACTAAACAATATTTTAGAAGAAAAATACATTTTTATTACAACTATATGTGATTTATTATTGAAAAAAATAACCATCAGATTTTAATTTCAGTCTCTCATTTTCTCTTTCTCTCTCTCCCATGAGTGGATCCTGAGTTGCAATTGTATAAAAGGAAGAGCTACTTTAATTTATAGAACAGGGACCCATCGGAGGTTTGCTGATGCTTGATAGTAACTAAGTACTACTACATTTTCTTTTACTACTAGAGGGTCCAATGGAACACACTGTTTGATGCTGCAAGGGGAAGTGGGTTATGCAAGTACAGCCAATAGGAAGCACAGACCTAAGTCAATATCTTCATAACCTTCATAACATCTTCAGAGTAAGTTGGATGTGATGGTTATGTTGGTGAGAATACTCAAGGGAATGTCACTCACCCACCCATTTGCACAATTGTATGTGTAGTACCAACTTCTTCAATAATTATAGGCATATCCAATTATGGGTAAGGTTCTCTCTATTCTTATGGCATGCACATAGGACTGTGGCTGGATGCTCAGTCAAGGGCATCCACAACAAAGATCTCTGGCTTCAAAAAGGCAGGCATGACAAGACAAATGAAACCCTACTTCTTTAATGTGCGTGCAATGCATGTTTTACGGGTTGCAAAAGAGAGGGGAGTAAGGCTTTGATCATCCCTGTTGTTCCTCCTTATTTGAAGCCATTGCTGTGGATTCCCACAGTTCTCAAGATCCAGATTGCTCCCATTTGATTTAGTTTATAAGGCAAGTGAATAAAATGTGCACACATTTCTAAGGAACCTAAATCCAAATTTAGGTAAGGGAAATAACACAGGCACTGGCTGTCCTTATTTCAGAATTCATGTAATCCAAAATGTTCAAAGACGATAAGCTTTTTAAAATTGTACACTTTTGGGCTGGAATTTTAAAAATTCAGTATAAGATCATGATGCCAGGTAGCTTTTATGATGCTCATTATTAAACCTTAATATCAGGAAAGAGATTACACTGTAATCAGGACATGCAATTAAGTGAGAATATCATTTTAAAAGTTGATTGTAATTGCAGGGTTTTCAAATCCCTTTTCAGATACCAAGGTCTTTGGTTGTAAGTAGAATATAAGGATGTGGAATCCAGCTTGCTTTAGCATGCATCTTGCAAGTCAGTCATTAAATGCTGTTTAATGAATTTGTACGCACAGTAGGATCTGAAAATATTTCTTAGCTGATGAAAATACGTATGATAATCTGATATAAATGGAAGACTTAAAATAATTTGCAAAGTGTAAAATGTAATCAATGAAATAATGACCTAAATTAGTTAATGTAAGTCAAATATTGTCAAAACAAACTTTCCAGCCTCTGGGTTAATGTAAAAAGAACATTTGGATGTGTCTCTAATATGATCTTCTCTATTATTATTGATTTTTTTTGTTTGACTTTCAATTTGGGTTCCCTTAAAAGTAGTGAATATTCTGAACTTTTGAGTTTTCATAATTAAATTTTAATAAATAGAAAAAGTATAGGATAAACTATTTGCAAAATCTTGAGTCTATTTTCAATTTATGAAGAAAAGCAATGTTTACTAAGGTATCATTTAACTGGATCAAAACAAATTGAATTGTACTTTGCTATATTTTCAAAAGACAAGAAAAAGCCTCTCTTGTTTGCATCTCTAAAGAGTTTTAGATGATTCAAGAATCTTGCTAATACACGAAGCATCTTTGAGAGACAGAGATCATCCTTGATGGATAAGGATGAAACATTTTTGATGATCCCTGTCTGAAAAGACCACAAAGTTCTAAAAAAAAGAAGATATATTTTCTAAATAGTTGGCTGTGTGGTAAATTAGCAGTGTATGTACTTTAGGTGTTCCTTGTTCTGCTTCATTTTTTTCATGTCTTCTAGTGAATAGAGGGCCATAATGGGGAATGGGAAGGGATGTTATATTGACTCAGTGTCCTTAAATGGTCATTCTTGAGTTTCATTGTGAATGAGGAAGAGAATGAAGGTTCTGAATAATTGGCAGCTTGAAATGAGTTTATCCCTTAGTTTATTATGTCGCCTGACAAAAAAGATCGTAGAAATTTCTTATTGTTGAGGATAAATCTTTGGGAGCAGACTTGGATAGCCTCTAACCTGACAGTAAAGTTATTGTGAAGGTAGCTGAAGCTAGTTAACCCCATGTTTTCTTTTGGAAGCCTGACTAGTCTCCTTTTCAAATTGGGAGGTCATGACCTCTCTGTCGATAATACATAACTATTTTAGAGGCAGGCAATTTGATGCTTTTCAGATGCTCTGAACTACAAGTCCCAAAATTATTTGCCAGTCTTCATCCTCATCATATTATCCCAGGGAATAATTCTATCTAATCATAAACTAGCACAATATTCTAACCACATGAAAGGAATATAGATTCCAAACTGACAATCACTGATAATGTCTTTAGGCAAGGCATATATTGATGACTGTCACCTTTTAGTGACATTTTGTAAAGTATGATGAATCAATATGGCCTACCCACAAACATTAGATACCTTCCCTAACTGGTTTTATGGAGCTTACTAAATTCATAACTTTTTCCACAATTAAATCAAGGACTTAGATGTTTTATTAATTAACAGTGTTCCAATCATCTCTCAAGAAATAAAGACACATTTAAGGCCTTCTTATGCAGTATAGAAATTCTTTCCAAGCCAGTCAAACTCAGAAGTTAAATAATGCTCTTCAATAAAATGTTCAGAAAAAAAATGGCTAATATGTACATTATATTTTTGTCTGATGGATTTGACTGATCCTTTTGGTATATTAGATTCTAATAGCTCCCTTGATGTTCCAGAATATCACCCCTTCCAAGACTATAGTATTTCAAACATATTTAATTCATGGATTATAAGGCCAGCAGACAAAATCAGTGCTATTGAGTTATTATGACCCAAGAGATATAGTGACTTTAATAACATCCCATCTGCTGCAATATCTTGCCAGAGTTATCACTGTTTCTAAATGCTGAATGTTACAATGGCATAAATTAAGAATGGGCTTTCTTCTGTGCATGACATCATGCAAATGTTAAAATCAAACCGCTTCTAGGTTGGGTATCTTTTGCAGGCTGTCATTCTGCGTGGAAAACGATCCTGTGTGGTTGGCCTTTAGGGTTGCTGATTGACAGGTTTTCAGAAATACAACTAGGTTTGGGGGATGAATTTGAATTCTTAGAAAAGCATTTCTTCCCCTGGTAAAGTAGGACTATTAGTCTTAGCACACCCGCATTGCACTTCCACACAGATACTCTGCATTAGTTCAAAACTGGTTCCAGTTGCCTACAATCCTCCCTACATCAACAGCATTTGACAGCTTAGTTTATTTCTGCCTCAACTAGGGAATATTTGAAAGGATGGCAAAAGCCAAGTGTTTTGTTTAAAATGCTGCAGTCATATTAAATATCTGTGCTGGTATCCTTGCCTCATGCTACTTTTAGACTTCCGCGTATCAGACAACCTAACAGATCTTCAAGGAGAAAGATTACTTCATGCCTTTGTGGCTCCTTCCCTTAGGAACTGCCATGTTTTTCTTTCGCATGTAATTGGATAAATAAATTTATATCATGGATGGTGGCTTGTAAGGAATATAAGTCCTTTTTACATGGGTTAGAATGAGGGAAACATTATTTTTCCAGGATCTGCAGATGACCCAGATGGGGAGCATTATTTGCTTGAATATTACAAATATTGCAATGTTGAGATGATTGTATATGGGGGCTGGCAGCAGCGATGAAGAGGTTCTTGAGGAGCCTGTGCCAAGTGCGCGTGAGCACAGGATTGCTCACAAGAAAGAGAAGCTACAACAGTACAGGCGACTCAGGAGAAAGGCTGCAAGGTAATGGCCCCTCCTTCAAGAAGATAAAAGCCAGATGTGAAAGAGTGTACTTTGCAGAAGGCAAAGACGTTTTGAAACTCAGCCTCGTGGACATTATAGTTGGTATTTGAAGACTCTTGTACTGTAAACTATTTCTGATCTGTTGTGTTTTGGCAGACTTGCAAAAACTTGGCAAGGTTCTTTCTTGTCGGAGCTAATTAGTTGGAAGCAGCCTTTTATCTGTGAAGAAACAGGATTCTTAGCTGAAACATAAAAAGGTTTGTCTTGTGTTTGCTCTCTTGGAACCAGATTTAGGTCAGAACAGTCCTAGACTTATGACCACAATAGACCTCCAAATTTCTGTTGCTAAGGTGGAACATTTGTGAAGTGAATTTTGCCCCATTTTACAACTTTTCTTGCCACAGTTGTTAAGTGAATCATGGTTCACATGGTTGTGAAGTGAATCTGACTCTCCCATTGACTTTGCTTGTCAGTGTTCTTTATACCTTATGGGAGGGGCAATCACTTCCAAGCCTTACTCCCGAGTCACCCCTTTTGTCTCAGCTGCTCTTGCCTTCTAGCAGCTCTGCGCATACACACACTGGGAACAGGCTCCCCTTGTTCCTCGGCCTTGCTGCTTCCAGACTCCGGAGGCTCTGGAGTCAGCACCCCACTCTTAGATGGTCTTGGCCCCATCTCTGCATCGGATGCAGGACCCTTGTCCGAGTCCTCTCCAGACTCCCAGACTGGTCTCCATTCTTCCCCACTGTCTGATTCCACTGCCGTCTGGCACAGGCTGCCAGAGAACCACAACAGTCAGAAAGTCGCAAAAGTCACAAACACATGACCCTGGGACACTGCAATAAATAGGAGTCAGTTGCCAAGCAGTTTGAAGGTTGATCATATGATCATAGAGAGGCTGCAATGGTTGTAAGTGTGAAAAATGGTCATAAGTTGCTTTTCTTCAGTTCTGTTGTAACTTTGAACCACCACTAAATGAACTGTTGTAAGTCAAGGACTACCTGTTCTAGGCTTTATGTCTCCTATGTCCCAGCCATATCTATGGATTGCTATGTCAGTAAGAAACCATTAAGCTTTAAAGTCCTTTACTGTAAAGAACAGAAGAGCAATATCTCAGCGGTGGGCCAAGAGCTTCAGACAGCTGCCTTCGGGGATAAGCCACAAATTGCAGTTTGGTGGAACATTCTTGTCACTGAAATTGGCCATCAGAACAACTGGCATGAATAAAAGATTCCTGTTGCAATTCGGCAAAATGTGAAAACAAGATGTTACTGTGTCTTTGGGCCTTAACCCCAGCTCACCTTTAATCCTGTCTGATCTTTTGGTTTTCACTACCGATTCGTCTTATGGATACTGACTCCAAGCTTCTGGCTTACTTTAATAAGAGAATAACACAGTTGGAAGGGACCTTGGAAATCTTCTACTCCAACCTAGTATGCTGGCCTAAATTCAGCCCTGACCTCAAATGAGCATTATGGAATTCAGAATTAAGAGTTCTAACGGGCAAATACATCAACTAATACATGCTTTATGTTGATGCTGCATTGACACTTTCAGTGATACCATGAAAGAGTTTGATAATCACAGAATACTACAGTACATTTCCTGACAGGAAGGAAAAATGACCTACTGAAAAAGAAATACTGTTTTACACGCCAGGAAAACGAATGATAGTTGTATATCTTTATTACCATTGTTAAAGAATGACAAGGAGATTGCAGGTATTCAGCAAAGTTTGTCAGTGGTAGGGACCGGGGATATGTTGTAATTTAGCAAAGGTTGCCTACAGTCTTTCTCAGCTTTACACACATTGCTCTCTTAATTTATTTGCCCTAATTTTTCAGTCTTGTGAAAAACTGTTCACTTTTCTTTTTTCTTTTTACATGAACTATTTTTAAGGTGGCTGCATTGTCACCCCAAATTACTTGTGGCAAATCTGACAGTATGTCATGATGATCAGACCTCACAGTTCCTAGAAGGCTGTGTCTTTATTAGCACTTCTCAAAATCCCCTTGAGCTGTGCTTTTACATGCTCTATTTGGGATACAGCAAAACTCAGCAGTTCAGCAGAAAGCAGGTGGAGAAGAAAGATGATGGCGAAGCTGGTAAAAGTGCTTACCAAGTCAATATTGAAATTTGATAAATGACAGAGTGCTCTAACTGAGGAAAGGTTTGAAAACAACATGTTTCTATTTTAGAGCTTCGTTTAATATTAATAGAGCCAACTGGGGAGGGCATGGGATTAACAGCTGTTATTTAGGGGAAGAAACACCATTGCACAAATTAAACCTTGGCCAAGCTCACCTAATGAGATAAACAACAGAAGATTCTAATGCAGAAGATGCATTGGATGTGATTATCTGGATCACTGCTTGCTTCTAAAGGGTTTTTAATCCTGAGTTTGTATGCATGCAGCTGGGCAACTGAAGAAATGTAATCTCAAACTGGGTGCTGAAGCCAAAGTGACTGGTTATATCTTGAGCTTCAGGTGTGGTTGAATTCTATAAACTGAACCCAAACTCCAGGTGTCAGACCTGTTCCAACTTAGGCATTTAGGAAAGAAAAACACTCAACTCCATTGCTTTGAAGCTAAAGGCTGTTTTACTAAAGTTAACTGGTTACAGCAAAATTAAAGCTAGATCTGAGTATTCCCCCACAAATGTTACACTTTTCCCTTTCTCCTGGCCCTCCCTTCATGAATAGTCCATTAGTGCCCAATAGTATTCATGTTTGATGTTTTGGGAATGGCTTTGAATTTTGGCACCTTTTGATGTAATTTCGCATTCCATTCTCAGGCCAGATGTCCTTGGTGACTGGTTTATTCTGGTTTGACCCTTCTGGTTCCTGTCAGCCTGTCTCCCCTCCCTTCTTCTATCTATTCCCATGCCTGACCTTTCCTACACCAATGTTTCCCCGCTCCCTTGCAACCTTATGGCAGGATGCCAGCGAAGCAAAGCAAAGAAGCTGAAGATGGCAGGCCTGATCCCAGGGAATTTGGGATTCTTGAGAAAGCTTTGGAGTTGGCATCATCTATATTGTGAGGGAAAGAAAAAATAATTCACCTTGAACTTTCAAATGGCCTAATTTGGCAACTACTTGAAGAAGTTATCTTGGCCCTGACAGCAATCTTTCATATTTAAATATGAAACTCTTTGTACTTTAGTTTATGGGAATCTTTCTGCAATAGCAAATACCCTCCTTGCCCAAACATTCAAGGTTTGCATAATTACCATATTGTCTCTTGCCATGCACATCAGCATTTCAATGGCTCTACAGTTTGGTTCAGAGGGCCACTGCAGCTCACATTTGTTCACATAATGAAACTTGAATATAGTCAAATGAATCCCAAAGTATTCATAATTTTGAAAATACTCTATTTGGACCATGGAGCAAAGATGCCTCTTCAAGTATTTTTCCAATATGGGCCTGTTGAGAGATTCTGTTTGTTTACTTGTCAGCAATTAGCTAGCTTAGGCATACCATTCAATGCCTATAGTGATAGAGTTCCCTATAGTTAGCAATGGTCAGGGACACAATGGTGAAAGTTATCTGCTACTATAGCCTGATGGAAAAATGATTAATTAACCATCATTTAGAAGGGGCATTGGAGCCAGGAGACAAGTCAATCACAGCAAATATACTGTAGCTGACTCAGTATGGGAAAGAGCTGCTAGCAGGAAAAGCTGCCAGCCAGTCAATAGACAGGTACTTTTCCCCAACCCGCCAATTATTTTGGGGGGTGGCTTGTTTTGTGTTAATTGCTGCTTAGGTTACACATTCAAATTCCTCCTTCTAATTTCCTGCAGGGTTAGTGTGGATTCCAGTTTAACAACTGCTTATATTTCAGATCACCATTTGCTATTCCTCACTGTTTCTCCAACATTCTGTCCTAAAAATATACTTCTTTGTTCGTTCATTCATTCATTTTATGTGCCACCCAAATTGTCCAGAGATGACAAGATGGGTGGCACATAAAACAGAAAGTGGGTAGTTTACAAACAGAAAGCAGAAACAATGAAACTTCCAATTCCTTTTTGTAAGGGACTCAAAGAGCATATAGGAAATGGTTAGTATCATTAAATGCAAACAATGAAAGAATCGAGATCCCATTAAAAAATCACATAAAAGCAGAGAGGAAAACATTGGATTAACCCCTATTAAAAGCACACTTGGATAAAATGTGATTTTCTTGCCAATCAGCTAAACCAAGTGCTCTGAAAAGAGATGCTTCAATTTGGATATTATAGGAAAAAGATTTCTGGGGCATTGACAAGCCAACTAATGGTTGTTTAGAAAGGAGAAGGCCAGACACAAGGTATTTCCCAAAATTTAGTACTCTTGAGATAGAATTTTACAGAGAAAGAATCTTCTGGCAGCTGGACCAAACAATACAGGTCTTACTAGCTAAAACTCACAGTGTTTAATTGCTGTAAGAAAGGAAATACAGTGCAGCTGGATCAGGACTAGGGAAATACAGCTAGGAAAACAGTATCCATAATTCAGGCCAGCTTCCATAATTCTTTACCAGGTACTAGTGTTTCCAAATGTTTACTAGAACTAGAATCTAATAAATATGCTACAGACATTCAGGCTGGATCTATGCATCCAAGCCAAACATGACAGTGGTAAAAATCTTTTTCTTATAGGAAGAATAGCTGATAACCCATCAAATATGCCCAGAGTCACCTTATTGGGAAGATGGACAGCATATAAATTTAATTAATAACAACAGCAATCCCAAAAGAATGCCACTGGCATTGACAAATTTACCACCAGTCAATTACAAAAGGCGGCTATACTAGGAATAGCTTCCATCCTGCCATGATACTGTAGCACTATCAAACATCCAGATCTTCTTATCCTAGGTCCTTGGAAAGGACTTGATAGGTAGACAAAAATGACAAACCCAGTCTGAACATCTGGACAACTGGGCAATGAACCATAATAATATAATAAGGAATAAGTAGAAACATCAAAAGCTTTGTGCAAATACATTTATTTGGATCTGATTCTTTCTTACCCATTTTAGTTCTGATACATTTGTAGAGTATCATAATAATGCCAAGTTAATGGATTGTACTTTTGTGCTGGCTTGTCTCAGTGTTTTAAATTCAAATGGCACACATTTCCCATTCCTTTTGAACAGGAGACACTGTTTTGAACAGGAGACACTGTTTTCACTACCTTCATAAAATTAAAGAGTGGGGAGAAAGAAACAGGCTGTTTTCTGACAGTATTCAGATTATTAGCAGCGTCCCGCAACAGTTCTGTATGAAACCATAGTAACTTCCACTTGTAGCTGTTTGAATCCAGAATTTAATTTAATGAAGCTTAAATTCCTCTGTAGGGTGGCCTGCACGTGCTATCAAGTTTGGAAGATTAAAATCTACAATTACAGTGATTTACTAGATGAAAGTTTTTTTAATTATTTGTTGCATGAGAGCTCAGCTGGAATTTTCAGTCAACTCCATAATCACCTGGATGTTCAGATTTACATATTTTAAGTCAACCTTCCAGTTTTCTAGGCAGAGACAGATATTCAACATTTGCATTTTTGACATGAAGATCTGAGCATATACATGGGCATCAGACAGACATAGAATCTTCATCCATCTATGAAAACATCTTTGCGTGACATGTTTGCAAATGGAAGAGCCATAAATAGTTGCTGGATTAGGAAATTGGCTGCAAGGTTCACTGAGTATCTTTTTCCCATATGTCCTTAAAAATGGTACAAGATTTATTTAGGGATGTTTCAGTTATAATACTCTAGAGCAGGGGTGTCAAACTCGTGTCATCACATTGTCATCATGTAACATATCATGACTTTCCCCTTCGCTCAACTGGGGGGTGGGCGTGGCCAGTGCATGACGTATCTGACCTGCAGACCATGAGTTGGACACCCCTGATCTAGAGGATCATGTTTTCTCTAAAGTCTTAGAAATTGATGTCTCCAAAACATTGAAATTATAATGATGGTGATTTTTCCTAGATTATGTATAGCAGCTGTCGTAATAAACTATAACACTTCAACAGTGAAACAATAAAGTTATCATTTTTATTGTCTTTAGATGTAGGCATGAAAAATGTACTATATTCTGATTCATTTCAATTATTTTTCCTCCTCATTTATTTGTCTGAGTACGTCAGCGGGTATGTGTATGTATAAATTTATAATATTGGATAAAATTATTCATAGCCCTGCCTCTTATTGATTTAGATTTTTATTCTTGGAAGTTATATACCACTGTTAAGTAACTAATTGGCATGAATATCACAAACAAGTAAAATAACTGAAAAACAATAGCAAGCATAAGATTATAAACTCCAATCCATCTTATTCCTAATTTAATTATTTTAATTAATTATATCTTAGCCTCATACACATTTGCTCTGCAAGACTTTTTGTCTGGTCAGGTGTACGCAGGTGTGTGTGTGCAGATGTGTACAATCTAACAGAAGATTTGTTATTTATGGGTTGCTTGCAGGCATCATATCTCTATTGAAAGATCTAGAGGATACCTTATCTCACATATTCCAAGCACACAAAAAGTAATGCTTGATGTGTTGGAAAACGTGCTATATCTTCTAGAGAGAATATCCATTTCCATTGCGAAGCCACACGGAGGAATAAATCTGCTACTGCCTTGGTGGTTCTATTACTGATGGCTTTGCCAGTCAGCCAGAGGGACAGTCTTGGTAACAAAATGGAGGAATTCTTAAAAGAAAATTCATAAGCAAAGAAAGAATATACTTATCACAGGAAAACATTTTTGCTTTGCATGCTGCATTCGGCTGAAGTTCTTCTTCTTCTTTTTTGCATGCTGCATTTGGCTGAAGTTCTTTTTTTTCTGTAATGTGTCTTTTATTGCATATTAAAAGAAGCCCCTTTCAGTCATTTTTCTATACAAACAGAGTAAAATCTTCCAACTATTAAACTCTACTCCTATGTCAAGAGATTGTAAAAGAAAAGGAATGTGTGGTACACAGACTGGTACCAGAACAGACTTAGTCCTACAAAACACTAAACATTGAAAAAAAAAAAAGAAAGAATTGATGGCACGATTATACCCAATCATATATTATACAGACAGCTTTAGGACATATTTAAAACATATTGTGTTCTATTTGTTTAGAACTAGAAGACAGACTGTGCCTTCTTTCTGATTTTTTTCCTTTCACTTTTTGCTTTTACTCCGATCACTCTGGTCTCTGTCTTGGTGATGCCTTTCTCAGTTCTTTTCATTGTCTTGCTCCTTTGGCCGTTCCCTACTCTTTTCTCTTTCTTTCTCTATTTCATGAAAGCACTCTTCAATTCTAGGAACATCCTTCTTTTCAGGATTTCTACTTTCTAGTGAGGATTTGCTTTCAGAGTCCTTATCACTATGTGAAAGCATCAACCTCTCTTTGTCTCGATGCCCTTCCTCCCTGTTTTTCCTTTCCCTCTCTTTCTCTGAACTTCTGTCTTGGTGTTGACTTCTTTCAGGATCCAAGTCTCAGTCATGCCTGCCCTTTTTGGGGTGGTGAGATTCTCTATAAAACCTTTGCCTGTTGATCATTCTTCCTCCTACTGAAGGCTGTCTCCACATGAGGACCCTGTTGGCCTGCCCAGGGATCACTGTGATGCCTTTCATGTCTCCTAGTGTTTTTGTTTTGGTAAAAGTGTTCAGGCCCTGAGAATCTCAATGGTTTCTGAGTGATGGGAGGGGCTGGTGTAACTGGTCCAACAAAGTGAGGTAGCTGATCTGGCAGGTGAAGTACGGGGTGGGTGGGCAAGGCATGAGAGGGCTTTGAGCAAAACCAAAGCCAGGTGGTAGAAGGAGCGGTGGGGGAAGGTGATGGGGAAATCCAAATACAGGAGTGTTTGGTGGGGAGAAATTAGGGGCAAAGGCCCCTTGAAATTGAAAACCAGGAGGAATTGGGTTGAGGAGTCCTAATTGGTAAGAAATTTCCACTTGTGGCAGGTAATTTGGTCCTGAAGTCACATTGATGACTTGTATTTTCCACTTCAAACTGAGATGATAATGATGTTGATGAAGAGGGTGGCGGCAGCAGTGGGGGTGCGGGTGGCAGGGGTGCCAATAATTCTCTCTCAGAATTTCCAGTTATAATGTTTTACATCAGAGTGTCTTTAAGCTCATTGAAGTTCTAAAGTAAGCAGGAATAGTCTCCTGCATGAGACAGATTTAGAAATGATGAAGGGCCCAATGGGTGCTTTAAGCATCCCCAAATTTCAGTCAGCATTTTTCCCTTTAAGACCTCTCTAATTCCATCCCCCAAATTGGGCCAAACATAATTTGGAGACCCAAGGACCACAGAACTGAGAAGGACTTTTTGCACACTTTCGTTCAACTTTTAGAAGAAATCATGTATGCTTTATGTTCTTGTTTTCAATGGAAAGCAAGTTCAAAAGCTTTGGTGCTTCATTAGTGAACTATAAAATGGACATTAAACCTCTCAATTTTCCAGGCCTTTTCTTTGTGGGGAAAATTTTTTTTCCCATGGAGGAAAAAACAGTTGGCAAGTGTTTTTTTCAATAAAACATTTTTGAGTGGGAAAGTGGGAAATTAAACTCTACCCTACATTCCTCATAACAGTTTTTCTTTTATTAAAATGTTGAGAGCACACATAGCTTCCTTGCACCTACTGCCTATTTTTGCCCTTCTGATCACAGCTTTATATCACAGTGTCATAAGGATTAAATTTCTGTAAAATGCTTCTCATCATCCTGCTAAAGTGTCAGAGACTGAATCTCTTAAGAATTGCCTTTCAGGTTGCCAGGTTGCCAGGAGAATCAGGGAAATCTTCAGGAAAGTTTTAAATGAAGCTTTGGAAAAGCATGGGGTAGTAAAATACAGTCCCAGTTCTTGTATTGATTGAAGGTTCTTGATTCTTGTAATAACAATAGCAATAGCACTTGAATTTATATACTGCTTCACAGTGCTTTAAAGCCTTCTCTAGGTGGTTTACATAGTCAGCATATTGCTCCTAACAATCTGGGTTCTCATTTTACTGACCTTGAAATGATAGATGGCTGGTTCAACCTGGAGCCTGGTAAGATTCAAACTGCTGAACTGCAGGCAGCCAGCAGGCAGCAGAAGTAGCCTGCAGTACTGCATTCTAACCACTGCACCACCACAACTCAGTAATGACTGAGGACTGATGAGATCCCTACAAAAACAATGCTGATTCAATTCATCTATTTTTAAGACATAGGAATGTGAAGGGTAGTTAAATAAACCTATGCTTGTTGACCCTTTGTCCACCAGGAAAGAGTCTGAGATGACAAAATGAAGATTGATGATGTAATTTGGGAATGCTTGGATTCCAAAGATGACACCAAGCTAAGATACTAAGAATAAAATTGATTTACTAAAAGTTCTCTGTTTCAGAGGGTCTCTAAATATTCTGAAGTAGATCTGTTTCATTTTCTACAACAATTAGTTTACTCTACTGTTTAAGTCATCAGGCTAGAAAGTAGGCGACCATGACTTCTAGTCCCAACTTAGCTATGTAGCCCAGCTTAGTGACCTTGAGCCAGACACCATCTCTCGGCTCAATACACCTCACAGGGTTGTTATAGTGAGGAAACTAGGAGGAGGAGGAAAGCGTATTGGATATGTTTGTCTCTTTGAGTTATTTTTTTAAAAATAATAAAGGTGGCATGCATATACATAAATAAATAATTCACACATTTCCTGTAAGCTGGATAAACATCTTTGGGTGTGTCTTCATTTTCACAGAACTGTCCCATAAGTATGACTTGTTCCTACCCCACTCTGTCTGCTATGTCCCAAAGTTGTTGCCATAATACCAATGCACCCATAATCTACCTATACCCAATAGCAATTACGCTATTCCCCTTTGAGACAATCATTGTTATGTAAGATGCACTGAAAAATAAAAAATAGAAACCTGAAGAAATCAAAGTATGGTATAACGGGAAAAACGTATAGCCAAGGCTTTTGGTTTGAAGTTTGGCAATTTGGTTGGAAAAGTTTTGTCATTATTTGAGGAGACATCAACCCAAGCTACTAATATTCAAACACATTTCAAATGTATAGTCAAATCTATTACGACACATATAATCTATAACCATTCACTATGTTTCTCCATAATAATAGATTCCTGTTGCAAACCATCTTTGGTTCCACAATCTCTGTACCCCACTTTGGTTCCACAATCTCTGTACCCCATATTGCCTTTTAATCTTTAGATTTTTCCATCTTTTTTCCTCAGACCTTGTCAGCGTCATTTAATTACTTCTTCCTCTCAACTCATTCACTCTTCCTTCATGTAGATATTTTGGAATTCTACTTTCATTTTATTCTCTCTGAGAAACCAAACCACTTCATCCTATTTCTTTCACGGTAATCATTCATTTTTGTATTCAATGAACATTCATTTGGCATTCATTCATTCTTTAAAATGTTGCCCCACATACTTTAAAGTACTCCATTCCCATGTCATTCACCTTTTATATTTCTATTGACAATTCTCATTTCTATGTACCCTGGAGAGTATAAATACATTTATAACATAAATATATAAATACATAAATACATAAATAAATACATACATTTATTGCATTTTTGACAAATTCACTCCTTACAGTGAACCACTATTGTCTTTATTCCAGTTATTTGCACTATTTAAAAATTTCTCAATTTCCACATTTTTAATAAATATTCTGTCAGGTTACACAAATTCATCTACTTGCTTTAATTTGTTATGATCTACAGTCTTTCAATAATTCATTCAATTTAATTGGCCTTTGGTACATTCATTTTCAGTTCTTTGTGGCAACATGTGGTCTAACATTCAATGCAGAACACTTGAATTCTTAGCCAACAGCAGGTAAAAATACACATCTATTAACAATTCCAATCATTCCAATCACATCCATCATACACCTAATAGTATAGCAGGTGAAGCATATTTCCCTTATTATCCTGTCTTATATGAAAGATATAGCACTCATTTCTAGTGAGAGACTTTCAGTTTCTAATATTTGTAATTTGAAGGTTATCCAACTCCTTCAAAGGTTTTTTAAAAAAATAAACTATATAACATTAGGCCAAAGGTTCACTTCCTTGCAATTTTTTTGAGCTGAGGGCAAAACTACTTTCTTTTAATCATGTACTTTCATCATGTACATGTGACTCAGTATCAGTCAATAATTTAACACAATGTTCAGCCCAGTGTTGACAAAGAAATTTCCCAGGTTTCCATGAGATATGTAACTACATATCCTTTTAAATTCAGAGCAAACCTATTCCGTGATAAATGTTATCTTAGAGTACTTGTTTGGTTGTTAGGTTGCTGCATGTGACAGTACTGAGGTTTCAATTATCCACTTGCATCAATCAATCTTTGAGTTCCCAACACCATTGCCTGAAGAAATGTCACAGATTTTTTTTTTTTGTCAGGCTGGAGAAGTTTGCTGCAAATGTTATTCATTACAGCTGCAAATCTGTCACCGGTCTTGGCATGGCTTGTTAATGACAACATTTATTTCAAAAAGGCGTGTTTTGCTTTGTTGCTGGAGAGTTGACTTTGTGATCGTAAAATATAATGAAATGCCAAGAAGATGAAGTGAATGAAGTTTGCCAAAAAACAGAAATAAAGTGATCCACATCTTTTAAAAGAAAAGAGGCATGCGAACAACAAATATGAAGTACAAGTTTCCTGGGAAGAATTTTATCACTTATTTAAGGTCATTAAAAAGAACAGAGAAACTGTTAGAAAAAAAAAAGTCACAGTAAACATGAGTGTTTATGAATGCTCTGTCTCAGAAGGGAGAAGCATTTATTTTATTTTAATTTTCTTAAAGAATGTTAAAACTGAACCTGAACTTTAGAATTTTAAAAATAGAAATATCAAGCCAGACTCTCTCTCCTTCCCTTTACAGAACGGCTCAAGAATCGTCCACAGAATTCTTTACGAGGCTTGTTCAAACTTTGATTAAAAAAAACTCTAATTGAAAGAGAGCTCACATCCCGTTTTAATGTAAGCTCTTCCTTTATTCAGTATCTGACCTTATCCCACATTTTGCTGAAATCCTGTTTTTTCTATGTGTCCTTTAAATTCATCAAATTAAGCATCATTATTTGAAGCAAAGATAAATCACTGTATCAGTCCTGAGGCAGGAAGAGGGATTTTTGATATGCAGTCTAAAGAACAATTTTCGTCCCTTGTGTATGTTGTAGCCCTTCAAACATGGGAACATTAATTTATTGAACAAAAATTACAGACAATTTTAAGCAAGTGTACATGAGCAAAATGAAACAAATATCTCACCCATGAAAGTAACCCGTTATTGTCACCATCATCATGATGATCATGATCATCATCCACAATGCACATCCCTAAATATCCTAAATACCAAACTCCTCCTAAAACATAGCTTTGAAGACCTTTCTGAATGAAAGAAGGCTATCTTATTAAGGAACATGTTCCATAATTTTGGGAGGCTGCTGTTGAGAATCCTTGTCTCATTGGGAGACAACAATTGGTTATATATTGCATCTGGCCAAATACAGTACTAGATTAAAGAGAGAAGAGATTTGGGAAGATTTTAATTTACAATTAAATTAAGCTTTGCTACCTTCTGGTTTTATGCTGTAGTTCTACACTTATTTTCCAAGTTCATTGTACATTGCTGATGGCAAGGCCAGCAGAGTAAGTTCTTTCTTCTTTGAAAAAAATATATTTTAAAAGCCTTTCATTATTTATCACTTTTTATATTTGAAATAAAGCTGTGGGGAGAACTTTTATTTATGATTTGAATACCTGGCAAAGAGATGTCAGGGGCACACCTCCTTCAGAGACTTCTCTATCTCTCACTATCCTTTTGTCCTAACCTAAAGTGGCTTCAAATGGAGTCAGGCATGTTAGTTAAATACCACAACATGCATATGGCCGATTGCTTTCTCTCTAAGGAAGAGCTTAGACTTTTCCATTCAAGAAGTTAGAATAGAGAAGGTATATATTCAGTGGTGCAGTTATGCTGCTCTAAACACCTTGGCCATTTTTTGGGGGAGGAAAAGGCAACTGTCAAAATAATAAAAGGCTTATTGGAAGTATAGAACAGAATACATTATAGCTGTTTCTTCTTTCCTTCATTCCTCCTTCCTTTCCTTCCTTCCTTCCCTTCCTTCCTTCCTTCCTTCCTTCCTTCCTTCCATCCATCCTCCCTCCCTCCCTCTCCCCCTCCTTTCTTCCTTCCTTCCTTCCTTCCTTCCTTCCTTCCTTCCTTCCTTCCTTCCTTCCTTCCTTCCTTCCTTCCTTCCTTCCTTCCTTCCTTCCTTCCTTCCTTCCTCCCTCTTGCTACTCATATGTCAGCATCTGACTAACCAGATATGGATTGAAAGGTTTAGCAGAAATCTATCTGGTTAGCATGTGGGTAAGAGACTTCCAACAAACACTACAGCTGTAGACTAGTCTGGCCAATTTTTTTTTTTTTAAAAAACCACTATCCTAAAAAAGTGCAACAGTCAATCATTTTCCTGCTGTCATACATACCTACAAGCAAGTCCATGAAGTCAGTAGATGTGAAGCTAGACCGAAAGGAGACTTTACTATCCACTACTTATCATGTTCTCCAGATTTATTTTTTTATTTATTTAAAAAAAAAAAAAAAAAAAAAAAAAAAAAAAAAAAAAAAAAAAAAAAAAAAAAAAAAAAAAAAAAAAAAAAAAAAAAAAAAAAAAAAAAAAAAAAAAAAAAGAAACCCCCCCGCGCCCCCCCCCCCCCCCCCCCCCCCCCCAAAAAAGAAAGGAAAAAAAAAAAACCAAAATTTATACCCCCCCCCCCCCCCCCCCCCCCCCCCCCCCCCCCCCCCCCCCCCCCCCCCCCCCCCCCCCCCCCCCCCCCCCCCCCCCCGCCCTTATTTGCCAAAGATCTCTTGTATTTGAGCAAATGATATGATTACCAACCCTCAAATCTTCCATTTTTATTCAAATACAGTTAATAAGTAATTGTACGTACTATTTTGCTGGTGAGGTGTTCATGTTTGGAGGAGCAAAGAAATTTCACTTTAAATGACATCATTCCAGAAATCTCTTTGTCTTCTTGGACCATCTCAGCATCCTTAAAGCTTTGAACATATTTCTTTTGTGAGAAGAACAAAACAAAACAAAACAAGCTGCATAATTGTTGGTTGCTAATTTTCCTGAGAGAAAACCATGAACTCAATTTGTCTAGACATGCTGATTGTAATCCATCAAGCAATGATTAAAGAGTAATTTTCTTTTTCATTATACAGAAAGAATGTTAAAGAGATCCTTCTTCCCAGAGTCACAATTAGAATTCTTCAAGCACAAATCACAAGGGGGGTGGTGGTGGTGGTGGACATCATCTACAACATTTCAGTTAACAAAAGCACAGAGAATTATGCAGAAATTGGGGTTAAAAGGGTCAGGAAAATGGACTATGTACTAACATTTTTCCAGTTAATCAGTAAATGCACAGACTTGTACTCCAATGAACGTTGTTTTAGTGTGTGGTTTTTTTTAAAGCAATGCTCTCTCATATTGTTGCAATTGTTACATTTAACTGAATAAAATGATGTATAGAAAACCATAATACAAAGTTAATTAAAATTGGAGAAAAGAAATGACAAGTGCATGATTTGAATAGGAACATTGCACTTTTTCTGTTTGCTTAAATGTCATGCTGGTCAGAAAAGAAATCTGCAGCCCTCTTTCTTGTTTCATAGTACTGTTTCATCACCAAGTCTGGATTGTGAGAAATAATTGGAAAATCCCTTTCTATGGGAGAAATTTGAAAGAATTCGATCCAGTTTGTCTTAAGAAATTATTTAGCTTGAAAAGCTTCCCGTTGCAAGAATTAGATGAAATTTGTGATGTCTTGATTTCACTAGCATCTGTCTAAGGTCAACTTTAAACTACTGTACAATGTCTTGGGAGATGTTGAATCAAAGCTAACCTTCAAACAAACCTCTCCTCCTCCTCCTCCTCCTCCTTCTTCCTCTTCTGTATTCTCTGTGCTTTACATATACTATTATCTCCCCCACTCCTCATAATGTCCCAGAATGTCACACAGTCTGGGCTTTAGTGGAAGGTGTAAAAGTCTTGCTCTTATAACTGTCACAATATCCACAAGTCATGAGATCAAAATTTTGGTGCTTGGTAAGTGAAAATTCTTGTCTCAGATGTGGCTGTCAATCAAGGAATTTCTATTCTCTGGGAGTTTATGCCTTTTGTCTTTTAACAGAATTTACAATTTTGAAAACCTACAGACTGAGGGAGATAAGGGTCATGGTTCAGTTCTCCTTGAGCTGCTATATATCTGCTTAGAGCTATAAGCTGATCCCAGGAGGAATTCTTTCTAAACAATCTGCAGAAAAAATATTACTTGTTGGAAATTAATGCATATGTAACTGCCCATCTGCAGAGCTAAAGTTCACATAGGATATACTTCTGAATCAAATTGAGGTTTTGAAAATTACTTCATAGGTAATCCCACCCAAAGAACAGTTTAATAGTTCTATCTTATGACAGTGGTTAAATTCCCAAAGATAGATAGAATAGATAGATAGAATTCTTTATTGGCCAAGTGTGATTGGACACACAAGGAATTTGCCTTTGGTGCATATGTTCTCAGTGTACATAAAAGAAAAGATACATTTGTCAAGAGTCAAGAATCATAAGGTATAACACTTAATAATAGTCATAGGGTACAATAAACAATCAAATCATAGGAAACAGTAAATATAAATCATAAGATTACAAGCGACAAAGTTGTAGGAGGGGGGATGGGTGGGGATGGGTGATAAGAACTGATGAGAAGATTAATAGTAATGCAGACTTTGTAAATAGTTTGACAGTGTTGAGGGAATTATTTGTTTAGCAGAGTGATGGTGTTTGGGGAAAAACTGTTCTTGTGTCTAGTTGTTCTGGTGCTTTATAGTGTTTTATAGCATCATTTTGAGGGTAGGAGTTGAAACAGTTTATGTCCTGGATGTGAGGGATGTTTATATATTTTTACAGCCCTCTTTTTGACTTGTGCAGTCAGATAAAGGTCAAGATTGGCTTTGAGAAAATCAAATTGCCACAAATCAGAATTTCTGATTGTCTCAGCATTCATTCATTCATTCATTCATTCATTCATTCATTCATTCATTCATTCATTCATTCATTCATTCAATCATTTCATCTATGCATTGGTTCTAAGACAGCTGACAGACTGGGGAGTAGAATGATTTTTAACCTTTTGGACCTTTGAGATTGAGATGCCTGGTGGGGTTACTTGATTAGACTAATAATGTGCCTTTCTGTATTCTAATTCTTCCTATTTGGTTTCCTGTGTGGTGGTCAGGGTCAAGGCTAGCCTTGGGGAAAGGTGGGGAATGTAAATTCTGTGTGGCTTTGTGTTTTCTGACTTATTCCTGTCAATGCAGCCTGCCTCAGTCTGAGGGCTACTTGAGGTCATTCTGGCTGGGAGGCAGGGATTGCTTTAGTTTCTGTGGATGGTTTTTCTTTGCCTTCTCTGGGGGCATAGAAATAAAAGGATGGGTCTTATGATTCTTCCTACAAGATTAACCCAGGCTACTTCAGGATTTGGGTTTAATTCAGATCCAGATATCAACTCTTTTAGATACCTGTTGATATGGTGTTCTCACATCACCCATGACTGGTCAAAGAAACTCAAGAAAGGGCAATTAAAAGGAAATTCTTCAGAGGTTCTGAATCATATTCAGGATTTGGAAAATGATAATACCTCAAGGAAATAATGAGGTTTTGAAGGACCTCATTTTTCCTATATATTTACCTTAGTTTTTCCTATATATTTCTCCTCCATTTTGCTTATGGTCAATATTATTTGCTTTTTATGTTTTAGTCTGAAGTCAACAATGTACTTAATATGTAAGATATTTGTGAACATTTTTTCAAAAATGCCAAATAGAAAAATTATTCTGATGTCTCATTAAAACAAATATTTTTCCATAATCTTTGAATAATGTTTTTTCCCCTTGGTTTTTATTTATATATTGCAACGATGTGCATTTTAGAAAGCATCGAGTGACTTATTTTTCTACATGAGTGAGCCTCTGGAGTTACTTATAAATAATCTTGAATTGTGCCAAGATTCTGAAATGAGAATAGCTCTGACTCTCCATGGTAATAGCTTTTAGCTTAAAATAAAGCTGAACCATAAACTCATGCCACAGAATGGCAAGATGACAGCATGACCTTTGATATATATCCCTGAAGAAAAGATGACAGAATGGAGGAAATTTGGGGGAGGGGATGGAAAAGACCTTTCAAAGGGACCAACCAACCCTAAAAAGGATAAGTTGATAAATGTTTATCAATAAGCCATTTTTTAATTTATTTTGCTTGTTGGAACTAAGTCCTAATCCACTGAATTTAGAGATTGTACAAGTTACCAGTAAAGTAGAATGACATACTGTGTTTATTTGTGTGGTCGCCCCATTTCAGTAACAATTCTTCCTTGTAGTCATCCCTCTTCATTTTTTCTGGAGATATCCATTTACCTCTTACAGAAGGCTTTAAATAGCAAGTGAGCATATAGAAAAGTGATCTGGGATGATCTTGTAAACTTCAGAAATAAAATGATGAATGCAGAAAATTCATCATAAACCTGACTTTATACACCACCATTTTGTACTGGTTCATTAGTAGAACATATTTTACTTATTTATAATTTACAGTAAATAAGACATCTAAAACAATTGATGGATGAGATGAAAAGTTTTGATCAAGTTTCCAACAAAAGTGTAAATTATTTTCCCCTTTCTCACTGCCCAAGGACAAAATCAGACAGAAGTACATCCTTGAAGAGGAAAATATATTTGCAGATATTTAAAAGAGAAATCTGCACCACTGCAAAAATGCTCATGCAATTAGATTAATTTGAATTGTATAAATTCCTTTTGAATTAGAAATGTAATTAGGGAATATAATTAGAGTTAGACCAAAGCTCTGTTCAACATTTGTTTCCAGAGTTGCCACCCAGATGTTTTATTCATTCATTCATTGTATAATTCTGTATACCAGACTCTAGATACCAATGAGAACAAGACATCTTTGCTTAAAACATTTGAATAACAGTACTTATTTGTGCAGAATAATTGTTCTCCTTCTATATACTTCATACTTTTATCTCTAACAATTCTTTAGATCAACCTTCCTATAGCAGATATTAAGCTAAACACACGGTAATAATGTGGCATCCTTAATTCTATTTTTTTCCTTAAGGAGAATTTTTCCCTTTTTAATCCTTAAGGATGGTTTCAAAATTTGTGCTAGGACACCGAACAGTTTTTCATCTAAAATCTTTAAGAACAAACTCAGATAAAACTGTCTAGACTTGGTAATTTATTTGTTTTTCATCTATCTACTTAGTCTTTTCCTGGCATGTTATTTGATTCCATTTTCAGGTTACCTTTCTGAAAATCTTAAGTTCAGAAATGTGGATATCTCTTTTCTTCATGTTTTAAAGTAAAGAAAATTCATATATTATAAAGAATTTCCTTACTTGTTGTCATCCAGTTGTCCAACTGTCCTAACCAGTTTCTTGTATGTTTAAATAGATCTTTTTTATTTGACTTATTAGTAATATACTCTTTTTTGACCTATCTTCTTGTCTTGAAGGTTTGCATAAAGTTTTGTGATAATTTGTATTCTTTTTTGTCTGAGCAAGTTTGTAATCATAAACCAGGCTTCTGTGGCCATGGTTTTATCAGCATACTTCAAAATAAGCTGAAATCATTAAATTTGACCAATATCTTTTCTCTAACCAGAGCCATCAGTTTCACCTTCCCAGCCAGCTCTATTAGCTTTAACAGTCACTCATTCCAACATTGGACATATAGAAGTCTTGTTGTTGTTATATCAAGAATAAAATATTTTGTAGTAATTTATCCAAACTTTTATTCATTATCCCTAACAGAAACGTCTCTGATTTGAATTGTATATTGACTTTCAAACTTTTGTGAATCAACATATGTATCTCAGTCCAATATTTTTTACTTTGTTTACAAGTCCACCAAAGGTGGCAAAAACACCTTGGTTTTTCAAGCACAGGTTTGAAGTTCCTACACAATCTTTCTGGTGATATATGCCACCTATACATCATTTTATAGAACTTCTCCCTAAGATTGTAACAATGTAAATTTCAACCATTTTGTTCACATGTTTTTCATTGCTGTATTTCTATATTATATCCAAAAATTTTAGCCCATCTTATGTAATCTTCAACTTGTTCCAAATCTGTTTTCAGTCTCAACCAGAATTTGTACATTTTCACAATAAGATGATCATCAGCGGCACATAACTCAGTTTCAAACTGTAGTTGCATCAAGTTCAAAACCATACCCTCTTTTATCAAGTTAAAAGAAAATTTCTGAGAATTGCTTAGATGGAAACCATTGATACAATACAGGTAGTCCTTGAACTTATGATCACAATTGAGCCTAATTTATGTTGTTAAGTGAGACAGTTAACTGAATTTTGCCCCATTTGACATCCTTTATTGGCCCAGTTGTTAAGTGAATCATTGCCATTATTAAGTTAGTAACATGGCTGTGAAGAGAATCTGACTTCCCAATTGACTTTCCATATTAGAAGGTCATAAAAGGGGATCACATGACCCCAGGACACTGCTACCATCATACATGTGAGTTGCCAAGCATTTGGATTTTGATCATTTGATGATGGGGATGCTGCAACAGTCATGAGTGTGAAAAATGATCATAAGTCACTTTTTTAGTGCCATTGTAACTTAGAATGGTCACTAAACAACTGTTGTAAGTCAAGTACTATCTGTTTGGCATTCCTACTTATGGATATGATTAAGGCTAGTGTAGATTTCCAAAATCATATTGTTAGATGTTACACCCTAAGAATTTGGAATACATATAAACCTAAAATATGGCCAAAATACCTCCACAAGAAGCATCTTATAGGAAAGAAAAAAGGCAAATAAACAGATATGCTGAAGATATAGTGAAAAGATTTAGAATCAGGAGGATAATGTCATTGGAACAATATTGAAGGAGGGAAATGAGCCTCCAAAAATATTTGCATTTAAAGAAAGCTAAGGTTTTTGTTTTTAGCTTTGAATGCAGAGCCCTTCATACTTCTATTGTTTTCTATTGTATTATCACATGTTTAGCAAATGTGCTATATGAACACAGTAATTAGACATGGAGCTCTTTCTTCAATCCACAGTTTCCAAGTTGAATTAATTTAGACACAATTAAAGTATGCCTTATTCTGTGGCAAATAAAAATGAATTTACTCTTTCATTATACTTCCTAAGTACCATATAGTTAACTTATGCTACAAGCCGACGTACAGAATATATGGAGAAAAAATTACTAGAGTAGTAAGTTCATAGAGTAGTAAGTACATATTTCTAAATATGTAAATGTATAGAGAATTAAACCTGACTTAAAGGGATTGTCAAAATAATTGAATTGCAATATATTAGCTATTACAAGGATGTAAAAAAATGACTAAGAAAACCAATTTAACTTACCTTTTATTTTGAGAAAAAGGGCAGTGTCAGCTATTGGACCCTGTCAACTAAGTTTCTTTTCTTTTTTTTTTTTTTTTTTTTGGATAGTAGTGCATATTTTCAGATTCATTTAAATGAGAAACATAAACTTCTGTTTCTTTGAAATGTTTATTTGCACCTGAATAACAAAATGATACTTAAACACTGAACAAAGAACACTGCAAGAATCAAGAATAACATAATAAAGGAATGTGGCATTTTTATTTCTTATATAATGACATATCTAAAAAAGGTAAGCTTATGAAACACAAGACTATGAATTTTACTCTCTTCATAAATCTGTCTCATACAATATGCTTTATTTTTGATCAGCAGTTCTGTTTTGTGAACAGAAAGGAAAACAATTGTTTTAATTATTAACATTTTCAAATTCTATTGCACTGCTTCAGATATCTCAAAGTGGTTTTCACCAACAAAATTTAATCTTTCAGTTCCCTGTGGCTTGCTTTGATGTAAAGTGAATTGAACAATTTAATATCTGAAGATTTCATATCTTTCTGATTGCCCACATTTTCTGAATAAGCAACTGTATTAATTTAAGTCCAAATCCTTAAGACCTGTCATTCTCTTCATTCCCTACAGTGAAAATGGACTACCCATGTAATCCAATGCATTGTTTTTAATATTCAAAAAGAGTGATTATAGCAATCAAGCTGTAGGTTTTCCACTTCAAATATTCAGCCTTTTGTTATTCATAAGAATGTTTCATCACAAACTCTCTCAAACTATAAACTAAACTACAGTTATTCCACAAAATCCATTACTGTGCTTGTGTTCTAGTGGGACATAGAAATTAATACAGATTCATTATTTCCTCCACTCTAAACTAGAAATATTTTTCAATGCAGTTTCCATGATTTTCTTTGATTTTTGTGAGCTATGAAAAATAGGAATGTATGTACAGTGGATTCTGAAGGCAGGATGTAATTAATGTGCCTATTAATATCTATAGAATATCCACAGAATAATATATAATTTTGTATCTATCTATGTATCTATCTATGTATCTATCTATCTGTCTGTCTGTCTGTGTCTGTCCATCTATCTATCTATCATCATGTCTATCATGTCTATCATCTATCTATCATGTCCATTATCTGTCTGTCTGTCCGTCTGTCTATCTGTCTATGTATCTAGATAGAGATGATAGCTAAGATCAGGGGCTGTGTTTACTTTCAAATCTAGTCTTTTTATTCTGACAACCATGTGAATCTGAGACTGTGAAATGGAATAAGAAATTCAAAAGCAGAAAATATAATTCTAAAAATAAAGCATCTCACTTCTATTGTTGAATATATGATTCCTGCTACAGTGCTATACTAAGATACTTCATTTCATGCTAAGAGAAGCAAGAATCTGAACACGAGACCATTTGGGAATTTTTGATGATTGCCTTGACTAAGATAAATCAGGGTCAGGGTCAGACCAAAGAGATATTTAGATGCAGTCATATGAAAGCATCATCTGTTCTTTCAACTTTACTAGATTTTGGAATTTAACTGAAGACAGACTGCAATAATAAGGGAAAGTAAAAAGAAAGCAGAACCATCCTGTTATAAAGAGGTGTAAAAATCTCATCTATTTTTAAAAGAGCCACAGTGTGATAGTAGGTGAAGCACATAAAAACTGAAAAAACTTCATCTAGCTAGCACCTGCTATTGCTTAAAACCAAAGTCAGTGTTCTTTACTTGAAAGATAACAGATAACAGATAATCAGAGTTGGAAGGGACCTTGTAGGTCATATAGTTCAATCCCCTACCCAAACAGAAGACCCTACACCATTTCTGACAGATGGGAGTCCAATCTTTTCTTGAAAGTCTCAAGTGATGGCGCTCCCACAACTTCCGAGAGCATACTGTTCCATTGGTTGATTGTTCTCACTATCAGAAAGTTTCTCCTTATTTCCAGGTTAAATCTCTCCTTGTTCAGTTTCCATCCATTATTCCTTGTCTGGCCTTCGGGTGCTTTAAAAAATAGCTTTACTCCCCTCGTCCTGTGGCAGCCCCTCAAATATTGGAAGACTGCTATCATGTCTCCCCTGGTCCTTCTCAAATATTGTGGTAAGAACCTTAAGATAAGGCTGCAAAGGTAATATAGATCCTTCAGCTATAAGTCTGTTGTGACTTACTATAAGGACACTTCAAAAACTGGGAACAGCTTTAAATGTGCATGTTGGATGAACTCAAGCTTTTGGTATTATTTTTGTAACATTGTTTTAAGGACACAATATCTATTTCACAATGAATGGAGAGGAAATATTGTCCCCTTGTAAAGTGGCAGTTAATAAAGCTCAGTTACTGAATGAAATGCAACTACTGGCAATTCAATAATACTATCTATTCATTAACATTACACATTTCTTATGTTCATTGATTTCTTCAAATCTAGCAGTGTGTATTAAACAATTTACCATGTTAAATGAAATTCCTCCACTTGAGCTAAAAGTGATTTGCATGTGATGTGTATGTCACCCTTATGTTCATAGAGGAAGCTAACAAGTCTTTCATTCAGAGATAAAAATATGTCACTAGTCCCAATGATAGTTAAAATATTGTCATAAATGGCATATAATAAACCCATAACGTTAGACAAAGCAGACATTTTTGTACCTTATTGTATAGCATTCATAAATAGCAGGGATTTTGCTAGAGCAGAGGTGATGAATGCTGGCCTTTTTATGATTTGTGGACTTCAACTCCCAGAATTTCTGAGCATGGTTGAGTCAGAAATTCTGGGAGTTGAAGTCCATAAATCTTAAAGGGACCATAGTTCTCCACCTCTGTGCTAGAATCTGCAGCACTAATGGAAGAAGTAAGAGGTCCAAATACCACAATAGAACTAAAGGCTTTCAAGTCTCAAATGTCAGAATTCTTCCAACAATCATCTTCAGGTCCAACTGCAACTAAAAGTCAGAAACAGAGTCCATGGTGCCAATACTTTCAATAAACATGTGAGATTTTTGCTGAAAGCCAGAATCTTTTAAGCTGCTTCTTTGGCAAGAAAGTAGTGAAAATTTAAGAGTGAAAAGTACTAAATCATTTTACTAAATTTTTGTTAGAGCATATGGTTCATTTGGAGCTGTCCATGGTACTGCAATCAATGGATCTGCTTTTAGCTGTTTAGAAGACAGAACACATCTTAGGGAACTGTAGGCATAGGGGAAAAGATCTGTTAATTCTCATTATTTGGTTGCTGGGACTTCATAAAGATGTTGCAGAGGAGAGAATACAAATAACATGTATCAGGGTTAGGTAAAAATAAAATTCTGGTGACTTAAAGGATTCAGAAGGATTCTTAAAAGATTCTCCTACCCTCCAAAATTCCAATTTAACCTATAGTCCTGGCTATCCTGTTGGTCTCCTGAATGCTTGCAATTTGCCAAAGTCTACTAGTTGCTGCCACCTGGGTCTAAAGCAGGATTTTACCCATCAATCAGGACTGAAAAAAGAGAGTTAATCATTGACATTTGTGGTTGGAATGAAATGGGAAGAGAAAGGTGCTCATTTGGGCTTGAAAACTTTTTGTCACCTCATAATAAATGAGGACAAAAGTACTACGTGAATTTGCTTAATTGTTAAAGTATCCTAATTTTATTGCTGCTTCTCTGCTGTACTTCACTTGTTTTGACAATTTTACAATTAGCTCTGTTTAGCTTGCCTGCTATTTCGTCGGCTTTGCATTTTTTGGGGGAAAAATAGCTTTGGCTAATATGATTCATTATATCTGACCAAACTGGGAAGTCTGATCTGATCTGAGTCTGTTTTCTGCATATTAACAAGCATTTTAAGAAACACTGGGTTTGATTTAATGACACATATAGTTTATTTTGTGTTGCATCAATATGTTGCATTCAAAAACAATTTTATTTCAATTATAGTAATAAGTTATGAATTATTTCAAACTTTGCTGCAGTAGACTGTTTTTAGTAATAATGTTTTAATAAGTCTCTTCTTCCTGGATTGATGTTCTTCTATTGGGCACATTTTTGTGCCAGAACCAACAATTCACTGCACTTTTGTCTGTACTTGTGAATTGCAAACTCAGCATTGGAAGCTATTATTAATCTAGGATATCATTTGCAGCCTGGTTAATGATAAATATCAACACCCTAAGCTGTCAACATTTGCAGCACAACACTATATCTGTTAACTCAGAAATTAAGTCTCACTTAATTTAGTGGGCCTTTCCCTAAGAAAGAGAATATAAACTGCAATGGTTCTATGTTTTTGTTGCTATATTACTGTATTGCATGAAGTACTGTGTGCCTATCAATTCACCCAAGTTGCACCTTTATTACATGAGCTGCACCAACTCTCTCTCTCTCTCTCTCTCTCCCTCTCCCTCTCCCTCTCCCCCCTCTCTCTCCCTCCCTCCCTCCCTCCAATTTTAGAAACTGCCCATCTGGCCAGAGTACAAATAAAATATTAAATCTTAACAATTATATATACAATTTATATCAGAGATAAAATTTCTTTGTCTGGATAAAGTTTGGGGTGATTATTACCTTTAAAACCCTAAATGGCGTGTTATCTGGTTATTTGTGGGACCTCTTCTTCCTAAAAATATCACCAGATCAGATAAGGTAGGCACACTCCATCGATCAAAGTTGAACTCCACCACGTGACATCCAGAAGGCAGAAAGATAAAGGAGCATTCTGGTGGATGGAGGCAGGGCAGTTCTGGATAAGACTATGTAGCTTGCTTGGAAATAGATTATCATTACCATCAGATAAATGGTACTAGTTCTGCTGGAGTGTAGTCTGAGAATGTCTTAATTTAATGTCCTTGAGGCAATGTGATGCCGAACTTTCAAGATGGTTCAATCTTCAAGTCATGATAAATATCAGGTTCAAGGAACCAGAACAATACAGCAAGCTGATCAGAGAAGTATATTTATTGTTACTCACCTATTTACAAGAATTTTGCCATACTAACTGCATCCTCTTGAAAAAAAAATCAGGTAAGCACTCCAGGGAATTGAGGGTGGGGGTAATATCTTCCTCCTCTTAAGGGATTTCAACCTACCCAGTCCTTTAACTCCTTCCACACTTCATCTGCAGATCCCACCATGTCCTTGCCTTTTGCCTGCTCTCAACAATACCCTTTGCTTTGCCCACCAAAACTTTGGTATGTCTTTGGTATGATTCAGCCTGCTTAAAGGTATAATATATATTAATATAATAATGCTGTAGTCAACTAAATATAGAGTGATGATAAAATGATTGCATAATTGTTATTTAATACCTTCCTTGCCCATACATATATCTATATAAGGGGTACCTTCTTTGACCAGACATATTATGGTGGAGTGGTTAGAGTGCAGTACTGCAGTAAACTTCTGCTGATTGCCAGCTGCCTGCAATTTGGCAGTTCAAATCACACCAGACTCAAGGTTGATTCAGCCTTCCATCCTTCTGAGGTGGATAAAATGAGGTCACAAATTGTTGTGGGCAATATACTGACTCTGTAAACCACTTAAAGAGGGCTGTAAAGCACTATAAAATGGTAGATAAGTCTAAGTACTATTGCTATTGCTATCTTCCACTACAGAACCACCTTTTGGGTAAAATCTGAAGTTGCTGCTTCTTCTGCACATGGGGTGTTTCCTGGTAAAGTTATGAACACTTTTTCATCTTAAATCACACTTTACCCATGTTAGTTTACTTCTTAGGAATGACAGTGATGTAATTTTTCACACTGATATATTCATGAGATTTCTTTAAAAGGTCATTGCAAAATTTATTTCAGGTAACAATTGGTTTCTTGTCTTGTGAAAAATGGATAATGGAAGAAAATACCATAATTAGGTGGGTTTTGTCATTAAACACTAAAAGCCCACAGTCAATGCTTGAGGCCCTAGGTATTTTTTTCTTTCTAATTAGATGGTGCCATGAACAAAATTTCAGATCTTAATCAGTTAAGTTTTTTGCAACTAGTAGTGCTAGTTTCACTGAATTTATTTTTATACCATTGTTCTTCCTAAAGGACAATAAAAGACTCAACAATAAAATCACCAATCTAAAAGACAATAAAAATACAAATTTAAAGCAAAGTTCAATTCTAAAAAGTACTCCCCAGAGCAATGACTACAAATTATTCTACAGATATCAGGGTTTCAAACAACATTCAAACTTAAAGCAACTTCCAGTTCTATTTGGCAACAATATCCTGTCATTCTGAAGGAAGTACAACCTATTTCAACAGAAGAACTCCTATGCTTCTTGGAGATTCTTCCAGATTAAAAATGATAAAACAGTCAACAGTAAGAGGTCTACTGTGGGAAGCAATCTACAAAATGACAGGTTCACAGCATTGCAACCCAAACACTCCACCTTTTGCAATGCAACTATAAAAGGGGTAACATTGGATGAGCAATGCTACACCTGCCATCCTGCAGATATTGACTCCCAGAGATGCCCATAGTCAAGGCTTCAAATTATGAATCTTGAGGATGCCAAAAAAGTATAATTAAAAATCCAAGAAGATATCTTGAACTCCTTTGATCGTGTTCATCATAGAAATGCTCCCAGGCTAGTTCAGAATTCTCAGAATTGTAGTCCCATCATATTTGCAAGAATTTATCAGAGCTTTTTCACAAGCTACCTGTTCTAACATATGCCAGTGAAACATAGACGCTAACCTCACAATTAATATAAAAGCTACAAGTGGTGTAAAGAGGCATGGAAAGATACATGCTCATCATCACAAGACTGGCACATGGATTACAGAACAAATGAAAATATATGATGCCATCAAAAGAGTAAAAGAGATGAAATGGAAATGGGCATAGCAAGAAGAACTGATGGCAGGTGGGCTAAGATAGCTATAGAATGGATTCCACAAAAGAAACCTAAAACAAGATGAAGCAACAACATCAGTAAGTATTGTGGGCCCACTGCAAAGGAAAGCTCAAGACAGTATTGGTTGGAAACATGCAGAAGAGTTCTTCATTTTGCAGTGGATAAAAATGGCTAGAATGATGATGATGATGATTTACAAGATTTTATAATTTCTAATAATAACGAGACATCTCATTTATTTCAATAGATGATATAGGAGATAGGCAGGCTGAGCTGAGGGCAGGGATAAGTGAGTCATCAGTTTGGATTCACTGCATCCCCACAAGACACCTAATTCCATTGACCATTATCTGGTGTCAGTTTGGCTTGACATTTAGTAGATCAGATTCCTGTATACTGTAGATAAAGGTAAAGGTTCCCCTCACACATATGTGCTAGACGTTTCTGGCTCTAGGGGGTAGTGCTCATCTCCATTACAAAGCCAAAGAGCCAGCGTTGTCCGTCTCTGTGGTCATGTGGCTGGCATGACTAAACACCGAAGGTGCATGGAATGCTGTTACCTTCCCACCAAAGTGGTCCCTATTTTTCTACTTGCATTTTTACATGCTTTCGAACTTCTAGGTTGACAGAAACTGTGACAAATAACGGGAGCTCACTCCATTATGCGGCGCTAGAGATTCAAACCACCGAACTGCCAACCTTTCTGATTGACAAGCTCAGTGTCTTAGCCACTGAGCTACCGCGTCCTTATACTGTAAGTAGCATGTAATAAACGTTCAGTGCTTTGAACTCTACCTCTGTTCCTGCTTACTTGTGCCTGGCAGACAATACAAATAAGTATTCTATGCTCTCCATTTCAGTAGTACCCAGTTTGGTTCCTGCAGATGAAATTGTTTGCTGGAATACTGACTCCATTTACAAGATGGAAATAGATTCGTGAAAACAAACTGACTTACTGGGCAGAGTTCTTATTGCACTAGCCAATTATTTTAGATGTGCCCAACATGATTCATAATAACAAACTACCAATTTTCCCCTTTTTCTTCTTAAGGAAATTAAATGGAATGAAAGATAATGGAAGGCATTATATTTATGTGGTTGCCATCAAACTATTTTTTCACTTCAGAGGCTGTTTGATGGAGCTTCCTTTCCTGCATGCATATTGTTATAGGGTTCCTTCCAGAAAGCTGCCAAAGAGATCCAGGGAGACCTCTCTCTTTGATGTTCTGTTGATATTTAGTTACAATTGTTGCTGGTAATTTGAAAAAAGAGAACAGAGAATTAGAAAATGTTGCATGTACATAGCATTCTTAGATCCTTCTTGTTCGATTATAAGAGCTATTATCAACATAGTTGGAAGTTATGGTTCCACAAGAATATGCCTCTTTGAAATGATTTGATAGATCTGTTACTTGTGCACAATAAACAATTGAAATGGGGTGCCATTTTAGACCACCGCTTCAGTCGTCTTCAGGGGGAAAAAAGACCAAGCCCAGGAGGGGAGATGCGGCTCTCCTCAACCTGGCTTGCAGCTTCCCCTTACTCCACTGCCCCTCCAAGGCAGCTTCAGCCCCTAATTGCAATGATCGGGGCTCTCCGACAAAAGAACACGGACCATAGTTGCGGACAATCACAATCTATGGTCCATCAGTGAGGAGGGCTCAACCCAGAAGAGCCCTCTTTTTGACTTGTGCAGTATACAGGTCCTCAATGGAAGGCAGGTTTTGGTAGCAATTGTTTTTTCTGCAATTCTAATTACTCTTTGAAGCCTTGTCTGTCTTGTTGGGTTGCAGAACCAAACCAGACAGTTATAGAGGTGCAGATGACAGACTTAATAATCCCTCTGTAGAACTGGATCAGCAGCTCCTTGGGCAGTTTGAGCTTTCTGAGCTGGCACAGAAAGAACATTCTTTGTTGTGCTTTTTTGATGACATGTTTGAAGTTAGATGTCCATTTTAGTTCTTGAGATATGAATAGCACAGTGAGCTGATCAGAGTAGTATATTTATTGCTATCATCTATTTACAAGAATTTTGCCAGACTAACTGCACTCTCCTGAGAACAACCAGGTAAACAACCAGGTAAACTCCAGGATACTGCTGATGGATGTTGCTGCCATTGCTCACTTTGCGTGGCATAAGAGATTGGTGGATCTCCAGATTTTGTTTTCCCCATTTTTCATTTTTACTGATGATCGATTTGTCTGAATTTATTTATTTATTCAATTTCTATAACTGCCCATCTCAGTTACAATGCCGAGTAGCTTAGAATTAAAAAAAGAACAATTAAAATACAAAGCTTCCAGGAATTCCCTAGCATTTTTGGATTTAGCTTGGTCATGGGTGCTTACAATTTCCCAGCTGAAACTGCTTGAGTCTGACTATGTATTGAGGATTAAAGAATTTTCACTGTGTCTTCTGACAGCTAATCAGCATTCATGTCTTCTGTCTATCCTACATATTGGCTGTTAAAATCCTTAGATCAGGGCTGTCAAACTCCTGGTCCATGGGCTGGACACGTCACATGCTGGCCAACACCCATGCCCGGTTTAGCAAAGGGGGAAAAGTCCCAATATGTCATGTGTTGAAACTATGGCACCATGAGTTTGACAACCCTGTCTTAGATGATGTCTGATTATTGCTTCTTGATTTATTTTTGTTTAATACACAAATATAAAAAAATATTGGGGAATTCCTAGAAGTTTGCAATTCAGAAAAGTCACCACCAATAGATACATAGAGATAAATGACATTTACACACCTTTCAAGAGACTCTAATAATAAAAAGCTAAGAAAGAAACAAAAAGACCAGAACATTTCCCCTCCAGCAACCAACATTCAAAAAAGCAGAACTTAACACCAGATGGAGAATCAAATAGAGGACAATAACCTAATTAAGGAACTGCCAAAGACAAAGCCATATTCTCACCAACAGTAGCAGGGCAAGCCATTGTATATAAAGAGGGAGCAAACCCCATCCACATTATACTGCTGATGCTATTTAGTTAGGTGATGAAAAGAACCAAACTCAGAAAGCATTAAGGACTCCATAGTTCAACCTTGAACTACATATATTCTCTTCTGTTGCAGGTTTATCACTATTTAAGGAAAATGATTAAGCAGCGCCAAGCAGCACCTGACAGGCACAGGAGGAATTGTACACTGATGCAACACTTTTCCTCTCCATTTTCACACCGCAGCCTTCCTGCTGACACCAATGGTTGCATGTTGTTCAAGTGACTGAAGGTGTCTGAGTTAAGGATCAGCTCAGTGACCTGGCAAATACAGGCGGAAAGGGTGCTTTGATAAAAGATAATTCTTCTGTTATGCCTAGGAGATGATCTGAAAAAAAAAGAGCAGCCAGGGAATGATGAGGACTCTTTAAGTTGTCCTATTGTCCCATGTTGATTCAACAACCCCTCATCTTCAAGGGATTAACTGATGACAACCCTAATCAAATTGTCAGTAAAGCATATGAGATTACACTCAACAGCTTGTTGCCTCCTTAAAGAAAAAAACTGACAACTTTACATATGAGTTGGACATGCAATGATGGCAATGTCAAGAGGTTGGGACAAAATAAAGAGGTAGCTAGAGCATGTTCTTCCCATGCTTAAGAGCAAGGGGAGAAAGGCCAGAAGAAGTTCAGAATTTATTATTTACATATTGTCCTCTTTCCAGATATATTTGTCATTTTATTTTGTTTTATTTAGAGTAGTCAAGTGCAAAACCAATATACAAAACTCATCCTATCCATTCCCCTTCAAATCCTTCCTGATTTTTTGTTACCTTTTCTAACTTCCTTTTGCTACTATGTACCTTTGCCTTTTCTCAGTACACAGCATGGTCAATAGCAACTGTTAGATTGCATTATTGATGACATCTGAAGAATTGAAAAAGAACAACCCTCGATGGTTTGTTATCAATCAGAATCTGAGATAACATGCTCCCAGAATGTTATCCTCTGCATTTATTATTTTATTTCTTTAATAGTGCAGCTTCAGAAAAAGGAATTTATACATTTTTCAGGAGGAAAAAAAAATTAATAACTCTAGCTAGAAATGACAATGAATTGGGATTAATGGGGAACTTGTAGCAACAGCACCAAGGCAATATCACAGCAGTGCATCTGGTGAATGCTACTATATTTCATCTTCTTTTAATTTTCACACTGACAGCCTGAAGCTGTGGACAAACTATGTCAGAGAAATGGACTTCATTGCTGAACTAAGGCTAACACAAAAATTTTTTACAACTGGAGAAACTTGCAACAGATGGGGAATGGACAGTCTGCTGTAGAGTACTCATTTAATTAAAAAAAACTATTAAGATTAAACTTCCAAGCTCAAAACAGATTGAGATCAGGATCACCTGTGTGTTATGGGAGATTGTGATGAGCTGGGTGCTATGTAGCGAATTAGAGATACAAGAGCTTGAAATGAGAATCAATCTATCCAAGACACCAAAGCAAAAGAGTTCTACTCAATCCAGCCCAGATATCCAAAGATCCTACTTGTAGTACACTAGAGATTAGAGAGAATAGACTGGAGGAGTGATCACGGTCCAGTCACTGATCAATATAGTCAGGAAAAAAGTTGATGGCTTCATGAGATATGCTACTGAGATATGCTCTCCAGAACCAAACAGGAGTACAATCCTTCTCTAAATCACCTTCTGAAGCATGTATACATTGTTTTTAAGAATATAATTACTAAATGCCTAAAGACTACTATACTTAACTTGGAACTCGGAAGTCCTGAATGAATGGAGAGAAATCGAGATATCTGTATAATAAATATTTGAGTGGCCTAATAAATTGTGATCTTATTGCTATATTTATATTACCACTTTATAGTGCTTTACAGCTCTCTCTAAGCTGTTTACAGAGTCAGCATATTGCCCCCAACAATCTGGGTCCTCATTTTACCCACCATGGAAGGATAGAAGGCTGAGTCAATTTTGAGCCCGGTGGGATTTGAACTGCCAAATTGCAGGCAGCTGCTAGTCAGCAGAAGTGGCCTGCAGTACTGCACTCTAACCACTGCATCACTGAGGCTCATATCTAGGAAAGTATTGTATGTATTCCACAAACATGTGAACACCCCCCTTCCAAATTACCTTACAATACTCTCTTGTACTACCCACCAATTTCTACAATTTAACATATAATATAAACTGAACCACTGATTATTACATACATGGGTTAATAAGCCTGAATGCCTACTTGATTTTATCTCTATTTAAACAGCTCAAGCACATCTAAACTGAAAGAGATATTTTCTTTCAGATGTGAAACTATTTTTTTCAATATTTATTTTAATATGAAAGATGTGCTTATTCATCAGTAAGGTTACAGAGAAGCAGCATATCTTATCAGCTATCCTGATGATAAATGGAAACATCCTTTCCTTAGCAGCACAATAAATATTTCATAAATCCACTTGAATCTCAAAGAAAATGAAAAATATTTCCAGCATCCCAAAGTTTTTTTTTTGCTTAAAGCTGCCAACAACTATAATATTTTTTGGTATTTTGCACAGAATTGTCATGTGTCATCCAACTCTGCACATATTCCTAAATGAATTTGAGAATTATATACATGATTTGTATGGTCTCATTTTAATATTTTATTAATATGTACTACTAGGGAAAAGATGGTTATCAAACCACAGACTGCTTTTAATGCATGAAGGCAAAGTTGCTTCAGTTGTTTCTATATTTATCTGAATAAGTATGTAATTTTTTCTTTTTCTTTTATTATGTGTCATCAGATTGATGTCAACTCATCGCAACCACATAGACACAACTTCTCCAGGATGTTCTATCCCCAACATTTTCCCCTCCAGGTCTTCCAATGGTGCAATCAAAGCCATCCACCCTCCTGACAACCTTCTTCTTCTCCTTCTTCCATCTTTTCCAACATTGTAGTCTTATATAGCAGTGGTTGCCAACCAGTGGGCTGCGGCCACTGGTGGGCCTTGAGAAAATTTTGGTGGGCCGCAGAGAAATCTCACCCCCGGAGCACCCTCCCAAAGCAATTAATCCAGGCTTGCAGAAACACAAGGCTGTTTATTACATCTATTTATTTCAATGTCTTTTTATGTTCTTAAGCTTGTAATTAGTTTTTATTTTGTTCTGAGTTGAAGCTTGACTCACCTGGCAGCTTTTCAAAATTGTCATTCTAAAGGTCTATAACTTTAAGATAGTTAATAGGCAGTTTCTGCAAGTGATTAGAAAGTGGTGCTTGCTAGTTTTGTGTCCTTTAAAAGGCTTTGCCATGGTTGCAAGCATGATGGCTAATTCCTTCATCTTCCAGTGCTCAAACCTGTGGTTACACAATATACTAGAGCTCATTGCATAAAAAGAAATGAATGGAACCTGTGAGGTATGAAATCAGAGAAATAATGGATCAATTTTCTTAACTACCAAATTCACACCAGGTTGTCCTTAAGAGTGCAAAAAATGGCATAACTACCCAGATCCTTTCTGCTTTCTGTTCTCTTAGATACTAAAACATCAGCTCTGAATTTGACTGCCAAGCAGGTGAAGAGTTGAATAGCAATAAATGAGCTGGCATCATTATTAAGTCAATGGACAACTCGCTCAGTATTTGAATATACAACAAGTAAGGCAGAAAATGAATACCAATTTTATTCATGACTCAGAAGGAATCTCATAAAACCCAGACCAGTAAGTTAACTACTACAGCACTTTCAGTTAAAAAACAATATCCAAAAATGGGCAGTGAAATCCAAGAATTTTTAAATGGTAGTTTTATCATGTTATTTGTGTTTTGTTTTTTAAAAGATCCTCCCAGGTTCTCTAAGAAGTGATACTTTTCTATTTGACTTGCTGAAAGGGATTAACAAAAATATTAGCTGGTCTTTGATGACTAAGTAAATAACTAATGCAAACTGATTCTAAATTCTTCAGTGTAGCGTTTAAAAAATATACTGCCAAGGATTAAAACTGTGGATTAAGAGTATTTTAATGATGGATTGGAGGATCAAAATTATCAGTGAAGAGGTACATGATATGTGTTCCTAATGTTATTAAACACTGGAAGGAAAATTGAGAATTAGCAAATGTTCTTAATTTGATTTGGTATTTTTTTCTGTACTGGTTGCTTTTTCTGTATTACTTGATAAACAGGAACAACTGTACTTTGGCTGGTTTTGTTGCTTAATTTTTAGTGTTCTGAGGTTAACATTTATTTGCAGAGTCAGATAATTCTAGAACTTGAGCTCACTATTAAATTGTGGTCTGTGTAAGGAATTCTTGAAATCTATACAAGCAAGATAACATTGTCTAATAAAATAATAGTTAAAAAATAAAATATACTCATTTTAATTCCCTAAACCTTTGTTAAAAATTTGGGAAAGGTGTAAAATATGAGAATGGGGAAAAGTGGAACCACTGAGGCAGTCACAGGATGAGAATTAAAAGGAAGACTTTCAAAGCCACAAAAGAAAATCCTGGGAACTGTACTATCACTGAAAGCTTATTTGTGTTTGTGTGGGGTGTGGGGTGTGTGTGTGGGTGGGTGGGTGTAGAATTTGCTTTAAATGTTGAATTTCTGCCTACTGTCATGGCTACTGTAAATTTATAACTTGAAATCAAGGAGACAAAAATAGTTGCAACTAAATTGTGTTATATATTTTGGATACAATCCAACAGGATAATGGGGATATAATTACTTTCTAACTAATTATTATAGCTCAACTTCTTATATCAGAAAGCTGACTAAAAAGAAGCAAGTAATACTTCTGTGTGACTACCAGAAAACTAAATGGACATGCTTAGTACAAATCATATTCATCTTGAGATAATCTGAAAGAAATAGAGAGGAGGGAAAGGGCCGGAGAAAGCGAGAGAGCAGGGGCAAGTGTGAGATTTTGTAGGGAAGTCAGTCAGTTGTTCAAGTAACTGCAGAGGCTTCAAATATCAGTAAACTACAAAAAAGATGTGCTTGATAGACATTCAAATCAAAAATACATTTGCTCCATGGCTTAGTTCTCTCCTTAAACCTTGTGGTGTTCCAATCCACCCTATAATCCACGTTTTCCATCTCTTGCTCTTTTAATCTAGTAATCATAGTGTTTAAGCACATTACTTCACTGAAGTATGCTGGAAAATGTCTTCCCTTTATACTGTCTGTCAATCAGCAGGATTGTTGAAAATAGTTTTTGGTAATATAGAATGACATAAAAAGGAGAATAATATTGTATTCTTGAGCTCACAAGGCCACAATATTATTGAAAGCAAATATAAAAGACAGGTTATTAAAACCTAGTAAATATGTAAATTGATTATACCATAATTTATTGGCAAATGCAACCATATGACAAATATTTACTTGGGAGAACTGAGCATCTGGTTATGTGGAAAAATTTCCTTATTAAAACTTTGATTTTGAAGAAAATATTTTTCTTCTCCTTAAGATTATTTACATACTTTTGAACCACTTACAATGAGGGTAGGGTTTTGTATCCACATTACAGAAGAGAAATACATGTTTTATGTATTTATGTAGTTTTCACCAGGATCTCTTTGAATCCCAAAATGAACCAAAGTGAACACATCCATCATTAACTAAATGGACTACTTATATTCTAGCCTCTCTGTATGTCTCTGCACAGAAAGTTATGCAAATTATCAGCCAGTTTTCTTGATGAGAGTTAAACTAAAAGACAACACATACAATGCCTCACTTGTTTAATAGACATCTCCAAACAAAAAAGCATAACTTTGCTAGAGATTATCCTGCCATTTAAAATCTTTGTCAGAGTCGGGTTGAGGAACCGTAGAATGAAAGGTTGTCCCTCGTGTTTTGCAAAAGCTTTGGCAAGGCCTGTCTAAAGTGGCTGCATTTTCAAGTTGCTTTGAATTGGTAAAAGACAGCTTGTTTAACATTTGGAAGGATGAAATAGCGCCATAAAGAGCTTTCCCAAGCTGGTTCTCTCTTTGCCAGCTTGCAGTATCATTATGTATTTCTGCCAAGGAGAGTTTGCATCAACTCTGTTGACAACCTCTTGTGAATGTTAATACGCCATCTCCATATTCATGTTAAAGCTCTCTTCTGGCTCCTCATTTTTTTAAAAAAATGCAGTTGACGGTTGTGCCACTGTATTTCTCAGAATTGGAGACTGAAGCTAGATAACTGTGCCTGTGGCTATAGTAATGTTGCTACTTACTTATTCAATTGTTTAATGAAATTCATTTTAAGGGCTCATTTCCAAAACTGAAATGTCCACACTCATTAGGAATAAAACTTAAAATGCCAAACTTTTCAGATAATGTTGATCTGGGGACCTTCTGGTATTATCGTCTTTTAAACTAGTTAAGTTTTCAGCATAGCTTGGGTTTGAAAGAATGAGGGTCAATTTCTATAATTTCTTTGGGCCTGAAGGACCTTTACTACCATGTTGAAACCTGAATCATACCATCTGCCTTCTGCTCTTGTCTTGACTCCTCACTCCCACCTATGTATCCATGTCCCTGTAAGGTTCATATAAGAACAAAGATAAATATAGCAGTGTCCCAAAATTTATGATACAGTATCAACTGCTGAGTCTACACGTATAAATTTGCATATAGAATTTATGCCATATAATACATGTGGGTACGTGGCTATATGTATAATATTTATTTGTCATGTTTATGTAGTGTATATTGGAGGTGGTGACTCTTTGAGAGCTGTATGCAACAAAATTTCATTTTAATATATGCCAATTAGTGTACATTTAAAGTGACAAAGTTATTCTAAGTCTATATAGGAGAACATCTTCAGAAATGGTACATTCAAAAGGTCTGTAAGTTCAGCTCCATTTCTTTGGGGAATGTCATATAACTGTTGCTGTGAGTGTAAGGAGCAATGTGGAGTACATTGGCGAGAGAAGTCAAGGTTTCCCAAATCTCTGGAGCGAGACTTCAAAGCATGTAGTGAGCTGCAGGAGGAAAGGACAATGTCCTATTACTTGAGCGTAACTTTCCGTTTATATCTCCATGGATTCTGCTCATCTCACCTGCCTCTTTAATGAAGAAAAAAGGGAGAGAATACAGTCCTTGAACTTTGTAGCTAATTCCCTGTAATAGCACTTTTGGAGGCTGCCTTAAATCAGGCATTTTACGGAGAGCTTTAATTTCCCCCCATGCACAACAAGCAGAAGAGCAGAGTTACCAGAGGGCCCAAAAATATCGAGCCTCCCTCATTTTTGTTCTTTCAACTTTTCAAAAGAAAAAAAAAAAAAGGAAGAACTTTGAGATGACTGCTGGGAAACACTAGATATGTGGTTTTGTTTAATGCAACCTGGCTGTGAATTTACTCTTCTTATGAATATAGTAAAACAATTCAATGGCAGCATTTATTTCCTCCACTTCACTTGCAGGCATTTACATGTCCTAGTTTTAGCAATTCTATTTGCCATTGATTTCAGTAAGACAGATATTGAGCTCAGGAAGAGTGGGCGGGTGGGGTGGGGGGGGAGAGCCTGTTTTTACTAAGGTGTCTAAATATAGGTCCCACAAGCTTAGGAACTAGCTCAAGCTTAAACACTTTGACCTAGATAAATGAATTATAAAAGAAGAGCACACCTTTGGAAAAAAAAGATTTTCTAAAGCAAAGATTAATCTTACCTTGAAAGCTTGACTATAGGCTCTATTGATCTCAGATATTCTTAGAACATTTGAAAGTCAGACTTTCTACACTTTCTTCTAGTTTTTATGCAAAAGAAGTGACTCGTCAAGCATCTAACTGATCTTTACCATCTCTATTCTCTTCCCCAGTATTGCAAAGGTCATTAATCCTACAAGTGAGTTATGAAAGGGATCTTTTAAAGCAGGGATGGGCAACTTTATCTAGGTTGCAGGGCTCCCGATTGCTTTTTGAATGGCCAGGAGAGAAACCTGATTTACTTTCATTTAATCATATTAATCACAATGCAAGAAGATCTTAATAAGCAAAACAATTATTCATGAACATGGTTACGTTGATTGTTTTGATAGCTAGCTCTTCTCTTGCCTTCAGAGTGCTGCCATTGGCAATACTTGGAGATATCTGAAGGTGGGACCTGAAAGGTTGCATGGGTTCCAAGGTTGAACATCTCTGCTGTCATCCGACCCTTTCTTTATGATTGTGACATTAGTAAGTGTCTTGGAAATCTATCATAACCCTTTGGGCACAGATACCTGTATTCATGTTATCATTATCATAGAGAAAAATCATGATATTGGGGGTTAGTCAAGCTGGTTCAGATCCTTTGGCTGTAGAGTTCTTTACCAACAAAAAGGTTCCTTACCTTGCCCTTATATCTTTTAGTGTTGCCAGAGCATCTCAAAATAGAACTCTTGTCCCCATTATTAATAGAAAAAAAATATTAGCAGAGAATCTTTGACAGAACACAGGCTAAAGCTGTTGTTAAGGTTCTTCTCTCTGAAAGCAAAGAAGTATTAGCTTTCTAATACTAGAAAGGGTATTGATCTTTTTCCATTTTGCCATTGGGGAAAACTCTGGAGAGTACCAACAGAGGAGAATATTTGTAGCTCAGGATTGAAATGGAGGGTCCTTGGTGCTTTCTGAGCATGCTCATTTTCTTGCAGCAATTTTATTACCCTAACTAGGTAACATCATCAGTACTAACACTGATGAGATTACCTAGTTAAGTAATGAAACATCTGCAAAAAAATGAGCAAGCCCAGAGAGCACCTCTGGAGAATAGCCAAGAAAATAAGCAAGTCTATCATTGAACAAATCAGAGAGCTCTCACTGGTTCAAATGACCCTATTTCAGATAAATTATGCAAAGGCTCTGGATAAAGCTCTAAGGCTGGGAAAAGTAGAAAGAAAGAGGAGGACATGCAGCAGTAGATTCAGTTACAGAGGTGATGAGTGCATCAATGAAGGAACTGAAGAACCAGATTAGGAACAGATCAACATTAAGTAAGTCTACATATGTGATTGCTAGGAGTCCACACTGTCTTGATGGCATAAACTCACCAAAATAAATCATTACTATTGCACCTTCTTCATGTCACCAACAGAGGTTTTTCTTGAAAGATTAAAGCATTGCTAACACTTTTCCCACAACGAGGCATGGAGGAAGATTTACAGAATTTTATAAAAGGTTTGCAATTTACTTTTCCAAGCCCAATTTTTATATCAACCTTTGCTAGTACCTTGAACATATTCTTCCCCATTACTGATTACATAACAATCAGGAATTGTCATGCCCCCATTGGAGCCTGAATCTGTGTGGGGAGACGAGCTGGAACTGGAGCCAACAGAGATCGAGGGGGTCAGCTTTGTTGGCTTTGGAGGAAAATGGGGAGGAGTAGGCCCAGTCAGGCCAGGGCCTTTCAGGATTGGGATGGCTTGTAGGCAGGGAGGAATGGGGGCAGGATGACCAAGAGAGACTAAGCAGTGAACATGAGAGACAGACCTCAGGCAATGAGCAGGGACCGTGTCCTGATCCTTGAGCACAGAAGTGGAAAGAAGGAGACAACAGTGCAGACTGACCTGGCTACTCAGGAGGAGAATGCCCTGCCCCTCTTCACAAGGCATGCCTGGGCACTAAGACTTAAGGACATGCTGTGGGGAGGAGCATTTGTCAGGAACAAATGCTGAATTCATGGAATGTTGAGTGCCAGCATTTGAACTTTCCTGAGTTCCTTGCATTATTTCTGGATATCTGGATACTTCCCTTGCTCCTTTGATTCCTGGACCCCTCGACTTGCCCTGCTGAATTTCTTGCTTTGCAGCTGTGGTGCTCACAGCATTGGGCTGGACTATTCATAGCCAGAGGCTGCTTGATGTGTGTGTGTCATCACTTTGTTCTGGGACATGCCAGAAACATGGGAGCTTTTGTGGAAATTTGGAGCAATAAAGGAGCAGTTTGTACTGCCTGTGTTACCTCTGTGCTGTGCCCCGGGTCATCTTGCTGGGACCTCTTGCTGATTTGGTTATCTGTATATCATCTAATGAACATCTGGATTGTTCCCTCACCAGGGAAGGGGAAAGACTATGCTTTCCCTTGAGAGTACCATTGGTCTATTCTATGTATGAATATGTATGTATATGTAGTTCCCCAACCTTTCTAGCTTCGCAGACCAGTGAGGTGGGGCAGAGAGGGGATGGTTCGCATGAGTAGTGTGCAAGTGCGTGCTCTCATGCAACTCCATTTGAGCAAGCAGCGGGCATGTGCGCTCACCACTCATGCCAATGGAGTACATGGGAACATGCTTACCCACTGCTCATGCAAGTGGGGATGCCTGTGCAGATTTGCCCCTCTCTTTGGATAGCTCAGTTCTGAACAGCTTATGGCCTAGGAGTTAGAGATCCCTGATGTATGAGACAGGAAGACTGCATCCAGCCTGGTTGCTCTAAGAACTTCGGATATAAGAAGAGTCACTTGTTTATCAACAGATTCTGTAATAATAAATCCAGTATGGAAAAAAAAACATATAAATAAGTCACAGTGTGACACAAGCTACAGCACTGGGAAAAATAAAAATCCCATGCAAAGAAACCATTCACTCTAAAGAGAACACAGTGAAACATACAAGTGAAATATAGAATTAGAACAATTATTCAATAATTGCCACAGTTGCTATAAAAGAACTAACAGATACATAATTCAGGGGTAGAGACACAGCATTACTTGTACAATTAAGTCCTGGCAAACCACACAACTGGCAAATAGCAATAGGTGAAATTTAAGTTGGGAAAGAAAAAGAATCAGGAATACTTTGTATATTTATATTACGAACAACATCTGTGTATTGATTAGACAAAGCCTTGAAATATACTTGCTGAGTTGAAACATAACTAGCAGAATACAGAACTGTTAGCAGGAAAGAATTATGTATGACTCAACATTTCTCTTTGGCAAACTCCACGAATGATGAGGCCCTGAATGCTACTGCCTCTAATTGGAAAGTAGTCATTTTAGTTGAGATATTAGATAAATCCATCATACATTTTAAAAAAAATATGAAATGGGTAATCTGCCAAAATAGAATTCGCAAGCATCTGTCATAAAACCCTTCTCCTCTCAAAAGTGTAATACAGACATGCATATACTTATTTGCAGATGTTGTATACAGAAATGAATATACTTGGGAACATTGCATAAAGCACACATCAGACTGTCAGTTTGGTCTAGTGGTTAAGGCACCAGACTAAAAAAAAAGGAGACTTTGAGTTCAAGTCCCACTTTAGTGATGAAAACCAGCTGGGTGATTTTGGTCCAGTCACCCTTTATCAGCCCAATCTACCTCACAGGGTTTTTGTTGTGGGGAAAATAGAAGGACGAAAGTGTTTTTGATATGCTTGCTGCCTTGAGTTATTTGTAAAAATAATAAAGGCGAGGTATAAATATCAAACAATTAAATAAAGGAGGCCTGTATATGGGAAAGTTGAAGATTTCAATAACTTTTAGCCATTCATCACTTCCTTTGCTCACTTGTGTTGTTTAAATGGATTTTTAAAAATGATATGTTCATTCGTAACAAGTATAGAAGGCCAGGGTTTGGACTGCAATATTACTTTACTATTTCTAGTCATTGTGCTTTATACTACGTGCTTATGGTTTGAATGCAGAATTTCTGCAGTTGAATTGTACTCAAAGCTCCAGAAAATGTAAAATCTCTGTTTGCTTACGAGAGCCTCAGAATTTTACAAAGTGATCTTGGAATTTAGCCAGATCTGATTGGCATCCCAACCCATAACCATTTAGTAATATCACCTGTTATAATTTAAGATATAATGTATAGAGTTATTAATCACTTAATATCTGTTTATACAAGAATATTACACACAATGGTACCTCCAAATTAAACTAGTTAGATTTAGTAAGATTATCATTAGAAAGGTGCTTTCTGATAATAAAATGTCCAGATTTTAAAAAATCACAAGGTCTTGAAGATTGGGAATTCATTATATTAAATACCACTTCAGTTTCATCTGCTGTATTGGGTCAGCTATCAGTTAATGGTGAATTGAAGGAAACACACACTAAAAATGGAGAGCAGCAGAAGAGCTCTATGCTTTTTCAGTAATGACATTCAGGTTTGGGGATATTAAATATAAATAAAGCACAACTGAGGCAACTACTATATTTGAATGAATAACTCAAATTTCTACTTGATATGAATAGAAAAAAATAGTTTAAATCTATTAGTTCTAAAGATCAGGTCTCTAGATGGAGAACTTGAAATTCATTAATTCCACAAAAATACACTTTGCTCTTTTTTAGTCCTTAATATTTCATGAAAGCTGACTTAAATTAATATCCTTCAAAACATGTTCACGTGTATTTGTATAATAATCAATATAAATTCCTCCTTTACTTTTTTATGGGTATAGCAATTCATGGTCCCTTAAGCTCTTCACAGTGGGAGACAAAGCAGAGGTGCATTGCTCTGGAGTGATTAGAACTTGGTACTGTAATAAATTATTCAGGTTTTCCCTAATTTAAATTTTCTGATCTATCCATATTCCTGAGGGGGTTGGGATTTGCAGCTTGGGATCAATAAATCTGCAATTGTTTTCTGCTTTTAATCCACTCAAAGTGCAAACTCTTGCAAGCTTTGAAAGCCCACAGGAACCAACATTTGGTCCTATTGTGTAAGATCATCATCAGGACCTGTTAATTTCTGGATTAGAGACATCAAGTGTCTTCCTAGCATCGCCCAACCATCACTGAAATGTCTGGCACAATGGTTGGATCATGGCTGTCCTACAAATCATTAGTGTGGATGTTGCTTTTGCTTGGCTGAAACCACATCAGTTCTGCCAGGAGGAAATTACTTATTTCCATATATAAAGGCAGCTACTCTACTAAGTAACTTTTTTCATTGTTGAAATGTTTTTCCTTTTAACTCCTGAGTTAAGCAATCTTATAAGAATATCCTCTTGAATAAAAGGAAGGAGACAGGAGCCATTAGGTTAATGGCTTCCATGCCACTGACATTTGAGTACTGTTGCTTTCCAGATTGAGAGGGAATGCTGGACTTCTTTATCATGCTGGATCTGGTAAAAAGAAAGTTACCATAGTGGTTCTCCAAGTCTGACATACAACCATTCTCTAAAATAATAAATAGTTTATGGGCTATTCCACCTGAATAAAACAAATTATTTCATGCATGTTCATTTCAGTCCTTAATTAAATTTTAATATCAGCATTATGGGGATTCTCAAACTTTGTTGATACAGCAACTAGCCACTGCAGGCTTATACAGGTAAAAATAGGAGAAAAGAGCACAGTAAGTTTGAAGAATGCTACCACTTTGTTTACACAAGCTGGACAAGATTTTTAAAAGTCTGTCCCCCACTCCCACCAATGTCCCCTCATGTACTCCCAGTTGTTCAAACCACTATTTGAGGTCCTCCAATTTTCCTTCTTCTCAACTTCTTCTCTTTTTGCCATCAAAGGCTACAGGAATATCCAGCCATTGGTTGCTTCTAAAGGTCTTTTCGTGTGCTGACTGAATGGCTTTTCTTTTCTTCTCTAATTCTTCTGGCCTGAAGAATTGAGAATGGGGCTGAAAAAGCTTTTTGGATGAGAAGCAAAATGTCTTCAAAGAAAAACCAGAAAGTCCAGTTGCTTCTTGAAAAAGCATTTTTGGGGCAACCAAGACCTGGGTGACTGAGAACCTTCATAGACTTTCTGGCCTGAAATGTTTTCAGGGAGTGATATGAAGCAGCTGCTTCTGATTTGCAATATCACCACAAAATAACTTTTACAGTTATTTTGTAATATTTACAGACCCCTCACATCCTGGACATAAACTGTTTTAACTCCTACCCTCAAAGCGACGCTATAGAGCACTGCACATCAGAACAACTAGACACAAGGACAGTTTTTTTTCCTGAATATCATCACTCTGCTAAACAAATAATTCCCTCAACACTGTCCAACTATTTACAAAGTCTGCACTACTATTACTATTAATCTTCTCATCACTCCTTATCACCCATCCTCTCCCACTTGTGACTGTATCTTTGTCGCTGTATCCTTACGATTTATACTGACTGTTTCCTAGTATGATTTGATTGCTTATTGTACCCTATGTCTATTATTAAGTGTTGTACCTTATGATTCTTGACTCTTGATGAATGTATCTTTTCTTTTATGTATACTGAGAGCATTTGCACCAAGACAAAATCTTTTGTCTATTGGGTAATCAGGACATATCTGGAAACAATCAAGTGGTCAAAAATCATCTTGTGGACTCCACTATTTTAATCTGCTGTTTTGTGAGTTTGAGTTTCATTATCCTTATAGCTGTTTCAATATTTCATTTTACAGAAAACAGACTTGTTCCTTCTCCCACCATTGGCTACTTTCTAAATTAAGTCTCATTTATCAATGTTTTCAGATCTATCCATCTATTTCTTTCTAAGAAAATGTATCTAGGGTTGTAAACCTCTGTTGTGCCTCTTTGCAATTGTTCATCTATGTATTTTATGAACACAATCCATATGAGCAACATGCATGATTGTAATTTTTTAGAATATCGTTTGAATTTTGTTTATACATTCTTTGCTGTTTGTATGCATGTGGGAGGCAGCAGACAAGCATAGACCTGCTTAATCTAATCAGTGTAATTAAAATGAAGCAGATTAATCTGGGGAATTTTAAAACAGAGCAACATAATATCCCCATTAATCAGACCATCTCAGATGTGTGCAAGTATTTTAAGTTTTTCACCCTGCCTACAACCCTTTATGTTTCTCTTTCTTCAAGGGATAGCTAGAAGAGTTCCCCCCTCCCCCCGAAAAAGTTCATTTCTGGTGTTATCAAAGAAAATAATTTGTTAAGAATGTTAAAAGGAGCTGATTATTTTGTAAAGATTTGGGAAATAGGGACTGTTTACCTCAAGGATATCAAATTCCCTTCTGGAATATTTTTCCCCAATTATTATATATATTTAGGAAAATACTGAACACAAGGCTGACAATAGTAATTTATAACAAATATATCTTTCTTCTGAGTAGTTTAGCACTATTAAACCAAGAAGCCACTGTGACTTGATAACAAAGCTCAGGTAATGCATGGCATCAGCTCTAGGCTTTTAAATGCAGGTCTGGTCTATCACAATCAAATATTACATTGTAAATAAAATATAGCCATTTTAATACATCATGTTTAGGAAACTGAAAATACCTATCCCTGTCTATCATATGTGTGTTTGAAGCATTTTCTTTTGGCTCTTTTTCTACAGGAAGCTCACTAAAATAGTATTGACAATTAGCTGCCCAGATAGAAAATGACATTTTGGTGAAATAAACCAGTGTTGTTCACTCTCACCAACTGGAAGATGTGTGATTTTCAATCCCCAGAATTCTAGGAGTTGAAGTCCACATATCTTCAAATTGTTGAGAAACATTGAAATAAACTGCAGATATAAGGACAGTTTAGCAGTCTTTTCTCACATACTATTTGTGCTCTTTCACCTCAGAATAACAGAATAACTAACAGAATAACAGAGTTGGAAGGGACCTTGGAAATCTTCTAGTCCAGGGGTCGCCAACCTTTTGGACCTCAGGGACCACCAAACTCATAATTTTAAATCCCAGGGACCACTAACCGGTTCTGTGGGCATGGCTTGGTGGTCATGTGACTCGCTGGGCATGGCTTGTATGTAAATATTATAAATATTTATATAAATATTGAATTTTTTATAAAAAAAGAGCAACTTTTACCCAAAATCAGGGAAAGCAGGCATGGAGATTGAGTTGCTCACAGAATCACAGATTCATTCAGAGATCTATCTATCTGCCATCAGCTAGCTCAGTCTGTCACATAAAATTTGCTTGCAAGCAAACTCACAAAATTAACTCACAACACACCATGTATGTAAATATTGAATTTTTTATTTAAAAAAAGAGCAACTTTTACCCAAAATCTGGCAAAGCAGGCAAGCAGATTGAGTTGCTCACAGAATCATGCAGTGATCTATCTATCTGCCATCGGCTAGCTCAGTCTCTCAAATTTGCTTGCTGTGAGTCTGCACTGAATAATAGAACCTTCAGTCCTAAGGGAGGTTTGGCTGTGCTTAAAAGCAGAGCAGAAGATCTAAATACTAGCTAGAAATCCAACCATTTCCTGCTTCCTAGCTAATCTAAATCTCCCAGCAGAGCAGAACAGCTGATGGTCGGAAAAAAGAAAAATAGCAATTTAGCAGGCAAGTTTTTTGGGTAAGGAGTGAGTGGGCGGGGAGGGTTCCCGTGGGCCATGTGGGTGGCGCAGCCTTGTGTTTCTGCACAGCCTGGATTAATTGCTTTGGGGGGAGTGCTCTGGGGGTGAGATTTCTCTGCGGCCCACCAAAATTTTTTCATGGCCCACCAGTGGGCCACGGCCCACCGGTTGCAACCACTGTTCTAGTCCAACCCCCAGCTCAAGCAGGAGACACTATACTATTTCAGACAAGTGGTTGTCCAATCTCTTCTTAAAAGCCCCCAGTGATGGAGCACACACAACTTCTGAAGGCAAACCGTTTCACTGGTTAATTATTCTGCCAGGAAATTTCTCCTTAGTTCTAGGTTATTTCTCTCCTTGATTAGTTTCCATCCATTGATTCTTGCCTTGCCTTCTGATGCTTTGGAAAATAGGTTGACCCCCTCTTTGTGGGAGACCCTCAAACACTGCTCTCATGTCATCCCTAGTACTTCTTTTCACTAGATTAGACATTTTTTTTATTTTTACTTATTTATTTATTTATTTATTTATTTGATTTGCCAATTGTTTACAAGATAATAAGTATAAGTGTATACATAGTTGTGAATACATGAAATGGGTACATATAAGAAAAATAAAAGAAGAATAAGAGAAACAATAGGACAGGGACGGTAGGCACGTTGGTGCGCTTTATGCACGCCCCTACAGACCTCTTAGGAAAGGGGTGAGGTCAATAGTAGACAGTCTAAGGTTAAAGTTTTTGGGGTTTGGGGAGAAACTACAGAGTCGGGTAGAGTATTCCAGACATTGACCACTCTATTGCTGAAGTCGTATTTCCTGCAATCAAGTTTGGTGCGGTTAACTTTGAGTTTCTATCTATTGTGTGCTCTTGTGTTGTTATGGTTGAAGCTGAAGTATTCATTGACAGGTAGGACATTGCAATGTATGATTTTATATACCATGCTTAAGTCAGACCGAAGACGGCGTAATTCAAGGTTTTCTAGTTCTAGAATTTCAAGTCTGGTGGCATAAGGTATTCTACAACGAGTAGAGGAGTGGAGAACTCTTCTTGTGAAATATTTCTGGACTTTCTCAATTGTGCTAATATCAGATACGTAATGTGGGTTCCAGACTGATGAACTGTATTCGAGTATTGGTCTAGCAAATGTTTTGTATGCTCTGGTTAGTAGTGTGATATTACCAGAGAAAAGCTACGTAGGATTAGGTTAACAACTCTTAATGCCTTTTTGGCTATGTAGTTGCAGTGGGCTCTAGCACTTAGATCATTAGAGGTGAGTATTCCAAGGTCCTTTACAGAGCTTGGGTCATCAACAAGATCTTGACTATTCAGCTTGTATTTTATTTTCTGATTTTTTTGCCAATATGTAAGACAGAGCATTTATTTGTTGAGATTTGAAGTTGCCATTTGTTTGACCATTCTGATACATAGTCAAGATCTTTTTGTAGGGTAGCAGTATTGTCTGTGGTATTGAACAGCTTTACATCATCAGCTAAAGAACGCAATTGCTCTTAATATGATCACAGAGGTCATTTATGTAGAGTATGAAGAGAGTTGGTCCTAGAACACTGCCTTGGGGGACACCACTATTGACAGGTACAGAATTTGATAGGACGCTCCCAATTTTGACCATTTGTTGTCTGTTTGCCAGGAATGCTTCTATCCAGTTATTCAGTTGTCCAGAGATACCATAGGATTTTATTTTTAGGAGTAGTTTGTCGTGTACCACTGAATCAAAGGCTTTACAGAAGTCTATGTAGATTGCGTCTATTGCTTTGCCCTGGTCGAGTTGTGTCGTCCATATGTTTTTGCAGTGTAAGAGTTGCAGATTACAGGATAGTTTTTTTCTGAAACCAAATTGTTTATTGGAGAGTAGGTTGTTTGTCTCTAAGTGGAGGATGATGGATTGGTTAATAATTGATTCCATGACTTTACAGGTGACGCAGCATAAGGAGATTGGCCTGTAATTTTCAACTAGGCTTGGGTCTCCTTTTTGAAGATGGGGATGACTGTGGCTTGTGACCATAGGTTAGGCAAGGAGCTGGTCCTGAAAGATTTTTCAAAGATTATGCTTAGAGGTTTGGCTATGGCAGTGGATAGCTTTCTTAAGAAGTAGGCACATATTCCATCCGGTCCAATAGATAGAGATGGTTTTAGATTGCGTAGTGATTTTTCAACATTGTCTTCTGTGAAATCGATATGTATTAGATCATTGTTGTTATCTGTGGTACGGCTAGGAAATACTGGGCATGATCCATTGCTGTTTACAAATACTGAGCGAAGAATGTGTTAAAGATGTTGGCTTTAATGGTGTCGTCGTTGCAGTCTTTACCATCAGGTCCTATCAAGGGAGGGATGGACCTTGAGTCTTTTAGTTTGTTGTTTACAAAATTGTAAAAAGCACGGGTGGAATTGGTGCTTAGAAGGTTTTCCTCTTGTTTAATGTGATAATTGGTGCATTCGGTCTTTATCTGGTGGCATAAATTTTTGTATCGGTTTTGAAATTGGCAACGTGACCAGATTTGTTTTTCCGCCAGAGTGATCTCTTTTTGGATTGAAGTTTCCTTATTGTTATGGGTAATCTGCTTTTTTGTTTTGTTTTGGGAGTTGTTGTTGGTACATATAGTTTGATGACTCTTTTGACTTCAAGTAAAAATATGTTGTAATGGTCTTCAACGGTATTGCATCCAGTGAATAGAGATTGCCAACATACCTACTTCCTGTAACTGTTCTTCCTATGATTCAGTCTCCAGCCCTCTAATTATCTTTGTTGCTCTTTTCTGCACTCTTTCCAGAGACTCTACATCTTTTTTTATAATATGGTGACCAAATCTGGATGCAGTATTCTAAGTGTAGTCTTACTAAGGATTTATAAAGTTGTACTACTACTTCACATGATCTTGATTCTCTCCCTCTGTTAATGCTGTTAAACCTCTGGTCATCATTTTGGCAGGATTTTCAAGTTCCCCCTTTCCATTACAAATGATGCTGAAAACCCTTCTTTTATTATGGGTGTTTGAAAGAAAAAGATCCCTGATTTCCATCCCATTTCTGTTTAATTTTTTAAAAGCTATTTAGCCTTCTTATCAATTCAAGTAAGGTCAGTTGGATCAAACCATCTAAATATTTCTTGCAGATTTGGAGCAAGTTGTAATGAGTCTTCTTTATTGTCCTTCTATCCCCTTTTGAGAAAGATTTGAGTGCAAAGCCAATTAGCCTATGTATATTTCTTATTCTGATAGCTTTTACACTGGAGATTTTCTTTAGAAATCCAGACGAAAGAGGAATTTTATCCAGACTGTTGAGGGAATATTTAAATTGGAGTTGAAATATTATTCTTATAAGGCATTTTGTTCTTGTCTCTTAAAAGATAATAGAAAGATTTTTTTCCACCATTTGCTAGTAGCCATCACGTCCTCATCTCACAATACCTCAATCTGGCATTGGAGAGATTTAAAACATACATATACTTTATTACAAAAAGAAAAAAAGGAATAGCTAACAATTGAGTAGATTCATCTGCTGTGAATATTCTATCTATTGTATTTCTCTAAAGAAACAAACATTTTCTTTCTCTAAAGACATTTTTCAAAATCTTAGTGAATACATACTAAGATTTTGGAAAGAAATGTGCAAATCTTTCATTTTCTTTTTATTTTGGTTTATCTTTATTTGCAACTGAGTGGAGGAGACAAAATTGCAACTAAGTTCACAATAGAATAACGTAAGGAAAAAAGACACTTCTAAAGGCATTAATTATCACTCCAAACTTCAAGGACTCCAAACTCAATAAGGATGAGTCTTGTCTCATAAAGCTCAGGTTATTTATACTCCATATTAGAATAAAACCATATTAGAAACATTATATTTTATGAGTATATTATTGGAAGGTAATCAGTTTGAAATTAATATAAATAAAAAATGAATAATTTGTAAAAAAATGTGTTTTTAAAAAATAAAAAAATCTTTCTCATTGGCTTTGATTATGCTTATGGTCAGACTTTAGAATTTGCTAATTCTTTCAGTTTCTATTTTTGTCCCCCTCCCCACCCAAAGGATAAAGGTTCACTGGAAGAAAAGATTTCCTCTCAAAAGCAGAATTCACCCTCTATCCTTAATACCAATCAAGCTTTTCTCACAGTCTTCCATGCTTAGTTACCTTCCATTTGGATTAATGCAATATGGGGCTAAAACTGATTCAAAATAAACTGCCCACACAGTTTTGGCTTCCACACAGTTTTGGCTTCCCCACAGTTTACCCACTGCTGCACAAGTTGCACTGGCTTTTAGTTGCTTTCTGAGTGAAATTCAAGATGCTGGTTGTCATCTTCAAAGGCCTACATAGCACTGTACCAGGTTATTTGCTGGATTGGTCTTCCTTTTCTCCCCAAGTTTTTATTTATTTATTCTACTTATAGTCATCAATACATAAACAGTGTGGCACATAATCATCATATATTTTGGTGCAAACAGAAATAACAACATTAATCACATCCCTTACATTCATCACATTTGTATATATAATTCTAATATTGATACACATATTTATAATAGTTTATGATCCTTCATTGTTTAATTATTCAGCATTCCAATACCTTCTTCTAATGCCAATCACCATATTGTTTAAACATATGTGGATCTTTGGTTATTCAGGTTTTCTCCCGCGTAAGATTGGAAGTATCTTTCATCATCTTCAGGCTTGTGTCTTCTGCTCTGTGCTTCTCAGAGTAAACCCGAATAACCAAAGATCCACATACAAATACCCGCGAGAACCTCAGAAAACAAAACATATATATATATATATATATATGAAATATATATATATGAAATATATATATGAAATATATATATATGTATGTATGTATATATATATATACCATATACATATATATATATACATATACATATACATATACATATACATATATATATATATATATATATATATATATATATATATATATATATATATTTGTTTTCTTAAGTTTTAGTGCACAACGTTTCCAACAGAGAACTCACCAAAACAGAAACAGATGTTCTAACCAAAGGATTCAATTATGCTATAGCACCCCAAAAATCCCCACAGAATCCATCATATGTGCAGTAGAATCCAGCCTAACTAAATTAAATACAGATGAAGCTGATAAAATAAGACACCAAGTTACCAATATCCTATGCACAAGCAAGCCACCCAAAAGCAACTTACAGAAAAATGAAATTAAAGCACTACAAACCCTGAAAAGAGATAGCAGCATAATCATCCTCCCAGCAGACAAAGGAAATGCCACTGTAGTAATGGACAGAAAAGACTACGAAACAAAATTGACAGACCTACTCCAAGACTCCACATACAAACCCATAAACACAGACCCAACCACATATCTGGAAAAATTAACCAAGAAGAAAATTATAACCAGCCACATAAGCAAAGAGATCCAACACACGATCATACCCAGAGAGAAATCTTCCAGATGCCCCAAACTATACGGCCTCCCAAAAATACACAAAGAAGGCATACCTCTCAGACCCATAGTCAGCTCCAGAGGAGCACCACTACAAAACCTAGCCAAATACCTAGCAAAGCAGCTACAGCCCCATGCTGAAACAGCAGCTTCACATGTACAAAACTCATACCACTTCTTGGAAATGATCAAAGATCTACACGTGGAGCAAGAAGATCTGCTTGTAAGTTTTGACGTGGTTTCCCTATTCACTCAAGTCCCGATAAAAGAGACCCTTGAAATCATCAAAAATAAATACCAACCAGCCAAACACCTCATGGAACTAACAGAACACTGCTTAACCAACACATATTTCATATACAAAGGACAAAGATACAAACAAATAGAAGGACCCCTCATGGGATCACCACTGTCACCTGTCATTGCTAACCTGTTCATGGAAGAATTCGAATCCAGAGCCCTGGCCAATGCCATCCTCAAACCCAAACTATGGTTAAGATACATCGATGACACATTCGTGATTTGGCCCCATGGACAAGAAAACCTAAACAATTTCCTAACACACCTAAACAGCGCACACCCCAAAATCAAGTTCACCATGGAAACAGAAACAAACAAACAACTACCATTCCTAGATGTACTAATCTACAAAAAAACAGATGGCACACTAGGATACACCGTATACCAGAAGAAAACACACACTAACCGCTACCTCAATGCCCAATCCCACCACCACCCAGCACAGATAAACTCCGTGGCTAAAACACTAATTACCAGAACCAAACGCCTGGTAGACAAGACACACATTAAGACTGAACTATGCACCCTGACTAAAGTACTGACAGCCAACGGCTTCCACAAAACCAAAATCACCAGCTTGATCCACAAAAACACACTGAAACATAATAGAGACCCAGAAGATGAACAGACCTATGGAACAGCTGTCCTGCCCTACATAAGTGGTACTACAGACAAAATTAGTAAGGTACTACACAGACATCACATCAAAACTGCCTTCAAAACAGACAGAAAAATAGCAGCCATCCTTAGAAACCCCAAAAATAAAATTGACCTGGAAAACCAAGGCATATACGAAGTCCCCTGTGCATCATGCCCAGCCACATACATTAGACAGACCAATAGAAGAATAAGTACCCGCCTAGATGAACACAAAAATGCAGTCAAAAAGCTGGAACACACTTCCTCACTAGTCTAACACATGGAAGCCACAGGTCATAGCATCAACTTCAATGGCACCAAAACCCTAGCCACTATGGAAAACCCTAGCCACAGAATCATCAGAGAAGCCATAGAGATTGAAAAAAGACCAGAAAGCATGAATAGAAGAGATGATTCCACCAGGCTGTCAATCATTTGGAAGCCTGCACTCACAAACAAAAAAATCTCCACACCACAAGCCAGGCAAACACCTGGGCACAAACAGATCCCCCCTGATACCTCCAGCTCAAACACACCCCAACCAGGCACCCAGATGAAACCCAGCTTCCTAACTAATGATAGCCATCCATTTACCCGAAGCCAAGCTGCACTAAAGGCCTCCAATAAAGTAACACAATGCTGCCAGCCAATCAAGATACAAAAAGAGCCAAAAAACAGACAGAAGATATTAGAGACACCAATCAAGCAGAACACAGCAAACTCCGAGACCAATAAACACAGACCAAGACTCCCAACCAATCAGGATGAAGAAAAAACCATTCTGGCACAGCAATAGGCTGCCCCAAATTTAAATCTGAAACCACTGTAAAAGTCTGACTCACAGACGAACACTATACAGAAGCCTGATGATGGCAGATGAGATTACGTCATTATAGTTGTGCTTTTAAAGTTGTAGCTACGTTTCGGCAGAATCTCATCTGCCATCATCATCATTGGTAAAGTTGGATTACAATTCTCTTTGAACAGAAGATATGAATCCATGCAGAAAAAAACACATATCTTAACCACTTAAATGGGAGTTCAGTAAGCCAAAGAGGAAGACTTAATTTATGGTAGCTTTCATACTTGAAATTATAATCCAATTTTACCAATGGGGGAAAAAATCTTAAATTCTGAAAGGCCTCTTCAGACTGTGAGGTCCTAAGCTACAGCTGGCTTAGCTAATGCCTGAATCTGTTTGGCTGCTGTCAAGATGTTGTTCCAATTCATCTGATATTCATGTCTGATTGTTATAGACCAAACTTATTGCCTTCTGGGCTTTGTGTTTCATAACAGATCAGTCAAGAGTAACATAATGATGTGCAAAGATTTCCCCCCCCATGAAGGTTGGCTCTTCCGAGAGATTCTTGTATCAAGGCTGTTTAACACACTGTTTAAACTGCCCATTTTTCAGGCTTCTAAATTGTGTAGAAACATACAAGCATACAAAATCTCATTTAATAGTCATACTATTATAATAATTATAATAGTCAAACAATAATAGACTATTATTGTTTATATGCATTTTCTAAACAAAAATGCCTACAGTATATGGTATTAATTAAACTTACTGTATTGGTGAAATCAGAGAGTTTTTAGCAGTTTATAATAAAGCATAAAATCAAAACTAAAATTAAATATATTCATCAGAATTGAAACCATCTCATTAAAATCTTACTTTTAAGAAAGCGTTTTAAAGTCTTTAGAAAAGCCAGTGAAGTGGTTATTCATTTAAAGCAAATGGACTCCATTAGACATTGTGTCAGACAGTGGTGAGATTCAATTTTTTTTACTACTGGTTCTGTAGGCATGGCTAGGTGGGTGTGGCTAGATGGGCATGGCCATGTGATTGGGTGGGCTGGGTTGTTTTTTTTGCAGCACCCCCCCATGCTCCATTTTGGGGCCTTCCTGGCCACAGAAGAACCTTGGGGGGAGGGGTGTTTTTGCTCCCAGAAGGCTCCCCTGGGGCCCAGGAAGAAAAAAAATGGGCATAGGAGGGGCATGCAGCACCCCGCCATGCTCCATTTTGAGGCCTTCCTGGCCTTAGAGGAGCTTCGGGGGAGGGCATTTTTGCTCCCAGAAGGCTACCCTGGGCTCAGGAAGAAAAAAAAATAGAGCATAGGAGGGGCACGCAGCACCCCTGAACGCTCCATTTTTGGGCCTTCCTGGCCTCAGAGGAGCCTCTAGGGGAGGTGTTTTTGCTCCCAGGAAGCTTCCCGGGGTCCAGGAAGGCAAAAAATGAAGGGGGGGAGGCTCCATCCCCTCCTTCCATTTTTTGCCTTCCTGGGCCTCAGGGAAGCTGCCTGGGCAGAGCAGTAAGAAGCAAGGGGAATCCTGGCACAGCTGTTCGTAGGAACAGCTGATTGTCAGGAGGTTAAAAAAAAGAAATACTTTAAGCAGTGACTGGGTGGGCGAGCATTGGGTGGATGGGGTGAGCAAGCATTGGGTATCTCAGGCAGGCGGGGCAAGTGAGCGAGCAGTGACCAGGCAACCAGGTTGGGGGCATGGCCAGCCAGAAGTTAGTACCGGATCAGTGACCCACACCAAATCCTTGCTACCAGTTCAGTTGAACCGGTGCTAACCAACTGAATACCACCACTGGTGTCAGACTATCTCTATAGACTCCTAACTCCAAGGAGATAATAGGAACTACCAGTTGCATCTAAATCAAGGCATGATCAGGGCACAGCAATGGGGTGATGGAAATTCCATCAATCTCCAACTTCCCAGAGATACAAGAGATATGAGTTTGAAGATACGACTGCCTAGACGTATTAAATTTTTAAATATCATTTTTTCCATCTTGCCAGCATTTTAATAACATTATATACATGATTTGCAGCACTAAGTGCAGGTACCAAACCTGCTTCCCACACAAACAAGGATTTCAATATTTACCATGGTTTCATTGGGGTGAGATATCTCTCAAGTTGAACCCAAGGAGGAAAGGAATTCTGAAATTCTTCATTTTCAGACATTGACCAAAATTAGGATAAATCCTCAGTGACATGGTTCAAAGTTTGAAAAATGAAATCTTATCTCCCTCAAATGGTAACTGTAATTCATTTAGTGAATATCATCCCAAATGTTCTTCTTAAAGGAAAGTCTAAGATATCCTATCAATTTATTTAAAAGAATATGATGATAAGGGAAGTTCTCTCAATAAGGGAAGTTCTCTCAAACCATTCTCTTAAACCATTCTTGGAGTTATGTTAATTTTAATCAAATTTATTTTTCCCAAGCAGAAGTTTCCCAAGAAGTTTCTTCCATCCTGGAAGGCAGGTGGCTGGATTACTGAATGATTTGGCCTCAAAATGCTGAGAGTTACTGCCAAGTCTATTTGTAATAAGACCACCTTCATCCATGGTATGGGTGAAGCAGAAGATTTGACACTTGTTACTGAAACCTGGCTGGGCAAAAGTCATTGGTTTGATATCTTCCTAGCTTGGTTTGAGTTCTTCAGCAACCTTGACATCAAATCTGGGAGGAAGAGACACTTTGATCATGAGAAACACATTACTTCTGATCAGGGACTCTGCTCCTGAGATATTAGGGTATCATTGTGATATGTTAGGTTCAAGCATGCTTTGGATTCTGCTGGTGCACAGTCTACCCAGCCATCTGGCAAGGTCCCTCCATGTTGCTGGGTCTGGTTTTTGGACTGGTGGCATTGAGGATTGTGTGCCTTTTGTGCCCTGGGAGTTCTTTCTAGCAAAGCATGTAAGTTCATGGCTCTCTAGCAACTATGGGCTCATTTCTTGTGGAGAAATCATGGTTTAAAAAAAAGAGGTGAAGCATCCTCACTTCTCCTTTACTAACTTCAACAAACTCTTGACTCTTCGGGGACAAAGCTCTGGTACTTTGGAATAGTGTCCCCGGGGAAATGAGATTATCTTTCTCCCTGGTCAGTTTTAGATGGATGTTAAGATCTGAGCTCTTTCAAAGGTCATTCCAGTTGAGTTCCTGTTTGTGCCATCGTCTTTTGCCTTTTCTGTCCTTGTGATTGTTGTGGATGATTTATTGGGTCACAATTTAGTGGTGTCCATTTAAAATCTTTTATGTGGATTGAACTTGGATACTTATTTTTAACTGTGGATACTCGCAATACTTTTCATATTATGAAAGCTGCCAAGATTTTTGGGAATGCAGCATGATATCAATGTGATAGATAGATAGATAGATAGATAGATAGATAGATAGATAGATAGATAGATAGATAGATAGATAGATAGATAGATAGATAGATAGATAGAAAGATCCTCAAAAAAATTCTAGACTAGGTTTACTTCTTCATCAAAACAAATGAATGTTCAAAAATACCAGTTAAGATATGTAGAAACAAGGGGAAACATTACTTAACTTCCAGTTCTTAAACTTTGCTAGATTGTCACTGTGATCATGTGGCATTAAATCCTATTTACTCTTTTTATAGAGTAAGCAGATGCACACATTACCAAAATAGGATTCGGAATAGAGATCCCTGCTCTATATGTAAAAAAGAAAGTATCAGCTGCGTATAATGCAAAACTATGCTCTGCTTTCTGCCTGTAATTCTGTTGAAGGCTCAATTATGCCAACAGTTTCTTTTAAATGGAAAAGTGAAAAAAGGATATCCCTTCCAATATAAAGGGGAAAAGTATTAGAGACCCAAATCTATTTCTTCTCATCTGCAGTAAACCTAAAGCAATAATGAACAAACTGCATACTCAAGCTAAATTGGTGAGCTAAATTTTATAACCTAAGTAGGTATCAAGATCAAAAAACATATACTTCTGGTGGATGAGACTACTAATTTAGATGAATTTCTGGCTTCCTCTTTTTGTTTTTGTTTTAAATCTGGGAAATTTATTGTTTTAGGCAGTTTCCATAAAAATGCACACATTTTAGCACTTTATACTGTGCCAGAGGTATATTTCCAACAATGTTCTGAATGTATCTGCCCACAATGAACTCATGAGTCCCAGATTAATTTGCAGATATGATCAATTGTCTTTCTGAGAAGCCCTTGATTGCAACCACTGCTGAAATTATCCACTATTTTCAGAAGCTAGATTTCTCACTCACTACGATTTAAAGCCCTCCAAATGTTTTTGGCAAGATGTCTTCCAAAGACATCAGTTTTGGTGTGGTAAAGCCCATTTCTTGCCAGAAGCCCTTCCTCTAGGCTGTGAAGACATGGTACAGGAATCCAAAATTTTATAATGACTCCATCCCTTCAATCAATGATTCACTTTCAGAATTCTCTGTTTCTTCCTTGGTCCGTGACCATCAACCAGAAATAGTTTATATGTTTATTAAATTTATATGTTGCCCATCTTGCCTAAAATATGAATGAAAACGCCACCTGTGCCCTGGTTATTTTGTTTTCCTAACTAGCCATTTGTAATTTCTCAATATTCTTTCTAGGCTCTTTCAAGGTTAACTCAGCCTTCCATCCTTCCGAGGTCAGTAAAATGAAGACCCAGATTGTTGGGGGCAATATGCTGATTTTGTAAACCACTTAGAGAGGGCTTAGAGATGGCTGTAAAGAGGTATATAAGTCTAAGTGCTATTGCGATTTTCCAACTTGAACAGGATGCAAATTTTGTTTAGTTGGGACATCCTCTGTCCCATCTAAACTATCTCACCCTGGCTGGGAGACAACATATTTACCTTGATATTGTGTCTGCTTTGTAGATTGCCAGCTCTGTTCCTCTGAACAAGTCATCCATCACCAACATGCAACTTTATCTCTTTGATGGAGTCATTGGATTCATTGTTTCCATGGCAGTGTAACCTTCTGTCCCTCTTGTTATTGGGACACTGGGTGACATCAATTCTGCAGAACACTGTGAGTCTTCTTTTAGATGGAGTGCTCAAAATCGATTGCTCAGCTTCACTGACAGGGACCATCTCCAGATTATCTTGTTCTTCTGAGTTATATGCTACCATCCTTCTTCTTCCAAGGATTTTGTTTTCTATATAATAGTGTATTATTTATTTATTTATTTATTTATTTATTTATTTATTTATTTATTTATTTATTTATTTATTTGAAACATGTAGCTCCTTGCCTAGAAAAATAGCACCCTTGCATCTCTTTGGAATAACAGGAGAGAAGGAGAAACATGATGAAGCTTGCGAGAATGATTACAAATTATAATACCTGTATCAGTTGAATTCTAATGTTTCTTGTGCTGTCTATTTCTTACCTTATCTATCTTGTAGATTGACAATGTCAAAATCTCTGATAACTGTTATTGTATCTCTCTTTACTCATCTTTTGTACACAAAAATAGGATCTGGTTAAAAATACCCAGATCCTTCTTCATAGGGCTTGGGTTACAGACTCTTCATAGTCCTTCTCTGAATGTGCCTATTGGCCCCTCTTACTTCTTTCTCTTTCACATACCTATGGCATATGACAGACAGTTCCACAGATATTTTTGCTACACTGCCAAATCAGCTGCCAACAAATTTGGGATCTAGCATGAGCAGCCAACATCTAAAAGGTGCAAATCAACTTCGTGTCAGTACTGGATATGCTCCAATTCTTTTCCCCAGCAGAAGTGGAGAAAATTATATCAACTCAACAGTAGTGCATATGCTTTTTTAATCTACTGTTGGCTTGGAACTGCACTAAAGTCATCATTTAAGATCTCATTTAACGTCTGGTACAAAACTTTATTTAGTACATTATGCAAAAAACCCAGCAGAAGACATGGGGAAATTGATTCTGTTGACAGAGTGATGAAATATGGGCATAGATGAAAGATTTCAGTTTTATATATTAAAGGTGAAAATCTTGCATATAAATCTCAAACACTATTTTTAGTGGCCCAGTTTTGTCAGTCTTCGGGACTTGAATTTGCTATTAAAGGGAATAATAATCATAATGTATGCATGTTTGTAAATTCTTCATCTAATTCATTATTACTCATCATCAACTGTAGACCTCCAAATAAGAAACCATTAACTTATTACCATTTGGAACTTGAGAGTGTTTCTATTTAAATGAATAACCTAAGAAAATATAACTTTACTTCCCGGAATGAAGAATGATCATTATTAAGCAGTGAATACTCATTGTCTCAATTTTTGATTGTACACCTACAGTATGTTTTGGAAGATGTCCAATTCTTAGGATGGGCTCCTGCGTCTGCGCGAATCAGTTCAAAAAGAATGTCATATTTAGAGAAATAGTCAGATGTTGTTCTGATTGATAATATATCTCTACTGCTTTTATTTCATATTTACCAAGAGAATGCAACAGATATATTTTTCTCTGCACATGGGGGGGTTAGAGTGAAATAAATTATCAGGGGAAAAGAAACTCAAAAACATTGACAGTTCATCATACCTAAAACAAAACAGCCATTAGCCTGAGCATAGCATGATTTGTAAATGTACTGGCTGCCTGCATGTTTTACTTTCTTGATCTGACCTTGCTCACTCATAAGATACACTTGCTATAGAATGTCAGTCACTAATGAGGCCTAAAGTAATTGAGTCTGATTGAACTGGCAGGATGCTGCCTAATTATCATGATAAATGGAATTGGCTGGTCATCTATGAAGGGCAAATAGCATGGAGGACATCAAGCAAGGTCATCTAGTCAAGGAGGGTGACTTGCTTTTTGTTGTTGTTGTTGCTCCTGCTTTTGGTGTGGTTGTTTCCCAGAATGACCTGGTGTTCCAGATGTGCTACCCCTTTGTAACCCACACAGAAGACACCACTGGATAGGCATGTGATGTCCAAGCCCCAGAAAGACATCCACTCTTGAGTTTCAAGACACAGATGTGGCAATGGGTCACAACTCACTAGGCATTTTTTCTATATCTTTGGCTAACTTTTAAAAATATACTATATTAAAATATCAGAACTCTTATTCTTTGGTTCTTTGAAGTAGTTGACATTTTATAAAAGCAGTTGATTAACAAGTAAAAATGTAATTGCAGTGACTCCTTGTTTTGAGCTTTGTGACTATAGGACCAAAATTGCTTTTTTTAAAAAAAATATTAATGGATATAAAATTAAAGATGCTGAGTTTGTCAGCTGGAAAGCTGACAGCCCAGGCTCAAGACCCAAACTCCACACAAGGGGGGGAGTTCCCATTACTTCTGCCCACCTAGCAGTTTAAAAGCATGCAAGTGAGAGTAGATTTATAGGTACTATTTAGGTGGGAAGGAAACAGCATTCTGTGCACCTTTGGCATATAGCCACGCCTGTCACATAACTATGGAAATTATCTTAGGACACTGGGTCCTTTGGGCAAGAAATGGAGATGATCACTCTGTCCTAGAGTCGGACATGACTGACATGGAAGCTTTCACCTTTTTATATTTCTGTACCCCACTTAAAGCTGATATGTGACTCTCTTCTCATTCTTTCAAATGTTTATAGCTAAGTGATGGGAAACAATGTCACTTCATTGCAGTGTGGGGTTTTCACAAGTCCTGTCCAATAGGTACTCAGTAAAATATATGCTTTGTTCTGAAATTAAAATTAGAAGGCAAATACCAAAAAAAAATAAAAAATCACCTAATCCAGAATAAGAGTAGGAATAGGTAAAAGAATAGCAATGGATAACTTGTATTCTTGTGAGTTTTCTCTCCAGGTTTATTGAAAGAAACTTAGGCCATGAGGGAAAGAAAAACAATTTTTCAAGGACAGCTTGAGAATTACCCATTTGATAACTACAATGGCAAATCCTTTCTATCAGGAGATTTTGCTTGTTAACTATGTCTGATAAATTATTGGAAAGCTTTTATTACTCCTGTGGCTGTAAAAGCTGCTAGATTCTTTTAAACAAAGCTAGAGGTTTTTAAAAGAATGAGGTTTAATGAATATTACTGGGCACACTTATCTGCTAATTGCAGATTGTATTAAGAGAACAGAATAATTTTCAGTATGATCCTGTTATATTTACTGAGTAGCTAGTAAAATTAGCCTATCATATGGTAGCCTAAAATTAATTGGAAAATGTATTTAAGTTTACACGAAACCAGAATATATTTTTATCTTTCACCTTTAAAAATAAGTTGCTTTTTCTTTGAAAACAAAAAGCCAACATATATTTAAACTTTTTTTTAAATGCAATTGCTACATTCTCCACTATACTCTCCTTGTATTAAACATGATTTATATTAAACTAAAGAAACAAGAATACCAAAATTCTTCTTGGGAAAATTAAGGCACTTCTTAATCGTGTTTTCTTATTAATATACTTTAAGCAGTTTTATTTAGCTGTTAAATTATAAGTATTTTATTGCATAGGAGTGCCAGTATTCTTATAATAAACAGTAACAGAAAGATCTGCAAGAAAAAAAAGCTAAAATCAAATTACTACTTTCTAATTAGCTGAAAAATCTCTGTCATGAATATTGTTGCTAGAAAAGGAAATGTTAATTTTCTGAAGACAAACAGGCTCCAGACTCAAAATAATGGATTATAACTATATAGACTAAACTATATAGACTAAATATTAGATTATAACTATATAGACTAAATTTAAATATGAACAGAAACCTTTGTTGCAGCCTAGAGCTTAGTTTATACATTAAAACTGCATTGGATCTTACTTGCTGACACTAATTCTGTTACCGTCCTTTCAGCAGATAGGGATGTACCTTTTTAGAGGAGCTTATATAAATCTTTCCATTTATTCAAAGACCATATGAGAAGGAGCACTGGGTTGGCACTGGTGTGTGGGTGTGAGAAAGAGAGAGAGAGAGAGAGAGAGAGACAGAGAGAGAGACAGAGAGAGGAAGGAAGGAAGGAAGGAAGGAAGGAAGGAAGGAAGGAAGGAAGACATATGCACATCTATAAAGTATTCTGTTCTATACTTCCAGTGAGCTTTTCATTATTTTGACAGTTGCCTTTTCCTCCCAAAAAGTGACCAAGGCTGTGGCAATAATTCCATTGATAAATGTGCTTATGCTGAATTTAAACAAAAAGAAAAGGAGAAGGAGATTGTCTTCCTAATTCTGAATGAGTCAGGATTTATTCAGGTTTATAGAACTCTGGTTATGCATACAATACTTGGCATGCTTACCAAATTTTGTGGGATTTGTAGTGGGATGTATAGATATTGTAGGAAATATAATGAGCTTTTCCTCCCTCCATGTGGATGGCATGCATTTTAGAGTCCTAGACATTGTTTTTAATGATCAGTATCTATGCTTGAAAGCTAAACAATTTCAGTGGTCTATTATGGTACAAGGGACACAGTGGCTCAGTGGCTAAGATGCTGAGCTTGTCAGTGAGAAAGGTTGACAGTTCGGCAGGTGAGCTCCCATTACTTGTCCCAGTTTCTGCCAACCTAGCAGTTTGAAACCATGTAAAAATGCAAGTAGAAAAATAGGGATCACTTTGGTGGGAAGGTAACAGCATTTGGTGTGCCTTTGGCATTTAGTCATGCTGGCCACATGACCACAGAGATGTCTTTGGACAGCACTGGCTCTTTGGCTTTCTAATAGAGATGAGTACACCACCACCCCGAGCCAGAAACTATGAGCACATATGTGTGAGGGGAACCTTTACCTTTTATGATGGTACCAATAAAGGAGAATATTTGTAGGTCAGGGATGAAATGAGGGGTCCTTTGTGATCTCTAAGCTTGGTGATATTATCTAGTTTGGGTAATGAAACATATATAAGAAAACAACCAAAGTGAAAGGTCTATGATGAGGTTATTAAGAAATCAAAGAGGCAAAAAACAATCAAAGCAATTTTAAAAATGGTGAATATACTTACTGAATGCTTAGATTTGGGTTTCAGGATCAACATTATAGCAATAGCACTTAGACTTATATATTGCTTTATAGTGCTTTACAGCACTATACATAAGAGGTTTACAGAGTCAGCATATTGCTCCCAACAATCTGGGTCCTCATTTTACCCACCTCGGAAGGTTAACCTTGAGCCTGGTGGGACTTGAACTGCCAAATTGCAGGCAGCTGGCTGCAGAAGTAGCTTGCAGTACTGCACTCTAACCACTGCGCCATTCTTTGTTGAATGTAGATTATAAAATATTTACTACTATTATTGCTACTCGATTAAAGAAAATTCTGAACGATTACATACATCCAGACCAAAATGGATTTCTCCCAAATAGACAAATTAGGAACAATTTAAGAATAGTAATGGATAGTTTGGAATATTATGAAGCCCATCCGGGGAAACAGGTAGCTCTTGTTTTTTTGGATGCTCAAAAGGCTTTCGACAATCTTAATTGGCAATTTATGATTCAGCAAATTTATGATATGAATTTTGGCACCAAATTTGAGAATATTATAACAGCAATTTATTCAGTACAAAAAGCAAATATCATAATAAAAGGAGAGAATACCCAAACTATAAATATAGAAAAAGGAGTCCGACAAGGCTGTCCGTTGTCCCCTCTGCTCTTCATATTATCATTCGAAATACTATTAGAAAGAGTAAGACAAAATCCTGAAATAAAAGGATTGAAAATTAAAAATGAAGAATATAAACTGCAAGCTTTTGCAGACGATATGGCTTTTATTATGGAAGATCCGATAGAAAAAGGACAAATATTAATTAAGGAACTAGAAAGATATGGACTGGTGGCAGGATTGAAAATTAATAGACAGAAAATGAAACTTTTTGTAAAAAACTTAACAGATCTACAAATAACAAAATTAGAAAGGGTGCTCGGACTCCAAACAACAAGAAAAATTAAATATTTGGGAATATGGCTGACAGCACACTGTAAGCCGATAAAGGAGAATAATTATAATAAGCTATTACAACAAACAAAAAAAGATTTGGAATTATGGACGAAAATGCAACTGTCATTATTAGGAAGAATAGCAGCCATAAAAATGTCAATATTACCAAAGCTGCTTATTTCTAATTCCACTGAATGGTTCAAAGTTTTCCTGTCCTGCTGCTACATCTCCTTTCTCAATAAACATAAATGGTTATAATCAAATCTCTTCACCAATTGTGCTGCAACTGTTTAATAATGTATTTTATATGTACGAAGGCTGTATGCCATGATGACATTTTACATAAAACCCCATAACTTGGTGTCAAAATAAAAGAATTATAATAGAAATGATTAAATCAGCTATAATAGCTAATTTAATTATGCCCCTGGAAATGTCAATATTGACACTTGCAATGATCTTGCATTTAGCTCATAGGCATGCTTAGTTTTACACACACACACACACACACACACACACACACACACACACACACACACACACATATATATATATATATATATATATATATATATATATATATATATATATATATATATATATATATATATATTCTTAAGTTTTTGCAGGTACTTACATGTATGGTATTCAGCTTTGTTTGGGTATTTTCCCACGTCATTATAGTTGTGCTTTTAAAGTTGTAGCAACGTTTTGGCAGAATCTCATCTGCCATCATCAGGCTTCTGTATAGTCTTCGTCTGTGAGTCAGACTTTCACAGCCATTTCTGTTTTAAATTTGGTGCTAGCCTACTGCTGTGCCCGAATGGTTTTTTCTTCGTCATGATTGGTTGGGAGTCTTGGTCTGTGTTTATTGGTCTTGGAGTTTGCTGTGTTCTGCTTGATTGGTGTTTCTAATATCTTCTGTCTGTTTTGTAGCTTTTTTTGTCTTGATTGGCTGGCAACATTGTGTTTCCTGTATTGGAGGCTTTTAGTGCAGCTTGGCTTCGGGTAAACAGATGGCTATCATTTATGAGGAAGCTAGGTTTCATCTGGGTGCCTGGTTGGGGTGTGTTTGAGCTGGAGGTATCAGGGGGAGTCTGTTTGTGCCCAGGTGTTTGCCTGGCTTGTGATGTGGAGATTTTTTTGTTTGAGAGTGCAGGCTTCCAGATAATTGACAGTCTGGTGGAGTCATCTCTTCTATTCATGCTTTCAGGTCTTTTTTCAATCTCTATGGCTTCTCTGATAATTCTGTAGCTGGGGTTTTCTATAGTGGCTAGGGTTTTGATGCCATTGAAGTCGATGCTATGACCTGTGGCTTTCATGTGTTAGACTAGTGAGGAAGTGTGTTCCAGCTTTTTTACTGCATTTTTGTGTTCATCTAGGCGGGTACTTATTCTTCTCTTGGTCTGTCCAATATATGTGGCAGGACATGATGCACAGGGGACTTCATATATGCCTTGGTTTTCCAGGTCAATTTTATCTTTGGGGTTTCTTAGGATGGCTGCTATTTTTCTGGCTGTTTTGAAGGCAGTCTTGATGTGATGCCTGTGTTGTATCTTACTGATTTTTTCTGTAGTACCTCTTATGTAGGGCAGGACAGCTGTTCCATAGGTCTGTTCATTTTAGCTCTCCATTATGTCTCAGTGTATTTTTGTGGATCAAGCCGGTGATTTTGCTTTTGTGGAAGCCGTTGGCTGTCAGTACTTTAATCAGGGTGCATAGTTCAGTCTTTATGTGTGTCTTGTCTGCCAGGCGTTTGGTTCTGGCAATTAGTGTTTTGGCCACGGAGTTTATCTGTGCTGGGTGGTGATGGGATTGGGCATTGAGGTAGTGGTTGGTGTGCGTTTTCTTCTGGTATATGGTGTGTCCTAGTGTTTTTTGTAGATTAGTACATCTAGGAATGGTAGTTGTTTGTTTGTTTCTGTTTCCATGGTGAATTTGATTTGGGGGTGTGTGCTGTTTAGGTGTGTTAGGAAATTGTTTAGGTTTTCTTTTCCATGGGGCCAAATAACAAATGTGTCATCGATGTATCTTAACCATAGTTTGGGTTTGTGGGTGGCATTGACTAGGGCTCTGGATTCGAATTCTTCCATGAACAGGTTTGCAATGACAGTGGTGATCCCATAGGGGCTCCTTCAATTTGCTTGTATCTTTGTCCTTTGTATATGAAATATGTGTTGGTTAAGCAGTGTTGTGTTAGTTCCATGAGGTGTTTGGGTGGTTGGTATTTATTTTTGATGATTTCGAGAGTTTCTTTTATCGGGACTTGAGTGAATAGTGAAACCACGTCGAAACTTACAAGCAGATCTTCTTGTTCCATGTGTAGATCTTTGATCATTTCCAAGAGGTGGTATGAGTTTTGTACATGTGAAGCTGCTGTTTCAGCATGGGGCTGTAGCTGCTTTGCTAGGTATTTGGCTAAATTTTGTAGTGGTGCTCCTCTGGAGCTGACTATGGGACTGAGAGGTGTGCCTTCTTTGTGTATTTTTGGGAGGCCATATAATTTGGGGCATCTGGAAGGTTTTTCTCTTGGGATGATCATCTGTTGGATCTCTTTGCTCATGTGGCTGGTTATAATTTTCTTCTTGGTTATTTTTTCCAGATATGTGGTTGGGTCTGTGTTTATGGGTTTGTATGTGGAGTCTTGGAGTAGGTCTGTCAATTTTGTTTCATATTCTTTTCTATCCATTACTACTGTGGCATTACCTTTATCTGCTGGAAGTATGATTATGCTGCTGTTGTTCCTTAAAGCTTGCAGGGCTTTTAGTTCCCCTTTGTGCAAGTTGCTTTTGGGTGGTTTGCTTGTGCATAAGATGTTAGTGACTTGGTGTCTTATTCTATCAGCTTCATCTGTATTTAATTTAGTTAAGCTGGATTCCACTCCACATATGATGGATTCTGTGGGGATTTTTGGGGGTGTTATAGCATAATTGAATCATTTGGTTAGGACATCTGTTTCTGTTTTGGTGAGTTCTCTGTTGGAAACGTTATATACTGTTTCAGGTGTTGTTGTGAGTTGTTGGGGGCTTTCTTGTCATGTTCTAATTTCTTTAGTTTCTTCAGGAGTTTGTCATTTTTGTAAGTGGTTTCAGTTTCAGCTCTCCAAGTTGTAAGTTGTTTTATCTTGTCCCAAAGTAGAGGGTGGATTTTGTTGCTCAATTCCAGGTGTAGAATTAGGAGATCTTTGTTTAACTGATCGAGTTGGAATCTCTTTCTGTCGAGCTCATTCCTGAGTAGATTGAAAAAAAAAAAAAAAAAAACTCCTCCTCCCCCCCCACAAAACACCCCCCCCTTCCCCCCCCCCCCCCCCCCCCCCCCCCCCCCCCCCCCCCCCCCCCCCCCGCCAGTATTAGTGAGGGGACCATTCTAATCTCTGGGGGAACGATGTTCCAGAGAGACGGAGCCACCATGGAGAAGGCCCTTCTTCTGGGTCCCACCAGGTGTATCTCCCTCAGGGGTGGGACCCATAACATTCCCTGCCTCCTCACTCTAATGGGTCAGGTAGATGTCACTGGCAAGAGATGTTTCCTCAAATAACCCAAACCCAAGCCATGAAGGGCTTTAAAGGTGACAAGCAGCATCTTGAATTGCACCCAGAAGCAAATTGGCAACCAATGCAACTCCTGCAGGAGAGGTGACACATATGCACTCCGGGGTCTGCACAAAACCATGTGGGCCACTGCATTTTGCACCAACTGGAGCTTCCAGATGCTCTTCAAGGGCAGCCCCATGTAGAGTGCATTGCAATAATCAAGACGGGAAGTGACCAGGGCATGAGTGACTGTGAGTAGGGACCGCTGATCCAGGAAAGGGAGTAACTGGTGCACAATCCACAGTTGCACAAAGGCCCTCCTGGCCATGACCACCACCTGCTCTTCAAACAGGAGTCATGAGTCCAGGGAAACCTCTAGATTATACACAGGGTCTGTTTAGGGTAGTGCCACCCCATCCAAGACTAAAGGTGGTAATTCTTCCTGAACCAATGAACCCCAAACCCAGAGCCACTTGATCTTGCAAGGCTTCATTTCAACCCATTGCTACCCATCCAGCCCCTAACATCCTCCAGGCACTGTGAGAGGGAGGACATAGCATCACTTAACTCACCACGGGCCGAGACATACAGCTGACTATCATCAGCATATTGGTGATACCTCAGTCCATGGTGATGGATGATCTCACCCAGCGGCTTCATATAAATGTTGAACAGGAGCAGAGAGAGTACTGAGCCCTGCAGAACCCTGTAAAGCAGTGGGCAAGGGCTGGATCTCTCCCTTCCTATCAACACTGACTGAGAGTGGCTGCAGAGGAAGGAAGTGAACCCAGACAGCACAAGCCCTCCCATTCCCATCCCCTAAAGCTGCCCCAGGAGAATCCCATGGTCAATGGTATCAAAAGCCGCTGAGAGGTCAAGTAGAGCAAGGATGGATGCACTACCCCCATCCCAATCCCTCCAGAGATCATCCAAAAGTGTGATCAATGCTGTTTCTGTCCCAAATCCAGTCCTGAATCCTGACTGGTAGGGGTCAAGATAATCTGTTTCATCCAGAAACCTCTGGAGCTGCTGTGCAACCACCTTCTCAACAAACTTCCCCAAAAAGGGAAGATTGGAGACAGGTCAGTAATTATCCAACAAGTGGAGTCCAGTGATGGCTTCTTAAGAAGAGGGCAGACCAAAGCCTCCTTAAAGGGCTGGGGCATTATCCCCTCCTGTAGAGAAGCATTAATCACCGCCAGTGTCCACCTGCCTGTCACCTCCTGGGAAGCTTTCACAAGCCAGGAGGGACATGGGTCTAAAATACAGGTGCTCACATGCATACTCTCTAGGATCCTGTCCACTTCCTCAGGAGCAACAGGGTCAAACCAGTCCCAGATAACAGGACAAGAACCTGCCTCAGGAGCTTCCACTGGATCAGCAACCACGCCGGCATCTAACTGGGAATGAAGTTGAGCAATTTTGTCTTCCAGAAAATCTGCAAATTCCTCAGTGCACCCCTTCAGGTGGATCTCAATCTCCTTCCCTAGGAGGAGATGGCTTACCTTAAAGAGGGTCATTGGGCGATTATCTGCAGATGCAATTAGTGTGGAGAAGTATTTACACTTTGCTTCACGAATCGCCACATTTTAGCTCTGGAACTAGTGGCACCACATGATGTGAACATAGTAAAGGTGGGAGCAAGCTCTAGACCTGAGTTGGACTTGACTGGAAAAGGTCTGAGGTCATCAGAATACATTCAGTCTAGTAGGAGTTTGCATCTACAATAACATTTCTTCCAGCCCTTCTGATGAATTGAGTGATTCTTTATCCCCAAGTGCCAAAGGCTCTGCAGCATTCTCAGATTGTGATTGCTGAAAATTGGCTGTGCAGTTTCCTGCCATTTTGTGAAAGGAAATAGACAACAACTACTGTAAGATAAGCCCTAAAGAATGCTGAATGTATTTTTTAAAAAAGAGATAGGGTGCCAATCAAGGGAGAAAAAATACCCTGCCTCTGTTCTTATCTATGACTTTGGCATACAAATCTTGCATTTATTTCTACCCACTGTGGATCTTAACATCCATAGAAAAGACCCCAGCCTCAAAAGATGGCTATCCCTACCTTTTAGGAAGAGAATAAACATCTATTCTGGAACACTTAGTGCTAGGTTAGTAGCTGTTAGCAGCTGCTTGTCCTGAATGTCCTACAGTCCTTTAATGAAAATGACACTTTCATTCTTTAAAGCCTAATTACCCTTCTGTCTAACAACAATGAGGTCACTTTGCTTGTTTCCTATTACTGCCTTTTCCACCAGGTACCTTACCCACCCCTCCCGGTGGTTATACAGGTGTAATGGAATTGACCTGTGCACTAGCTTTGAGTTTGTAGTTTTCTTCTAGATACCATTTGTTGTTTTTATGTTCTTACAGGGCACCAAAAACCTAGAAAAAGAATGCGGGCTTGCCCTAAAAAAAGAGAACAAAACAAACAACAACAAAACTCTAAACTGGTGATAACCATAAATCTCAAGGTCTCTAAGGCACTACAACCTGCTATCTCAGACTGGGCAAGGAACTCAGTCAAACACAACCAATTATTTGTGTCAATATTTATTTGCTGCCCCACAGCAAAGGGATAGTCCAGTAATTTCCAACATCTATGAAGTGTTGGTTGTTCTCTAAATCCCAGTGTTTGATGTTTCTAGCATCGAGGTGTGCTGGCCATGGAAAAAATATACTAGTCTAAATTATAGAGGTCCTGTTCTTCCAGACTTATGAAAAAGATCACCCAGAAGGGGAGTAGTTGCGTTTCACCTCTCAAAAAGGCTCCTTTTCCGCCCATTTCCTCTTGTACTTGTCATGAGTGATGGCCTTTTCTTACTGCTGTGAGCGAAATTCAGGTCACTGACTTCTTTTATGAGGGATGAAAGAGAGATATCAACAGAGACCTGGTTGGCACAAATGACTCCCTCTGATGTGTGTTAATGTAGAATTCAGGGGGCCCATGGGATGGGTGAGAGGAAGGAACCGAAGGGAAATCAATGTTCCCACCCACTGAAATTCTGGCAAGATTTCTAGGAGAAATATGACTATGGCTAAAATGCAATAATAGAGGAATTGATTTGCTGTGACTGAACTTATTCTATGTAGACCTATATGCTGGAAATGGCATGAGAATTGCTTTAAAGGATCAGAGTTCCCATAAAACAGGCAGTCACTCTTGACAAAACACAGTTTGTTCCTTTTCAAGTCATTCATCTTCTTTGTCTTCAGGAGTTGTGCCTTCTGGCACTAGGGAATTCCTCCAACAGTTTATTGTTTGATAGCCATGCTGCACCTAGAATGCAAACCCACAGATTCTTTGCTGCCATTTAATGGTTGTGGGGAGTCTTCCAGCTCAGGTATACCAAATGTTCACATTTTATGGATCAACAACAACAACAACAACAATAAACCCCCTAAGAAGTTTAGGTGACATAATGCATCTAAAAATTAAGTTCAGCCTATCCACAGAGGAGTTTATACACAAGTATATGCAATAATACTTTTGTAAAATATATCCCATATATATACATGGATAAGACCATCCACAGATAAGCTGAACATCATTTTTTTAACCACAATACCATGAAAAGTGGTCAAAGTGCAGTATTGCAGGCTAACTCTGCTCACAGCTAGGAGTTTGATCCTGACTGGCTCAAGGTTGACTTGGCCTTGTATCCTTCCAAGGTTGGTAAAATGAGGACCCAGATTGTTGAAAGAAATATGTGACTTTGTAAACTGCTTAGAGAGTAAATAAAGCATTATGAAGTGGTATATAAGTATTATTGCTATTGCTATAATCCATTAATTACCCACAGTTAAACCAATTGCAAAAATTAAATTAATATACCTGAAAAGCTAAATAAATAATGTTAGTACTGCTAATAATTTAAATAATTTAAATTTACATCTTGTTTATACTGTGTATGTTTACTGAACAAATGATGCATTCAATATAATGTAGTTTAGGCTGCAATCTATGTATATTTATCTGATAGTAAGTTCCAGTGGGTTTAGTTTTGAATAAATATGCACAGGATTACAGGCTCCAATTATTTAAGTATAGGTGAACTAAGAGGCAAGTCAGTCTAAATATAATTCTGGTGTTTTCAAATGTCTTACTAATGGGCTTATTCCCTAAATGTTGTGGCCACACTTGGACTTGCTCAAAACTCCATGCCTCATTTGATTTTATTGTCAGATATACTTTTAATTAAAAAAAAATGGGAAAGCTAGCATGTCACAAAGCATAGCCTCAGTCTCAACCATCATCTTTCCTGGTATGCTGTATTATGTTCCAAACAAGTTCCTGAACTTGGCATATAGTTAGAATTTTTAGAAAACAAATAGTAGAAAGCAGTCCTATGTTTTATTTGGAAATGTATTTACCCAAAGGATGTAAGAGGTAAGACAGTAGAAGTAGTAAATATCAGCCATTTCTGCTGAAGTGATTCACATCTGCTCTCAAAAAAAAAAAAAAAAAAAAGGCTGACTGGTTTAATTGCTAAACCGTGTTATTGGAGACTAATTTATCATTCTGTAATAATTCCAATTAATGCCCTCCTGCAAATATTCAAGGAAGATAGAAACCGCAGGAACTGGGCATGGCTAGTCTAGTGAAGAGAAGGACCAGGGGAGACATGATAGCAGTCTGCCACAGAGAGGAAGGGGTCGAGCTATTTTCTAAAGCAGACAAGGAATAAAGGATGGAAACTGAACAAGGAGAGATTCAACCTGGAAATAAGGAGAAACTTTCTGACAGTGAGAACAATCAACCAATGGAACACCTTGCCCTCGGAAGTTGTGGGAGCGTTATCACTTGAGACTTTCAAGAAGAGATTGGACTGCCATTTGTCAGAAATGGTGTTGGGTCTCTCGCTTGGGCAGGGGGTTGGACTAGATGACCTACAAGATCCCTTCCAACTCTGATTATCAGTTAGTATCTACTATCTGAATAGCAGTCCAAAACTTCTCAAAGGTTGGAGTTTGGAAAAGGCTGATGTGATACATAAGTAGGAATTATTGCTTCTCTTGATGTTAACAGAGGTTTCTCAGTTTAATCACTTATACCAAATAAATGAAAAATCCTAGATTCAGTAGTGCAATCTTTCTGGAACATAAAAAGCACTAAAGTACCGACATCAAAGGAGGCTTGATGGTCTTCCTCTGACATTAAAGCAAGACTGAAAAAGTTAAAGAAGACGTGCACATTAGATATCTCAGCTCTGAAATAGATTTGCATCTCTATGTGTTATAATACCCAGTATCTTTCGAACAGTCATCTGAAGAGGCTTATTTCAGAACTCTATATCAGCAGTTACTACCAGTATAAGGAGCCAAGCTATTTCTTTTAGTTCAGTGAGATCCACGCAGAATAATAAGCAGGGTGGTATAATAAAGGCACCAGTTTTTTTAAAAAGGTTACCTTTCAATAAATTATATTCTGGTTACTGGTGGTTCTTCTTTTCTCATTTGAATATGCTCACATGCACACTGTACATAAGCTGTGGTATGAAAAGGAAGAAAAGAGGAGGAAAGGTGGGTGGGATGCAAAACCCCTGAACACTTTATTAAAGTGTTATATCATGTGACAGAGCACACTGACAACTGGAGAAGACAAGGATCAGCAAAGTGACATTGAGAGCTTTCAAAAATGCCTGCTGTGTTCACGGTACAGAAGAGCCATTGATGTTTGCAACAATCGGGGAGCCGAAGCTCTGAAACTCCTTTTTCTCTTCTCACAGCTCCCTGAATATCAGGGCAAGCTTAGAAAGGAGCGAGTGAAAACTCCCTTAAAAAAATAATAATCTGAGCCGGGGGATTGGGAAAAATTCATATTATTATGAGCTGCTGCCTTCCCACACCTTCCCCACCTCACTTTTCAAAGGAAATGAAGCATGTGTGTGGGGAGGGAGCTATTCAGTGCTTGTTTGGATCTGTCCCCACTGAGTATCAGGAGTGGGCCAGCCCTCATGCATAATTCATGCAATCAAAAGTTTGCAACTGTGCAAAACTGTGGACCCCACATCTTTTGCCTCCAGATCAACTTTCCAGAAAACATAAGAACTTCAACCCAGCTCACTCAGCAATCCTAAACTGATGTGCTAATGAAGCCGCCTGAACTGTACCACGGAGAGCTGTTTAATCAGGATCTGTTTTTAATTTGGGTTGTCTGACAGGTGGCCAAAATTGTTGTGACAAGGGAAAGGAGAAAAAGAAAGAAATAGTCACATCCATTGCCCAGCTTTAGTGAGAAGAGCAGACAAAGGAATTTTTAGTCAAGCCCTTTATAAGGGTGGAAATGGAAAATATGTTTTTTTTTATTAAGAACAATCTGTATGTGGTTACAAAAAAAGGAGGAAAATTCTCATCAGTTGAAAGGATTTCCTCAGATGGCAGATACTAATATATGTGCAATTGCTAACGCCTTAATAATTTCATATTTTCCTTTTTGTTATATTGTTCTTATCAGAGGTGGTATTCAGCAGGTTCTGACCAGTTCTGGAGAACTGCTAGCGGAAATTTTGAGTAGTTCAGAGAACTGGCAAATACCACCTCTGACTGGAGATTTTACAGTATCCTTCCCCTTCCATGCCCACAGAACCGGTAGTAAAAAATTTGAATCCCACCACTGGTTCTTATGTATAATTTTCCAAAGCTTTCTGTCAAGTAGTCTTGGTTTTAGCATTCCAAGAACACAGGACTGAAGTCTAACTGAACAGAGAACAAATCCTTCCATCTTTACCAAAGATAGAATTTTAGTTCATAAGGATCACACTAGAAGGCTCAGTGCTGAGCTACACTCCTGGAACACATTCAGCAGAAGAAGATGAAAAATAACACCTTCCTTTCTATCTGATTGGAATTTGTCCTGGAAATCTGTAGAAATCTCTGGACTAATATTGAGGAAGGGCATCCTTCATGGTTGTATCTCTCAGGTGGTGGAAATGAGGAGACAATTACACCTTTCCTTCCATCTCAGCTTTTGATGAACATGAAAGTAGTCCTTGACTTACGACCAGTCACTTAGCAATGTTTCAAAGTTATGACAGACCTACCTGGGGCTTCTTAGGCTCCAAATATGAAGTTCTGATGGTCACCACTCCTGCAGTCATGTGACCGAATTTTAGATGCTTGGCAACAGATCGCACTTACGGCCATTTGCAACATCCCCCAGTCACATTTTATGATGGTTTGGTGAAAATTCGGCATGAAAGCATATCCACAGCAAAATATTTATCTAATGACTGCAGATTTGCTTAATGACCACCATAAAAAAGGGTGTAAACTTGGGTCAATCATTTTATGACCATCATGACTTATGACTGTGACTTATGGCTGCATTGAGATCATAAGTTATGGACTACCTGTAGACAGAATCATATCAGTTCTATAGGATCTTAATAGGATACTTGTCACTAAAATAGAATAAAAATGTATTCTAAGGGTACTCTGGCCCATCACACTATTTTCAGTTTTATTTTAAAGCTATCCATTTCAGATAAACTCTGCTTGATGTAGACTTCCTTTTATCTACCTCCCCAGGGCTGAATGAACTTGCTTCTTTTTTTCCAAATCAAAGTAAATATTTTGTCTTTTCTCCCAAGAGGCATTGTTATTTGCACAACATTGTGGTTCGGCAGCAATTCAGCTGATGGGATGACAGAGGGTGGACTCTGTCCATTTGCTATTGGTTAAGGGAGCAGGTATTGGCATGGCATGGCATGTCCCATCTGCTCCACTGCCCTGTCATAGTGGGTAACAGTTGTACATTAAGGAAGAATATGACTTTTTTACTCTTCCCCTCAGGAAAAACAAATGAACTTGTGATCCGTGGTTTTGATGATTAGACAAAATGCATTGAAGAAAGAATAGAATCACAGTGTAACTTTAGAAAAAGAGATAAATCTAGAGTTGTATTTAAAGAAGATTGGAGCCCACTTCTTTATATTCTTTTTCTTTTCATTTCTTTTCGTACCTTAAATTTCTCATTTATTTTTCCTTTTTCTTTTTTTCCTTCTTACTTTGTTTAGATTTGCTTTAATTTTTACTTTTGCTTATATGTATATAAGCAATATTATAGCAATATCTATCTATACCTATCTATCTATCTATCTATCTATCTATCTATCTATCTATCTATCTATCTATATTTATCTATCTTTCTTTCTTTCTATCTTTCTATCTATACCTAAATCTATATCTTCTATATCTAATCTATCTATCTATCTATCTATACATCACACACACTAACACATCACACACACACACACACACACACATGCAATGTAAAGAAGGAACCTGAGTGGTGACATCTTTGTAGGGTGGGGCTTGTCATAACTTGCTTCATTATGCTGTAAATATCCTTGCATGGAAAAGTTCAAACTAGCAGTAGCATTATTAACAGATATACGCTTGCATACTTTTAATTGCCTTATGGACTCATGGAAGACTTACTTCAAACTGGCTGTCTGGATGGACCATAAACTACTTGGTGTTGTGTATGCTATTTGATTCCAGAATCCCCTGAGCCCATTTCATCTTAATAGGACATTATCAATAATTAACTACAGTGTCTCAATTATTTTTCCTATCCTATTATTCACTCAGGTTCCTTCACCAGAAGTTGCTTTTATGATTCAGGTTGTCTTTTTAAAATAAGGTATGTTTTAAATCTTTTCTGTCATTCCATGGAGATATTTGGAAACTTGAGCAATCAGATCTTTCACATAAATCTACAGTCCAGAAATAGATGGCCATCTTATTTTTTTTCCATCAAGAATTTTTAGAGATATGGAGTAACTGTTTAATATCTTCTGGCCTCACATTCTAATTTTTGTAGTTGAAAAAGAAAGCTTTTTAACATTAGTTATAACAGAAATAATATGAAACTTTTAAAGATTCAAAAGTACAGGGATCTCCACAAGATACGATAAAAACATCAATATGGTAGTAATGGCAGAGTTTTAATCATGCCTGTTAGGGATAACATTGTTTTACCCTAACTGTTTTGGATAAAGATAATAAAAATTTCTTTAATTGGTTAAAATTTGCAGAGAGGAAAACTAAAAAGAAATTAGTAATATAACATGCCACGGTATATATATCTAATCTATCTATCTATCTACACACACACACACACACACACGCAATGTAAAGAAGGAACCTGAGTGGTGACATCTTTGTAGGGTGGGGCTTGTCATAACTTGCTTCATTATGCTGTAAATATCCTTGCATGGAAAAGTTCAAACTAGCAGTAGCATTATTAACAGATATACGCTTGCATACTTTTAATTGCCTTATGGACTCATGGAAGACTTACTTCAAACTGGCTGTCTGGATGGACCATAAACTACTTGGTGTTGTGTACGCTATTTGATTCCAGAATCCCCTGAGCCCATTTCATCTTAATAGGACATTATCAATAATTAACTACAGTGTCTCAATTATTTTTCCTATCCTATTATTCACTCAGGTTCCTTCACCAGAAGTTGCTTTCTATGATTCAGGTTGTCTTTTTTAAAATAAGGTATGTTTTAAATCTTTTCTGTCATTCCATGGAGATATTTGGAAACTTGAGCAATCAGATCTTTCACATAAATCTACAGTCCAGAAATAGATGGCCATCTTATTTTTTTTCCATCAAGAATTTTTAGAGATATGGAGTAACTGTTTAATATCTTCTGGCCTCACATTCTAATTTTTGTAGTTGAAAAAGAAACCTTTTTTAACATTAGTTATAACAGAAATAATATGAAACTTTTAAAGATTCAAAAGTACAGGGATCTCTACAAGATACGATAAAAAACATCAATATGGTAGTAATGGCAGAGTTTTAATCATGCCCCAATCACTAATCATTTCATTTGTGATGGGCAAGCAATACTACATGTCCCTCTAATGTTTACTTAGGGACAACTGGTAAAAGTTCTTCAGGGACACATCCACATGACACAATCTTCCTTTCATTTATGGCCACCAGAAGTGTTTTCCATCTTCTCCTGATGCAAGACTTTCTATTTACATGATGGCTGTAGTTTTGGAGGCAACCTGGCTAATAATTCAACAGTAGGCTGGACCTGATATTTCATATTGACTGCTTTCAGTTATAATCAGCAGAGCCTCTCCTCTCTAGCCACATGCGATGAAAGTGAAAATATGACTCTGAAGTTCTATTAACTCCCCCTTCCAAATTCTCTGTATAGCATCTTGGCAACCCAGAAGGAATTTCCTACTGTAAACAATCTGCCATAAGCTGCCAGTATTCCCTATGGGAGGTCTCCCAGAAAAGCAATATTAGCTTCCCACCAGAAGTGGTATTCAGCAGGTTCTGAACAGTTCTGGAGAACAGGTAGTAGAAATTTTGAGTAGTTTGGAAAATCAACAAATACCACCTCTGACTGGAGATTTTACAGTATCCTTCCTCTGCCACGTCCACCAAGCCACAGAACCAGTAGTAAAAAAAATTGAATTCCACCACTGCTTCCCACCTATGCGGTATTAACAGCTCCTCCCACTTTATCAGAACAGCCCTTATCAGCTCTATCACCCCATTCTAATTTCAAGGGATGCAGGTGACCAACAGGCTGGGGTAAGGGCTTCCTTGTAAAGCAGGAACAGAAAGTCTCCACTTTGTAAATCCTGACAGATCACTAAACCTACTGCTCTGGCCATCTGTCAAAACCCACTTCCTTCCAACCCCCATTTTAGAGTAATATAGAAACCAGCTAGGCAGACAGACCAGGTTATGCTGTTGTCTCATGGTTTGGAGGGCGGCAAGTGGCACTGGCCGATGTGCCTTTTGTATGCAATGGGTGTCTGCAAATGACAATCTGTGCCTGATGGCAATCTGTGCTGTGATGGGGAAGACTTTTTATTTGAGATGTTGCTGTGCACTTTGTTTCAGCACAGCTTGCTGAACTACCCATATTTCCAGGGTAGTTAGTAAATTTTTTATGTCTTCAAAGTTCTCTATATGAACTGGGTATTGCTAGAGGACTTCAGATGAAGGATCATTTTATTGAATTCGGGACAGTTTTGCCTTATCAGGGTTGCACTGAGCAGACCAAAGCCCATCTTTTCATTATTTGTACAGTGGAATTAATGTTTTGGACTCAACTAGAAGATTTTTTTTTTAATTGTGTATCCTCTTCCTAGGCTTAGGATCATCTAGAGGTATCTAATTGAGCCATTTCATATGATTGAATGAGACATGCTATATAGGGCTTTGACAACTGGAAATCCCAACAATTAACTGTGCAAATAATAAATCATATGAACAGCCTCTCAGAGAAATAGGAAGTCAGAAAAGGAACCCCCCCATGCCTAGGAAAAAGAGACATAAATTGTAGAGGAAGGGAAGCATTGCTTTCTATTTCATTTCTTTTATCAGTCCCAGAGAATAGTTAGTTGATTTGGATGTTAGGCTGCCAGTAATGCATGTCACAGGCCCTTTGTGTGCTGGGATAGAAGAATGATTACCAGTTGCCACCCCTTCCCAGGGACATCTCTTCCGTGCAGGGAAGATATGAATGGATGTGATTGCACCCTCCAGAAATTATACCTGTTCTTATAGTTTGAAATTAGACAAGAGAGCAAAAAAGGAAGTGAGACAAGGGCAGGCAAGAGTTTGCACTAGAAGCACAAGATGCTCCCATTAGTGTCTGACAAATAGCACATTTTTCATTTTGTAGGCTGTCTATTGAGAAGGGAGTCAAAGATACCAGTTTACTTTCTTTTTTGTTCAGTCAGGACCCCAGTGACTTGCTGCTATTTGAGCAATGTGAATGACCAGAAGTTCTACTTGGGATTTTTTTCCCCACTATCCTGATTTTTTTTAATGACCTGGTTGTATGGTTGTAATTTAGAGGTAATTTTATCTGCTGCTTGAAACCTTACACATGAATCCCCTATTTGTGTTCATTCTCCCAGCCACCAGCCTTTCCTTAAAATTGGTCCTGCTCTTTTTCCCCCCCTGTACATTTCACTGAAGTTTCATATTGTTAGTCCACTGCCAGGGGCTGTGAATTTGAACAAATCAAATCCCAAATATCAAGAAAATAACCCACGAGAAAGGTCCTTATTTTATGCTATTACCTTTGGCTTGTGCCCTCTCAGCAATATCAACCGAAAGGATATGAAATTAGGGTGATTACTTCAGCTGCTGGTTCAGGAGTAGGAAGTTAACACTTGGCTATGATGTTTACAATGTACTCAAAGTCACAGGGATGATAACATGTCGCTCAATTGGGCTTTTGTTCATCAGAATGGTCTGGTGAAAGGTCAGACTTTGATACTGAAGAGCAATAATTAGTGACACAGAATGCTACAAAACTGGCATTCAAGCTTTTGGTACAAATATTTCCAGCATGTCTAAAAGTGGCTGCAATCTTGAAATATTTATTTAGGCATGGAAATAATTTAATAAACTAATTTCTTTCTGTCATGAAAAAAATAGCTTAGGTATGGAAACATAATAAAAAAATCCCTCTTTTACAGGTGAAAGTATTTTTCTGCTCCATATACACACATAAAATATAAACAGAAATATAATTTTGACTCGGGAACTTTCACAATCACTTGTTTCTTTTCAAAAAGGGAAAAATAGGTCTTTCACCTGGGAGTTTGAGTGATTTCCACAGTTCTGAAGAAGCTTCTTGGGTTAGAAGCAAAGCATCTTCAAAGAAAAACCAGAAAGTCCAGTTGCCTCTTGAAAAAGCACCTTTGAGACACTAACATCACATTTCTGAAAATATATGCAGAAAACCACTGCCCTTTCTATGTGCTGGAAATTTAATAGACCTAAAAAGATTCCATTGCAACCATTCTTGGCTGCTACAATGCTGTGCAGGCAAAGATCTGATGGTGATTGCAGTAAAGTAACTTCTGCTTGAAAAAAATATATCTTCAATTTTTACCTTGCATTCATTTTTCCTATATACAAGTAACACTGAAGTGGCAGAGTATTTATTGCTAATTCAGTGACATCAGCCAACTCTCAGTACTGCAATGTGAGAAGATTCCTGCTCCCTCTATTGTTTTAGATCTGACACTGCCTGATTTCTATCAGAAATCTTGAGATTCTAAAATACAGCATTCACTTTATTCATAACTATGTTAGATTTTTTTTTACATGTTACTATATGCTGGGGAATGCTAAAAGCAGAGCTCTTTTTGTGTTTCTCCAGCAACTAATGACTATATTTTAAAAAATGACAGGTATCTAATGAATAGCAGGGTAAAGGGAATACTAAAATGAAGAAGTTCAGCGGAATGGTTAGCAATTAAAAGCTTATCCAGGCTTATGATTTAATGCTACTCTGCTAGTAACACAGTACAACTTGAGGCATTTGAATTATTTTGGAAACTTGCAATAACAAGGCAGATTTAATTAGCAATCATTAGTAGAATGCATGACAATGTCTTGTTTACACACAGATTATTGTTTAAGTCAATGTCAGAAAAACAATTACACGCTTTAACACTTCAGAGGGGGAAAAATGCATTATTTATGGAAATGATGGATTCTTTTGAGTAAAGCCTTCATTCAGCAAACAATCAGCCACTTGAATCCAACAGTCCATAATGTAATAATAATTGTAAACCAAAATGGGTATATTATATGGCAAGCCAGCTCCATAGTTAATAGAATTCAGACATTGTTTCGGCTATTGTTGCTGTTGCAAGATTCTCAAGAGGGAATTCACTTGATGTTAACATGTTAGTACCTCAATTAAAAAGTGGTTCTACTAGGATTTAATGAAGAACAATTGAGCGGCTGGGAAATCCATATTACAAATGGGTGTTTCCAAACATTGTTCCTATTGATATCCGTTATATAAAACATAGCACAATTTTACATAATTACTCCAAGCACACAATGAGAAAAGGCCTTTATAATGTGGAATGCCTCATCACAATGAAAACCTACCACAGTCTCCACAGACTACCAGAGAGATGTTTTCAAGAAGATAGAAGGCAGATGTGGACTTCAGTTTTTTCCTCTAACATAAAGGATAAGAAATGTTTCTGGATGAAAACATTCTACATTTTTAGTATGTGAAAACTTGCTTAAAATGTATGTTTTGCCATTCCTATTTCCCCACTGACCAAACTGAAATATTACTTGTGATATTGTCATCTTCATCTATCTAATCACTTTCATAACAGTATTTCCTCCTTGTCAATATTGGGATTTCTGGGTTTTTCATATTCATTTTAGCTCACTAAGCCTGATTTCCCATGTAATGGATATTTGTCTTATACTTCACCTGGTTATAATTCCACTTGAACTGTCCGTTTTCATGCACGTATTGTTATATTTTGTATTAGAGCTGTATGAAATGGGTTACAAAAAATATCACTTGCACTTTGGTTAGCTGAATTTTTACAATGCAGATCTGCTAGCCATTTTCTATTTCACTTTCCTCTAGGATAGGGGTTTCAAACTCACATTGTCACAGCATCATCATGTGATGTATTGTGACTTCTTTCCCCTTTGCTAAACTAGGCATGGTCATGGCCAGCGCGTGACTCATCCATCCTGTGGGCCTCAAGTTTGACACCCCTGTTTTAGGAAATCAAGGAAGTTCTTCATTTTAACACTATAGCAACCCTGTGAGTTAGATAAGGATGAGACTTGAGGATTGGCTCAAAGTCGATCAAGGACTATTTTTCCTCAAAACAAAATCAATTACATGCCACCAGACTCGAAATTCTAGACCTAGAAAACCTAGAACTACGCTGCCTTCAGTCCGATCTAAGTATAGTATATAAAATCATACCTGTCAATGAATACTTCAGCTTCAACCATAACAACACAAGAGCAAACAATAGATACAAACTCAAGGTTAATTGCACCAAACTTGATTGCAGGAAATACGACTTCAGCAATAGAGTGGTCAATGTCTGGAATACTCTACCTGACTCTGTGGTTTCTTCCCCAAACCCCAAAAACTTTAACCTTAGACTGTCTACTATTGACCTCACCCCTTTTCTAAGAGGTCTGTAGGGGGCGTGCATAAGCACACCAACATGCGTACCATCCCTGTCCTATTGTTTCTTTTATTTTTATTTTTTATTTTTCTTATATGTATCCATGTATTCATAACTATGTTTTTATTTATACCTATTATCTTGTAAGCAATTGAAATAAATAAATAAACATAATGTGCAAAGCTTAGTAACTTCTTGATTTTTCTCTCTTTCTCTGTGCATATGTGCCATGATACCTCAGAATCGCAACAGACTCCACTAAATCTGTGTTATCTTAGCATATTGCATGGACAAGTTCCATTTGCTTCTGAAAAATTGGCTCTCTGATTAATTACATATCATGCTTTTTATCAATAAAGAAACTCTGCTAAATAAAAATGGAGGGGAATTAACTGAAAAATTTATTAAAACTAACTGACTTCAAATCCTTAAAGGATTCTTGCTTTTATCCTACTTTTATGTTCTTGTTAAAGGTTGGTCTTTACTCTTCCTGCCCCCTTTAAGGTTAGTCAACAAGATTCTTACAGCAGTCGAATGAAGAAATGTAAAGAAAGTAGGAAATAAATATACTACTTGCTACCCATAGTTTCCAAAAGGATGCGAAGACCTTCCCCTCTTTCTTTGTTCAGGCAATCTGATTGTATGTTGCACTGAATCTGCCAACAATGGTGAAGAGTCCATGTGCTCCCCCAACCAACTCTGTTGATATCAATGGAAATCTAACTTCCATGAGAACAGCATGACTGCCTGCAGCAGAAAGCTCAGTGATATTTCCTATTAGGAGAATTTTTCCCTTTTCCTAGTTCTGTATGTGCATCATCTAAGGATGATTTGAGGCCAACCCAGGAACCATCTTTTGCCAGCCTGTGGGTCCATAGGAAGCTCTATTTGCATGTTTATCAGTGACCTTTTGGATGATCTATTAAATTTGAGACTGTATTCTACAAAAAAGCATCAATAATTGGTAACATTTAAGGTCTAATAGTAAATAGTCCTTTAGGTTACAGAAAGGGTACAATCAAGACCCACAAGAGATAGATATTAATAGGTTCTCCCTGTTTATACACAGAACCTATAGAAAAAGAGCAGTGACACTTGTATGTAAGAAATGTGTGATACAGTATAAGCAAGTATGGTTAATTAATAAAAGGAAGGAAGGAAGAACGGAAAGATGGAGGGAGGGAAAGAAGGAAGGAAGGTGTTTTTTCTTAAATGACTTCCATTGACAGGAATCACATTGTCCCCTTCCACACACTAAATTTTACATATATTCTACATTACTTTATAAGAAGAAAAATAAGATGGTAACTTTGCCCTAAAAAGTTGCTGGTATCAATCTTATCTTGCAGCTCAAAAAGTAATGTGCTTTCAAGCTACTGGGAAATGGAGATAGGCACAATCTCATCTATTGCAGTTTCTCAGTAAGTAAGATGCCAGGAACTAGCATCTTCATGCCTAAACATTGTTATAATATCAGTGCTCCATAAATCAGCTCACAGACTTAAAACTGACACCTGGTATATGAGAACCCCCACCTCGCATTGCAGTACAGGAAACGGCACACTTTAGCTGCTATTAGCTATTTTAATCTGATATTTGAACAACTGCCCATCAACTTTCCCCGTGTGAATTTACACATTTAATCCCTGAGGGAGAATGATTCCAGCAGGAACTTTAAACCTGAAAAGAAATGTCCATATTCTCTCATGTATTGATCTTGAATCTATTATTTGTGGGTACTTTTAGCGTGCTATTAGAAGGTCTTCTAAGAAATATGGAAGGTATACTTACTTACCATAAAGCCTATAAATAGTTTATTATTAGGGGAAAGCATTAAGTACTATATTGGACTGGTGGTCTCCATTGTCCTTCTGTTTAAGTCAAGGAAAGGATAAGTTATACACAGTATGTAAGTGGTAAAGATTCCCAAGATTCAATTCCTGGCGACTAAGCAGATGCATCAATTTAACTTTCTTGGTAACAATGGAGAAGTGGCTTGCCATCGCTATCTTTTGGGATTTGATTTCTAGTGAAGTCTAGAGCTTTGGGCTTTTGGAATAGTCTCCTAACCCTGATTAACTTTTTGGGGGAGTTCAGCATGTTTATTAGATGCAGAGAAATGTCCCAACTTGCTAGCAAAGATTATGTTTTTCTGAAAAATTCTGAGACATGCACCGTCTCATATTCTCACTTCATTCTCTTGACTAACAAACATTGGTCTTCTTAATTTGTATTTTGTCTTGGGCATTAAGATTCAGAATGTAATAGTTATGAATTGCTCCCCAGGTTGTTGTTTTTTAATCTATGGACAATTTACTGTTGTGCTGTAAATGTGTAATAAAAGACAAAAACAAAACAAAACTGGTCCTTATACTTGACCCATTCCTAATAAAATGATTATTTTCAACTAAATGATGTTGACTAAGTTTATCTATTTGGTTAGTTTCCAATAACAACTCAGTTTCAAATATTATTGCAATCCTATTGGATTGCTTAACGCATTAAATATATTGCTAGTTATTATGAATATCTGAGAAAGGATGAGAGATCTTTATGCAGTTTTAGCTTCATGTCACTGGCCTCAACAAAATCAAATTCTGAATATAGTCAACTATTTTCCCTCACTTCCCAATAGTTTAGTCTCTTTCACTTATTCTTCTCTCACAATTCTGTTCATATCAGACTTAGAACCAAGAAACATTACCATGTATCCTCTGAGCTACATCCAATGTTGTTCAACTAGATTTCTGTTAACACAATGAAACTTTCTTTTCTCTCCTCCTGTAGGCAGGTTTAGGGGCTGTGGGAATGAGAGACAAAGATGAATGAGGAGTAGGAATCCATGCTGCCAATGTGGATGGTATTCAGTTTGTGGATGGCTATCATTTTATGAATGTCCAGCAGGAAAATTCTCACCCCAAAGGCTGGACAGACAATAAGACAGATTCTTTGGGCTAATACAAAGAGTTTTTTTTATTTTTGGAACAAAAACTGATTCCTTATATAGAATGAAAAAGTAGAATTGCTTAATTTGATAGTAGAATAATGCCACACCTTTTAGTCATTCTTGCAATCATTTGTTTCCCTCTGCTTAATTCCACTGGCACCCTAAACTGTCTCCTTCTCCTTTATTTAAGCATTACAAAATAAGCATCATTTTCGAGTGGCATTACTTTAACTTTCCCTCTTTTGAGTGGTTCTCCTGGTGCCTTTGGACAATGGACCATGAATCAAATGGATCATGAGAACAACAAAGCTGATGATCAGAACAATGCTTCATTCTAAAGCTTTCCATGGACACATTAAAAAAAGAAGATAAGAATGATAATATTATAGCACACTTGGAAGGGACATTGAAGGTCTTCTAGTCCTAACCTTGCTCAATCAGGATACTCTATATCATTTCAGACAAATAGTTGTCCAATCTTTTCGTAAAAACTGTTGGAGCACACACAATGTGATGCTGATGCTGATGATGTAAAGCTGTTCAATACCACAGACAATACTGCTACCCTACAAAAAAATCTTGACTATGTATCAGAATGGTCAAACAAATGGCAACTTCAAATCTCAACAAATAAATGCTCTGTCTTACATATTGGCAAAAAAAATCAGAAAATAAAATACAAGCTGAATAGTCAAGATCTTGTTGATGACCCAAGCTCTGTAAAGGACCTTGGAATACTCGCCTCTAATGATCTAAGTGCTAGAGCCCACTGCAACTACATAGCCAAAAAGGCATTAAGAGTTGTTAACCTAATCCTACGTAGCTTTTTCTCTGGTAATATCACACTACTAACCAGAGCATACAAAACATTTGCTAGACCAATACTCGAATACAGTTCATCAGTCTGGAACCCACATTACGTATCTGATATTAGCACAATTGAGAAAGTCCAGAAATATTTCACAAGAAGAGTTCTCCACTCCTCTACTCGTTGTAGAATACCTTATGCCACCAGACTTGAAATTCTAGAACTAGAAAACCTTGAATTACGCCGTCTTCAGTCTGACTTAAGCATGGTATATAAAATCATACATTGCAATGTCCTACCTGTCAATGAATACTTCAGCTTCAACCATAACAACATAAGAGCACACAATAGATACAAACTCAAAGTAAACCGCACCAAACTTGATTGCAGGAAATACGACTTCAGCAATAGAATGGTCAATGTCTGGAATACTCTACCCGACTCTGTAGTTTCTTCCCCAAACCCCAAAAACTTTAACCTTAGACTGTCTACTATTGACCTCACCCCTTTCCTAAGAGGTCTGTAGGGGGCGTGCATAAGCGCACCAACGTGCCTACCGTCCCTGTCCTATTGTTTCTCTTATTCTTTTATTTTTCTTATATGTACCCATTTCATGTATTCACAACTATGTATACATTTATACTTATTATCTTGTAAACAATTGGCAAATCAAATAAATAAATACAATAAAATAAAATAAACAATGTCTGGAGGTAATTAATCAGTGGCATTTTTTTCCTGCCCTTCCAGAAATGCTATACTCTGTCATTTAATGAGCCATCTCACTCTCCCTGATCTGATTTAATTTCATTGATTCTTTGACAACTACTTCAGATGCCAACACAACAGCAACTACCATCTATGTGTAGGCTAAAATCCACTCTACTGCAACCTGGGGAATTTGCTCCCACATAAGCATGGATTGGACCATACAGTCTTCACTCTTCCACTGAAATCAAGGATGCCTCTGCTATGTGTGTTTGGGGAGTATGCTCATTTGAGGCTGTTAAAATATCTTTTGGGACCTATTGAACAAAAACATCTGACTCCCATTTCTTCCTGCAAAGGTAGAGATAAATAAAAAGCAGAGAAGGGCTAACTTTATAGGCAAAGGTGTAAGATTTGTTGGTTCCCAGAGCATCTTTCCTTGTGTAGCTGCTTGACAATTTCTGCATATGTAAGAAAAGTAAGATAAAATGCTTTATAGGTTAATATTAAGAAGTCCTATACAGAAGAATTTCTGCATATAACAGCAGATGAATATATAATATATTTCTGTTTATGTTTATGAGAGCCAATCTGATATAGTGGGTAAGGTGTTGGTGAGAAGTCAGGAGACTCAGGTTCTAGTTCTATAATAAGCTTGGATGCCAGCTGGGTAAGTTGGGCCTATCACACCCTTTCAGTTAGACTGGAATGTTGAAAAACATCTGTCTACTAACCTATGTTGGACCACCATGGGATATTATGATAATGGCTCTCATCCTGCAATGGACTGATTGATGATGGCAATGATGTCTCTCTCTCTCTCTCTCCCTCTCCTCTCTCCTCTCTCTCCCTCTCTCCTCCCTCTCCCTCCCCTCTCCCTCTCCCTCTCCCTCCCTTCCTTCCCTCTCCTTCCCCTCTCCTTTTCCCTTTCCCTCTCCCTCCCCTCCCTTCGCCACTCCTACCCGGAATCAAACCTTGGGCTGCTAAACAGCTTTCTCTTAATTGAGTTTTGGGAATCTTGCATTGCCAGCTTCAATCCTGTCATTTTACCTATCCAAAACATTTTGCGAATAATGCTCGGTCTCATCACATGAGTTTGGGGATAAGACTCCAAATAAAAGTTTTGTAAGGATGATAGTCTGCATTTTCTACTACATCACATACATTTCTGCCTGCCTTCCATTCTTTCCAACCAACCGATTCTGCATAGAAATTCTTCTCTGTGTGTGTGTGTGTGTGTGTGTGTGTGTGTGTGTGTGTGTGTGTGTTGGTCTCCATTTTGTTTCTTGTAACATCATAAAAAACAAAGAGTCATAGCACTATGTTGCAGACCCGTAATTTTGCTGAAATAGGTTTTCTCTCAATTTCCAGTTGTTTTTCTGAGATGTATATACAAAGTGTGGTAGGTCTGTCTCCAAGTGCCCATCAGTTGGAGAAAAGGACCAGCATTTTAAAATCCAGTACAGTATGTATAAGCAAATATGGATGTCTGGATTTTCAGCTTTCCTTCCAAATGAAGACAACTATTGCTTTCTGCCGTTCAGCTATTATTTTAAAAACAATTGATCCAGATCAAAGCTGAAAACACAAACTGAAATTTATTTGAATGTCTTAAGAGTAATCCTTCAAACTGCTTGTCATATGATGAAATGAAAATATTCTGTTTCCAGTGATTTAAAAAACATTTTTCAGGTATTTTAAAAAACAAATATAAGCTTTTTTTAGCTGGAAAATAATTTTGATTCTGCTGGAGAAGCTGGTAAAATAAAGGAGGCTGTATTTTATTTCCTTTACAAGTATACTTTCTATCGTGTCTTTAATACAGATGGTAGCTTTGAACAGCTAAAAGAAAAGAATACATTCTTTCCAAGATACTATAATCATCTCTCTCTTTTTAAAATGTAGCTAATTATTCTAGTCATTTACATCTGCCCACAAATTAAATGAGCTCTGATTTAAACTTTTAATTTTGTCTGCAGCATAAAGTGAAAATAGAGGACACGTAGGTTGAAGTGGATTGTAACAGGCACAACATTTGATTGATTTCCACTCACAGAAATTGGTGTGACATAAAGAATAAGGCCGGTCATTCTGTAGTTCAACTGATGACTTCTATTACCATATAAGCCATGAAAGAAAACTAATAGGAATGCTAGACAAATAATATTGTCCACTTCTATAAACTAGGTTTGTGTCAGGTACAAACTTGAATAACTGACTTAAACAACAACAACAAAAAACAACAAAACTCCTCCAAACCCACCACATTTTTTTTTTCAGTCTCAGGTTCATCCAACATCCATAGCAGTGGCATTGAAAATTGTGACATAAAGATGGAATTATATGAATAAACAGTGAGTATTGTTATCACATCAATCTTGACTGACTTCGGAAGGCTAAACAGGTTTGAACTTGGTTAAAACTTGGATGCAAATGATCAGGAAATTATAGGCAACAATTATAAATTAAAAAAAATATATTAAAAAAGACAGTGCCAAACCCTTTAAATATTTTTGACAAGAAAACTACATAGATATGTCCATGATGTTATGAGGATTGAAGTCTACCTAGAAGATGTTAATATTGCTATAAAAATAGAATTTGTCAATTAAATGTAATTAAAATTCCATGCTAACCCCAGCAAGCATTTATTTATTTATTTATAAGATTTATATGTCTACTGATTTTATACATAATTCTAGGTAGCTCACTCCATTCCTAAGCCAGGGCCTGGAGGAAAAGCCAGGACTTCACAGTCTTCTAGAAAGTTTAGGGGTTAAAAACTCTCTGCATCTTAAGAGGCGGTTCATCTAAAAGGACCAGGAGCCATTCAGAGTTTTAAAGGTAATAATCAGCATAGTGAATTTTACCTGTGGAGAAACAGGAAAGCAGTGTTTTATTACGAGCACCCAAGACTCCATGCCACACTGCATTCTAGATCAATGTTAACTTCTGTGTGATCTTCAAGGGCAGCCCTGTATATAACAGGTTGAAGACTAAGGCATGAGGGACCAAGGCCTGCTGGTCCAGGAATGGGTGCAATTAATAGAAGGTGAAATTGTGCAAATGTATCCTTAGTCATAGTTGCCATCTGCTATTCCAACAGGAGTTGAGTCCAAGACACCTGTGTGGGGGAATGCTAATCCATCAAAGATGATAGGTCACTTGGGTGGATCAACAATTCAAAGCTATTTAATCTTGCTAGGGTTGAAACACAGCTGGCTTCTCCCATCCAGACTCTCACAGCTTCCATGTTCAGGGCAAGGGAGTGGCATCACTTGCCCCTCCTGGGATAGAGATGTATAACTGATGATACTACATGCCACTGAATGAATTTACCCAACATCTTCATATAAATGCTAAAAAGGATTGATGAGATATCTATCTATCTATCTATCTATCTATCTATCTATCTATCTATCTATCTATCTATCTATCTATCTATCTATCTATCTATCTCTATCTCTATCTCTATCTCTATCTCTATCTCTATCTCTATCTCTATCTCTATCTCTATCTATCTCTCTATCTCTCTATCTATCTATCTATCTATCAATCTATCTATCTATCTATCTATGTATTCGGCTTGGTTCGGGTATTTTCCCACGTCATTGTAGTTGTTCTTTTAAAGTTGTAGCAACGTTTCAGCAGAATCTCATCTGCCATCATCAGGCTTCTGTATTGTGTCCGTCTGTGGGTCAGACTTTTACAGTGGTTTCAGATTTAAATTTGGGGCAGCCTATTGCTGTGCCAGAATGGTTTTTTCTTCATCCTGATTGGTTGGGAGTCTTGGTCTGTGTTTATTGGTCTCGGAGTTTGCTGTGTTCTGCTTGATTGGTGTCTCTAATATCTTCTGTCTGTTTTTTGGCTCTTTTTGTATCTTGATTGGCTGGCAGCATTGTGTTACTTTATTGGAGGCCTTTAGTGCAGCTTGGCTTCGGGTAAATGGACGGCTATCATTAGTTAGGAAGCTGGGTTTCATCTGGGTGCCTGGTTGGGGTGTGTTTGAGCTGGAGGTATCAGGGGGGATCTGTTTGTGCCCAGGTGTTTGCCTGGCTTGTGGTGTGGAGATTTTTTTGTTTGTGAGTGCAGGCTTCCAAATGATTGACAGCCTGGTGGAATCATCTCTTCTATTCATGCTTTCTGGTCTTTTTTCAATCTCTATGGCTTCTCTGATGACTCTGTGGCTAGGGTTTTCCATAGTGGCCAGGGTTTTGGTGCCATTGAAGTTGATGCTATGACCTGTGGCTTCCATGTGTTGGACTAGTGAGGAAGTGTGTTCCAGCTTTTTGACTGCATTTTTGTGTTCATCCAGGCGGGTACTTATTCTTCTATTGGTCTGTCCAATGTATGTGGCTGGGCATGATGCACAGGGGACTTCGTATATGCCTTGGTTTTCCAGGTTAATTTTATCTTTGGGGTTGCTAAGGATGGCTGCTATTTTTCTGTCTGTTTTGAAGGCTGCACTAAAGGCCTCCAATAAAGTAACACAATGCTGCCAGCCAATCAAGATACAAAAAGAGCCAAAAAACAGACAGAAGATATTAGAGACACCAATCAAGCAGAACACAGCAAACTCCGAGACCAATAAACACAGACCAAGACTCCCAACCAATCAGGATGAAGAAAAAACCATTCTGGCACAGCAATAGGCTGCCCCAAATTTAAATCTGAAACCACTGTAAAAGTCTGACCCACAGACGGACACAATACAGAAGCCTGATGATTGCAGATGAGATTCTGCTGAAACGTTGCTACAACTTTAAAAGAACAACTACAATGACGTGGTAAAATACCGAACCAAGCCGAATACCATACATGTAAGTACCCATGAAAACTTAAGAATATATATATATATATATATATATATATATATATATATATATATATATATATATATATATTTATTTATTTATTTATTTATTTACAACCTGGAAGCTCCTCTTCTGTCTTGCTTCTATACATTCAGCATTCTGCAAAAGCCAAGTAGTAAATGTCTTATTCAAGTAACTCCTATACCAAAGGTGGTATTCAGCAGGTTCTGACCAGTTCTGGAGAACCGGTAGCAGAAATTTTGAGTAGTTCAGAGAACCGGAAAATACAACCTCTGACTGGAGATTTTACAAGATCCTTCCCCTGACATGCCCACCAAGCCACACCCACAGAATTGGTAGTAAAAAAAAATTGAATCCCACCACTGTCCTATACCCCTTCATATGATAGTCATCCAAAAAAAAGCACCTAATAAGATGGGAATAACATAACAATAACATCTTTTAATGATCCACAGACAGATAAAAAAAGCCAGTTACCTATAGATAGGCAACATATCATCTAAACCCATTGCAAACAGATTTTCTCATTTTATTCAAGCAATCAATGAAATAATGGAGTTAAGAATAAAAGGCAGGCTATAAGTGGCAGCCAAGATTTCATATGATTATAAACAATAACTTAGAGGGTTTAAACAAGCTCCACATATTTATTAGTATCCCAAACAGTAGGAACTATTTCTAATGGTTTTGCCAGATAGCCTGGAATGGTTGTTATTATTTAATACATAATCTGAACTATCAATTATTAGAATTACTTTCAGATCGTGTTCCTAATGAACTGTGGTCTCATCTGTGCAATGTATGGAAAACAGTATGTTTAAGTATGGGGCAATATGTCACAGGTTAATGGTGAAAGAACCTCCATTTGCAAGATGACATTGACAATCTATGTCAACCTGACTCCAAGGGTAGGCTTCCTAAAGATGCAAAAGGCAAAGCAAATACACAGACAAGATAAAGCAGAAGCCCAAGGATTCGAGAAGATAAACTTGGTTCAGCAGAAAGATAGAAAAATGATCACAGCAAAGAAAATAGTCAAAGACTAATGGAGTTAGTATACTCGGGGCACACAAAAACAAGTTGTAATGATTGAAACAACTTAGAATTTATTAAAACTTTGGATATTGGCTGGATCTGGCTGGAGACTGAGGTATCCTGGTTCTCAGTCTCCATCCAGATCCAGCCAATGTCTATCAAGGCAATTTGTCCCTTAAAATGCAAATGATACTTACAAGTGGTGTTATTGCACATTTTCCCCTGCAAACCTGTTCTCCTTGTTCTTCCACCTCATCAAAGACCTTGGTATTTCTTTCCATCATTATCAAAGAATTGCCATTCATCCCAATTTTCTAGGAAGAAAGGAAAAATATTCAAGTGACAGAAATCACACATATAGAAAAACCAATTCTGCAATTTTCCTCCTTTTTAGACAACACTGGAGCAGTGAATTGGCTCTAACATGAATATTATTTGTATGGTATGGTATAATTGAGATGAATTACGCCCACATAAAGTGGGTTGCCTTTTAAATAAATGTGTGAATTGCAGGCCAGTGACTCCACACCAAGACTAAAGATGCACATTAATTTAACTGTCATTCATTTATTTATTTATCTTGCTTTCCACTCAACTGAATACTTCTGGCACCTAACATACATACATATACACACGCACACGCACACACACACACACACACACACACAGAGAGAGAGAGAGAGAGAGAGAAAGACATAGATATAGAGACACACATACTAAAACATAAGATTAAAGCAAAAATATTGCAAAATCATAAATGCAAAAATATTAGCATTTAAAATATGTGGCTAATATATATCTTAACTACTTTCCTAATTATTGAAAGAATGGAAGCCCAAAGGCACATTCTGTAATCTGGGAGTTAACTGCCATCATTGCACTATAACCATGAAGGGTAACTTTTTAGCAAATTCCTCTTGCCCAGAATGTACATATTAAGATGTGGGCTCCACTGACCATAAATCTGGAATCATGTATGAGATTAATTTTTCAACATTTCCTCTAAAACTACAGAATAAAGTAGCCATTGGAAAAATATCCTGCCTTGCTCCCCCTCCACTTCTGGAATTCTCCTCCCTCTGGAAGCTAAGATGTGAAGATGCGACTTGGTGATGGATGACAGCCAATAGTACAAAGGCAAAACTACGTGGAAGGGTGATTAGCTTATTAATGTATAAATTCTGCCACAGACACTGCACTGGGAAGGTTCAAAGCATCTCATATTTGAAGATGATGGCCTTGCCTCTGCACAACTGCTGCCATCTCCTTGATAGCAGAATGACTAAATGATAAACTATCCTTCCTTTCATCTCTAGGTAACCAATAACTCATTTATGGTTTCAATTCACTGTCAAACTTCTTATTATCCAGCCCTGCCAGAAATCATCACTGGAGAGTGTGAGATTCTTCCTCTCCCAACAACAATGGCATCAATTCCTTAACAAGATTTGCGGCAATATAGCATGTGATGAATACATTTGAAAAAGTCTCAGGAACACGGGCAGCTTTATTGCTTTCCCTTATTGCTTCTTATCTTAGCCATCCTTTTCTATCTGTACAGTGACCTTTTGAAACATTGCTTTAATGTTTTGTGAAAAACATAAACACCACAGTGGAGATGTAAAGATCCCTTAAGACACGAAACCTATGTAATTTAATAACTGTATGGCCTGATGCATAGCAGGTTAACTGTTTTTCTCTGGAAGATCTGAACAGCTGAGTTCATTTGGCCTCTTGGAGAAAGCTAGTCTCACTTCTGTATCTGTAGAATGGAAGCAAGATTATTGTAAGTTATAATTTGCCTAGAGTTGACTCTGTGTGTAATGGGTGGCACATAAATTCAATAAATAAATAATGTATGGATGGGCCACACACATCCATCAGGTAGGGTGGTTTTTGGTTTAGTTACTGTATTAAAATGTTGATTTCAAATGAATCGATGGAAGCATTGTTAATGGCAATTCCATCATTATCAAGCTGATTGCATTTTAAGTTCAGTAATGATGATTCTTTCTGACTGTTAGAAGAATGTTCAAGGGCCTGTGCTATGGGGGTGAAGGGCAAACCACATCTCTGCAATGGGTCACCATTTGTTTACATCCCTCTGCCTCAGAGAACAGCTTACTAAATGTCTTTCTCTGACTGAATTTCATTAGTTTGTTTTGTGTTTGTTTTGACTACTGATAAGGTAGGTGATGATATGCAAGTGATGTGACATACCTACCTCATGACATAATTGTGCCATCCTCCTGATTGTTTTTTTTAAATGTGGCTTCTTATAGAAGCCACTGATCCTATGCTATATAGATTACCCAAATTAAGGCACTTCTAATGAAGCATATTTCTCTCATTTGCAATACCGCATGGACTTTTTTAAAGAAAAAAAAAGTCACACCTGCCTTATCATGTTGGAAAGTGAAAGGCAGTCAGGGGAAAAGATGAACAGTTATTTCCAACTGCTAATGGGATGGATCACAGCTGCAAGAATAAGAGCAAAGCTGAAATCTGTTCTCTTTTTACTGGTTTTCTGATTTTAATTGATGGTGGTTGAGCACAACATTTAAACTGCTTTACAGACCTTTCTAAGCAGTTTACAAAGTCAGCACAATCTGACCCACAACAATCTGGCTCCTCAGAAAAATGGAAGGTTCAATCAACCTTGAGCCAGTGAGAATTGAACTGCTGGCAGTTAGCAAAGTTAACCTCAGTGGTGGGATTCAAATATTTTTACCACCGGTTCGGTGGGCGGCTTGGTGGGTGTGTTTTGCATGCATGCACACACTTTGCATGCACGCATGCCAAACACACACTTTGCGCAGGCGCAGAGGTGTTCTAACTCACCTCCTGCAAGCCTGCATTCTCCTGATTGCTTCAGCAGCTGCCATGCAGCACTCTTCTGTGCTTCAAATTCAGCTGCAAAAGCAGCTGCGCTTCAAATTCAGAGAATAAAAGTGAGTATGGAAGCCCAGGTGGGCAGGCGGACCTAACAGCAGAGTGGCGGAGAGAATAATTAATTGATTAGGCTGATTGTTGCTTAGCAAAATTATTTGACTAGAGAGATTATTGCAATTGATTGATTAGTGTGATATTGGCTATATTTATTACCCAAAATTGTTTCATTAAGTAATTTAATCAATGTACCATCTTAACAAACCTACCATGCCAAGAAAAAAATCCAATGCCAAACCACAACCTAAAGAGAAAGTAATCCCCACCAATGAACCACAAGAATCCTGCACATGCCTTAAATGCTATAAAACTCTAAAAGATAATGAAAATTCCATCAAATGTTCTCTATGTAACAAATACGCTCATCATGACTGCTTTGGATTACCTGAGCAAATGATTCAATACCTAGAATCATCCAATGAGTTTCCATACCTCTGTAAATCATGCAGACCCAAACTGGATCTGTTGGAAAGAGTTGATACCATAGAAACACGAGTAACATCCCTTGACACCATAGTAGCATCCCTGGATGCTTTAAAAGAAAGATTATCCAACCTTGAAAAAAAAAGACACAACTCAAAAACTTGAACATCCAATAGCTACAAACCACATCTCTACCCAACAACCACAACCCAATCCACAACCCAATCCACAAAAAGCATAAATCAGACAAATAATGATATCCCAATCTCATCAGAGAAGCTGTTGAGCACGAACTATATGTAGCAATAACAACTCCCCCCACCCCAAAAAAAACCAGATTACCCATAACAATAAGGAAATTTCAATCCAAAAAGAGATCACTCTGGTGGAAAAACAAATCTGGTCACGTTGCCAACTTCAAAAGCCGATACAAAAATTTATGCCACCAGATAAAGACTGAATGAACCAATTATCACATCAAACAAGAGGAAAACCTTCTACACACCAATTCCACCCACGCTTTTTACAATTTTGTAAACAACAAACTAAAAGACTCAAGGTCCATCCCAGCCCTGATAGGACCTAATGGTAAAGACTGCAACGACAACACCATTAAAGCTAACATCTTTAACACATTCTTTGGCTCAGTATTTGTAAACAGCAATGGATCATGCCCAGTATTTCCTAGCCGAACCACAGAAAACTACAGTGATCCAATACATATCGATTGTACAGAAGATAATATTGAAAAAGCACTACACAATCTAAAACCATCTCTATCTATTGGACCGGATGGAATATGTGCCTACTTCTTAAAAAAGCTATCCACTGCCATAGCAGAACCTCTAAGCATAATCTTTGAAAAATCTTTCAGGACCAACTCCTTGCCTAACCTATGGTCACAAGCCACGGTCATCCCCATCTTCAAAAAGGGGGACCCCAGCCTCATTGAAAATTATAGACCAATCTTCTTATGCTGCATCACCTGTAAAGTCATGGAATCAATTATTAACCAATCCATTATCCTCCACTTAGAGACAAACAACCTACTCTCTAATAAACAATTTGGTTTCAGAAAAAAAAATCCTGTAATCTGCAACTCTTACACTACAAAAACATATGGACTACACAACTCGATCAGGGCAAAACAATAGACGTAATTTACATAGACTTCTGTAAAGCCTTTGATTCAGTGGTACACGACAAACTACTCCTAAAACTAAAATTTTATGGTATCACTGCATAACTGGATAGAAGCATTCCTGTCAAACAGACAACAAATGGTCAAAATTGGGAGTGTCCTATCAAATTCTGTACCTGTCAATAGTGGTGTCCCCCAAGGCAGTGTTCTAGGACCAATTCTCTTCATACTCTACATAAATGACCTCTGTGATCACGTTAAGAGCAACTGCGTTCTCTTCACTGATGATGTAAAGCTGTTCAATACCACAGTCAATACTGCTACCCTTCAAAAAGATCTTAACTATGTATCAGAATGGTCAAACAAATGGCAGCTTCAAATCTCAACAAATAAATGCTCTGTCTTACATATTGGCAAAAAAAATCAGAAAATAAAATACAAGCTGAATAGTCAAGACCTTGTTGATGATCCAAGCTCTGTAAAGGACCTTGGAATACTCATCTCTAATGATCTAAGTGCTAGAGCCCACTGTAACTACATAGCGAAAAAGGCTTTAAGAATTGTTAACCTAATCCTACGTAGCATTTTGTCTGGTAATATCACACACTACTAACTAGAGCATACAAAATATTTGCTAGACCAATACTCGAATACAGCTTTTCAGTCTGGAACCCACATTACGTATCTGATATTAGCACAGTTGAGAAAGACCAGAAATATTTCACAAGAAGAGTTCTCCACTCCTCTGCTCATTGTAGAATACCTTATGCCACCAGACTTGGAAATTCTAGACCTAGAAAACCTTGAATTATGCCGTCTTCGGTCTGATCTAAGTATGGTATATAAAATCATACATTGCAATGTCCTACCTGTCAATGAATACTTCAGCTTCAACCATAACAACACAAGATCACACAATAGATACAAACTCAAGGTTAACCGTATCAAACTTGATTGCAGGAAATACGACTTCAGCAACAGAGTGGTCAATGTCTGGAATATTCTACCTGACTCTGTGGTTTCTTCCCCAAACCCCAAAAACTTTAACCTTAGACTGTCTACTATTGACCTCACCCATTTCCTAAGAGGGAAAGGGGGCTCAAAATGCCCCCCCCCCCCCCTTTTTTTTTTTTTTTTTTTTTTTTTTTTTTTTTTTTTTATTAATAAATATATATATTATTTTTTTTTTTTTTTATTTTTTATTTTTAAAAAAAAAAAAAAAAAAAAAAAAAAAAAAAAAAAAAAAAAAAAAAAAAAAAAAAAAAAAAAAAAAAACCACCCCCCCCCCGATTGCCCCCCGTCATTCCCCCCACCCCCCCCACACCCCCCCCCTCCCCCCTCGCCCTACATAGGCGGGAGTGGGTCATGGTTCATCCTGGATAAAGCACTCAATGCTGAATCACTTTGGGGTGTCTCAGTTGGATAAGGCTGCCTGGGTGATAGAGAGGTGGGCACATAGAGTGGTATGGTCTTTATATGCAGTTTAATAGGCATTTTCACATATTAGTTATGGGAGACTTCGTAAGAATTTTCTATAAAATACATATACTGTATCTTTATGAATTGACACAGGAAAATGGGCTTTATGATGGAAAAATAAGAAAGGAAGAATAATTAATCCCGACAGACTTGCTTTTTCCAAGATTTTCTTAGTTTGACCTCCTGTAGTTTTTTCTTTTTAATTTATGACTGAAGTTCAAAACTGCGTCTCTATCTGTTGTTAAGCTCATTCTTTCAAGATTTATGCTGCTTTGGGAAAAAGTAAGGACAATTAAAAGAAAAATAGAAGAGAGAAATTTCACAATTGGAATCCCATTTCTTTTGCTTCTCTCTTTGTCTCCATTTCTGTCTGTTTCTTTCTGTCTTTCTATGTGTCTCTTTAACTTACACCCACACCAATTACTTCATATGATATTGTTTTGCCTATTGCATATATGATGTTGGCTGAGTATTTCATTATATTCTCAGAGCAACTATAACTGACACCGAGACAAGAATTTCTGAATTGAATAGCACACTGAGATCCTTGAAATTTGAATAAAACAGGTATTGTTGTTGATATGATGTGTGGGTTCCAGACTGATAAGCTGTATTCGAGTATTGGTCTAGCAAATGTTTTGTATGCTCTAGTTAGTAGTGTGATATTACCAGAGAAAAAGCTACATAGGATGAGGTTAACAACTCTTAATGCCTTTTTGGCTATGTAGTTACAGTGATACATAGTCAAGATCTTTTTGAAGGGTAGCAGTATTGACTGTGGTATTGAACAACTTTACATCATCAGTGAAGAGAATGCAGTTGCTCTTAATATGATCACAGAGGTCATTTATGTAGAGTATGAAGAGAGTTGGTCCTAGAACACTGCCTTGGGGGACACCACTATTGACAGGTACAGAATTTGATAGGACACTCCCAATTTTGACCATTTGTTGTCTGTTTGACAGGAATGTTTCGATCCAGTTATGCAGTTGTCCAGAGATACCATAAGATTTTACTTTTAGGAGTAGTTTGTTGTGTACCACTGAATCAAAGGTTTTACAGAAGTCTATGTAGATTGTGTCTATTGTTTCGAGTTGTGTAGTCCATATGTTTTTTCAGTGTAAGAGTTGCACATTACAGAATAGTTTTTTTCTGAAACCAAATTGTTTATTGGAGAGTAGGTTACTTGTCTCTAAGTGGAGGAGGATGGATTGGTTAGTTTTCTGTGGTTTGGCTAGGAAATACTGGGCATGATCCATTGCTGTTTACAAATATTATGCCACCTTTATCTGGTGGCATAAATTTTTGTACCGGCTTTTGAAGTTGGCAACATGACCAGATTTGTTTTTCCACCAGAGTGATCTCTTTTTGGATTGAAGTTTCCTTATTGTTATGGGTAATCTGTTTTTTTTTTTGGGGGGGGGGGGGAGTTGTTATTGGTACATATAGTTTGATGACTCTTTTGACTTCAAGTAAAAATATGTTGTAATGGTCTTCAACAGTATTGCATCCAATGAATAGAGATTGCCAATCAAGGGAGGAGAGATCATTGTCTATAAAATCATAGTTGCCTTTTTTGAAGTTATAATTGGGGATTACGTCATTGTGATGATTTTTGTGTGGGCGTATGTTGTGACAAAAGTCAATCATATTGTGGTCACTGTTGGAAAAGGGTTCTTTAGTTTGTATTCCATAAATTAAATCCAAACTATTGCAGAAGATGAGATCGAGGCAGTTGTTAAGTCTACTATTGTTGGTTACTAGTTGTTCCAGTCCCAGATTTGTAACAGCATTGTAGAAGGTTGCATATATGGGCTCAGTTGTACATTCATTTAGGGTCCAGTTAATATGAGGTAGATTGAAGTCACCAAGAAAGATAAAAGCGTGTGGGCAGGATGTTGCCCATATTAGTAGTGAATTTAGCTTGTTTACATGTTCGATGTCATAATCAGGTGCTCTGTAACACAGTAAGACTTGAAATGTGATATTTAAGGATAGTTCACAGATGATGGTCTCAGGAATAGCAAGCTCCTGGGCAACTTGTATGTTTTTTAGATGTAAGGACTTTTTATAGAAGATGGCAACACCACCTCCTGTACGGATTTCACAATCTGATCGGTAAACATGATAGTCTCTTACTGTGGTAATGGAGTCAGGGAGAGATGCGTTGAGCCATGTTTCACAGACAAATATGATGTCGAATTTAGCCATATTTAGTAAGAGGAGAAATTCAGGTATTTTATTCACAAGGCTTCTTGCATTGAGTAGTTTGCATTTAAGGCCAGCTGTAGTTGGAATTGAGGTAGTTAGGGGAGTGCGTGCCAAGTCTTGGGTGATGGTGGATTGATTGAAGTAGGGTTGTGGTTGAACACGCCCACCCAATCACATGGCCACGTCTACCAAATAAGCCACGCCCATAGAACCGGTAGTAAATTTTTTGAATCCCACCACTGATCCACATATTAAATATATGGCCCAGTGGGAGGCCCATATTAAAACAACATACCTCATGTGTGGCCAGAGTCTGAAAACAACATTTAATGCAGCACAGTTTCTGATTAAAATGGTCCCACTGAGATCAGCATATGTTGGCCTGATTGGGGTAGATTGCAGGGGTGATACAGAAATATAATTTTATGTCATTTAATCTCTTCCACATATTTATGTATTAAATTATTGTATTTTATCCTATAACTATTGTATTTTACCTACTCTCATTTTAAATTGTTTGTTTGGAATTTTATTGGTAGTATGTGTTTGAAGCTATATGTTGATATGGCCTATAGGCTAATAAATAAATAAATATACTGTACATCTCCTATGAAAGATAAGAATTTTTTTGCACCCCAATTTAGACTCCTTACTATCAAAGGTTGGTTTGAATTGCTACTTTTAACATTTTAAATATATTTTCTAATGTAACTGGTAACTGTCTGAGAATATGGCTCAGACAGAAGAATTTTTTCCCCCACTGGTATTAGTTTAAGCTGATGCCAGAAATTTTTTTCCCTCCCACTGGTATTAGTTTAAGCTGATATTAATAAAGGCAAGGAATGTTAGGAAATACTTGCATAATTGTATAAATGTTCATTGTTAATAAAATGGGATAAAGATAAACAAAGCCTATTCCAAGGGAACATTCCTAAACAATAACTATTTCTTTCCTGTTGGTGTCCCTCTTGAAAAAAAAAGTCCTCAGCACTGAGGGACTCTAACCTATAGTGGCCATTTTCTATCTAATTGAAAAATGAAATGTGAATATTTCAGTGCTACAACAGAGGTGATTTACCATTGTCTTAAAAGTTATACTTTAAATTGCCTTCACCATGATCCATAAGCCTTTGAATACTCTTAGATTTTATTATCACAATAAAAATAATTCTTAAAGGATTTGTGCCTTTGGATATAGTAAGTCTCTCTCTCTCTCTAGACAGGCCACATTTGCACCCTATTATCATTTAATAGGGCACACTGAATAATGCTAAACAGGCAGAAGCAAATATATCATTGCAACTAAGTTTTCCTATCAATAAATGAAATTTCAGCAGTTTTCCTATTAATGAATTACCTAGAGAAATATTTGCTGAAGAACTTCTATGAATAATTTTAGTTTCTTGATTTGCAGTGCTCAGATTATGAGTATTTTGTGTTCAGGGATATTTGTTGTGTCACAAATTTCTCCAGCCTATTTCTTCTTGCCTGAGCAAATATGAATTTATAAGCAATTTACAGCAACAACTTTAAAAATGTATGTGATTTATAAATGTCTAAAGACACAACAATACATTTAGAGAAATGCAAATAGAAAAAAAAAACCTGCTTAAATAATCAGTGAAATTCTAGATGGATGAACTTTATTACACCACGAAAAATGAAGAGCAACATAAAAGCAAGCCTCTCTGTGTCTAATCCAGCACTTCCCTACTCTTATCATGATACTTTTCTGTATTTTTTTTTCAGTTCTGCCTTTCCTTTCTGAGTTCCAGAAATGGTGAATCTAGAAACAGAGTTATAGGCAGTCACATACTTTTTTTTTTCAAAATGGAGGAGTAAGACTACAATGTGAGTAGTTATAGTTTGCATGCATAGGATATACGGCTCCAGGCACAATATCCACTTTACTTTGTATATCTGCTTTGTTATTTACTGCCTTATTCAAAGTCAGAAACACAATACAGCACTCTGAAGAATATATACAACCCAAATATTCCCCCTTTTTCCTTTTTATTGTTGTCAGTCTTGATACATGGTGGCACAGTGGTTAGAATACAGCACTATAGGCTAATTCTACGGATTGCTGGCTGCCAGCAGTTTGGTAGTTTGAGTCTCACTGATTCAAGGTTGCCCCAGCCTTCATTTTCCAAGTTAAAATTAGGACCCAGATTGTTGGGGGCAATCTGTAAAACGCTTAGAGAGGGCTGTAAAGCACCGTGAAGGGGTATATAAGTCTAAGTGCTATTGCTATATTCTATTATCTCAATATAATTATATCTATGTAGTATTAAGTATTGATATTCCATTCTTTGGAGAACTCAGAATATTGGAAATAAAGAAAAGAGAAAGAAATAGTCTATCAGTATTAATTAGGATATTGATATTACAGCATAAAACTATTTGACTTTTTAATGTGAAATTAAGTATAACATTACGAAATGGAAGAAACTGCTGCAGATTACATCGAAGTATTTGTTGTACAATGAAGATTTTGGTCATAAGCTGATTATATAGTACTAAAATTCCCATTGTTTGTTTTTTTAATGAAAGGGAAAAAATAGATAAGCAAAACAAATTAAACAAAAAGCACCAAAACAGAAAAGGAGAAAGGGGAGGGGAGAGGAAATGATCTATTAGATTTCTAACTTTCCCTTTTTTATATCTGCTAATTTTCTATTTTGAGGACATTTGAGCCCGCTTAGAAGCCAGACTGTAAATGATGATATTTGCCTTGCTGTGTGATGTGGTGTATGTACGGAGACCATTATTGCTTAAATTTGGTTAAACCTCTGCTGTTTATATACTGTATATTGTTAGTTTAACCATCGCTGCATATTCTCCAAGTTTAAATTCCCAATCAGATATTTTCAGTATTGTATCTCTCTTTTAATATTGAGCAAAATGTATTCTCCCTGCTGTAAGCATACATCTCATTAAATCTTCGTCTTTCTTGTGGGTTAATTTTTCTGAGATGCTACCCAGTAAGAAAAGTTGTGGTTTCATTTTATATTTGAACTCCTTTTTTTTTTTTTGGCATTGTATTATGTATCTTTCAAGTACTTTTCTTTTGTGTTTTTAGACAGGCACTTCACTTTATGATATACTTTAAAATTTGGGAGGGGAAATATTTTGGAATCTTGTGGGATTTTTTTTTTCTTTCTTTTTTAACTGAGAATTTTTTCCTCAGTCTACTGACAGTTTTTCCCCCACTCTTATAAGGTTCTATCTGAAATTCTGTTTGGTGCCATTTGTAACAATTTATCTTAGATAGTGCATTCATTCTGAAGATAGCAATTTATCCTAACCAAGATAACTTTCAGTTATTTATTTATTTATTTATTTGATTTGTCAATCACTTACAAGATAATAGGTATAAATATAAACATGAGTAGGAATACAGGAAATAGGTATGAATAAATGGGGACAATAGGACAGGGACGGGAGGCATGATGGTGCACTTATGCACGCCACACTTATCCATTGAGATCTCTCTTAATCTCTCACCATCATTTCCCAAATGTTTAGCAAGCTGTGTACGTTAGGTGACAACAGCATAGAAAAAAAGCTGATATTAAAATCATACTGTATTTTGAACACGTTATGTGAAAATTGAACTCTTTGGGGAAGACTATAATGTTGGGAAAGGTGAAGGAAAGATGGCAAGTAGCAACCCGGTGAATGGAAGGTTTGGGCATATCATCATGGAGAAAATCTATTTTTGTATATACTGCATATAATCAATCAAAAGCAATCAAAAGCAACAACAAAGTTTTCCAGCAGTGGATAGTTACAATATGTTTACTATTTCTATTAGTTCTGGAACTAAAAGTTAGGAATGCTTTGATTCAATTAGATTATATTTCCTCTGGTAGATGAAGAGGAAAATTCTGGATGGTTGAGATTTGGACTTGCTGTAGAACTGTCTGATAATCTTCTAAGAAAGAACATATTTATATTTCTATGTCTTTTTTTTTTTTTTTTGCTTTTAATCTCATTCTAGACTTCAATTCACATCAATTTTTTTCCTTTGCCATCCAAGAATATGTGATGCCAGATGTTCTTACCGCAAGCCAGCATTTTTCAATTGCGGTGTCAACATGTATTAATTCAGGTTTATAAACATTTTAATAGTGTTTTAATATTTGTGGCAGGTTTTGGGACAAGGTTACTCAGGCACTTATTTTCTCACCATAATGAATGCCATTTGGAATGTGATTGCAGATATCCTACCTGCTGACCACATGCTCATGTCAGCCTGATTTTTTTTTTTTTAATTTCTGAGAACAGATTGAAAGATGATTCTGGTCAAGGACATCTGAAAGATACCAAAATTATGAAGCATCTTAGCACACACTAAGCATATACAGTATACACGGTACATCACAGTAGCATACACAGTGAAAACCCAGATCTTTATCCAGATCTGTTTCTCTGATTCAGATCAAGATAATTGCAAACTCCCTTCACAAGATCCCAGTAGTAACTGCTTCTCCGGCATGCCCTGGGATTAAATGTTGGAAGACATCATGGACTCATGGAAGAAAAGGTTGGTGATCATTTCTTTTTTTCTAGTCCTAAACATGACCTTATTTCATTTTCAGCCCTGAAGATGGGCTACAGCATGAGTCCATGGAAGACTGAACTTCTGATCCCAGTGACCAACCCAGATTGGATCCTGCAACAAAGCATTTGGAGAACTAGTTCTTTCAGGGGCTATTTGCATTTCAGTGTACATGTTGTTTCAAAGGTGCAGAATTAAGGAGATTTGAAATCAATTGTGAATCAAATTTCTCAAATCCCTTAAAGTCACTAAAAGTTATATTTGCCATGAAAAAAAAACCCTATGATTGTCATAAGCTATTAAATTTTCTTATTTTGCTGTTGTGATTTTCTCATAGCTGGAGTGAAACATGGAATATATAACCAACCATTATCAAAATGATCTTTCAGAGAAGACAGCTACCTTCATATAGGAATTTCTTCATTAAGATGTGCAATAGTTTGCCATAGAAGCAAAATTGCCAAGTTGATCTCATGTGGCAACCTTGCAGGGAAAAGCCTGGAGAAAAATTGCCATTTTAAATAGAATATTTGTTCATACAAATATTGTATGAAGTTGCAAGGTTGTATCATGCAAGTTTGTTCATGATAAACATCCTGTGACCAAAATGCAGATGTTTGTTATGTTGAATAGTATTTTATAGCATTCACAGAAGAATTTAATTATCATACTTTCATTGTTTTCATTATTCTGTACATACCCATGGATTCTTTAAGAAGAAAAGAGAAACATATATTAACAAACAAATATCAATATTGAGCTCTTAGGTGATTTATCCTGTCTTACAGTTATTGGGAATTGTCATGGCACCATCTTTTCACTTTGTAAATAATATTTTATTTAAATCCTCAATTGATGTCTCAATTTATTTATGTAATCCTCAATTGATGTCTCCCTTATAGCATTCTTACTATCAGTTGATCTGTTATCAGTGGGGGGATTCAAATTTTTTTACTACAGGTTCTGTGGGTGTGGCGGGGAAGGATATTTTAAAATTTCCAGTCAGAGGTGGTATTTGCCAGTTCTCCAAACTATTCAAAATTTCCACTACCGGTTTTCCAGAACCGATCAGAACCTGCTGAATACTACCTCTGTCTGTTATGTCCATGTTTGTGATTCTTGAATTCATAGGACATATTTTCAGTATCAGTAAGATACTCCACTTCTGGATGTACTTCTCAACAAAGTGAAGCAGATTAACCCAGAGTGGCTATCTCAAAGGAAGTGCCCAAAAGAGCTTCGAAGGCCTTATCTTATCTTTCAATAAGTGTGGCTATTTTTCAGTTCCAAGGAGCAAATCTAGAAGAATATTTGCTAATCCATTTGTCTATTAATCAGTACTCAGCCTGAATGAGCCAATAATAGCTGTGCACACAATGAATGCACAGTCTTTCACTGAACTTCAATCAAGATGTGCTCATTGGGATAACATATAAAAAAATACCCAGCCCTAGCAACAGTAGTAGCATTTGGACCAATCCTGACTCTGAGCATTGTAATTCAGACTTTAAGTTTCATCTACCTAACTTACAAAAATGCTACCTTGCGTGTGAAGAGTTTAAAAAAAACAGGAAAAACAGAAGTGCAGAGACAGGAAGTCTACCCAGGTTTACCCTGATTCCACCTGCTTCTGAGAGAGACTGACAATTTCTTGTCTTTAAGATATCAGTTGCATTCTTACAAACTGTAAGGAAAATTGATACAATAAAACAAGAACTTTGAAAAATTGAAACAAAGAAAGAAACCGGAAGATTCTGCCCTTGGATTAATTGTTGGTTCTGGTACGGATTTGGCATTGGATTAGCTGAGGACTAAAATTTGAGAGGAAGAAAATAAAAGCTGACTGTTGGAAATTAACTTCAAAGACACTATTTGGATTAAATTGCTAACTAGAAAGTTGTAAAATGGTGATATCTCTTCTGGAATTAAAAATGGAACTTAGAAGCATGAAAGAAATATTACAAGAGTGAGGTGAATCATTGGGCTTTGCTTTAAAATTTACGGAAAATGTGATTGCAGAATATGAACAACAAAAACAAAAGACAGAAGAGGAGGTGGAGCAAATCATAGAAGGGGCCATCTTTAATTATCACCGAGAACAAAGAACTCTGGAAAGAAAGAGGAAAAGAGTTGGAAATAAATATAGGAGATTTAAGAAGTTAAATAAAGAGGGGAATATCTGGAAAATTAAAAAAGGGAAAAAGAATCAGCAGAAATTCGAAGGGTGGAAGGAAGCTATAACTAGAGAGGGGGATAAAAACTGGAGTGAAAGAATAAAGGGGAAAATACAGGGGGAAAGAAGGGATAAGAAACAGGATTTGGGAACAAAGAAACATGGGAATTATAAAAAATGGGAAAAATTCTTTAATTAGACATAGAGATAATGGTTGATTAATATTTAGAGAGGGGATTCTACAAGGTGCTGGGGGGTAACATAAATAAATTTATAGTTATAAAATAGGGACATATAGATTGATAAGATGGAAAACAGAACTGTTATTTCTTGATAATGGAATCTAATGATCTTTTCCTTTATGTACAGAGATAATTGTAACAAATAATGGAATATGTTTATTAAATATATTGAAATATTTCTAGGACTGGAATGCAGGCTTTTTTGTCTAAATATGAATGGAATAATTAATGAAATACCTGTATTAAATATATTGAAATAAATATAAAAGTACTAAAGTATAATAATTATGAAGATAACATAAGTGAATTAAATAGTGAGATAAGCATTTGGAATAATATAATAAAATAGAAAATGTATAAAAGCATTGTTAAGATAAGAAATTGAATACAAAAATTGAATATGTAACTATGGTCATATTTGTATGTGAAACCTGTAATCATGCTGTTCACTAAAAAGAGATGTTAAAATGTGAAAATTGAATAAAACTTGTTTTTAAAAAAATCAGTTGCAGACACTGGAGCAACAACCCATTATAGTTCAAACGTGCATGTCCTCTCTGTGTATTTTTTTTAAATCCATGGTATACTAATGTCCTGTTGTGATTTATAGAAAATCTCCAACCATACTCACTCTTTTAATGAATATTTATCACTAAGTTTCGGCAATAATAGAAATTCTGTTTTCTTTGACCTTGAACCAAATTAATGCCTATGCCTGTGCCTGGGGATTTGTAATCTTCTAAGTGCGGCTCCCCCTAGAGAAAGCAAAAGCAGTACCTCATGATCCTGGTAATATTTACTATCATGCTTTCCTTTAGGCAACATAGCAGGAGATCATGTACCAAATTGGTCTTATCACACTCCAGTTCGGAAGTCACCTTTTCCAAAGGTCTTCTCAGGTATCAAGATTTGTTTCCCATCCACAACAGATTGATGTCTATGAATGGAAAAATATATGCTTCATAAGAATATTGTACAGTCCCACATTTAAAAAATGAGCAGCGGTGCATGTAAGAATTTTCTTCAGAGTACAAAGCTTTTTTCAAGGATAAAGCAATTGTATTTCCTGACACCAACCAAACTGCTATAATTGAATTTTGTGCAGATTCATTGAACAAAGTAGTAAGTAATTTTATTGTGCCTGTTTCATACCATTGTGACATTATTATATTGGAACATGCAGGGTTGTGAGACTTTCAGAAAAAGAAATGTGCATGATGGGAAATATGTTGATTTTGAACCTATAAAACCACATTTAAATTGATACAAGCTGCCAAAATCATTTATGTAAAGAATAAGCAAAATGTAGTCCTATAGATACCATAGAGATACAACTCTAATAAACCATTGTCATCAAGGCTATAGACCAGGGGTGGGCAAACTACAGCCCGCGGGCCACATCCGGCCCGTTGGTCTGTCCAACCCGGCCCGCCCCTGAAAAAAAATAGCTGGGCGTGGCGTATTGCCCTGCGCCGCGTGGCCCCCAAAGCTGCAAAACAGTGCGGAGCGCTCGGGGTAGGAAAGAAAAGAAGAACTTTGCAAAGGCCTCGGCTGGGAGTTCGAAATCACCTTCGAGTGCGACCTCTCCGAAGGTGAGTCCCTGCCGATCCCCCTTTTTTTTCAGGGGCTTCCAGGCTTAAACTTTGCAAAGGCAAAGTTTGCAGGCGGGAGCGTCTTCCGGCCGAGGAGCGGGAAGGGTTCCGCCCGGTGGGCGGGCTTCTTGGAGCGGGCTGCTTGGAGCCACCTAAAGCTAGGCCGCTGCTGGTGGAGCCTTGCCCTGCCTTGGTGCCCCGTTTCCCGGCTCGGCGGTCCTGCTCGGGCGGCACTTTAAAAGCCTGCTCCCAGCACCCGAGCAACTTCCCAGCAACTTGCGGCTTCCTTTTTCCTCATGGGCGCTTGCGCCTGGCCCCGAGCCGTGCGGCGGAGGGGAAACCCGAGCACCGCCAGGTCGCCTCCTCCAAGCAGCCCGCCCGCTGGCGGAACCCTTCCCGCTCCTCGGCGGGAAGACGCTCTCGCCTGCAAACTTTGCCTGTGCAAAGTTTAAGCCTGGAAGCCCCGGAAACCCGAGCAACTTCCCAGCAACTTTCGGCTTCCTTTTAACTCGCGGGCGCTCACGCCTGGCCCCGAGCCGCACGGCGGAGGGGAAGCCCGGCGGGCGGGCGGGCTGCTTGGAGGAGGCGACCCGGCGGTGCTCCGGCAGCAGCAACAGGCAGTTCTGCCCGGGCTCCGCTCAGGTGTCTGGTTGGGGCTGTCAGGAGTTGCTACCGCCGGCGCAGCTCCGCGCAGCTCCAGTCCCGCGTTGCCTTGGGAAGGAAAAGGCAAAACCAGGAGCCGCTGAGCCTGAGCCTCCGGTGCCGCTGCTGCCATTGCAAAGCACCGCCGCAGCTCTTCCTTTTTGCCTTTCCCTTTCCGAGGCAACGCGGGACTGGAGCCGTGCGGAGCTGCGCCGGCGGTAGCAACTCCTGACTCAGGGGGCCTCCGAGGGGAGGGGAAGGAGGAGAAGAGGGGGGAAGGGTGAGGGGGGCGATTCCCAAAAAATCTTGTGCTGACCCGGCCCGTCTGTCAAATTTTAAAAGTCAATGCGGCCCCCGAGCCAAAAAGTTTGCCCACCCCTGCTATAGACGAAGTATGTTAGAAATTAAAGTCAAGCAACCTCAGCCTCTCATGCCCATGTTTAGATTACATCTCATTTGTATTCCTGTGTAGTCAGAAGAGAAATACCCATTTCTATTACCCAAGGAGTTCTTTGATACAGATACAGAATAATAGAGCTAGAGGAGACCTTAGAGGTCTTCTAGTCCAACTCCCTGCTCAAGCAGGAGACCTTATATCATTTCAGACAAGCGGCTGTCCAATCTCTTCTTAAAAGCCTCCAGTGATAAAGCACCCAGAACTTCTGAAGGCAAGCTAGACCACTGGTTAATTGTTTTCACCTTTGTACTGGTGCAAGAGACACATTTGCAAGGAAGGAACCTTGCAAATGGGTCTTTTGAAATCTATATCTTGTTTGGCATTGATCAATGTGGCATCTTGATTCCAGTTTATGTTTATAATTTGTGTGTATGTACGTGTGTGTGTGTGGGGGGGGAGATGCTAACATATGAGAGGCAAAAACTTTCCATTAAAATGCTAGTGAGCATGATTGAAAACTGCTTGCTAAGGCAAAGATTTTTGCCTCGGAAATAATTATTTAGTTTATGGGATAAGGATGAGCTCATTTTCCTCCAAGAGTGTTAACTATTCATTTCAGAAGGATTTTCTTCTCAATAAGTCAAGTCTGTACTTTCCATCTGGTATGATCTCCCCAAGCAGATATTTATGCAAGCAGCTCGTCAGGGAGCTGAAAGCAAGCAGGAGGCCTGTCATCTCCAGCTTCATTCAAGAGGAACTGAATGCTATCGTGACACAGTAATGCTATTTGAAGTTGGTATGTAAGATGGGGATAGTTCTCCCTCAAATAAGCAGGAAAGGTAGACTTCGCTTACCTTTCTGTTCAGATAGAAGCTGCTTCACTTAATTTATCTCCTGGGTATCTTTCCAGTTTACAAGTTTTCTAAATTAACATTGGTGACCTTGAAAGTCTTGACAGATGGATTGAATCCTCAGAGAGCTGCATAGTTTAATGAAATTGCAAAAAGGATCCCCCTTTTTCAAATATTGATTTGATTTGTGTATGTTTATGTTACATGCCTTGTTTAAGAACTCAGTTTGCACAATTCTGAATAGTTGTTTCCTAAAGGAATAAAAAAGAATGGCACCCAATGTTACTTGAGAAAATGAAAAGGGCAATTACAAACAGCATACTCCAACCTAAACTAACCATTTTCTGTGAGACAGTAGAACTCAGAGATACTATACTGGGAGATTCATGTATTTTCCTCATCATTAAAAGCATCTACATGGATCTTAATTCCTTCAAAACATGGTTCCAGAAAAGGAAGGAAAATCAGGCTTAATTATTAACCTACTTTCTGAGTGAGGAAATGCAAATCAGTTTACAATGATTAAACACACACAAAAAATGTCCTACCCATTGTGTGATTTGCCAAGAAAAAAGTTGTCCTTGGCATCTACAATTATTATTGGAAATTGCTAAAAACAACCTATAACACATCTGTATGATTTTGTTGATGGACAACATGAAACTCCAACATGAAATTCTTGGACATTTTATGTAAAAAATGGATTAATCATTCATGCTCTCTTCCACCTGATCCAAACCAGTCAGGTGGAGAAAAATATTCTAAGTAACCTTGGTATTTCAGTCAAAAATATTCCACATTAATCTATAGCTTCCCGGTGACAGATGGAAAAATGTGTTTACTGCACATGTTTTTTAAACTTTGCTATTTTGAATACAAACCAAAATGCACACTGGATTTAGATGCCAAAATCTACCATTTTTACAATGTCTGTGATGCACTGCAGTCAGACAATAACTCTGAATCTCAAAGATGCTTTTTCAAGAGGTAACTGGTATGAAGAAGAAAGCGTTTCACTTCTCGTCCATGAAGCTTCATCAGTGAGTAAACTTTTTAGGTGAGTAATGAAACATTTTCTTCTTCCTTCTCAAGGAAAAAGCAGTCCAGTTGCCTTTTGAAAAAGCACCTTTGAGACAACTAGAACCTGGATGAGTGAGCATCTCCACAGACAATAACACTGAATCAAGACTGAACAAAAAGGAAAATCAATTGAGAATGAATTAAAAGACAAGTCATAGAAAAAATTGTGAAAACATGATATAAGATGATGCAACCATTTGAAGCATATTAAGAATCCATCTCAGTATAATACAAAAGATTAATCAAATAAAGCAATTACAGTTATTTGACTAAAATGATTATATCACAGTCAACTGTAAAGTAGAAACTATCAAAACATTTTCAGTAGAAAAAGCCAGATTACATTAAACCAAGAAAACTATATTAAATTTCAATTCCTGTCAGTCCTTGAGCACACTTAGGCCTTCTAAATATTTAATGATAAAGAAAAACATAATATTTACCACACTTACTTAAAATAGTTTTCAGATGAAGATTCCAAAGTACAGAAATAAAATAAGTGACATCTAGTGAACTAGTTTGCCACTAAACTTTGGATGATTCTTTCCTTCAATTTAATTTCACTGGATTCTCACAGCTGTTGATTTCTTCATTGTTAGACTGTCATACTTCTTTGTCACACAATGACATTATTTTTAGTTGTACCAAAACTTACTACATTACTTGTATCTAAAGTCTCCCATCAATCACCAATTTGGATTTTTTCTATTTCATATGTTCTGTTATTTGCACTAAACATTTTTTAAAAAATTCTTAGCTGGAAGCATATTTCATTTGCAATCTTAGAAAACTTTTAAAAAATAAAAATAAAAATTAGAAGTTTAAAATATCTATAATTCCAGAATATACACATTAACAAATTGATGAGATAGATAATAGACACTGATATATATATATCAAAGTTACTGAATATAGATACAGTTTAGAGTTTATTTCGCTCTGATTCTTATTAAAATAAACATTTTATTTTATTACAAAATATTACAATAACATAACTATATCTGAAAAAGTACTAATGTTTCAAAAGTACATTAGATTAAAAGTATTTAAATAAGCACAATTTAGTTATCATCTTAGAATTTACTGATTAATAAGAAATATGTACTCCTCCATGGTAAGATGAGGATACAATAAACAAAGGTAAATTTCATTCTTTTTTAATTGAGGGAAAAATGCAGCTGTTTCATATTTTCATATTTTCACTTCAATTTTTTTGACTGGTTTCAGTCTTTAAAACATCAGGTCCCTATGTAGAATTTCTCATATTTCACCCTAAACAAATGGGTACATAAAAGGGTACATAAAAGACTGCATCCATTAGCTTCATTCTGGTTTTGCTCTTTTAATCTTTCTGATTTTAGACTTTTAGACGATGATGAGAATTAAGAAAAAAACAACTCTTACCTGACACAGACAGAATTTGAATGCAAGACAACAAAATTGGGATGGGGATACAAAAGACAAATCAAGAAGAGGAATTGGGCATGGAACAGCTGCGAAGATAAATCCTGGACAGCGCTTCTTTCTGCATTTTACAAAATAGGCTGATGAAAGCTTTGAAGACTTCTCTTGATTGCCAGACATTTGTGAAGGATCAAATACTACAAGGTCTTTGGAATGATTTAAAGGTCAATATTGTAGAGAACAACAAAAAGGAATAGAAAGTTGGATTATCTGATCAGAGATAGACTATTTGTTTGGTATTTCTGGTAAATCATAATGGACTTTGTGAAATTTGTGAATTGCATATAAAATACAAATTAGGTTATGGAAATAAGTTTTATTGTTTGTAATTTTAAAAGGGTGATATTAGTGAAGTTGCTTTTTTAATTATTCTCTTTGATTCTGTTCTCTTTCTTTCTTTTTCTCTTCTACTTTTTTCTTTTGTTTATCTTTCTCCTATACCAAGGCTGTCATACTTTCAGCCCATGGGCTGGATGCGTTACACGCTGACCATGCCCACACCCTAGTGAAGGGGGGTAGCTTGACTCCGTCGTCTTTGTGGCAACCCCTGAGATATTGGAACATTGCTATCATGTCACCCCTACTCCTTATTTTCACCAGACTAGGCATACCCAGTTCCAGCAACTGTTCTTTATATGTTTTAGCCTCCCCTAATCATCTTTGTAGCTCTTCTCTACATTCTTTCTAAAGTCTCAACATCTTTATTACATTGTGGTGACCAAAACTGGATGCAATCAGATTAATTTAAATTGATTATAATTAATCTCAAATTATTTTTAAAAAGTCTACTGTGACTTTTTAAAATGTTGTATTTTGTCTTATTTACCAATTTACTTATTTACCAATTTACTTATTTACCTATTTACTTATTTACCTATTCAATTTACCTATTTTAGTTACCCCTATTTTTAAAAATTAGATTTGGATATCCCGAGTTTTGTCTTATTTTTCAAAAGAAAAGACCTAATGGACAACATTTGGAAAAATATGGATTAAGGCAACAGTCATTCTCATGTTTCTTCTCATTTGTAAACATATCAGGAAGGGAGCTAGTATGTAAAAAAATAAGAGACAGGAGTACTGGACTAGTTCTTTCAAAACATATGTAGATATACATACAAACTTTCATGCACACACTCATATTAATTTTTAGGAGAGCTCTGCTACCTGCTACCATGGGGTCAATCAAAAATACTTCCAAAATTTACTACTAGAACCTGAACCAAATCCTTTTCCTGAAATAGAAATGTAAAAAGAAAATACAGATGACTTATAAAGGCTTTCACGTGTCAACTCATAAAACATTTTGCATACACGTTTTATATTTGACAACAGAAAAAAAAGGGGGGGAGTTTCAAAGAGTAGGCAACAGTGTGAAATCAAAAGTACATTCCATTCATATTTTCTTCAAAGACTGATTAGATGGCTGAAGCTTCTGCCATGAAAAAATCTAATTGGAGAGCATGATTAATGACTCTTGGCTATAAATGTTTTTTGTTGGATGATACACCCAGAAGGGTGGGGAGGAAAGCAGGATCAAGGGTGACAGTGAATTACATATATCAGAGTTGGCCACACCCAGGTTAATGCTGGATGTAGAATGTTACCTTCAAATAAATCTTTTTTAGTTTTGGGAGTGTGGCTCGAGGCTCATGATTTAATTGGAGTAACTGCCAGAATCCTGACAGATAGCCAACTCTCCTAATTAATCAATGGGGTGCCTGCATCCCGGCCTCTTCTAGGTAGCCATGGCAGAGGCTATCAGGAGAAATCTTGGCTTCCATCCAGAAGCAAACAGAAATTGATAGCATAATTACAGAAGGACGACAGCCCCTCTTCAACTCCAAAGAGGAGAAACCTGCTCCGTTGGAAGGGAGAAAACCAGATAAGTACCTGATGGAATCCCTGGGGAGATCCATAGAGCAGCCGAGGGAGGGATCTGAACAGGCCATCATTCTAGATGATGGCCTGTCCTGCCACCCAAAACAGAGGAGAATTATCTCAGACAGAGGGGTCTAATTCACAGCCAAATTTTGTGGTCTGTTGGGTCACCCCAAGGTCTTAGCTTGGCCTTTCATCCAAGCACCAATGGGGGTGCAGAGAGCTTGAACACCATGGTAGAGCAGTATGAGGTGCTATGTGAATTATCAGCAGTCCAATTGGGCGGACCTCCTGCCTTTCGTAGAGGTTGCGTACAGTAATGTTGTTCACAGTAGCACGGGACTAACTCCCTTCAAGGTAGTGAGGTGCATGGACTTCATCCCAATGCCTGAGTATCCAAGGGACTCCCCTTCCTCAGTCAGCCTGACCAATTGGATGTCAACGCTGAAAGCATCTTGGAAGAATGTCAAAAAAGCACTGGCAAAAGTGACACAGACCTATAAGAAACAGGCAGGCAAACACCAAACCCCACGACAACCATTGCAGTTGGGGAAAAAGGTCTATCTCTCCACCAAATATTTGAGGTTAAGACTCCCTAGCAAGAAATTGGGGCCATTCCTCATAGTAAAGATCATCAATCCAGTCATGATGCAATTGAAGTTGCCCCAATTGTTAGGGAAAATACACCCGGTATTCCATAGTAGCCTATTAAAACCCGTGGTTGGATCAACGCTGAGCCCCATACCTCATGAGCCCCCAGATCCTGTGGTCATAGGAGGCCAAACCCATTATGAGGTGCAATGAATCCTCAATTCGAGGTGGCATAGGACAGTGATCCCCAACCTTTTTATGCCGCTGCCCGGTACCGGCATCAGCTGGCGCCGCTGCCTGGTACGGCATCAGCTGGGTGCCGCCATCTTTTGATGAAAAAGTGCTTCGGTGACCTCACGGAAGCACTTTTCATCAAAAATATGGCGGCGCTTGCTCGGTGAGCTTTTCCGGTAGAAATGGCTTTCACCCGGAAAAGCTCACCGAGCGCTGGCGCCGCCATATTTTTGATGAAAAGTGCTTCCGGTGAGCTTTCTACCGGAAAAGCTCACCGGAAGCACTTTTTCATCAAAAAGATGGCAGCGCCCAGCAACCAGCGGCCCGGTAGGACTTGTTCCACGGACGGTACCAGTCCGCGGACCGGTGGTTGGGGACCCCTGGCATAGGAGACAACTGCAATATTTAATCAAGTGGATTATCAGTGGCATCATGGGTAAAGAGTAGGAACATCCAAGCTGATTGCCTTGTAGCAAGGTTCCATGCAGAAAATCCAACCAAGCCTGGGGGGGTTCGTGAGCATAAGCTTCCATATCTGCAATCAAATTGATTTTGTGTGTGTTGTACAAGTCACCTTCAAGAAGTGAGGGGAGCCGAATGTCAACTCATAAAACATTTTGTATACATTTTTTATACTATAGTTGACAACAGAAAGAAGGGGGGGAGTTTCAAAGAGCAGGCAACAGTGTGAAATTGAAAGTACATTCCATTCATATTTTCTTCAAAGACTGATTAGATGGCTGAAGCTTCTGCTGCGAAAAAATCTAATTGGAGATCATGTTTGATGACTTTTGGCTATGGATGTTTTTTGTTGGATGATACACCCAGAGGGGTGGGGTGGGGGTGGGGGGGGGGGGAAGCAGGATCAAGGGTGACAGTGAATTATGTATCTCAGAGTTGGCTACACCCAGGTTAGTGCCGGATGTAGAATGTTACCTTCAAATAAATCCTCTTTGGTTTTGGGAGTGTGGCTCAAGGCTCATGATTTAATTGAAGTAACTGCCAGAACCCTGACATCATGAATGGAAAATGTATATTATGAAGGAGGTGACAATTAATTGAAAGAGGCAGGATAATTATACATCCATATTGGCTGGGGAAACTGAAGGGTGTGGTAGAACTGCATCCTTTCAATCAGGCACTGGAGAGAAAAAGAAACAGATAGATAAATGAGAGAGAGAGAGAACACTTGCCTTCATTTTGTTATGCCCCAAAGCATTCAGAGCAAATAAAAATATTTAAAAAAACATTTTTTTCAGTCACTAAAACATTTTGGCAATAATGTCAGATCTGCTTAACCAGTATCTTTTAAATATAATTTTAAAGTACATTCAGAATATGTTGCTCCTAAGTATAACCAAAAATGAATAAATAGTAAAATATTTAATAGCAAAATGTAATAGTAAAATGAATTAATATATTTATCATAAGCACTTATTTTTATTTTTAAAGACTTATTTTTAAAAAGTGCTGAAACATAGTCCCTTATTTCTTTGTTTACAACAGCACTTCTCCCTTGAAGCCTTCAAACACTGAAAAACTTCAGACTCTCTGATCACAAAAAGGTTATTTAAATGTTTCTTTCCAAAAACACTAAAGTTTTAATACCTACCCAGTAAAGTGTGAAAATCAGCCTACATAATCCTAAAAGAAAAGTATTTGGTTTGTAAAAAATAGAGAAAGGAAATACCAACCTAATGCCACCATGTAGAATGTAATATGATTCAGAGGAAACAACAACATAAAGCAATATTGATCACCTCGCCTTCTAATGAAATTCAAGCTTTCATTTATAGAGATATTTTATAATTTCATGGGTGTTAGATAGATTTATCCCCTCTGCTTTTTTCTTTATAACATATAAAATATCAAAGTCAGCACAAAAAGAACCGAAGAGCAAAAGCTGAGGTGGAATTTTGTTTTGCTTTTCATTTGCAAATACAACCTATGGATAGACATCTCTACTCCTTATGAGTAACATTATGATTGGAAGGAATAATCTCTGCCCAGTACAATACAATATGAGAAAATCAAGCCAGTTTACGTTGCCCTTGAATGGTTTAAGTGTTTTGATAAAACAATGCAGAAAGCTTTCATTTCCTTCTACAGACATCTTCAGAGCAGCTGTCAGCCTTTGTAATACTGCTTGTCAAATTATAGTAACACACTTTGACAACTTTCTGGAAGGATGACAGTCTCATCTGCATACTTCTTGATGTTCACCTGAGGAAAGAAAGAAAATAAAGTCTGTTAAAACTGGTGTACTATATTTTAAAACCGTCCTTTTAAACAGGTGAAGAAAGAGAACTAGAGAAATTACAGTCCAATTATTTTGACTTCTATAACCCGCAAGGTCCTTGAGTGGACTATTTTGCATCATGTCTGTGAGAATTTAGAAAGTAGCATTGCCAATACCAGAATATGAATAGGCTTCTCAAGAACAAGACATGCCAGACCAATCTTATTGTTTTTTATGGCAGGGTGCCTAGTTTGGTTTAAAAAAAAAACTAGTAGTCCTCAACTTACAATTATTTGTTTAACAATGGTTTAAAGTTATGACAATCGTGAAAAAGTGACTTACAACTAGTATTTGCATTTACATCCATTGTACCATCTCCCCCCAATCATGCGATCATAATTTGTGCACTTGGTAACTATCTTGCATTTACAACCAATTTCTGGGGACGACGACCCCACCCATTGAGGAAGCTGGATTCACTTAAGAACTGCATGATTTGCTTAATGGTTGCATGAATTGATTAATGACAATGTGATTCACTTAATGACTGCCATAAAAATTGTTATAAAATTGGTCCAATGATGACTTATGACAGAAATTCCAGTCTCGGTTATAGTGGTTATAAGTCGAGGACTACAGTAAGGGAAAGCTATAGATGTAGTTTACTTCAATCTCATCAAAATATTTGACAGGGTCTTCCATGATATCCTAATGGATTAATGGATGAATGAATATGGTCTAGAATGCAGTAAACAATTGAATCTGATGGAATTTCTCAGGAATTTCCTGACAATAAGAGCTAACAGAGTAACAGAGCAGTCTACTTATAATCACGCTGGAGATTTTCAAACAGAAATTGAATGGGGTAGAGGATTCCTTCACTGAACAAAGATTGGACAAGATGTATAAGGCTCCTTCTAGTTCATATAGTCTATGATTTCACAGTGCCATCCACCAGGCTTTCTTCTTATTACCATAAGTGACATGACAGTGGCCCATTGCAGAAGTGAGATAAATCAGTCATAGAGTTCATTTCCAGCAAATGGGTACTGGAATCTCTAAGCTTTCATCTCTAAATATTCATACAGTCTGAAAGTGTCCATCTCCAATTTTTTTCAGTTCAGACTTTGAATGAAAATAATGTGCATTGTACATTTGAGAGGGTAGCATACAAAAATGCAGATACTGAGAAAAGCTGGATCTTAAGGAGTATAGAATCATAAAAGAGGTGTCCAAGGCAAGAATAGTTTGTGTTAGGGAAAGTTGCATGGGAAGATAGCACATATTTTTAAGGTCTGTATTGGCTGCCAGAAAGCTTTTGAGAATGAGAATTACCTATTGTAAAGAATGCAGAGTGACTCTGCAGAATGTATGAAAGACCTGTTAAGAGGAGAAGGAAGGAAGAAAAGATTACACAGCCCTGAGATTAAAAAGAATGTATAAAAAGATATTCAAAATAACCCTGGAGAAGCTTGGAGCTTGGAGAAGTTTCCAAAATTTTGCTAATCCATCTTATTGAATAATGAGCATTCCTGAAAAAACTCCCATTTCTGTTTCTCGACCTGGCCAGCCTCAAAGGACTCACAACAATAAAGTCCTAAATGGCTTTGGTCCTTGCTAACTGGAGTTATCTTCTCCAGGTAGAATTTACCTGGCTTGTGCAGTCCAACCCAGAGGGGGTGCTCTGAAAATCTATTTAGTGATAGATGAAGAAACTTGAAAGATTATATAACTTGAATCAAATGGTGTCACTATCTTACCTAACAGTCATTATCTTACCTAAGAAGATCATAATAAACAAAACTTAGTTTCTAAAGTTCATGTGAATATTATCGAGAAATAAAAAACAAGAATGTTGTAATCCATTAGTTAGCAACCAAATGGGAGAAATCCTAATATTATAATTGGTAGACATGCTGTTTGCTATAAAAAGCTTTACAAAGAAACACAGAGGTCTCTTTTTAGCCAGTGCAAAGAGAAGAGTGATCCAAATACCAAAACTAACCGTAAGCAACTCAGTCAATTCCACGGGATGAAATGGCTAGTTCAAAAACTTACACAATGGGAGACAGTGAAGAAGAACCATTGGATAGATATATTTCCTTTTCCCCATCTTTCTTATATTATATTGTTTATATTTAAGAATCTCTGTCTCTCTTGGTCCTTTATATTATTTTGAATGCAGCAGAAAACTTGAATTCTGTTTTATAAGAAAGAAAAAAAAAAAGGGGGGGGAAGCTGGGAACTCAGGTAAAACTTTAAGGCATAATTCTTCAAACTCTTCTTGCTACAACACCAGTATCTTTTGATGAGATCTTTTAGCAGCTCGGGGAATTTCAAAGCAGCTTTAAATTTCTTTTGACATAAAGAGCTTGTCAAAGATTTCTCTGAAAGCCTAAGAAAGCATGAAAACAAACACCCAGGCTGAATTCTTAAATATTCAGCTATTCTGATCATTTTTTAAAAGCCTAATCTTAACTCAAATTCAAAACAATAGAGATTCCTCACTTTCAGCTTGCATTATTTTACAATGTCATTAGGATTGTGATTGGTACTTTGCAAAGAAAATCAAGTTTATGATTTGTGTGGAGGTGGAAAGGCTTTTTTTAAAAAAGTACCTAATTTTAAAAAAATACAGCAAGAATGTAAAAAATAAAGGAAATTAGCACATATATTTCACTTGGTATTAAACCCATCAAATAGTTCAGGATTCACTCCAAAGTTTAAGCGGTATGAAGCTGCTATAGGGAAAAGGAGCTAAGAGAAGTGGACTGGGGCAGAGCTGGGTGAACATGCACTGAATATCCACTTTTCTTTGTTCTTACCTGCATATAGTGCACAATTAGGACCCGAATTTCTTCCATTGCCTGAGATTCACAAATTGCTATACAAGATACAAAGGCCATCATGGAGTGATTCTGGTGATTGTAGGGATTCCAGCCAAGTGGTACAGACAGATTTAGTAGGACATTGGTCATAGCAATAGGAATTTAGGGATGGAATGGGCAGCAGAACATCAATCAGAAAAAATATCTTCAGATAGCACTGCTGAAGCAATGCCAAAAAGGAATGCAGAGATTTAGTTCGTTGTGTGAGATTTGCTAAGACTTTTTGCTGGTTATTGTAGCATATTTCAAAACACTGGGCACTGTCCTACTAAACGTAAACAGAGAAAAAATGTGTCCTATTATACTTTCATTGTTTTTGATTTAGTATTAATGTGCCAGAATGACTTGTGACACCTGACAAAGCAAAGGCTCATTGTAAGGTTACTCCACATATTTTTTTTCATGAAGAGGCAAAGTATATGTAATATATAAAGACCAAGGTCTACTTTGTCACAAAAGCGATTGGCTGCGAAGGCTCCTGGGTTGGAGCTGAAAGGTGAAAGCGGAAGCAGTATGCTCCGTCCCATAATTGGGTAGACCAGGCTGGCCTGATACACCGGTCTCACCAGAAAAACACTTAATCTCTCCCCTGGTATAGCTGACAAAGTGAGGACAGCCCATGGCATAGAGGTTAATACATCTACCTAATATATGCAAATAGCCCAGGTTCAAATCCAGAAGGATATGGCTAGCTAATGAAAGCTTGAAATAGATCTATACTAGTCTCCATTTATTTCTTTATTGGTAAAGAAAGGTAAATTCAATACAAAAATAGTTTGTCCTGAAAGTGACTCCCAGTGAAGGCTCCTGGATTGAGACTGAAAGGTGAAAGCGGAAGTGTGATGACCTGGGGTGTGGCACAAAGGCAACACAGTCAAATAAACAATAAGAGTTCCTTTATTATCTCCAACTTTGCCCCCAATACCCAGGTTACCTTCAGCTGGAGAAAAACTCTCCCAGGAACAGCCTTTAACTGGAGAAAATTTAGTCCAAAACAAGGTATATACAAACTGCAACTAAAAATCCAAACAAACCAAGCTGCAATACATAACTTGACAGGGCAGGAGAAGGAATTTCAGACTTGAAAGCACAGCAAAACTCACACAATTGGGAAGACACCAGGAACACAGATAAGCCATGACGAGACCAGATAAATTCATGATTTGCTCCCAACAGCTTGCCTTTTTAAACACTGTGTTCCCAGCTGCAGCTAATGAAGGGAATCAGGGTCTTTTCCTCCCCCGTAAGCCACGCAACTCATGTTGCTCCCTTCTCCATTCCTCCCTGCATGCCCTAGAATGAAGAGGGGGTGGACCTGGGTCTTCCTTTGAATTCCCTCTCTCTTGCTCTACCTCTTCCTTGCTCTACCTCTTCCGGCTGGACTTTGCCCTTCCCCAGTTTCTTCCACAGCCAACTGAGCCACACTCCCACTCCCTGTCACCTGTTCAGCCTCCCTCTCTGAATCAGATTCCAATAGGGGCATGACAGAAAGCAGTATGCTCTGCCCTATAATTGGATAGACTGGTCTCACTAAAAAACACCAAGGTCTACTCTAAAATAGCATCCTTCATTGCTATATAGACAGAACTTATGAAAAAAGGAATGGAGTCTTAGTCTCATTCACACATAACTTTTTCTCATCACTACCAGACGTGTCTGGGCCTATGTCACTAGAGCTCTCTCCAAGCATTCTGGTGAGTGCACAAATGGCTCATGGTATGAGTCCGGAGGTGATATTCAGCAGGTTCTGATGAGTTCTGGAGAACCAGTAGCAGAAATTTTGAGTAGTTTGGAGAACCGGCAAATACTCTGACTGGCCCCGCCCCATCTATGCTCTGCCTCGTGAGTCCCAGATGATCAGCTGGGTCTTCTTTTGTTGCCCTACACAGGAGAACGAAGTTGGAAAGCAGGTTAGTGGGGTGGGGAGGGAATGGAGATTTTACAGTAATCTTCCCCCAGGAGTGGGGAGGGAATGGAGATTTTACAGTAACCTTCCCCCAGGAGTGGGGAGGGAATGGAGATTTTACAGTATCCTTCCCCTGCCATGCCCACCAAGCTATGGCACTACCACCAAGCCATGCCCACAGAACCAGTAGTAAATTTTTTTGAATCCCACCACTGTATGAGTCAAATAGTAATATAATGCTGTGTCTTTTGTCTCAGATATCCATGCATTCAAGTTAGGAAAAACAGGTAAACCCCCATTGCCAGCTTCCTTTAAGAACACGTATATTCTGTTTTATTATGGTCCCAAATCGCATAGAAAGGTATAGTCATATCCAAATCCACCAAGTGTAAATCTTTCTTTCTGACCCCAGATGAATGCATGGAAGTTCAGTATAGTGATTCTCCAACCAATTCAAATTTGCATTCGGCTGAATGCCTTAATGAGGGTTAGTGGAAGAATTTGGCGAGTTCCTAAAATTCTGATTCATACAATTCCAAGATTCTACCAAGGTATGTATAGATGGGACAAAAAATTGGACATCATGAGTGACAAACCAGAATCTCTTTTTATAGGGGTTGCCTGTCTAGCTAATATATGGAAAGATGCAGTTTAAGGCAAAGGGGGATCATTTTTCATCCTCTTTCGATTTTTACAGATTTTGTTTTTTATACACCTGGTACTATATGATATCTCAGAGATGAAGACGGGGAAGGATAAGGACAGAACCAAGCATTTAGCCTCCTTCTCTTCAATTTGTCCAGGTCTGAGTAGTCTTCATATGAAAATAAATTTCTTTAAGCTTTTTGAGTCAGAATAGAACTATTTAAAACTTTTGCCAGGCAAAAAAATACTCCATTGCTGGTTATCTGCTGCACAATTTAATTTTTGAAGATTATATTTGTTGAAATAAGCATATAGGGCTCTAAGGTTCAATTTAGGCTGAAGTCACAGAAAAGTGCTTTTTGCTTTAGAAAGCAGCTCAATGAAAAAGCTACTCTAATGGATATTGCTGATGTAATGGGTCTTTACTCACAATTCAAAGCTGAGAAGAGAAGAAGTCAGGAAAATGCCATAATAGGCACTTTGCAACATCATGTGTCAAATGTTGAGCTGTGATAAAGTTACTCTATGTTATTATTTGAACAGCAAATACTGGAAAAATGCTTTTAAATGCTATTTGTGTTATTCACTTTCAGTATCATTGTCAATTGCCGTCTAACCATTTGTCCTCAGTTACATCAACTAGTAAGTGACTATAATTCACCTTTTTGGTTACATAGCCCTGCCATAGCATACTTGTTGATTGAACAATTATTGATCAGATGGAAACACTCATGTGACTTGAGTATGAATGTATCCATGTGATCTTAAGATGGATATGCCCAAATTCTAAGGAGAATGTAATTCTCTTTTTTATTATTGTTCCAGTGTACTGAATTTTGCAAAAAAAAAAAATTCGTACTCTGTGTGCTCATTAGGAAAATTGCAAGCAAATAAGTCTATATGGGTTAGATATGCATTGTTCTGTCTCAGGGTTGGATCACAAGATCTTTTGCATTTGGAAGCAATAGCCCAGAGTATGAGTACTTAAGGCTTCATTCTAAGGCAGTATAAGAAAGTAACATAACAACATAATAAATTAATCAAGAATTATTTAATATAATAAGACAAAAAAGGAACTCTGTATGGCCCATAAAGGGAATCCCAAAGTGACTGCCATGCTCCTTTTCAGCCAGTGAACAACCTTATGTTTAGGCCTGCATCAAAGACCATGGGAATTTTTACTAGCTTACATGGGGTCTTTATGGATTATTTAATGAATTGTTACTTTATTAAGAAGTTCCACTTTCTTCTCAGCAAGTATCAGTATTTGACCATTGCAGCGCCTACAGGCCAACTTCCATGATCAAGATGAAGACAAAGAAATTTTCTATGAGGACTTGGACCAGATTATTCAAACAATCACTGCCAGGTACAAACTTAACATTCTGAGTGACTTCAATGCTTGGGTGGGGACAGACAGCGATAACTGAGACAAAGTCCTTGGGAAGCATGGAATGGAAAAACTAAATAGCAACAGCCTGCTCCTTCTGAGCAAATGTGCCAAGCACAACCTGTGTATCATTAAGTTGATGTTCAGACTATCTATGCATCCCACGTCCAAACACTGGCACCTATTTGATTGTCATAGTATGCTATCTCAATCTTAAAGACATCACCATTACTCACACTGTGAAAGGTGCTGAATGTTGAACAGATCACAGGCTGATCCAATTACTCCTCAACCTACACATAGCCCCTTTACATCATAAGCAAACAAAGACTATCAGAAAGTCATTCAATGTGCGAGAATCAGATCACATCCAATGTATCCAAGCTGTACTTAACGAAATCTCTCTGGCAGTTTACCAGTTGTAGGAATCTGTTGTGATAAGTGGATGCACTTTAAAGATGTCATCATGGAGACTGCAACAATTAGTTTGATGAAAACCATGGAATCATTTTAGCAGCCCCCCACAGGCCAAGAACAAGGGCTATGCTGACTGGCAGAATGATCCATCATGTGTCTCAAAGAAAGACTAGTTTAAACACTATCAGTCCAAAGTATAGATAGAATTTCAAGAAATAAGCTCTCTTAAAATCTAGAACACTAGTCTGACTCTGTTCAGTTACCTTTGCCTGCTGTTGTGTGGTGGATTGACAGCACTGAGTTCTTGATTATCAGATGCTAGAAGAGATGGGTAGGTGGGTGATCAGAAAGGATGGCCACCATACTGTATGTTTTGCTAGTTTGTTCTATAATACTGTATATTGGAGTCTGGGAAGAGACTTCAAAGTCAACCAAGCAAGTGCTACAAAAAATAACCTTGAAAAATACCCTATGCCACTGTGACATCTAGCTAATGGAACTAGAAGCTGCAGCTTCTGACAGAACCCACTGGCAAGCCAGTGTTATGAAGCCTCCATTGGCTTTGAAGATAGGTGCTGCCAAAAACTGATAGAAAACCACAAGTAGCATCCCAAAATAACACTAGCAGATACTAAGACAATGGAGTTCCAGTGCCCCAATTATGCTAGACTCTAAGCTTTCAGATTGAAACTGCAGAGCCACCTGCAGTCCAGAGTCCAGGAATGAATTACACAATATGTCTTTTTCTAAAGAACTACCATATACAGTATATAGGCTCTCAACCCCAATTACTCACACTTATTTTTATGGTCTCACTTCACTGGAATTTGCCAATAATATGTTTATTTTATCCAGTTTTTGGAATGCCTTGTCTCCTGAAACTATCAAGTTTAAGTAGTATTTGTTTATGTCAGATGAGCCTATTTCAGAATTAGGGAATATCCTTTTCCCAAGGTTTCCAAACTGACAACGAGAAAGATCAGTCTGCTCTACAAAGTTGTCCCACTAAAGATTACAAAATCAAAATATAACTGAAATATAACCAGTTAGTGAATAAAATTAACTTCCTTAATTTGGCATTACACACTCAACTATTACATTGTGATATAAGATTCTATTTATTATGTACCTAAGCGATAGCAGTAAATAACCACTATCCTATTTCTTTCTACTAATCTTCCAGTAAAACCACCAGCACTACAATTTCTAAATAAAATATGCACCTTATGTAGATACTAGGACTTACCAAATACAAACAGTATACATTATGAAAATGAATTGCATACTCCAAAATATGCACAAAAGTTTCTTGTTTGTGCAATTTAAAAAATGCAAAAATGTTATTAGACTAATTTGTCCTTGCAAACTCAAGTATTAGAGAAAGTAAAACAGATTATTTTATTTCATTTTTATCCAGAAAAGAAAACAAAGCTGTACTAGCCAACAGTAGAATTGAACTGAAACATTTATATTTAATATGTTTCAAATCTGGAGGGTGAATTGCCACAGCAGCCAAATTGATCACAATTATGAGAAAATCAGATCTGGAATAGAATTGTTGAAGCTGCAATAGAATGAGCCTTTCAAACATCTGAACTGCAGAGAATTCCCACCAGCTTTGGAAAGTTTCTATCTGATACTCATTTCTGAACATGTATTTTGCCAATTACTTTTTGATAGGCTTCTGCTATGTATTTCTGATCAATGCAAATTGGAATATGCCTTTGCATATTCAGATCCAATGGAAAAACTAGATTGAACTGTTATCAGCAGACACTGAAAATTACCCCAGACCTATGAACTGAAATGGAATATAATTGAAGACTCTTAAAGTAAAACTTCAGCATTTGAAGCAAATGACTTAATCTTTTTTGTCTTTAAAACTTTCTAATTTCAGTGAAATAGCTGCATGTCTGCCTTTGCTAGTATTCTATTTCAAAACATAATTAAGATAAATATCAGTCAAAATGAGCTCATACCTGGAGCTAAGCCTGGCAAATTCGACTCCTTCATCTGTTCCCTTTGACCGAGCACAAATGACTTATGATTAGCAGTGTACATGTATTGAATTGCTCATGTTGAGGAAATGTCAAATGGATTGGGGTTTAAAGAAAACATTATACCTTCTTGAGGCTAATTCACTGACATACCCAAAGGAAATATTGTATTTATCAGGCCACTTTTGTATATATAAATGTCAACATAACTCCATTTACAACATCCAAAACCAGTAATTATTCAAATGAGCATTCTTCCTGTATCTTGGCTTCTTTATTTTTATTTTTTTAAATTGTGGCTTCTCCACTCCTCTGCTCATTGTAGTGAAGCAGCAAGTCATATGTCTGAGACAGGACTCAAGACCACGGAAAAGGTGGAGGAAATCAGGTTTATTGCGCAACACGTCCAGAGCATTAGCATGACAGATTCTGAACACCCAGCTGCATCTGGGGTGGTTTTTTATACCCATAATGACCTCAGCATAGGTCTGGGCGTTTACCTTTAACACTTTCACAAATTACGGTCAACTGATTATACACGCATCTTAGGACAGATAAATGCAATATCCTGTGTTACGGCAGGAACACAAAAAGAGGATATGTTTTTCTTGCTTATTCTGTTATCTTACACCAACAGTAATTTTCCATTCCCATCCTTAGTTGCAAGAGAAGCAGAGCTTTACTTCCTTAAAATATAAGTTCCTTATTTTCGCAGCAGACAAAATACAGAAGTAAATTTGACCTGTAGGTTTGTTCTAACTTATGACCTAGATTTCTATAATGTCCATATTTTATATGCCTTAATTGGTCCTGCTTCAGTAGAATACCTTATGCCACCAGACTTGGAAATTCTAGAACTAGAAAACCTTGAATGATACCGTCTTCGGTCTGATCTAAGTATGGTATATAAAATCATACATTGCAATGTCCTACCTGTCAATGAATACTTCCAGCTTCAACCATAACAACACAAGAGCAAACAATAGATACACACTCAAGGTTAACCGCACCAAACTTGATTGCAGGAAATATGACTTCAGCAATAGAGTGGTCAATGTCTGGAATACTCTACCTGACTCTGTGGTTTCTTCCCCAAACCCCAAAAACTTTAACCTTAGACTTTAACCTTAGACTGTCTACTATTGACCTCACCCCTTTCCAATGTGCCTACTGTCCCTGTCCTATTGTTTCTTTTATTTTTCTTATATGTACCCATTTCACGTATTCATAACTATGTATATACTTATACCTATTATCTTGTAAGCGATTGACAAATCAAAAAATAAAATAAAATAAATAAATAAACTTGACATCACTCATGTCAAGGGGTGTTTTGCCCAGTCCCTTCCCTCCCAGCCACTCCTTGTTACCCCCTGCCTCAATGTATCTATAGTTCGGTAAAAAAAAAAATCACCTTTTTTCGACTTTATTATCTACATCCACATACTATAGATCACATTTTATGGACCACTGAAAGGAGGAAATGACTCATAAGCTTTGCCTAAGAGTGTGATAGGCAGGTCACAAAACAGGGTTTTGAGGGGTTGCCACAAAGAAGGGGGGCAATGTATTTTCCAAAGCAGCAGAAGGCAAAACAATAAGCAATGGATCGAAACTGAACAAAGAAGAAGCAACCTAAAACTAAGGAGAAATTTCCTGACAGTGAGAACAATTAACTAGTGCAGGGGTGTCCAACCTTTCACCTTCCCTGGGCCACATTAGAAGATGAAAATTTGGTTTGGGCCGCACATTTAAATTAAATTAAATTAAATTAAATTAAATTAAATTAAATTAAATTAAATTAAATTAAATTAAATTAAATTAAATTAAATTAAATTAAATTAAATTAAATTAAATTAAATTAAATAAAAATTAAATTAAATAAAATTAAATAAAATAAAATAAATTAAATAATTAATAATAAAATAAAATTATTATTTATTATTTATTATTAATTATTTATTAAAAATATTTATTTTTTATTTTATAATTTTCCGGCCAAATTTTGTGGGGGGAGGGGAGAAAGCTCGCCTGCCTCGCGCCTACCTCTCCTCCTGCAAATGCAGCAGTGGCGGCGGTGGCGGGGCAGAAGCAGCAGGGGGCAGAAGCAGCGGGGGGGCAGAGCAGCAGCGGCGGCGGCGGGGCAGAAGCAGCAGCGGTGGCGGCAGCGGCGGCAACAGCAGGAGGTGGCGGGCAGGACTTTTGGGCTGCGGCTGCCCGCCTTTTCTGTTGCTCGCCTTGCCCGCCTCGCGCCTGCCTCTCCTCCTCCTCCTCGCTGGATCTTTCATGAAGGTTGGGGTGGGCGTTGGGCCGCATTACGAGGTGACCTGGGCCATATGCGGCCCGTGGGCCGCGGGTTGGACAAGCCTGAACTAGTGGAACTGCTTGTCCCCAGAAGTTCTGGATTCTCCAACACTGGAGGTTTTCAAGAAGAGACTGGACAGCTATTTCTCTGTCAGGCAACCTTGGCCACTTTAAGACTTGTGGACTTCAACTTCCAAAATTCTGGGAGGAATTCTGGGAGTTGAAGTCCAGAAGTCTTAAAGTTGCTAAGGTTGGAGACCCCTGGTATAGGGTCCCCTCCAAAGATTATTCTGACACCTTTGCCTGGCCCTCTACTCAGACTTGGCATCCTAAGTTTTCCTGCCTGGGCAGAGTGTTGGACTAGAAGACCTCCAAAATCCCTTTCAACTCTGTTATCCCATTATTCCTAAGTTAAATAGCTAAGACCTACATTGGGACCCTCTCTCTTTTGCTCCCTCTGGTCTAATGGATTACTAAGATTTTTAGAAACCTGCAGTTGAAAATTCTTTATGTCTCCTTACCCTGAAGACCCAATTTCATTTGGAATTTATTCCCAAACTGATTGCCCTTTTAGCATTTCCCTTGACACTTCTCCAAAATGCACCCCCAAGAAGCCACATCTCTCTCTCCCCCACACACACACATACACACACCAGAGGTTGGATTGGATATCTCTCCCTCCCTCTCTGCTTGAGGCTTAGAAAGTCTGCCAGTGCTGCTCCTCATTTGGCAATGCTTAAGGAGAATTAGGGGCTAGAGACAGTTGACGTTCTCATCTCTGCTACAGGTGAGGCTGTCAGAAAGACTTTTTGGCAGGCACGCAATGCCTTCTCCTCAGCCTCTCAGCACTAATGAGAGATGCGGATCTAGTGGCCAGGGTAGGCAAAGCCTCTCATTTTGTACAAACCATCTGCTGCCGGCAGATACACACTTATGGGTGGCATGGGCGGGTCCATTCAGGGCACAGAAGTTCTGCTGCTTAGCCCGGGCAGTCCGCCTTGAGTCACCAGGTTTTGTTTTTTTTTACATTATTTTCCCTCCGGGAAGTTACCGAAATGGGAAGTGTGCCTCTGCCTGCACAACTAGAGGGAGACTCTCCACCCCGCAAAAGCCAATGGCTTGAAAACAGCTCCTCTGCTACGCCCCACCCAATTTGCTCGCTGCCTTCCTCAGGGGGGGGGGGAGGGGGGGTTTGCAAATGCAGCATGCCATTTGGGTAGGAAATGCCTGGAACACAATAAAGCCCACCCACTCACCTCCTGCTGGCAGGCTGGTTAATGGGGAGAGAAGGAGAGGCGGAGAAGGGGAGCCGATCGGAGCCCTCCAAAAGAAGTGGGGTGAAAGAAAGTGCAGTTTGCTGTGGATGCCCTCCCTCGCCCCTTTGCCTGGATTTCCTCCTGCAGTCTCCTCAGTGCTCCCCCTCCCCAGTTTATCTTGATTGCAGGCAGAGCCACATTGCTTTTTGCAAGCCTGCTGTTGGTGAAGCTGGTGTGGTGAGGGATAGCTTTTTGCATAGCTTTGTCCAGCTATTGGGGGTGGGGGGTGCGGGAGAGAATGGCTTCCTCCCCAGGCCCCCATCCATTTCCCTCCTGATTAGGGAGGGAGAGAGTGTGAGCAAGCCAAGGCCTTTCTCTTCAGCCTTTGCCCAAAGCCCCTTGCCGCACTAGGAGGTTGAAGTTTGAATTTCTTCACCCCCTCCAACCCACGTGTACCTTGGCAATGGGAGTTTCTCTCCAGCTACTAGAACAGGGGACGAACCTATCTTTGCTGCCCATTGCATTGCAAATAGGAATCTAAAAGCTGAGAAAGAAAAGGAAGTTCCTGCACAGTAAGGCCATCGCTATCGCTCGCCAGCTCTGGGGGCCTCGTGTAAGCGGTTGCAGTGGCACTTTGCACAAATGCCCGCCAGACCTCTTATTTCTTTCTTTCCCTTTTCTCTTTCTTTTCTTTCTTGTCCTTCTCCCTTCCTCTCTCATTTCCTCTTTTTCTCTCCCCCCCCCCCCCTCTCTCAAAGCCACGGCTGGCCAAGTGCTCTTTTCTACTTTCATTTCTTCTTTTTGGAATCAAGACTGGCTGAACTTGAGGATTGCCAGCAGCACTGGAAGCATCCCTTCAGGTGACCTTTCTCCTCCTCTTTCTCCTTCTTGGGTGTGCACGCCATCCTCCCGGCCCCACCACACCTGCCGGTTGCAAGATGAGGGGGAGGGGGAGACGGGTTGCCCGAAGAGTCGCTTCCAGCGTGGCTGGCTATCCTTGTTCAGCCAGTCTGGATTCCAAAAAGAAGAAATGAAAGTAGCAGAGAGCACCAAGGAAAGCCCAGCCATGGCTTTGAGGGAGACACACACATACACACACATACACACACACACACACACACACACACAGAGGGTGGGGAGAGAGAGGGGAAGATAGGGACCCAGCCGCTTCACTATTCCCTGCTGTCACCCTTACCTTCTCAGGCAAGCGAGGGAGGGGAGGGTGAGGGGCAGGAGGACCAGCCGCTTCAGGCAAGGTAAAGAGGCATCCACCGAGCACAGGAGAATAGAAGCCTGGGATATAGGATGAAGCCACGGGCATCAGTTTCCTTCACTGCTATAGTAACTCATGAAGAACTCTAGAATAGAATAGAATAGAATAGAATAGAATAGAATAGAATAGAATAGAATAGAATAGAATAGAATAGAATAGAATAGAATAGAATAGAATAGAATAGAATAGAATAGAATACTTTATTGGCCAAATGTGATTGGACACACAAGGAATTTGTCTTGGTGTAAATACTCTATTGGTTCATATATAATAAATGTGTTTCTGATGGAGAATAGAAAAATTTAGAATACAGAGACTGTCATAAAAGTAGAGCTTGATTAGTTAGAACTGGAAAATTATATACAAGCTTAAAAATAAATCTTACTTTTTATGTATCAATGAAATTTCTTCTCTTTTCATTTAATCCTATTATATTTTTAGAATGAAAAAAAATATTTAAAGGCCCTTGAAATATAAATCTTTAATTGAGCTTGATATGTTTACAGCTCAACTGGTGATCTCTACTAGCAGCAGCTTGAAAATAGCTACAAAGTGCACTTTCTACCCATACACAGGAATGACCTAAAGGGATAAATACGCCAAAGCATAAACCAGGCATTGCTTTTGATTTATAGTGTCATATTTTTTTTTGGAAGAGATGGGGGAGTTGTGACAGAAAAAAGAGGGAACAGTGGAGTAGCTGCGGAAGGTATTAAATACTTTAATACAATGTCAGGACATATTTTTCAATTTCCTGAAAGACTTGTTTCTCTGTGAACGAATATTCAACATTTCTACGACATTCTGAGGATGCTTCAGAATTTAATTTAGTGGTATTTTACAATATACTTTATTGCTGTAGTCTGAGGAAGCAGGTTTTTTTAAAAAAATTGCACATCTTTCCATCACTTTCAGCCTTCCAGTCTACCCGCGTGTCCTGACCCAAAATGAAATTTACTGGAGAAGTTTCTCCATGACTTGAATTTAACAGGAGAAGGAAGAGAAGAATAATTCAGAATGCTGGATATAAAGTTTTATAATAAGACTGCTGGATTCTTTGAGTGTCTCAAATTTAAAGTAAGTATAATAATTACATCCCAGCCCAGCTATGAAAGTATCACTGAATCTGTCTTCTTTGAATAATATTTTGAAAGAAACTTTTTTGCCAGTAAATTGAAGGAGAGTAGTCAAAGGTAATGGAGAAAATTAGTTCTTCAGCATAGCTGTTTAATACCAAAATGAATCAAAATGGAAAAAAATACCACTAAAACACAATGAATAAGAAAAACGATTTGAAGTACCACTTAGAGAAAAAGAAGATGGCTGTACCAGAGAATTTGAGCACCTCTGATGCAGCGTATCCATCATTGTTCTTTCTTTTCCATCTTTCTTACACATATAGTAGTGTTGCTTTAGACTAATAATGTTAGGAGTAAGGAGCTGATTAATTATCTCTTCTTGGTGGTATGACTGGACTACTACATTTTTATTTATTTAATTGTGCCTACTTGAACTTTACTGGATTGGATTTGGAATTGGCTTTTCAACTGGCTTGGAACTGTGTTGCTTTCAGCTATTCTGGCCATACTGCCAGCTGCTCGATCTGTGTCTATTACATTGTCATGCCCTTGAACTGAATGTATCAGAGCTGCTGAGAGTGGGGCATGATGAGTGGGATTTTTTAAAAGTTAAAATGAGCAGTCATGGGATTGGAAGAGCAAGCTGGACCAGGTTGGAGGCCAATGGACTGGGCCAGAACATGTGAATAATTTCGGCATTTGGACACGATGCTGGTTGCATTAGAAGCTTAGACTGGATGCTGGCTATGTTGGGAGGCTGAGTTGCCAAGCAAGTCAGTTGGAAGATGGACTAGAGGACTGAAGGACAGACTGGAGGGAGAGGCTTCTCACTTCATTTTGGATTTGGCACTGGTTGCTCCCAGCTGTGCTGTGGTCTCAATGCTGGCTGGAGAAGTGGCTTGGCATTCTTGACTGGATTGTGTTTGCTGTATTTCCATCCTCTTGGCATGTATTTGGCATTATTTTTCTTCTAGGACCATTGTTTATAAGGAATTCCCAGCCCCAGGGCCCATGATGTGGCATTCAGAGGGGTGTGTGCAAGAGTCCACAGTATTAGAATGCTGATGGGCATGGGGAAATATGGCAGGAGATGAGGAGCGAGCCATTCTTGGGAAGGAGAGACCATTGTTTTATATGGTATGGATAGTTTTGTTTTAAAATAATTGTTCTGTTAAGCTTTAGGGGAACTTACAATGCAGTTATCATACTATTGCAAACCATGCCACTGTAGAAAACGGGGGCTTAATCAGGCCTGCCAGACCCAAGCTACAAAAATTCAGAGCACAATTAGAAGGAAGAAAAAAAAAACCCAACCCTGTGTTTTTCAGTATTTCTTTGCTGCCATCTAGCAGTTGCACAGATTTTTGTGAGCAAAACCAGCAGCCCTAGTGATATCTATCCACCGTTCATATAGGCAATGAAACAGGCAAACTAACACTAATAATACAAAGATGGTGGATGTTATGAATCAATAAAAGTAACTAGCATAAAATGCAAAGTAGGGTTTGAAGGCCTACACACCTGATTGGTCCTCAAACAATGAACAGGGATTGGTCAGGATGAGGCCACTCCTTATTGGTTATTATTTGAACTTATCACAAAGGTTATTGGTTAATAGGGTAGCAGCCAACCCTATAAAAGGGTTACTGCTGCCCATAGAGTTGCTCTGTTCTATTCCTATTCCTGTTATTATTAAAGAGTTGAAGTCACTGGTCAGATGTCTGGTCTCCTTATTCTTCGAACTTAACACTGGCGACGAGGGTGGGATGCGGAGACCGAAGAGCTGACTGATCTACAGAGCAACCAACAGAGCACGTGGTCGAACACGCACTATCAACGGCAATCATGGCCAGCGGTGCTGTACCACCCGCTCCATTCAACCCAGAAACCGAAGACTGGGAGTCATACATGGATAGGTTCCAGATGTTTTTGGAGACCAACAACTTGAAAGATGCAACGGCCAGCAAAAAAAGAGCTGTTTTTCTAACCCACTGTGGGCCTACTGTGTTTAAAATGGCGAAGTCACTTGCCAAGCCAGCCGAAGTAAAAGCAATGGACTGGGATGTCCTCGAGCCTTTGCTACGGGCCCACTACGCGCCCACCGTGCCAACATTAGTCAGAAGGCACAAATTTTACCAGAGAGGCCAGCGGAAGGGCGAAAGCCTTGCCAACTACGTCGCAGACCTTCGAAACCTTGGAGGCCTCTGCGAGTTCTCCAACTTAGAAGAAGCCCTCCGGGACCACCTAGTTCTGGGTTTAGAGGATTGCACAATCCAGAGCAAAATCATGGCTAAGGGGGACATCAGCCTTACCGATGCCCTTAAAGAAGCCTCGGCAGCGGAAGCAACTAAGAAGTTGGCAGCACGAATGCGTCGTACCAGCGCACCGCACGCCAACTCGCCGATGATACTCGCCGCCCTGAGAGACACCCGTATCGACTCACTACGAAGACCTAGAATCCCCATCAGAAAGTGACGAGGAAGAGGTCAACCGACTCCGAACTGAACGAGACCAGTTCACACAACGCTCAAATCGACCTTGCGCAGGATGTGGAGCGAGTCACCCATGATCCAGCTGCAAATTCCTTGACGCACTCTGCCACGTTTGCGGAAAAAGAGGTCACATCGCAAAGGTTTGCAGAAGTAAACAAGCCTCCAACTCCAAACCCCGACAGGCTGAATGCCAATCTTTAGGATTCCTCGGTACACACCGAGACAAACTGAACCACCAATGGGGAAACCACTCCTACAGAAACAACCCGTCCACCACTAACCCCAGGCGCGAAGAAACCAGACGGGAAGAAACCCACCAAACAATCACCATAGGCCACACTACATCCTTAGACGCCGGAAAAATCCGGGTGAAGGTCGCAATCGAAAACAAACCTTGTGTGATGGAGGTAGACTCAGGATCATCCCTCTCGATGGTATCTTGGAAGACGCTCCAGCAGCTTATTCCAACAATTCGCCGCCAAGACCTCAACCCTCAAAGGGTTATACTCAAAGATTACCAGGGTAATCGAATTCCCGTTGTTGGGTCCCGCCAATTCCAGGTCTCTTTCAAGGACCGCACCGTCGCACTGCCACTGACTGTTGTTGACCGTGACCGGCCTAGCCTTTTAGGCCTACAATGGTTCGAGCCGCCGGGATCACCGTAGCCGGAGTTCACCGGGCCGAGAGCAACGATTGGGAGGAGGCCCTCGTGCAAGAATTCCGAGACGTCTTCGCGAGCGGACTAGGCAAGTACAAGGGGACCCCGATATCATTTAATTTGAATCCTGAGGTAGCACCCATCCGCCTTAAGTCGCGTCGGGTTCCGTTCGCCCTGAAACCTAAAATCGACGAACAACTCGATAAACTAATAGCACAGGGCATACTGGAACCCACCGACCATGCCCGGTGGGAAACTCCAATAGTTATGCCTATCAAGCCTGATGGGTCACTGAGAATTTGCGGAGACTATCGGGCCACCCTTAACCACGCACTTCAGCAAAGTGCATATCCAGTGCCAGTAGTGCAGCACTTGCTCCATTCCTTGGGGGGCGGAAAAATTTTCGCTAAATTAGATCTAGCGCAGGCATATCAGCAATTGCCTGTAGACCCTGCCACCGCCGAAGCGCAAACTATCGTCACCCATAGGGGTGCGTTTAAATGCAACCGACTCCAGTTCGGGGTGAGCATCGCTCCCGGGATCTTTCAAAGCTTAATGGAGAGACTGTTGCAAGGAATAAGAGGGGTCGTACCGTATTTCGACGATGTACTCATCGCCGCCCCTATTCTAGAAAAACGACTCCGAATGGTCTTACAAAGGTTCCAAGACCTCAAGGTCAAAAGAAATAAATGCCACTTATGCACAGAAAGGGTAGAGTTTCTGGGATACCTCCTGGACAGCCAAGGGATCCATCCCACTGAGGACAAATTGAAGGCAATTAAGAGGGCCCCCACTCCCAGGAACAAGGCAGATCTTCAGGCGTTCCTTGGACTTATCAATTTCTATAATGTATTTCTACCAAATAAAGCAACGGTAGCTGAACCACTGCATAGACTTTTAGACAAAAAAAGCAACGTGGGTTTGGGGGCAACGGGAACAAAACGCCTTCCAGCAAGTTAAAAACTGCTAACTTCTGATTCTGTACTTATGCAGTACAACGAAACTCTGCCATTGACTATTACTTGCGACGCCTCGCCGTTTGGCGTTGGAGCAATCCTGGCCCACGTATTGCCAAACGGAGCAGAAGCTCCCATCGCATTTTTCTCATGAACTCTAGCTAAAGCTGAAAGGAATTATAGTCAGCTGGATAAAGAAGCTTTAGCTATTGTGGCTGCAGTTAAAAGATTCCATGAATATGTGTATGGGCGTGCATTTACAATAATTACTGATCATAAACCACTATTGGGGATTATTGCGGGAAATAAACCAACCCCGTATATATTGTCCCCCAGAATGACTCGTTGGTCTGAATTCTTGGCGGCGTACAACTACACCTTGCAACACCGCCCAGGAAAAGCAATTCTCCACGCTGATGCATTAAGCAGAGCACCACTCCCAGAATCGGTTGAAGATCCAGCACCGACCATTACAACGCTACAAATTGAGGCCCTGCACGCGCCGCCATTGACTGCGAGGGACATTGCCCTCGAAACAAAACGAGATCCGGTTTTGCAACACATCCTACGCTGGGTTGAGCGTGGGTGGCCAACAGAACAACTATCACCAGAATGGGCGCCCTTTAAAGCCCGCCAAACTGAACTATTTTCCCAAAAGGGCTGCATCTTGTGGGGAGATAGAGTTATAATTCCGAACAAACTGCAACGAACTGTGTTAGCGGTATTACACGACGGACATCCGGGCATAGTGCGGATGAAAGCACTCGCACGAAGCTATGCCTGGTGGCCGGGAATCGACAAGAAAATCGAGGCCTGGGTCGCTACTTGTCAACGTTGCCAAGACGTCAGTAATGCCCCACCTAAAGCAAGCCCAACCGAATGGGAAACCCCAAGGGGACCGTGGTCCCGTATTCACATTGACTTTGCGGGGCCTACAAGGGGACACACCTTCCTTATTACAGTCGACGCCTACTCGAATTGGCTCGAGATCCATCGGATGAATACAACTACAACGGACTCAGTTATCAGCAGATTAAATAGACTATTTGCCACACATGGGTTCCCGGACGTTTTGGTCTCGGACAACGGCCCACAGTTCACTGCATTACACTTTGAACAGTATCTTGCTGATCGGGGCATCCGCCATGCGCTGACCTCGCCTGCGCACCCTGCGGCAAACGGACGTGCAGAACGCATGGTACAGTTTGTAAAAAAAACCCTCCACAAAATGGAATTCGGCGACATCGATGAAAAAATCAATCGAATTTTATTGTTGCAGCATATTACGCCCCACAGCGTCACCAACAAAACGCCCGCCGAACTTCTCATGGGGCGGAAACTACGATCGCACCTTGACCGGCTCCACCCCGCATACGCACCCGAAAAGCCTTTTGGCTCCAGCAGCAAATGCCGGGAATTTAAGGTAGGCGATTTAACCTTTGCAAAAAACTTTTCCGGCGACCCTTTGTGGATACCCGCAACCGTCACCCACCTCACAGGGCCCAGATCTTACCGCCTACTAACAGAAGATGGGAGGGTGTGGAAACGCCACATAGACCAGCTCCGTTCGAGATTGCCACCCAGCGGCCATGGATCCCCGGGTTCCCAAACTGAGGGGGGAGGAAATATCGAGGAAATTGACTTCGATATGACGGATTGCAGACCAACGGATACCTTTCGGCCCAGGGAAGGACCGGCAAATGAAACAGGGAGGGAGTTGATTTCTCCAGGGGACTTGAACTTGGGGGAATCCGAACTGCAAAACCCCGAAGAACCATTAGTTAGTAGAAACAACCTCAACGAAAGCAGCACGGAAGCACCGTGCAGCGAAACGGAACAAAATAGAGACTATCCAAACGCTCCACCGGAACCGGACTTTGGGCAAAACCCAGTGGAGCCACGGAAATCATCTAGACAGAACAAACGGCCTGTCTACCTTGAGGATTTTGTTACAGCTCCCCTCAAACGGAGCCCAAGGGGGAGGGGTGTTATGAATCAATAAAAGTAACTAGCATAAAATGCAAAGTAGGGTTTGAAGGCCTACACACTTGATTGGTCCTCAAACAACGAACAGGGATTGGTCAGGATGAGTCCACTCCTTATTGGTTATTATTTGAACTTATCACAAAGGTTATTGGTTAATAGGGTAGCAGCCAACCCTATAAAAGGGTTACTGCTACCCATAGAGTTGCTCTGTTCTATTCCTATTCCTGTTATTATTAAAGAGTTGAAGTCACTGGTCAGATGTCTGGTCTCCTTATTCTTCGAACTTAATAGTGGACAATCGAAAAATCATGGGAGCCATCAAAGAAGTCCCTTACGTTCAAAAAGTTTACAGAAATGATAGTTCCCCAATTTAGGAAAAAGGCCACTAATCATTTTATGTTGTTGATATTTGATATGAACTTCTGCATGATACTTCTAGGAAGGCAAGACACTGTAGAAATGGGATTACTGTATTATAGTAATACTAGAAGCACAGTTCCTTTTACAACATTGATTTGGGCTCTAGTTACAACATGGCCTGTAAAACAATTAAGTTCTTTTACCATTAGTCTTTTTGCTGCCCTTCAGACTCAGATATAATTCAAAGCCAATATCCCTGCCGTGAGTCCGGGAAAGCTTATTATATTGGTTGATTTAGTGCAAAGGCAGAATTTAATGAAATCTGCTTGCAGCTGACCTCACATTCTTTTTGTTTAAAATTAAACCAAAAACGGCAATCTTATTATCCCACTGTTCTGTTTTAGAAAGATATCAGTCGCCTATACATGAGGAAAGCAATCACATTGCTTAAGTTAACTGAATAATCCAAATAGAAATAAACAAGTGGTTTTAATTAAAATGTGAGCACAACTTTATTTGTCTTCTCATATACAGTGATAAATAGCGAATCAAAAAGTCAATGTTGAGTACACTATTGCAAAGAGCAAAACTACTTGTGTATTAATAAAACATAACCTTTGAGAACTAAATTTTATCATCAATATCAAATACAACAGTCATGTTGCTATCTTCCAGATTAGTAGTCAGTAAATTTTTTACCTTTCCTGCTTTTCCCACCAGGTGGGTTAATGTATGACTTACAGATGAGAAGGAAAGCAACATTCCACTTCTTTTTATCCCTACAGAAGGATAACACTTCTGTCACTAAATAATTCATGTATTGGTCATAAACAAAACACAATCTTTTCTTAGTGGCCAGTAAAAACATTTTTTGGTCAATTACTGCTTGGTTAGTATTTCAATTCACCTGGACATAAAACTATGAAAAAAACTCCACTTCTCTGTGGAGAAGTCCTGATTGCTGATCAGGTGTGTGGTTTAAAGTGTGGTTGAACTTAATCGTGTGTGTGTTTATTTTTAAGGGAATAAAAAACGGTTTTTCTGCTGTGTTACTCATCATATGGATTTGACATAAGATTTTGGATTCTTAATTATAAGAATTCTTCCTGTGGAAAAATGCTGTCGTTCTGAATCCTTTAAAAAAAACAACACGATGAACTTTGGAGGTTGGACACTAGAGCGAACCAGAGGGAACTAAATATTAAAGAACACTTAAATTTGATTTACTAATACAGAATGAAGCAAAATAACTTGACACTGGATATGTTGAAGAGTAAGTTTGAACAATGGAATCCAGAAGTTAATTGTAAGAGTTCCTCTTGAAGCCTGTGAGCACAGCATACCAAGCCCCTGGGTCACAGCGTATTCTTTTCTGGCTACCCTGCATTCACTTGTGCACATGCACCCATAAACCTGTTACCCTCTTTCCTCAGCCTCCTTGAGCTTGTGGTGAACTACAACACCACACTCTCCACAAAATCATGTGTGGCTTTTGTTAGGCCTCCCAGAGCCTCCCCTTCACTCCTGATATAACCTAGGACCTCTTACTTAAGACCTCTTTCCACTTCTTACCTAATGTCCTATGTATCTGGAGTTACGGTAGAAACGGGGACTGCGAGATTGTTGTTGCTAAGCAATCCTGTCACATAACATCATGACCTCATCACTTAGTGATGGAAATTCTGATTACAACTGTGATCATACCTATATTAAAATTGTTTGTACTTGTGATGAAGGGCAAATCACTTCTTCATATATTTCCATTCCTGTTCTTTGCTATATTTTTATTTCCTCTTTTCTGTATTTTTATTTTCTGCACTTTTTACTTTTTCTATTTATTCTTTTTTTTAAGTTTATAGTAGCTTTTAATCTTTTTAACTGTAATTTTTAATAAAATCATTATTTTAATAAGGGAGAGACCTTATTAATAGAAAGAACCCTAATGATTTCATTGCCATTTCCAACCTGTTGCTGCAAGCATTAAGCTCGCTTGAATATTCATGACAAACTCCTTGCAATTCTGGGATGGCCCACAGACTGCTATAGTATGAGAACAATTCTTTTTCCTTTGTTGGATTTTAGGCAGAGTGGCTTCTTTAATTAAAGCAATGGGGACAGCTACAGGCAACCACAATATCACATACCATTCTATTTCTTTGGAAAGGAAAGCTTCTTTCTTGATAAGTTTTCAGGAAATATGTATAGAATAGAATAGAATAGAATAGAATAGAATAGAATAGAATAGAATAGAATAGAATAGAATAGAATAGAATAGAATTCTTTATTGGCCAAGTGTGATTGGACACACAAGGAATTTGTCTTGGTGCATATGCTCTCAGTATACATAAAAGAAAAGATACATTCATCAAGAGTCAAGAATCATAAGGTACAACACTTAATAATAGTCATAGGGTACAATAAGCAATCAAATCATACTAGGAAACTGTCAATATAAATCGTGAGGATACAAGTGACAAAGTTACAGTCATACAGTCACAAGTGGGAGGGGATGGATGATAAGAAGTGATGAGAAGATTAATAGTAATAGTAGTGCAGACTTTGTAAATAGTTGGACAGTGTTGAGGGAATTATTTGTTTAGCAGAGTGATGGCATTCAGGAAAAAGCTGCCTTGTGTCTAGTTGTTGAGCACAGGTCAATCTGTTCTGTATTTTTTCTGTATTGAACTGATTTTTAAGAGCATTCATTGTGTTGGCTTTTGTTTAAGTAATATGTTTTTCACAGAACATGTCTTGTGATCAAAAGAGTAACTGGTATACTCTATATTACTTATTTGTAACATGGCCAACAGTTAGGTAGTGTGCCATTCCACTACTGAAGCTCTGTAAAAGATTTTTTTATTATTCATTTTATTGAGAAGGCTTTTAAATAAGTTACATATGACAAGTCTATGATTAAGGAGATTCTGCTTTCTTCTGATTGCTTTTCCCAAAGCCATGTTTCTAACAGAATAACAGAGTTGGAAGGAACATTGAAGGTCTTCTAGTCCAAGACCCTGCTTAAGCAGAAAATCCTATATGTTTCGGACAAAAGGTTGTCTCTTCTTAAAAACTTCCAAGGTTGGAGCACCCGCAATCTCTGGAGGCAAGTTGTTCCACCGATTAGTTGTTCTGTCAGGAAATTTCTCCTTAGTTCTAGGTTGATTCTCTCTTTGCTTAGTTTTCATCCATTGTTTCTTGTCCTATCTTCAGGTTCTAAACTTTAAGCTATCCAGCTTTCAGTTATCACCAAAGGATGAATGGACAATGAATTCAAGTCAAGCTTTCATGTAGATAACATAATTTAAAAATTCTGATTGAATGCAAAATCTAAAATTCTATTCATTTTAAAACTTATACTCCAGCTTTCTATTTATCTAACCTTCAAAACAGCTTATATCAACATAAAATCAACAATTTAAATAAAATTAAACAGAATTAAAATCAATGTAATTAAAATCAATTAATCTTCTAAACCTCGATAAAAGGAACAATATTTTTACTATTTTCCTGAATATGGTGCGAGCAGAGACCAAACAATACATCCCTGGAGAGATGACTTCTGTGGAGACTATAGAAGTCATCTCCTATATGTCAGATAACTGAGCTACCAGCTATAAGGATTTCTTTGAAATTCATTCATGCCTATAGTCAATATGTGTTTCCAGGTTTTTCTGATGAGAAAGACAGAAAACAGTATTACTGGGGTGGCATGGCACATGATGGAGATTCTAGTGAAGACCTGTGGACTTCAACTCCCAGAATTCCCAGCCAGCTACGTTGGCTGGGGAATCCTGGGAGCTGAAGTCAACAAGTCTTAAAATTGTCAAGGTTGGACATCCCTGGTTATAGAGACATAGAGAGTAAAGAGTAGCTGTGTGGCAAGCAACTGAGCAGAAGACATATGGTCCCAAGGCTGTAGCACTTTCCACAAGAATGTAACAGAATATAGTTCAGAAATTAAGTGAACATTCATCATTTAACTCTAAAATTATTTCACACCAATATATTTAATTCAGACTCAAACCTGAAATCACCTTTGAAATTCTATCTTTAATATAAAGGTCTTGAGCTTCCTCCTAAGTAAAGTGCTATGTCAATGGCAGTGAGAATGACAACAAAATGATTGACCTTATAAGACTCATTGGTGCATTTATGACGGACTGGCTCAGTTACTTATATTTAAAAGCTTCAGTTAGATACATGTTGAAGAATGCAATAAATATATGTTTAAACTGCTTTTTTGAATATAGGAAATGACCTGTATTAAGCAGCATCTTAATCTCTACATGGATTTAGCTCTAGGGCCAGATTAATCCTATATTTATGAGAGTCAAACATTGAGGACCTTGGTACATATTCTTTGTGAGGGAGAAGCATTCCTCCTTTTCCTCAGAGCTCCCATTGAAACTAATCAGCATAATTATTCCTCTCCCACTGAAACCAATGCATGTGATTTAGGCACACAGTTGAAAACCAGGTTAGTTTTCTATATGACAGAATAGTAGCTATCCTGTCAGGCATTATACATTAGTTTCCATCCTGTTTGCCCTTTCTGAATTCTGACATATTCTAAATTCTAAAATGATTTAGTCCCTCTGCAGATCTCAATCTCTCTCTCTCTCTCTCCCTCCCTCCCCCTCTCTTTCTCCTCCTCTCCCGAAGACAGAAAGCTAAAGAATTACATGGCCATGGGACATTCTCTTAGAAGCAATAAGATTTGCAACCTTAATATTTTATTAATATTATTCTGTAGCCTTTCTCTGGAAATATTTAGTTCAGAGAAATTGTGGAAGTGACAAAATGACAGGAAACCTGTTGAAGAACAGTCAGTTAATAATAAGTGGAAGGGAACTCAGCCAGAGAAGGTTTAATCATCATTCTGCTGTCATTTACATTTAAGCAACCAAATATAAAATACACAAGTGATGAAAAATGGGACTGGTCTAGAATAAAATCTATCTAACCAGTGTCAAAAACCTATGGCAGAAGAATGATTCTTCATTAGTTTCTCTGCAATCATATAAAATTATAAAGTTTGAAAGTAGGAATCTATCTATACCAAGGCTGTCAAACTTGTGGCCCATGGGCCGGATGTATCACCCACTGGCCACATCCACACCCAGTTTAGCGAAGGAGGAAAAAGTCACAATACATCATGTGACAATGCCATGATGACACGATTTTGACACCCCTGATCTATACTGTTATTTTGACTTAAGCAAACTTGAACAACTCACTATTTTCATAGAATAAATTACAACAGTTGACTTGATCAGATCTGTGCAGTTATAGAACATTCAGAGAAACTGATGGAAGAATAGAGGGATTTGTGATTACAACCTCATAAACCACCAGTTGTCCCATGAGATGGTGGTTTTAACCTACCAGATCTTCAGCTTTATCATTTCTACTTTAACAACGATATTCATGTAGAAAGGGAATTGTTTTGGTGATTGCCTCCACTGGTCTCATTGCAAGATCCAATGTTTGAATCCTTTGAAATCTTGACAAAGGTGAATTGGTTCAGTTTAGTGGTTAAGGCACCAGGCTAGAAAACAGGAGATTGTGAGTTCAAAACCCACCTTAGCTATGAAAACCAGCAGGGTGACCTTTGGCCATTTTCTTTAGTTCAGCCAAACTCATCTCACATGGTTATTGTTGTGGAGAAAATAGGAGGAAGGTGTATTGGATATACTTGCTGCCCTAAAAAACAATAAAGGTGGGATATAAATAAATAAATTCTTGGATTGATTTATAGTAATCAAAGAGAGACTGATTTTTCTAACTTTGAAAGCTACTAGATATACTTGGGTATCAGTGAGGAAGCTGTTAAATTAGAAGTAGCTGACCTGGGAATAAACTTAATTTGCACATAGAAGGAAAAATGTTTTACTAGAAATCCTGGGATCAACAAGAGATTAACACCCTATTGTCTATTGATAAGCAATAGTTATTTTAAGAATTTTGAGAATTTAACAATTTTAATTTAAAAGGATGACCTGTATGGTATCTATATAACTGTTAAACTATCTAATAGGAAAGCATATAGAAGGCAGTTGAGGCATGTTCCAGCATCCAGGAAAAGGGATATGGTTTTAAGTAACAGAAAGACAGACTCAGTTGAGCGTTGGAATAAAATTTCCTAGCAGTTAGAATAATTCAGAATGGAACCCTGAAAAGGTTCATTGTCAATGTATTCAAGCGTAGAATAGATTGTACAAAGAAAAAGATGTTCTAAATGCCCTTTTGCCCAATGCAGAAGATGTCCTAAAAGCAAATATTTAAACAGCAAATAAATGGTTGCATCTGGACATAAATGTGATAAATAAATAAATATCTAGTGGATTAATCTGCTGAAATTTTTAACTGGGCTTAAAGACCTTAAGAAAAGGCTTTTGCAAATTTATAAATAGAAAAGGCAGTTTCATATCTCTTTAAAAGCAATTTTTATAATAATTTTATAACTGACGTCTTACTTTTTTCAATAAGGAAGAACTTATTGAAGGAAATAATTTCTGTAAAGCATTTTTCCATTGTTCACAAATGCAAAATGAATTATTCCTGTAACACTTTCACTCTGGTCTAGCACAGTAAAGAAAACTGTAGATTGAATCAAAGTCATTTTCCAATTATATGCAATATGTAAGCACTCATGGAGGGCAATACAAAATCTTTGAGCACTGCTATAATCACACAAAGAAACAACTTCATACACATTGTATATGCTTGGAAATTCAGTAGAGTCTTCTGAATGGATTTCTATTTGGGGAAAAGTTGGAAAGTTCTATTTCTATAAAGATTTGTATGAAATGTAATTTGCACCAGGACATATATATAAAGCCTGCATGAGGCAGCTTGGTTAAGACATTACTTGATCTGCCTTGCTAAGGTGCTTTGTGTTGCTTGATTGGCAGATACAGTAACTGAAAGAGGCCTCTGCTCATGCATTGTGTGTGCACATGTCTCAGTGCAAGTGCCAGAATAGGTAGCTAAAACCAGCAAAACAAAGCCAGCCAGCTACTTTGCATAGTACTTCAACTTGAGTGGATCACAGTGCTTTGCAAAGCAAGTTTGAAAGGGGCATTTCACTCATGTCTCTATTGAAGCAAAGTGTCTCTTCAGTCATTTGCACAGCTCCTTCATGATTTTTTGTAAAACAACCATGCCTTGAACTGTGGGGCATGATGCTTCAGCAATTAAAGAGGCTGAGTTTGTCAGCTGCAAAGATGACAGCCCAGGTTTGGGACCTGAGCTCCGTGCAACAAGGTGAGCTCCCATTACTTGCCCCAGCTCCTGTTACACCTAGCAGTTCTAAAGAATGCAAATGTGAGTAGATAAATAGGTACCACTTTGGTGGGAAGGCAACAGCAAAGTTCCATGCAACTGTGGTGTGTAGCTATTCTGGCCACATGACCATGGAAATTGTCTTTGGACAATGCTGACTCCCTTGGCCAAAAAACGGAGATGAGCACCATGCTCCAGAATCAGATACCACTGACAGGGTAACCTTTACTTTTCATGCCTTGAAGGATCACATTTAGGAAAGAGTCATTTTCCAACTCCATCCAAATATATTTTAAATAAAACAAAAGGCAACAAATCTCGCTTATGCAAATACAAACGCACACGTACACACACACAATATCACTTGTTCTTTCAATCTAACTATGTTCTATTTTACAAAATATAGCAATGAAGACTACTGTGCTTGCTCAACATATGAAAACTATTATTTAAATTCCTATTGAATTTTTTAATCATTCAGCTCCAAAGTTTGACTTTCTACTTCTCTGCTCAGGATCAAGTTATTATCTCTATTTAAATTTTTTGACTTTTTGTATCTATTTTTTAAAGAATTGTTGGTTTAACTGTTTTAATTATATATTTGTTCCAGCTTAACTTCTATCATACTTCTGCATGCTTTGTACTCTCTGATCTTGTTTTTTATAATTAAGTATAAATAAAGAATGATTTTTAACAGCTATGAAGCCAAGTAACAGATACGGCAATTGGAAGTAAGTAAACCTTTGAAACTTGCAGTAAAATTTTACAAATAATTTGAATTGCAATTAAGCAAAGCCAGTCTTTTGTAATAATTCTTCCTCGGTCTTCAAACCTATTGGGCTAATATGAAGTTTGGCTAGACTACTAGATTTGGGCTGCAAAATTCTAGCCCCAAATTTTGGTTATGGTTCACTTATTCAGTCACTTCCAACTCTCCATGACCTAATGGATATTATTTCACCAGGACTGTGAGTAACTTTATTCAACATTTCTGATGATCCTGATTTATGGTCATATTCTGAAGGTCTTGGAAATCCATGGCCTTAACAATAAATACGCTTGTTACCAGAAATACCTCTGCTCTTCAATAGTTTGTCTAGATCTGTCATAAAGTTTCTCCCAAGTATCAAATTTCTCTATTCACAGTTACAGTCACGTTTAATTTTTGATCACTAGAAAATAAAGTCTGTTGTGATTTCAACTTATCTTACTGTTTAGACTAGATTGGGTATGCTTACATAAATAATGGTTTTTTTTTTACTATAGAGCAGACTTTTGTTCTCATTTCTTCCAAACTCAACATGATATTTTTTAAGCATTCCAGTCATCAAAATATGCATAAAGTACTGATTCTTGTAATTTTCTTACACAAATATCTCTCTCTCTCTCTCTCTCTCTCTCTCTCTCTCTCTCTCTCTCTCTCCCTCCCTCCCTCCCTCCCTCCCTCCCTCTCTCCCTCTCTCTCTCTCTCTCCAATTCAGCTATTAATTTCAGGAGTTTTTTGTACTGCTTGTATATTTTCTTAGCATTCTTCTTTAACATTAAGGCTTCAATTGAAAAAAAAAATTTTTTTTCTTTCCGTTTTCAACTTTCTTTAGTCATTTTCAGTACATCGGCAAACAACCATGTTAGCTTTTTTTTCCTTTTTCTCTTTCAAAATATTATTTTTACTTCATCTTCGGTGATGCCACAAATTTAAGTTCTTTAAATATTCTATTTACCCATCAAATGTATTTCTAACTGCTGGCACATATTCCTGAGTTCTTATTTTGTTGGTTTGGTTATTTTATTGGATTTCTTTACTTGAAGTAGTAATTTTTGAGCAATTTGTAGTCAGACCTGCAATTGGTATCAGGTCTTTGTTTTTCCTGACTAAATTGAACTTCTCTAGTTTGCTTGCAGACTCTATAGTCAATTTGATGTTGGTGTTGATCATCTGGGGAAGCCCCTGTATAGAATCACAGTTTAGATTTCAAAAAGAAAGAATTTACTATAAACATTGAATTGGTAAAACTCTATTAAGTTGTTTCAAAATTTCCCTCCCTACTATCCTGTCAGAACTGATGAAGCTTCCTGGATGAGAAGTGAAATGTCTTCTTCAAGAAAAAAAATCTTCCTCAAAAAAACAACACCCATAGTCCATTTTCTTTTTCAAAGGAAAAAAAAGCACCTTTGAGACAATCAAGACCTGGATGGCTGAGAATCTCCATAGACATATTAAGTTGTTTTTTTGTTTATTTTACACATTCCTACTACTGTAGTCTATTTCAGTTGTGATTTTACTTTTGGCTTCAGCATTGCAGTCTCCTATAAGAAATGCAATGTGATGTTTTTGGGTGTAGGTTGTGCTAACAGGGTGTTGCAAATTGAACTTCACTTCATTTGCCCTTGTGAATGCACCATAGTCTTCAATCATGTAACACTGATTGACATGCCTTAGATTTTAATTGAGATTATTTGATTAATTTTGTTTTAGTTGTAATCTAGTAACAACTCTGACATCCTTTTGCTAATAAGATTGCCTACTTTATTTCTTCAATGATATTTTTTTTTGGTCTGTCATAGATTTGATGCTCTCTAATATGAAGTGACCCATCTCATTCCATTTCAGTCCATTAATTCCTAGAATGTCAATGTTCAGTCTCGACATTTTTGTTTCGAGAACATCAAATTTGCTTCGGCTCATGATTCTGGTAGACATAAACATATCTTTGTAGCACTGAATTTTCTTTTTGTCTCTAGTCACTTCAGCAGCAAGTAATCTTTTAAGCTTTCATCTAGCCATATAATAAGGACCAGTGCTACTTGGAAAATGCAGTTCTACAGTAGCTTATAGAATACCTTCAAATTTGTGGGATCCTCTAGTGCAGGGGTATCAAACTCAATTTCATTGAGGGCTGCATCAGGGTTGTGGTTGACCTTGGGGGTATGTGGGGGTGTGTGGCCGACTGGGTGGGCATGGTCAGCTTGACGCCACTTCCCAAACTGATCGGCATGTTTACTCTTTGCATTGGGTAGACTGGGACAAAGCCATGCTGGCCCAATGCTTCCTCTTCACATTGGGTAGACCAGCTGAAGTGACACAGTCTGGCCCCTTACGCTTTCCAGGATGGCCTCATGGGCCGGATCTGACCACATCATGGGCTGGATCCAGCCTGTGGGTCTTGTGTTTGACATACCTTCTCTAGTGTTATTTTGTCACTATGCTTGTTGTGCATGTCCATCTTATACTGAAATACTTGAATACTAGAGTAGACTGCCATTTCCTTCTTCAGTGAACCATATTTCGTCTACCCTCTCTTCTATGACCTGCCTATCAAGCATTGCCCTTCTAGAAATCTACATTCCAGTGATATAGAACATATTGTTTGTGAGATGTGCAAAGTCCCTAAAAGATACCAACCCAATTGATCATTGTGACAAAAAGATGGCCACAATATTTTGCTGTCATCTAATGGTTATCCAAATTCTGGCAGCCCAACTATGGTGGCACTGAAGATTCTTAAAATGACATTTGGTGACATTTCAACAAAATTGATTTCTAATCTTATTATAACATTTATTTTTATTTTTATTTTTTTTAGTATTTGTGTGCCTTTGAGCAAGTGTTGAATCCTGGGGATTGCCTGGACATGTCCTTGCAGTTTTCTTGGCAAAATATTTGGAAGTGCTTTGCCATAGCAATCTCCCCAGGGCTGAGAAACAGTGACTGATCCCCAAGTCACCCAACTGGCTTCTTGCCTAGGGCAGGAGACTCACAGTCTCTAGCCTTGTGCCTTAGATACTGCACCAAACCAGCTCTCTGCTGAAATATTAAATTTATTCAATAACATGTGTGATTGAATGATATTCTTAATTGGATTTTGAAGGAAATGAGCATATAACTTGCAAACAGAATTATTGAATAATGCAATTTTGTTTTATTTTAAGATCTTGAATTATTTTTCTTCCTACCAATATTTTGTTTTAATATTTCTATAATTAGATTAAATGAAACACAGGCAAGTTGGCATCCCTTGTTTAATGCCCTTATTTATTTGAAAGAGACCTATCTCTGTTTCACTGATGCTAATTACTGTTTGCACTGGTGAATATAATTGATTGATTATAGCAATAAAATTATGTCCTAATCCCATTTCCAGTAACCAACTTTTAAGAAATTTGCATTCCACTCAATCATATGCTCTGAAGACATCAGAAGACAGTAAAGTTAGTAGAATCTTAGTGTGGTTAGCATAGTGTATTATGTTAAGTAGTTTTCTAATTGAATTGGCTATATTTCTTTTCAGAACAAACTCAGACTGATTGGGGATTTATAATTATTTATAAACTTGTTTAGCCGACTGGCCAATAATATAGGGGATAGTTCTGACATTTTTATTTAATAATAGGCCTATATTGTGACATCTTTTCAAGGTTCTTGTTTGGTTAATGAGAAGTTTAGATTGTTTTGCAGAGTCAGAAATTTTTGCTTTTATAACTAACTTACTAATTAGATAATGAATTTGATTTTTTTAAAACAATCAAGTCCAAAATAATCAACTCCATATTGGAGTTCTATTGGTTTTTTTAAAAAAACTTATACATTATTTTATCTTCTGTTATTATTCTTTAATGATTATTTAGTGGCTTTAGAGTTTACTATATAATATCTTTGTTTTCAGGGATATCAGTTGTATAAATAGAAGAATTGCTTTCTACAAAACACACACAAACACACACTCACACACACACATATATATAAGTTTTGTAGAAAGAAATTCTTATATATTATAAATATATTATATAAGTGACACACACAGACACACACATATATATACTATATATTATTATATAGTAATATATATATATACTATATACTATATACTATATACTATATACTATATACTATATACTATATACTATATACTATATACTATATACTATATACTATATACTATATACTATATACTATATACTATATACTATATACTATATACTATATACTATATACTATATACTATATACTATATACTATATACTATATACTATATACTATATACTATATACTATATACTATATATGTTTTCTGAGGTTCTCGGTATTTGTATGTGGATCTTTGGTTATTCGGTTCTCTCCTGCGTAAGATTCAAAGTATCTAGGCAACGTTTCGATGAAGTCTCATTCATCATCTTCAGGCTTCTGTCTGTTCTGAGGTTCTCGCGGGTATTTGTGTGTGGATCTTTGGTTGTTCGGGTTTTCTCCCGCGTAAGATTGGAAGTATCTAGGCAGAGTGAGAAGCACAGAGCCGAAGACAGAAGCCTGAAGATGATGAATGAGACTTCATCGCGTTGCCTAGATACTTTGAATCTTACGCGGAGAGAACCCGAATAACCAAAGATCTATATACTATATACTATATACTATATTATACATACATACATACATACATACATACATACATACATACATACATACCGTGTTTCTCATAAAATAAGGCCGGGTCTTATATTTTCTTGAGCCATTAAAAAATGGCTAGGCCATCTTTTCAGAGGTGACTTAATTCCCCCCCTTGCATTCTCGTCTAGAGTGCCCTGTGGGCAGCCTCGTACCAGCCACTCCTAATGGGTGATCATAGCGGAGCGCAGAGAGCTCCCTACTCCCGCCAAACACCTTTGCTGCAGACCTGAGACCTTCGGCGCCCACTGCTGTTGTTTTCCCTTCTGCCCATGCCGCCACTGCGTTTGCAGCTGCCAGTTCCATGTTTGGAGTGCCGCCACTGTTTGGAGTGCCGCCACTGTTCGGAGCACTGCTGCCAGATTTGGAGCGCTGCCACCGTTTGGAGCATGTTTGGAGTGGCACTCCAAATGGCGGCAGTGCTCCAAATGCAGAAGCGGCAGCTCCAAACGCAGCAGCGGTGCTCCAAACGCGGCAGCAGCTCCAAATGCAGAAGTGGCAGCTTCAAACAGCGGCGGTGCTCCAAATGCGGCAGCAGCTCCAAATGCAGAAGTGGCAGATTCAAACAGCGGCAGTGCTCCAAACAGTGGCAGTGCTTCAAACGTGGAAGGGGCAGCTCCAAATGCAGTGGTGGTGCTCCAAATGCAGCGGCAGCTCTAAATGCGGAAGCAGCAGCTCCAAATGGTGGCAGTGCTCCAAGCAGCAGTGGTGCTCCAAATGTGGAAGTGGCAGCTCTACATGCCGCCGCGGCATGGACAGAAGGGAAATCAACAATGGTGAGCGGTGAAGGTCTCAGGTCTGCAGCAAAGGTGCTTGGCAGGAGTAGGGACCTCTCCACACTCCGCAATGATCGCCCATTAGGAGCAGCTGGTGGTGAGGCATGGCTGCCCATGGGGTGCTCCTAACAGCAAGTCCCCCCGCCCTTCCCCCCATTTCGCATGTTTTAAAATAGGCCTAAATTTGGGGGGAGGGGCTTAATTTCATTTTATGCCTCCTCCTATTGGGGGAGGCCATATTGTTGGAGAAACACCATATATGTAAGTACCCGCGAAAACTTAAGAAAACAAATCTATCTATCTATCTATCTATCTATCTATCTATCATCTATCTATCTATCTATCTATCTATCTATCTATCTATCTATCTATCTATCTATCTATCTATCTATGGTATTCACCTTTGTTCGGGTATTTTCCCATGTCATTATAGTTGTGCTTTTAAAGTTGTAGCAACGTTTCGGCAGACGAACACAATACAGAAGCCTGATGATGGCAGATGAGATTCTGCCGAAACGTTGCTACAACTTTAAAAGTACAACTATAATGACATGGGAAAATACCCGAACTATCGCCAAAACTGAACACTTCAGCAGCAGAATAATCAGAGAAGCCATAGAGATAGAAAAACGCCCACACAGCATGAATAAAAGAGATGACACCTCCCGCTTACCAGCCATTTGGAAACCCGCCCTCATGAACAGACGAGTACCCAACATGATGAATGACACCAGACCCACACCCACGAGGGCCACACAAGATGCCACCACCACACTTCCACGTAAAAATCAGACTCACACCCACACAGAAGATGAGACACGACCACAGACCAGAAGCCGCACTGCAGCTGCATCACTACCCACTTCAAACCCATCTGAGCCATACATGAAGCGAACTGACCCCCACCATGAAGATGTGGCACGACCACGAACTCAAAGCCAAACAGCAAGATCCCAGCTCACCAGCTCAAATCCCCCAGCAGCTGGGACTAGCCTGAGCACGGCCAAGCCCCCACCTGAACAGAGCACGCCTCCAGCCAATCAGAACACGGCCAGCCCCCAACCAATCAGAACACAGCCAAGCCTCCAACCAATGAGAACACACCCCCACCCAATCGGAACGCAGCCAAGCCCCCACCCAGTCAAGTCACACCCCACTGGCAGTTAGAAGGAAGAAGCAGCTGAAAGCTCACATCACTCTGAGAAGCACAGAGCCGAAGAAGCAAGCCTGAAGATGATGAATGAGACTTCATCGAAACGTTGCCTAGATACTTTGACTCTTACGCGGGAGAAAACCCGAATAACCAAAGATCCACATACAAATACCCGCGAGAACCTCAGAATATATATATATCTGCTTGCACTGGCACTAAGCCGAAAGCACCAGCCTGAAGATGGCGAGTGGGACCTCGCCGAAACGTTGCCTAGATACTTTGAATCTTACGCGGGAGAAAACCCGAATAACCAAAGATAGATAGATAGATAGATATATATATATATATATATATATATATATATATATATATATATATATATATATATATATATATATATATATATGAGTCCCAGCCATGAAAACCAACACCCAGGAGATTACAACACAAGACCCAGGATGTCACAACAATAGAACCCAGGTCATTACAACACAGGAGGCTGATAGACACACAGCCAATACCTCAGCCACACATGTTCTTATAAAAAAGCCAACCAATCTGCAAACACCAACTCCATCAACCAATCAAGAAATAACAACATAGCCAACCTCCCCACCAGTATTTATAGAGAAATGGTAGCTCAGATCGCGTTTTGCTTGCACAAGCATGAAGCCGAAAGCACCAGCTTGAAGATGGCGAGTGGGACCTCATCGAAACATACTCTCAATCTTACATGGGAAAAGACCCGAACACGCCAAGACCTGCATACCTGTACCCGTGACACACATGCACACATATATAAAAGTTTTGTAGAAAGAAATTCTTACATATTATATATATTATATAAGTGACACATGCACATACATTATATTATGAAATATATATATATATATATATATATATATATATATATATATATATATATATATATATATATATATATATATATATATATTTGTTTTCTTAAGTTTTGGTACTTACATGTATGGTGTTGGCTTGGTTCGGTATTTTCCACGTCATTGTAGTTGTTCTTTTAAAGTTGTAGCACGTTTCAGCAGAATCTCATCTGCCATCATCAGGCTTCTGTATACGAAGCCTGATGATGGCAGATTCTGCTGAAAGCTCAACTAAAAGAACAACTAAATGCGTGGAAATACCGAACCAAGCGAACACCATATATATATATATATATATATATATATATATATGGATGGATCTTTGGTTATTCGGGTTTTCTCCCGCGTAAGATTCGAAGTATCTAGGCACGTTTGGTGAGGTCCCACCGCCATCTTCAGGCTGGTGCTTTCGGCTTAGTGCCAGTGCAAGCAGTGTGTGACCGGAGCTGCCATCTCTCTATATACAAGTGGTGGGGATGGTGTGCTGGGCTGGTTGGCTGTGCTGCAGCCTCTTGATTGGTTGATGGAGTTGATGTTGGTATAATGGGCTGTGTAATGGCCTTTTGTTGTAGAGATATCCTGGATCTTGTGCTGTCATCTCCTGGGTCGTTAGCCTCTTGTGTTTTAACGGCTTGGGTAATGGGTTGTGTGATGGGCTTGTGAGTTCTTTTGTTGTGGTATCCTGGGTCTTGCGTTGTAATCTCCTGGGTCGTTTGTGTTTTGATCTCTTTTCGATTAGCCTCCTGTGTAGTAACAGCTTGGGTAATGGGTTGTGTGATGACCTTGTGAGATTTATTGCTGTGGTATCCTTGGTCTTGTGCTGTGATATCCTGGGTCATTTGCTGTGTTGTGACTTCTTGAGTTCTTGAGGTGTAATTTCTTGAGTTTTCTGATGTGATGTCCTGAGCGGGTGGCTGTGATGTAGCATTTTGGGTTTTAATATGGCTTTGAGTTTGGGGCCTGGGTCTGTGTTCGTTTGGCTTCGAGTTCGTGGTCGTGCCACATCTTCATGGTGGGGGTCAGTTCACTTCATGTATGGTTCAGAGGAGTTTGAAGTGGGTAGTGATGCAGCTGCAGTGTGGCTTCTGGTCTGTGGTCGTGTCTCATCTTCTGTGTGGGTGTGAGTCTGATTTTTACGTGGAAGTGTGGTGGTGGCATCTTGTGTGGCCCTCATGGGTGTGGGTCTGGTGTCATTTATCATGTTGGGTACTCGTCTGTTCATGAGGGCGGGTTTCCAAATGGCTGGTAAGCGGGAGGTGTCATCTCTTTTATTCATGCTGTGTGGGCGTTTTTCTATCTCTATGGCTTCTCTGATTATTCTGCTGCTGTGGTGTTCAGTTTTGGCGATAGTTCTGGTATTTTTAAGGTCAATCTCATGTCCTGTGGCTTTGAGGTGTTGGACCAGGGAAGAGGTTGGTTCTTCTTTTTTGATTGAGTTCTTATGTTCTTCAACGCGTGCACTTATTTGTCCAATGTATGTGGTGAGGCAGGCAGTGCAGGGGATTTCATATACTCCTTGGTTTTCTAACTCGATTTTGTCTTTAGGGTTTCTTAGGATGGTGGATATTTTTCTGTTTGTGCAGAATGCTGTTTTAATGTTGTGTTTTTGGAGGATCTTGCTGATTTTGTCTGTAGTGCCTTTTATATATGGGAGGAGGGCTTTGCCGTTCTCTTGTTCTCTGTCTTGGATTTTGGTTGGGGTTTCTTTTTGGATTAGGTGGGTGATCTTCTTTCTTTGAAATCCATTGGCTGTTAGTACGTTGGTGAGAGTGTTTAGTTCGGTTTTTAGGTGTTGTTCATCAGCTAAGCATTTAGTTCTGGAGATGAGTGTCTCAGCTACGGAATTGATCTGTGCTGGGTGGTGGTGTGAGAGTGCGTGTAGATAGCGGTTTGTATGTGTTTTCTTTTGGTAGATGGTGTGTCCTAGGGAGCCATTGGGTTTTTTTGTATACCAAGACATCTAGGAAGGGAAGTTGATTGTTAGCTTCTGTTTCCATGGTGAATTGTATTTTGGGGTGTAGGCTGTTGAGGTGTGTGAGGAAGTTGTTCAGTTTTTCTTTCCCGTGTGGCCAGATTATGAGGAGAAAACCCGAATAACCAAAGATCCACATACAAATACCCGCGAGAACCTCAGAAAACATATATATATATATATATATATATATATATATATATATATATATATATATATATATATATATATAAAGATTAAATATATGTATTATATATTAAATAAGTGACACACACACACACATATGTTACTTATTTAATATATCTCATTTTTAGTTGCTCAGCTAGCACTAATATTTCTAATTTTGAAAAAGGATTTCTAAATTCAAATAAAATAAAACAAATTCCTATTATCAACTTCACTATGCAATACTAATAGCTCCTATATTTATATATCTTATATTTAGAGCAACTTCAGTTTCAGCACTTCTGATTACTTGGTGTTTTGTCTGCTTTTGTTTAATATCTTCTATTATTTGTTTGTCATTTAATCTTTGTGTGCTTTAAAATATTATGCGTGGCATTTATCAATTTTCTCTAAATAGCTTCTGGGAAATCTATATCATACAACATTCCAATTCTGTTTGATTACTTAATTGAAAGTAATTTTTACATCTTCTTAGCATTATTTTCATAAAACCAATATTACGAGGGACCTAAACTCCATTTAAAATTGAAAGAAAGATAAATGTGAGATTACCCAAGCTCCAATACAATTGGAACATGAACACAAATTGCTATTTTCTCTTTTTACATCTCTAACAGAAGCTGAAAAAGGAAAACAAAACTCCAAACCCAACAGCTCAAGCAAAACCCCAGAAGCAAAAAGGTATCCCAAAAGGGTAATCAACAAATCCAGTCTCTGACTATCCATCACAGAACACAGTATCCTCCAGAAAGGCCTGAACACAGATAATGCTTTAGAATTCTCTGCAACCTTAGAAGAAACGTTTACAACCACAGGACTAGCCACAGAGGCCCAAGAAAACATAAGGCAGACAATCACACCACAGAATCAATAAAATTCATAGCAGAGGACAGAATGAAGAGCCAAAATGTGACCATCTTCTCAGTAGACAAAGGCTAAACCATGGCTATCATGGACAGAGCACAATATATTCAAAAAGTCAAAGAATTACTGGGGACAATGGAGCCCTGGGGGCACAGTGGTTAGAATGCAGTATTGCAAGCAATCTCTGCCCACAGCCTGGAGTTCAATCCTGATGGGCTCACGTTTGTTTTAGCCTTCCATCCTTCTGAGGTTGGTAAAATGAGGACTCGGATAGTTGGGGCAATATGCTGACATTGTAAACCTCCCAGAGGTTCCGGCGTCAGCTGGGCGCCATCTTTTTTTGATAAAATCACTTCCGGTGGCGTCACGGAAGTGATTTTCGTCAAAAATGAGCGGCGCCAGCTGCTGGTGAGCTTTTCGGTAGAAATGGCTTTCTACCCGGAAAAGCTCACCAAGCGCTGGCGCTGCCATCTTTTTGACGAAAAATTGCTTTTTTACCAAAAAGATGGCGGCGCCAGCAACCAGCGGCCCGGTAAGGCTTGTTCCGCTGACCCGGTGCCGGTCCGCGGACCGGCGGTTGGGGACCCCTGCCGTAAAGTACTAGGGGTGGTATATAAGTCTAAATGCTTTTGCTACTGCTGTTGCTATTCTATACTATATCCATGTAAATATCAACCCAATACAGAAACTAGACATCCTGATCAAGAAAGCCAATAACAACTTAACTAAGAAAAGATAAAATCACAAAAGAAGATGAGTGGCAGATGAAAAGCAATGGACCCATCTTTTTATTTATTTTTTATTTTATTTTTTTGTTTGATTTGATTTGTCAATCGCTTACAAGATAATAGGTATAAGTATATACATAGTTATGAATACCTGAAATGGGTACATATAAGAAAAATAAAAGAAACAATAGGACAGGGACGTTGGTGCGCTTATGCACGCCCCCCTACAGACCTCTTAGGAAAGGGGTGAGGTCAATGATTTCCCCAAATGCACAAGCCTGTATTCACTTGTATTGTTGTCAGGGGCATCAAAATATAAATTAGCCAAAGAACTTACAAAAAAAAATCTCACAGAGGGAGTGAATTATTCTATCAACTCCCCACAACAGTACCTCCAGAAAAGCATAGAGCTGTAAGTAGAAAAAGATTAAATGAGGGTCACACTACTGGCTTTCATGTCTAAGGCAGGACTAGAACAGTTTCCCATTTTCTAGCCAGGTACCATAGCTACTGGACCAAAATAATTAGTGTTATTATTTCTGTAAAAACTTCTTGGTTCTGGCTGACATTAAATGCCTATTATCTGGTCCTATTATCTGGTCCTCTGCCATGTATAAAATATCCTGTCAAAATAATTAAAAGTTTGGACCTAGTCACTGCTAGTATTGATTTGAGGATTCGGGTGACAGCATGGAAAATACAGAGAAGCATGGAGCTTTTCATTTCTTTTTTTTCCTGCTGTTAGATTAGTGACAGTAAATAAAAGACAAAAATAAACACAGACTGCAGGAAGTATTTCAGGACATGAGCAATCTGCATTAAAATGTATTTGTGAAGCAGAGTTGTATTAATTTTCAGCAGTCACGATCTACAAATATATTCATTTCAAGCTGAAAACATGATATGGAAAACAAATGTTTTGTCACAGCAGTATTGGAGTATTTGGAGAAACACAATGAAAAACAAGCAACATTGATCTTTTAGGTGCAGAGAAGGTCTTCGACAATTTGAATTGGATTTTCTTATTTAGAGTTTTGGACATATGAACCTTGGAGATAATTCTATTAAATGGGAAAGATCAATTTATACTTCACAGAAAGTATAAATACTTGTTATAGAGAACAAACAAAATCCCGTGAGATTCAAAAAGGGACAAGACAAGGATGCCCTCTGTTTCCAGTCTTTTACATTTTACTTCTCAAGGTACTGAACAGAGACATATGATGAAATAATTTTGGGATTTAAGATTAAAAAATAAATTTATAAGTTAAGGGATTGCAAATGCTCTGGTGTTAATTTTGGAAAACCCACTAGAAGGAGTAGAAACATTAATGGGAAAATGAAAACACTGGCATGCTAGCAGGCTTTAAGATTAATAATCAGAAGATGAAGATGCTAACAAAAAATGAATATGGGTCAGAGAACTGATGGAGAAAGGTTAAACATTTTAAGTCTGAAAAAAACTTAAAATACATAGTATTACTAGTATTCCTATGACATATATGAATTCTGTATTATTTCAAAATTAATTATGTTAAGATATGGAATGAAATTAAAAAGAATGTGTTAAGAGGCAAGAAATAATTAAGTCTGCATAAAAAATTAACATACAACACAGAACAATTTTATCTACATTATTTTCCACTTTGAATAATTTTTATATAATTCCTTCCAAATCAACTGAACAAAATGGTTGAAAAAAAAAAGATATCCTAAAAGTTATTCATTAAGGTAGACAAATATATTGCTAATTTGCAATTTTTAGTTGCTAATTTGCATTTCCCATTCAGCATTGACTACAAAATGTAACCTAAAATTACCCAACAAACATGCATTTAAAGTTTTAGTCTTGGATCTCATTTCCCAAATAGCATCTCTTGATCTTTCTTTCTTTCTTTCTTTCTTTCTTTCTTTCTTTCTTTCTTTCTTTCTTTCTTTCTTTCTTTCTTTCTTTCTTTCTTTCTTTCTTTCTTTCTTTCTTTCTTTCTTTCTTTCTTTCTTTCCTTCCTTCCTTCCTTCCTTCCTTCCTTCCTTCTTCTTTTTTCTTTCTTTTTCTCAATTTCTGTAGCCACCCAATTCAGCCAAGTGATTCTTGATGGCTTACAATTCTAAAAAAATAAATGGTACATTGCTGACAAAGAAAATCAAGAGTGAATGGTTGGTAAAGTTCACAGATTTTGTTGAAATTGAAAAAATAACTTTTTTGATTAGAAAAGAGACATTATCTACATTTATTGCTGATTGAAAGCCTCTTATGGATTTTTGTGCAAAAATGAAAAATATGATCTTGTGACTTAACAATTTTGATGATTAGACATGATAGATTATCGAAAGAAGAGGAATATGATGTTGAGAGAGGTCCAAATATATTTGTACCTATGTATGAAGAATACCAGAAACCACTTGTTTATACTTTCTTTCATTCTTTTCTAATTTTTAACCTTTTCTTTTCTTTTCTTTTCTTTTCTTTTCTTGCACGTTTTGTTTCTTCTTTGGTTTGTTTCTTTTTCATTTTTCTTTATTATGCTGTATCAGATTGTTTTAGCTTTTATTTTCTTTTGAAAAATTTTTAATTTTTATATATATAAGGAGAAAACCGAGTGTGGCTGCCACCAGGACTGAAATGGAATGATCTGTCAATTTCAGTTTTTCAGTTTCTTTTTTCAATCTCAAGTAACCTTTATCTACTGTAGTTTCTAAGCTAATTTCAATTTAAAGACAAAGCAAGAATCAATATCTAAAAATTTTTCTTTATACAGAGTCAGTCAACATATTTTTCTAATTTCCTCTAATATACATTTTGATAGATTACTTCCAAAACCAGGTAATTTTCCCATGAAAATGACTTTCATATATACATGAGCTTTAATTTTTAGATTAGATAACTATTTTGCAATATGTGGAAAATTTTAAAAGAAAATTGAGTTGGGGTTTAGGTATACTCACATTAATATATGAAGATGGTGCCAACCCTTTGGAATATATTCTTCTCTAGAAATAAATGATATAATCACAGTCATTGTTATATTATTCTATTGCTTAGATCAGTGGTGGGATTCAATTTTTTTAACTACCGGTTCTGTGGGGGTGGCTTGGTGGGGGTGGCAGGGGAAGGATACTGTAAAATCTCCAGGCAGAGGTGGTATTCGCCGGTTCTCCGAACTACTCAAAATTTCTGCTACAAGTCCTCCAGAACTGGTCAGAACCTGCTGAATACCACCTCTGGCTTAGGTGTTATTATTTTTTAATGTTTCATCTGATATATATATATATTTAAATTCACATACTGCCTAAAAATGCTTGCTTGATATTTGTTATATACAGTAACTAGGATATTTTTTCATTAGTAAGAATAAATTGCATTTTGCCTTAGTTCTTCCAGAAGGTATATCTTTTTTTGGATCAGAAATTCAGGTATGGCTTCCCAATGCAAAGATGTCTTTCTTTGGCTAAAACATCTGTTTATGAAATGTTTTGTGATTACTATATATTCTTCTTGAAGCTCTGGATGCAAAAATATGAATACATGGAGGAACAGCTTCCAGATCATTGAACGTTGCAAAAGATGTGGCTATTTTAATGATTCAAAGAGAGATGACTTGTTTGTGCACACCTATATGCTTTGCACAGTTCTAAAAATAAGACTGTATTCTTCTTAGTCTACCTTTGAAAGTAATAATAATAATACTTTATTTGTGGTCACAGACCAAAACACAAGTACAACAAAAGAAGAACATGGGAAAATTAATCATGAATAATTGGTCACCAAAAACTTGACTAAGGGGAATTACAGCATTCTCCTCTAATGGTTACAGCTCTTTAAAAAAAAATTGGAAACCTGAGAGGTGATGTATGAGGAGCCATCCCCTAAACAATATAAGAACAAATTACTAACATTGGGTCTAGAAGGGTCTGTTTCAAGGAGAGACAGTAACTTAGATCTTCCTGCGTTATACATAGGGCAATATAAAAGGACATGCTCCACAGTTTCAACCTCAGCTCTGTCACAGGGGCATAGACGCTCGTTAATCGGGAGCCTCTTAAATCTCCCATCCAGTAGTGCTGAGGGCAAGACATTAAAGTGAGCTAGGGAGACAGCTCTTCTATACTTGGGAATGGTTAGAGTGTAAAAATAGGAAGCCATCCTCAGTCTGTAATTATAAAATTGGCTGAAGATCAGAGGGGAGCAAGCTTTGTTAACTCTGGCTCATAGATATTGCAAGTCAATGTCCACAAGCTGTTTGACTACCCTAAATTGGGCGTCCTTAAGGCCATAATCTCCCAGAGAATCCCCCATAAAACCTAGCAGGTGTAATTTATTCTTCAGCTCCCTCTCCCAACAAGAAATATAAGAGTCAGCAAATGCCAGGGAGAGGTAGCTACCAGGAACTGCCAGAATGAGCACCCGAAACCACCATTTAAAGGTGTTAATCCATGCCATACATTTGACTGATCGAGTGCCCAGTTCCAGGTACATCGGGGCAAAACCAACACAAGGAGGAAGACCCAGAAGTTTTCTAAGAAAGACAGCCTGGGTTCTTTCAATACAATCCTTGAAGCCCCGTATCCATATGGGAATTCCATAAAGAGTTTGAACCAAAGTTTTGGCTTTGTAAATACGCAGAGCAGAAGGAATAAACTGGCCTCCTTGGGTATAAAAGAATCTTAAAATCTGCTGGTGACTACAGGAGGCTGAATTCAGCACCTGGGTTCGATGTCCAGTCCAAGCACCGGTGTTCTGAAATTGAATACCTAAATACTTAAAATGGAAAACCTGCTTAACAGCATTACCATTGATAGCCCAGTTATACAATTTCCGGGCTCTAGAGAACACCAGTACTTTGGATTTGTCATAATTAATGGACAAGTGATTCTCAGCACAGTAAGACCCAAATGCAGAAAGTAATCTTTTCAGACCTGGCCTTGACAATGAAAGGAGGGCTGCATCATCAGCATAAAGGAGAAGCGGGAACTTCGTAGTTGACAGCTTTGGGGCGTGGGACTCAATACATCCAATGTGAAAGGCCAAGTCAGATAAGAATAAATTAAACAAAAGAGGAGCCAGAACACAACCCTGCCTTACTCCGTTCTTAATCGGGATAGGATTTGAAAGTTCTCCCTGCAAACCACACCTGACCTGACTAGAGGTCTGGTTGTACAAGGATCTAATTAGGAACAGAAGACATCTATCGAAAGAACTTTTGAGCAGTTTTAACCACAACAGTCCCCTAGGGACTTAGTCAAACACTGACTTTAGGTCGATAAAAGCAGTAAAAAGTTTGCCACCTGGTATGGTAGTAAATTTATCGACCAGGTGCGCTAAGACAAAGCAGTGGTCCAGTGTGGCACAGCCTGCTTTAAACCCAATCTGTTCAGCACCAATAATATTGGACTCCTCAACCCAAGTGAGGAGTCTACGTTGGAGATATTTAGCATACAATTTTCCAATGATGAAGAGCAGGCTTATGGGGCGATAGTCGGCTGGATTGTTCCTATTTCCTCGTTTAAAAACTGGAACAATAATTGCTAAGCTCCAGGAGGTAGGGATCTTGCCAGAGGTATTGATATGCATGAAGAGTCTTGCTAAGAGAGGAATCCACCACTTAGGATTGGATTTTAGCAGATCAGGGGGTATAGCATCAGGGCCAGGGGCTTTGCCTGACTTGAGTTCGGAGATAAGCTCGGTAATCTCAGCCTGAATCATGGGTTGCCAGTCAGGAACTGCAGGATGCAGCTGTGGCCCAAGCTCGGTTGAACTTGTTGATGCCTGGAAAATTGCCAAGAAATGGTTTTCCCAATCTCTGTTGGAAATACAGCAGAGAGGGAGTTCTTGATGACCCGGCAAGGAGCTGGCAACAGTTTGCCAAAATAATCAAGTGTTCTTCTGCTGGATGGAGAGGAGAAGTAGATCCCACTTCTCTCTCTCTTTAGCTTTCTTTTTCTTAGCAATTAGTCCTTTATACTTCCGCTTCAAGTGATAGTAGTCCTCTGGTGGTCATTTATCCCCTCGATCACGATAGAGCAGGTAAACCTGATTAATCTGGTTTCTGAGTGTCAGACACTCTTTGTCAAACTAAGAATTACTTCTTGAATGATATGGATCACTTGGCCTACGGATGCCTCCTAGCTCCCTTTGAACACTATTAACTAGTGATTCAAAGGCCAAGATTGTCCTGGGCCAATACTTGTTAGGGCCTGATTGTATAGGCTGAGACACTCTGAAGATGATAAAAAGGAGTGGAACTTTCTTTCAGTATTAGAAGACCATTTGATTCTCCTTGTATATGAGGCCACATTGGGATCTAATATCTGGGAACCCCTAGGAAGATGTATATTTGAGGAAAGCCCAATGATTATAACCAGGGGTAGTGGTCGCTCTCCGTAAGGCAGTCCACATAAAAAGCATGGACTGCCTTTCTAAGAAGCTGGGATACCAGCACAAAATCAATAACACTACTCCCATGTGAGGAACTAAACGTAAACTCACCAGCTAGATCACCTAGGGTACTCCCATTAAGAATTATCTTATTGAGTTGGGCTGCTAAAAGGGCTAACTGAATGCCAGCAAAATTTGTTAATTCATCCTTAGAATGTCTGGCTGAAATCAGGTGTCCTATGGCCTGGAGGGTTTCTTGGGAGTAGAGTGCCTAAATCGATGGGGGAACTTGGACTCCCAATCGGGCATTAAAGTCACCCCCTATAAGGATGTACAGTGCTGGGAATATAGTTTCCATACAAGTAATCTAATTCTCCAGCATGCCCCATTGAGTCTTAGTATCAGTTTGCCTCATCATCGGGGGAAGATAAATGTTGAACACTAACAGTTTGCTGTGTCCTCTCTTAATTAGGAGCGCCATAGCTAAAGAGCCACAGGGGGGCAGCTCCACTGTCTCCACTTTCAAAGAAGTAGAGACCAAGCAAGCTAGACCACCCTTAGGTCTTCCTGTCATAGATTGTCTGGTGGTGGCCAAGGAAATGACCGTAAACCCTGTAAGGGATATCTTATCGCATGCCCAGGTCTCCTGAAGCAGGGCCACATCAAATAAGTGAATATAGTTGGCAAATTCTGTGGTACCACACCTTCTCCCCCAGCCTGCTATGTTCCACAAAAGGCACTTAAGTGTGCGGGTTTTTTTTTTTTTTTTGCCAGATTTAATAGTCATTCTGCGTGATTAATTTTTTCCAGAGCACCCTTCGGATCCGAAAAGATACACCCGTTGTTAAGTGGCAGGGTCATCCTCTTAGGATGCAAAGGCAGGGAAGGAGGGAGGGGAGGCAAGCCTTGTTCTTGGGGCTGTAGGGCTCTAAGAGCACTCCAGTTCATACTTGTGGCATTAATTGGTTGCTTAGCTGGCAAGTATTCAGCAGCATCAACAGACGGAGTTTGAAGTAGCCCTGTATCTTCAAATTTATGAATTAGACATTCTGGAGAGAGTGCCAAGGGAGCTTCCATTGGTAAATCAGTATAGACTCCCTGGAGTCCAAGGGAATCCTTATCAGGTAGTGAAAGACTCCAGAGCTTGGGTTTAACTGCATCCAGACGCTTTATGATTTGGGCCCTTTCTGGTTGTGGAAGCGCACAAAAGGAGTCGAAGAGCTGTGTCTCCTCCTGGTTCCAGAAATTGTCTTGACATAAGTCAGTCTCATAGATAGATGGAATCTCAGACGCACTGACCTGGGGCTTATTTAGTAAGGAACCTTGGGTGCCCTGGGCTGGTGTCGCTTCCTTTGGGGCCATTTCTTTCCAGCTGATCAAGTCAAGGGAAGCTTCCTGGTAAGATGTTACTCACTGCGGGGGGTTAATTTGACTGGTTGTAGGAGGAACAGTCAGGCTACCATCTGGGAGGACGCCAACTGGAGGTTTTGCGGGAATAGGCGTATAATTAGTATATGATGTAGTATCCGAGATGGCATTCAAGGTTGGCACATTAATATGTGCTGCTGAGGATCTTTTGGGGGCAATAAATCTCCTGCCACTCACAAATTGTCGATTACTCAAGAGTGGCTTAATCGACATATCTTTGAAGACTCTTCTTGGCAGAATGCCAAAGGATCTTAACAGGGATCCTCTTCTGAAAAATAGTTTTGTGGTGTTGGAGTTGTCAAAACTGAGTAGCATTCTAGTGCAGTATTCAGGAGAGGGTAAAAGTTCAACCTTCTTCAAATCATCAGCTTTTAGCCCCAATAACTGTAATATATGGCCCCTCACCAGCTGTGTTGGACCCCAGTGAGGTAAGTTGCCATTGATGGGATTAATGATGAGGGCCACCTGTTTTGACTGTTTGCGTCAAAAGATGTAAAGTTCGAACTATTGGTAGGATTACATTGGCCGGTGCTTTTGCTCGGGCTTTTTTAAAAATATAGCTAAACCGTAGCTGAAATATAACTAAAAGTGGATTAGTGATCACACTGCAAAAATTTCAAAAGTGTAAAGGGTTTAAAAATAAAAATTTGAAGACTAAGATATGATAGAAAAATAGCCTTAAAAGCAGAAAGACTACTTTGAAAGTAGTTGCTGCTGTGGGTAATTTACTTTTGTTATATTTTTTCCACTGGTAACTTGATGTGTGTTAAGTGTTCTATTATTAAGCAGATGCCCTAATAAAAATGTCTGAGTTAATTATTTAATGCAGAGCTCATGCAGATGTTATTGATATAGGACTTTTGGTTTGTTTAATGCTTATTTAAACTTCCAGTATACAATACAAGAATTGCTCACTATTAAAGGGTCAGTTGAGAATATCACAATGTTTATTCTATATTATTTTATTATTGTATTTAAACTGGCACTTTTCTGTGAAGTGGCTTAAATGTAGTGTATTTGTGGGAAATGTGGTATATAAATCAAGTGACTATGATTATATGCAATGTAGATAAGCTATGCCAAATCTATTTTTCTTTTATAATTGAATCAGTGCTTGTCTCTTTCTTCAGTTTAATTGTATACATAGCATGATTTTTCCATCTCAACCTGCAGTCTGAAACTTGCTATCTTATACACTACAGAATAGAGATTACAGTGGTTAATAAGCCCTGTGTAAAAAGGGAGGTATGAGTTTGGTTGCCATATACTTTCACAAAAAATAAACAATCAAAATATCCATAAAAATGGATAAAATAATTTTAAAATCAATTTAATTACCTTTTTTGTTTGGGTAACACTGGTATATTGTACATATTTGTAATTGAAACTTATTGGATCTATACTATTAACAATGCATAAAAATTGCTGATACTCTACTCTACTGACTACATTCCTCATTGTCATTTTAAATTCATCAGCCAGGGTTCAGGTTTTTTAAAAAAATTCCCCACCCCCAGAGCAAAAGAATTTTGAATGTGGAAAAGTCAAACTCAGTTTTTCTCACCTATAGATTAGTCACTGCTTTCTTCAGAAATGCAGATGGCTCATACATTTTGCATATATCTATCTCCATTTCCATCTATGGCATATCTGTCTCAGTGTTGAGAAAGCCCAGAAGCCAGTTTTGTTCATATCAGGAATAGACAACCTGTGATTGATAGGTAGAGCCCCAAAGCAACCCACGTTGCCTTTGAGTCTCCTGTTTCATTAAGCAACAATAACACTTGCTGGAAAAGCTGTGCTAAAAACACACTTTTCCCAAGCTATGGATGCTTCTGTGAGAAAGAAACATTTAAAAAAAGGGAGGGGAGGAGAAATAGAGCTGAAGTTGACTGAATGAAAATGATACATCACTGCAACTCATGACATTGGTTTTTCCTCTTCTTTCAATGCAAGTTTGACTATGGATACAAGTTTGGTGGTGATGCCATTGATGGTTGGTCATGGGATGGGATCCAGTCAGTTCTCACTAGCCTTTTTAAATGTCTCCCCTCCTCTAACATTTTCCAAGGCCATTCTATTTTGGGCAGTGGAACAGTTCCGTAGTTTTTCCTATATCTGTATTTTCTTTCTGCTCAATCCTGGCAGCATCACCAGCATTTTCTGTTGCTTCAAAGGCTAGAAAACAGTTAAGGCTGCTATGAAGAAGAGGCAAATATTTCCCAGGTCACTATGAAGATATGTAAGAGTTATACCTCACTGACGGATTACAACATGAACTACAGAATGGAATTAAATATTTTGGCTTCTCAGGGTATGACTGTATATTCTATTATATCTCCAGTAGTAATTCTGAAAAGATCTCTTCCCTTCCCTGATATGTTAGATGCAAATGCATCTTAGCTATTTATGTATAATTTTCATGTAGTATGTGCCTTATATCTGACAGGGTTCCATGGATGGGGAGGGAATTTCAACAATGGATTGGACTGCAGATGTGCAAAGCATTTGAAAGGTTCCCTTTGCAAAGTGTACTGACGCAAGCAAACATATTTCTTCAAAGTCTTAAAATAGCCACCTGTGATGACCTGTAGTCTCTCAAAATAACCCAAAACATATATTAAAGTCTGGTAAGGCCTTCAACTTAACTTCACTGTTTTATTAGGCACAGTTTAAAGTCACAAAAGTAAATAATGAGGCAAACAGAAAACCAAAACAAACCGCATTGATGAGAGTTCCGAAGCAAGCCAAGATAACTAATCATAAACTCCAGGAAAATAACCGAGAAAAGTCCATGGGAAGAATGCCAGCAAAGATAAACCTCTTTCAAGGTGAACACTAAATTGACTCCTGCAAATTCTAACTGTGCAGTTGCAAACTTATATACATAGCTCCCACCTGCAAGCCACGAGGAGGATCATGGGAATCTCTTGAGAAGACCTCGCTTTTCCCTGATCCTCTCCTCCCTGCACGACCTAGGATGGATAGGGGATGGGCCTGGATCCTCCTCTGACTGCTCAGCCAGCCTCTGCCCTTCCCCAGCTTCCTCCACCACCTCTGGAGCCACACTCCCACTCCCTGTTGGCTGTTCCTCCTCTTCCTCAGAGTCAGTCTTCACCAGGGGCATGACAGCCACCCCTTCAAATTCTTGGCCTGGTCGCTTCCAAGACTCTCTCCCTGCCTGCTTCTATGCTTTGACAGCATTTCCAGCAGCAGTGATACCTATGCAGACACAGACTCCAGAGACAAGCAGGTCAAGTTTTCAAAGCAGCCTTGCAACTTCATGGAGAATGTGAATGCTTTGACACTTTGAGGAGGGTCAATGTGCTTTACAAGATGCCCCTTTCAAATATGTTTCATAGCAGGGGTGGGATTCTACTGGTTCTCACCTATTCACTAGAACCTGTTGTTAACTTTCTAAGCAGTTTGGAGAACCAGTTGTTGGAAGAAATCTCATTTTCCCCCCACTTTACAGGGCTAATCCTGTAAGGAAGGCAGGAAGGAAATATTCTGGTTTTGTTTCTAGCATAATCTTTATTGCCCTGCTTACAAAACTGCCTCTCCATTAACCCTTATTACATTCTTGGGAGTACGCCTAGACTTCCTGTCTCCAGAGTTTATTTTCTTTGCTGGTACTTTCTAGTCTAAATGATGTTGAATATTCAATACATTCAGGATCTTCATCTACACATCCCTAGCAATGTACATTAATTCCGACTTTGAGACGGGAGATGTGTATGTTGCTTAGACAGAAGCACTGCAACTGAGGTGGGGCAAGGAGACATAGTTGGTGGGTGCGCAATAAGCCCAGGAATCCCTATACCATTTCAAACAAATGGTTCCAGTATCTTCTTAAAAACTTCCAGTGTTGGAGCATTTATAATTTCTGAAGGCAAGTTGTTCCATGGATTAATTGTTCTAACTGTCAGGAAATTTCTCTTTAGGTCTAGATTGTTTCTCTCCTTGATTAGTTTCCACCCATTGTTTCTTGTCCTGCCCTCAGGGGCTTTGGAGAATAGCTTGACTCCCTCTTCTTTCTGGCAGCCCCTGAGATATCGGAACACTGCTATCATGTCTCCCCTAATCCTTCTTTTCATTAAACTAGACATACCCAGTTCCAGCAACCGTTCTTTATATGTTTAAGCCTCCAGTCCTCTGATCATCTGTGTTGCTCTTCTCTGCACTCTTTCTAGAGTATTGGTTACATTGTACCCAATAACAATGGTTCAAAGACTGCAGTAACATAATGACACTATTACAACTGTTGGAGCTATTCTTCACCCCTGCTTCATACTAAGCAGATGGCAAGAAAACAAAAATGAAATATTTTAGTGTGGGATGTCCATGTGATTTAATGTTTGTAGCTCCTTTTTGGGGTTCTCCCCCCCTACTTTTAATGTGCCACCCAGAGTCTGCTGGAGTTGGATGGCAAATATATTTGAATAAACACTCAAGGCACTGGAAAGACTTTCCATTTGCTGGTTCACCAAGCTTTGAACAGATATCCCAAGCTAAAGGGGAAAAAAAGAAAAGAAAGGACCAATAGTGCCTAACAAATATGGAATCTATTTCTTCTCCCTCATCAGGCTGAAATAAATGAGAACGTTCCTTTCTTCCAGACAGGCATGCGGGAAGATTTGCACAGCATTGCTGGTTTTTGCAGAAAAGCAAGCAGGGCCCTTAAGAAAGACTTCTGAAAGGAGGAAGCTGTTTCTGGAAATGAAAGGTGCTTTGCTGAGATCTAAGACAGTTCAAATTGTGTGGACTTCATCTCCAAGAAGTCTTCAGCCACCTTGCTTGGTTGAAGAATTCTAGAAGTGGGAAATCGGTACATTTAAAGTTACTAAGCTTTGTTCTACATTGTTCTAACAGCTATAAAAAAATAACTTGAGCCACATAGACACACAAGTATTATTTTTTTAGTGCTTTTTCTGAAAATAGAGGGTTAAAAAAAATATTTGTCTTAGCTTCTCTGAAAAGATTTGCTCATTTAAATGAGCAACACTACTGGAGCAGAGGAACAATCCCAGCCATTCTCCCCCACCAGCTTTCTGCTTTATGTATGTAAGGGCAACCTCATATGACTTTTTTATAATTCTCATTCCAGTTTTTCTTGCAGAAGGTCAGTGTATTTCACTCTTAAAATAAAATTAAGGTACATTATTTTTTTTTAATGTTATGGGATATAACAGAAACTATTATGAATTGTCTGATTAAAAAGTCAGGAACCTAAATAAATTTTGAAGCACTATTTAGCTCCTTCTCTGTCCAAGCCATGGTATTCCCTGCAACACTGTTGTACTTTGAAGAAGCAGAATGGGAAGAGAATAGACTCTTTTAAACCTGCTGGTAAGAAAATTGGAGAAAATTCCTGATAAGGTTGTGTGCAGCCAGTTTCTTAAAAGATTCCTTATAAAAGGAGAGCATCCTGATATGGAAAAAGGAGATAATCTCTCCCTCTCTCCCTCTCCCTCTCTCTCTCTCACACACACACACACACACACACACACACACACACACACACACACACACACACTGTGAGACAGAAGAAACAGACAGACAGAGACAGACACACGACTAGGCTCAAATTATCCTACTTTTGATACATTCTGTGAACACCTAGCTCTCCAGATGCTGGGAAAGATGAAGGAAAGAGAAGAGGATGACCAACAGCAAGGTGGAAGAATTAAAGTACAGAGAGCATGAGTGCACCATTGGAAAACCTGTAAGATGAGGTTAGAGACAGATTGTCATGGAGAACATCTATTTGTATGGTCACTAAAAGATAACAATGGCTTGATGACACATAAATCTGTTCCTTGCTCTCTACCTAGAGCAGAGAAGTAGAATCCCTGAAGAACCCCTTCCGCTGTCTCCATTAAAGACAAAGCTATGAGAGAACTCGGGAATAGGATTTCACCAGTTTGTTATTCTACAGATGCAAGGGAGAAATAAATCTTTGATTTCCAGAGAGGTTCTGTCTTTCCATTATCCAAAGCACAAATAGCCATAGAGGCATAGAGCCATAGAGCATAGTGATACTTCAATGGGTCAGTTGCCATAGGTCAGTAGCTCCTTCAGGATGGACAGGGTGGTACAGACACAGGCTGGTATGGAAATGGAGATCCCATTACAAGCACATGTCCTCCTAAGAGGTGCTCTTAACACTATAACAAAAAGTGTCTAAATGAGCTCCAGACTGACTAGAGCAGGGGTGTCAAACTCACATTGTCATGGCAGCGTCACGTGATGTATCAAGACTTTGTTTCCCCTTCGCTAAACAGGGCGTGGGCATGGCCAGCTTGTGACACATCTGACCCATAGAAATTTGACAGCCCTGGACTAGAGAATAGGTTGCACTGAGCACAGGACTTACTTCTGAGGAAACATGAATCAGATAGCCCCATCAGGCTGGTTTGGTTTGAGGGTTCCAAACAGTTCAATGAAATGGTTTCCAAAGATTGCTTTATTGCCTTTTTTCACCTGCATGCTGCAAATAGAGGTGTTAGAAAATATTATGACATTTACAACAATGCTTTCAAGAGCAGCAAATTCCCGGAAGACCTGTAATAAATGTAGCATGAATATTGGAGGGGAAGGTATTCATGTTCCATGTTACACAAAGTGCATTTTCTTTGGGCTCCATCTATTACCGCAGGACTTGGGTTAAGTGATACAGAGGAACTTATTTCATTTTTTAATGGAGCATTCTAAAATTACTGGCCCTTAAGAGCCTGTATATTGTCTAAGAGGCGGGGGGAAGGAGACAACCCTGATAAAATCATAAATAGCTTTCCTATCATCACTAGAACTCTAATTTTCCTGCTTATTGCTTGAGTTGATAAAACAAATAAAAGAAAGAACCTTAGAGAGATTTTGTTAATGTGCAAAATGAATTTCAATGTTGTCTCCTGCTGGTATTTTTATGGAAAACCTGACTGGATGGTACACAAGGAACACAGAAATCTGCATTTAGATGGAAATATTATGAAATGCATGATATCGTACAGAGTAAGCCCTTTAATGGCAATAGAAAAGTATTATATTATATGGATGAATGGAGAGGCAGCATACCTATTGGCTTTCATGTCCAAGAGTAACCACTGCCCTGAATCTCCCAAAGAGTCCTTTTTTTCTGTGAGTCTGAATCTAATATTGATTTTTAAAAAATCAGCTGGGGAAACAGCTTGTCCTTTGCTCAGAAACTGTAAACAAAGGGAGCATTTCCCCCCCTTACACACCTACTTTCATCAAAAGGTCTCACTCAATTCAACCCTGACTTGAGGGAGGGAATGATCTCATTTTCATTGACTTCCATGAAAGTCTAATTTGTGAAGCTTGGGGTTTTATATGTCTAAAATAGAATGTATATCTTAAAGCAATTTCATCCATGAAAATTTAGCTTATGAATCTCTTTTATGCTATTAATGTATAAATAACATCATTGTCACTGTGAACATTATCTAGTTTTTCTTATATCTTCTCATTACAATGCAAATCCAACCAGCAAAATAAAGGTGAATATATGTGTCCCAGGATAATGTTGCAGGATCCAACATGGGTGGATCATCAGGACCACAGGTTTAGTCTTCTGAGCTTTCAGACTCAACGCTAGAGCCCATCCTGAAAAAACTACTCTCTAGCAGACTGTCAGTCAGAGCTGAAGATGAGCTTCAGCACAAATCCAAAAACTCAGAAGACTAAACCTCTGGCTGCAGTGACCAGCCCAGATTAGATCCTGTAAAATTATATTATGTAAATACAGTATTTTTAACTGATAAAATTTGTTGAATGGTATCTGAAGAACTGATCTATTTTTCAAAGAAAATGTTTTAAAAAAAGAATTATTTTAGCAAATATTTTTGAGATGTAATTCAGCTGCTGTTCATTGCCTTGATCTGGTACATTTGGGTGTCTACAAAAGCTGTAATAATTGTGAAGGTTCCAAGAGCTCTGCCCTACATATCTGTGTCAGCAAAAACACTGGAAAAGTGACTGGTGCATTGTAAGCAAATGGCCACAAGCTGTGGGTAGAACAATTGGGGTGAGGGTCACTGAATTTCCCAAGGGAAAAGGAAATCATCTAACAGGATTCAGGATTCATCAGTCGCAGAGACACAGAAACATTTGTTTTGCTTTCTTTTGTTTTGTTTCCCCCCCTTAGATATTGTCCTCCAGACCATTATAAGTCAATGACCACAGTGCCCCAGTAAAGTGAAATACCTGTGGCAAATATGAATGGTGTATTACTTCAAGATAATTATGACATGGAATGAAGTTAAAAATGTTAAGATGAAGGTAACTACAGCTGTCATTGCTGGGAAAATTTCTATGATAAGAACGAATGTCTTCCCTATAACGATGGTTTGTTTCAGACAATACCTTTTTTGACAACTGATGTACCATTTAAAAAGTGACAGAAGGACTTCAATTTGTGTGGCAGGAGAAAAAACAGAAGTTAAATATTAGGTGTTGCAAGATGCAAAGGAAATAGGAGAATTGGGTTTGCCTGATCTGGAATTGAATTTTCTAGCTTCCTGCTCGGTTTGGATGGGAGAGTGGGTCTTGCTGAAGGTTTTGTACAGTAAGAAGGACATGGTTAGGTGGCATGGATATGTGTGGCTTGATAAAGTTAAGGTTAACTTTAGAAATGATTATGTTATACTTGCCATACTGATAATATAGAATAGGGTTGTCAAAGTCGCATTGTCATGGCAGCGTCACATAACATATCAGGACTTTTCCCCCTTTGCTAAACCGGGTGGAGGCGTGGCCAGCGTGTGATGCATCTGGCCCGCAGGCCGCGAGTTTGGCAGCCCTGATATAGAACATATACAACCCTAGGTTGTGTCTGAAAACACATTTATGGCTATTAGCCCCAGAAGCATTTTATAAATGAGAAATAATAGACAAACACTAATGGCTAACTTTTTGTAAGATAGTACAATGTTGTCAAGGGGAATATAAAATAAAATCAAGAGAAGAACTGGTGCCAGAGGGATATAGTTGTCAACGGTTCTCTTTTTTACAATTCAAAGTGGATTTAGGGAAATATTTCAAGCAGAAAAAAGAATTTATATATTTAAAACAGAAGATGAAGGGAAAGAGAGCATAATAAAATGGGCTATAAAATTTTAGTTTTAACATACAGATAGAACAATAACAAAATATGTAGCTGAAATGATTTCAACTTACATGATGTTATAATTTTAAATAAAAAATTTATCTAATGATGTACTATTGATATGTGTCACCCAAGAAATTGCCTAGAATAGTATTTATATACACTAGTATATACTAGAATAGTATTTATATACACTAGTATTTATATACACTTCAAATTTATGCTGAAAATGTGAACAAGAAGGAACACTTTATCATGTTTGTTGATTGTGTAAAAAGTTTTTTTTTCCTTTTGGGACTGATAGACAAACAGTTGGAAAAATGTCATATAATTTTGTATTATATATGATAACTGCAGCAAGATTATTTTATGCACAAACATAGAAAGATTCAACACTATTGGCAATAGAGAAATGGTTGGTGAAGATGATGGATCTTGCTGAGATGGCTAAATTGACTTATTTGATCAGAGAAAACACAATGTTTATTGCTAACTTGGAAACCCTTATAGACTTTTTGTGTGAAACAGAAAAAAATGAATATATGATTTATGGTTTTGATGATTAGAATAGATTATAGAAAGAAGATAGTTATTTTGTAAGCATAGAGTAAAAGGCAAATTTATAATTGTACCTATAACTGCTGTAAAGAAGTTTGGAAGCTATTTCTGGGTCTGTTTTTTTCTTTCTTTAAATATTTTTTTTTCTTTCTTGCACTTTCATCTTTCACTTTGATTTTTTTTTCTCCCCTCCCTATTTCAATTACTGATAATGTGTATCTCTGTGTTTTCTCCTGGTTGTTTTGCTGTCAAACAAAGCCTTTAACTCACAAGATGTCACTGTCCAGTATCCAAATCTCCTTAGATACAACACAATTTGTCGTCCTGGTCTCACTTTTTCACAAACCACACCAAGATTTTTCTCCCAGTCTTTCTCTTTATCTCGGGGCCAGATTGTCTGAACTTGTCAGGTTCCCTTCCACTCCAGATTTATTAGGCTGTGTTTTCTCCAGCAGCATGTCCTACTTCAATACATTCCTTCCTTTCTCTGCTTTTCCTTGCCCTTTTTCTATTTTATAGGCCAGATATATACGTGCCTCTGGGCTAGGTACCTGCCAGTACTTCCCCTTTCTGCCTATGTGGTGCCAAATCAATTGTCTTCGTGAAAAAACTTTGTGACCTTAGCAGAGATCTAGCTACTTCCTTCAGCCTGGCACTTCAACTTGGCACAATATGTTTTTCTTTCTTTGGCTTTTTCAAGATTTGGGAGAATAATTAGATGTCTTTTTAAATTTGATAAATATATCATCAACAGGTGCTTATTGAAAAGAGAAACCATCAAAACATATGCAAAACAGAATAAATAAAATTGCTTCTATTAAGCAGTATTATTGTTAGACTTATCCTCTGATAATGAGAGCTCACAAACAAAATCATAGAACATTATGTACTTTACTAGAATCCAGTTGGTTCAGAAATCAACATAATTTTAATATCACATAATATATCTTCTAACTCCAGATATGATTAACTCATGAAGCTGTTTTGAGACTTATTACATTAATATTCATTTAAATTACATCATTATCAGAAGTCTGTAACAGTCCTCCCTACTGGAACAAATCAACAAAGGAAACAAGTTTCTCTGAGCTCTTATTATTTAGATTATGTAAAAAAAAAAAACATTAGGGTGAATGCATAAAAATTCTAACCAGTACTACCCCATTTTTTACTCATAATATCTATTTATTTAATGTTTTAATGTTGCTGCCACTCTTTTTATGATGTTTGTAAGCCACTCAGAGTCACTTCACAGTGAGATAAGCACCATGCAGGATACACTTAATGCACAAATAAATAAAATAAATAGTATTTCCACTTTCAAATGTGAAACTTTTCTATGTCATTCAAAGAAGTTAATATCTCCTTTTCATCCTCCTGGGCTTTTAATAGTGATGAGATTTCACCTGTAGTTTTAGGCCAGCTTGTACCTAGTAATGTTTGCACCATGGAACACTCAGTATTTCATCACTAAGGAAGTTATCAGTTTCCATGTGCCAGTGCAAGAACCACTTTCACAATTATATATATTCATAAGTAATGGAAAGAGCACACTAAAAATCAATCCTTGTAGAAAAAAAAAGAAGATATATTTTAACTGAATTTTAGTTCACATAAAAGAACAAGGGTCATGAATACCTTTGAATGATACACATTACAATCTCAATGAGTTCTAATTATTTCATTTCATTCAATTTTTTACTCTAGTAATATACACAATATATTTTGTCGAATGATGGTATAAATTGTATGATTGCATGGCATTCTTGCATGGCTTGCATCTACTGCTGTTGCATCATTTAAACTAATGGGGGCATCTGAGATGACATGGCTCTAGGCATCTTATGGGAAATTGTTTCTCATGGGGTTAATGGATGGCAATGTTGAGTAATCAGATATTATGCTGTACTTTAGAGATTGTTTTAAAAGCACATGTGTGTGTTTGTGAGACTAATGACTATTACATAATATGTTTTTAACCTTCATTGCTTTTCAAAGACTCTATTTGGTCTGTCCAATGTTAAAGCGTGGCAACAAATACACTTCTAATCAGAGGTGGGATTCTACCAGTTTGGACCGGATCGGGCAAACCCCTTGTTCCCATGTTCAGCTCACTCTGAACTGGTTCGCTGCGATGAGAAAATGAGCCCGCCCACCTACGCCTGCTGTTTCCTGTGTTTTATGCCCTTGTTTAGAGCACAGCTGATCTGCACGGCAAGAGGTTTGCTGCTTCTCAGCTGTTTTCTTCACAGAGGATGCAGTTGAAGATAAGTATGGCCTTGCCTTTTTTAAATGTGGAGCATGTGATCACTGAACTGGTTGTTATGCTGGTGAAACCTCACCCCTGCTTCTAATTTGGACAGTATATTTCAATAAAAAGGATAAATAGACACAGAATCCACCAGATATAATTATGTTGATTTCTATGGAATATTGATTACAAAATTGTTCTATGACTCTGTAAAGCACCTATTCATAACATTGAACACAGATGTCCATGTCCCCTAGTCTCAGCACAATCACTGTACACCAGCGGCCAAGGCTTTCATTCCAACTTGGTAGAAGGGTCTTTGGTGCATGCAACACAACCTCAAAAGATCAGGAAAGGGTTTTGGAATGGCCATGACTAACCTTTGACAAATATAAATGCATGGTTGCTTGAGCAATAGCTTTGCAACTAGGCACAGCATAAAATATAATATTTTTTTGCACAGTCTTAATTGAATTTTGTTGGACTGATAGCAGGACATCTGGGGGCAGATGAACGGATTGAGACACAGGGAAATTTCATAGTAAAGAGTTTATCAAATATAGAAAAGTATCATACACACCAAGAGAGGCATTACAATGACTTGGAATAGTCTACAGCATGTTTCACTTATTATTCTGCATGACCAACACTTCTTAATGATGTCATGTTTTAGAGATTATACTCAAATGATTACCTGCTCATCCACATAGTGGCAGAAATCTATATCACCAATATTAGGTAACTATGGTTATACCTGACTCTAGAAAATTGCAAAAAAACAAACAAAACAAAACCCACCCAAAACACAGATCAAAGGCCACAAGCAGTCCTGAACCTGGCATTGCCAGCCTATTTCCCATTAGCATTTCAATAAGAGGTGAAATCAGATGGTTACAATACCACATGCATATAATATGTACAAATAGTTAAACTCATGTAAGACTTGTGTCTGACATTTCCCCCCCTCAATTTCTCCAGGACCAATCAACATTTAAATTTAGCTGGATATTGTTTAAACGTAAATCGCAAAGAAGTCACATACATACGTATGTCAGAATTTTAATAATCATATTAAACTGCCCTTAACAACTTGATTCCATTGTTTACCTTTGAAATGCATTGACTGTGTGAAATGTCACTTATGAGCAACAGAACAGATGGACAAAGCTTAATAATGCAGGCACTTTAAACAAAACAGCTTGCTGTTCTCCTGAAGCCATTTAGACTCCAATATTTGGTAAATCAAGCTCCCCAGAGCAGATCTGTTTTTTTTGTCAGGGCCTTCTTTGCTGTGTTTTTTTTTTCCTCCATTAATATAACATATTTTAATTTAGGTTTTGTTTTACTTAAAATGATGTCAAATTGCTTTGAGTTTGCCTTACACAGAAAAGGAGGACAGCAAGTAATCCATCTACAGGCTGCTGGGAGCCAGAAATTCAATGAGCTCAGGACTTAATCAGTGCCCTGATCTCTGAGCCACTTGTTGCTATTATTAATGAGTCTGGATTAGGTTTTACAATAAAAAAAGGCAATGTATTTATACAAGTTCTTATAATAGTTTTGGTGCTTTTGCTTTTGTTACTTAGGGTCACACACACACACCCTTTTAGTATGTGTCATTTCCCCAAGACCCATATTTTTTTTTTTTAAAAAAAGGATAGCTAAAGAGTACCTTGGTTGAATGTTATTTAATCAAAATGCAATGCAAAGGAATAGAATTGAGATTTCCAGGGTCTGTGTATGAGCTTTAAGTGTTCTTTCTTATTCCTCAGTCCAGGTTTTTTTTTTTTTTTACTACCAGTTTTGTGGGTATGGCTTGGTGGGTGTGGCATGGCTTGGTGGGCATGGCTTGGTGGGTGCGGCAGGGGAAGGATACTGTAAAATCTCCATTCCCACCCCACTCCTGGGGGACGGTTACTGCAAAATCCCATTCCCTCCCTACTCCACTAACCTGCTTTCCAGCTCTGTTCTCCTGTGCAGGGCAACAAAAGAAGACCGAGCTGATCAGCTGTGACTCGGGAAGCAGAGAATAGATGGGATGGGGCCAGTCAGAGGTAGTATTTGCCGGTTCTCTGAACTACTCAAAATTTCTGCTACCGGTTCTCCAGAACTGGTCAGAACCTGCTGAATGCCACTTCTGCCTTTATGCTTTTTTTGTTATGTTATGCTTTTTCTGCAGTTTGAACGTCTGTTTTGTTCTGATTTTACTTAAACAAAATTCAAATTGGCGTGGCTCATTCTCATGCTGTTTGGAGGTGGGGCAAAAAAAAACTGGGCTACTTGCAAGTTTTAAATTACAAAATCTGTCACTAAATGAAAGGTCTAAGCTTGTATTGTATGGACATCATACGACAAAAGTATCCACCAACCAACCTAGAACTAAGGATAAGTTTCCTAACAGTGAGAACAATTAACAGTGGGATGGCTTGCCTTCAGAAGTTGTAGGCGCTCCATCACTGGATGTTTCTAAGAAGAGACTGGACAGCCAATTGTCTGGAATGATATAGGGTCTCCTGCTTGTGCAGGTGGTTGGACTAGAAGACGCCAATGTACCTTCCAACCAGAGGTGTTGTTCAGCAGGTTCTGACCAGTTCTGGAGGACCAGTAGTGGAAATTTTGAGTAGTTCGGAGAACTGGCAAATACCACCTCTGACTGGATATTTTTACAGTATCCTTCCCCTGCCATGCCCACCAAGCCATGCTCACAGAACCGGTAGTAAAAACATTTGAATCCCACCACTGCTTCCAACTCTTGTTATTCTGTTGTTTGGTTATTTACCAGAGAGCCGTATCAGAAATTATACTCTTCAACCTAAGCTTGCCATCAACATTGTTTACTCCAGCCTCTGCTATGCAGAAGATTCTTTCCTACTGAGTGCAGATGGACTTCCAAGAAGTGGAGTGCTTGAGACTCTCTGAGCTTTCTTGCAGACATTTCATAACAAAACTAGGTAACATTATCAATGCTAGAAAGGAGTGGGGTTTGCTCTCATTTTATATGCTAGTGGCTTGCCCTGTCAGTGTTGGTGGGAATAGTCTTGGTTTCAATCTCTTAGGAATTAATATTTTAATAAGTTGAAAACATGAATGTTCCTAATTGAAACATTATTAAGAATTAGTTATTAACAGTATAATAAATGAACATTATCATAAATAACTGAATGCTACATATACCGAACCATTATATGGTGTGCTTTGGTTTCTGTTTTCTTTCTAAGTTAGCTTAAATTGTTCTTTTTAATTTGAAATTATTCTGGCAGCTATAAAGCATTTGGTATTTGCTGGTAGTCCAGCAAACTGAATTAATTATTCAAATGAAACATTAAAACCTTTTCATATTTTAAAATAAAACTTTTGTAATTCATGTTAACTCAGGTGGCAAATAATAATCAAGAATCGCAAAGTTAACGTTATTTGATGGATTCATATTTGACAATTTTTCATTCTGATATTGACAGCTGAAACTATGAACATATATTATTATTATTATTATTCATTCTCACTGTCATATTGAACATAAAAAAACCGTGCTTCCCTTCCTTCTGTTTAATGGGCTGTAAGGTATTGACCCAGACCTACAGGATGCTCATTTCTATGATTGATGGAATCCTGCTAAATAACATATATCCAGGTTTTTGGTTGGTTTTTTTTGCATGCTAGTCTTACAGTTTTGAATATATTAAAAAATGCTTGACATCTCATAATTTTTTTCTTGTTTTGGTGGTGAAAGGATGGATTTAATGAACAACGTCAGTTCTTTTTAAGACATGTGAAGAATATACTCATTAAAAAAAAATCCACTTCTCAAGGAAACAAAAAGGATATTTCAATAAATCTATTCAGTGACTTTGTAAAAGACAAGGATAAAACTGTATAGAGCACAGGTGTTGAACTCGATCTGTGTCACATGATGTATCGTTGATGTATTGTGAAGTTTTTGCCTTTGCAGAGCTGGGGTGGGCATGGCTTGCATGTGATGCATCCGGCCCATGGGCCACTTGTTTGACAGGCCTGGTATAGAGCCAAACACAGAGTGGAACATTTGTTTTGTTTCAGACTTGGAAGAATACAGTAAGGATATATAATCTATTTTCAGAGACTGTGTGATGACCCGGCACAGAGTTAACATAGGCAGCTGGCAGTTCAAAACGCCCCTTTATTGCTCCACATTTCCCCAAACTTTCCCACGTTTCTGGCAAGTTCCAGAGCAAAGTGATCACACACACACACACACACACACACACACACACACACACAAACATACCACTCAAGCAGCCTCTGGCTGCAAATAGTCCAGCCCAACGTGGTGACCATTATGGTTGTAAAGCAAGAAATCCAGAAAGAACGCAAGGAATCCAGGAAAGTTCAAACATCTGCACTTCAGGAAAGTTCAAACATTAGGGCTCTCCGGGAATTCAGTGTTTGTTCTTGGCAAATGCCCCTCCCCACAGTGTCTCCTTAAATCTCAGTCCCCAGATGTACCTTGTGAAGAGGGGCAGGACACTCTTCTCCTGAGTAGTTGGGTCAGTCTGCACTATTCTCACCTTCTCTCCACTCTCCGTGCTTGAGGATTAGGAATGGGTGTTCCTTGCTCATTGCCTGAGCTCTGTCTCTCGTGTTCACTACTTAGCCTCTCGTGGTCATCCTGCCGCCCTTCCTCACTGCCTACAAGTCCCAATTCTAAAAGGCCCTGGCCTGACTGGACCTGCTCCTCCCCATTTTCTTCCCAAGCCAATGAAACTATCCTCTGGATCTCTGTCTGCGCCAGTTCCAGCTCATCTTCCTCTGCAGATTCAGGCTCTGACGGGGGCATGGCAGGCTGTTTATAAAGCGTACACTATGTTATTTAAAGGATTTCATCCTCCTTCAGGATTGATGTATCTATTTCACAACATCCCCATGTTATTTAATCATGCATGGGATTGTTGGTTCATTTTTGGGCCTTTGAGTCAATCTTAATTACTGATAACTACATGGACCAGTCTCTGCAGTTTTCCTGCCCAAATCTTCAGAAGTGATTTGCCATTGCCTCTTCTTGAAGCCTGAGAGAGAATGATTGGCTCAAAGTTTCCCAGTTGGTTTCATGCCTAAGTCAGGCCTAAAATTCTGGATCTCCTAGTTTCTAGCCTAATGGAATGGACTGCATGAATATGATAAGGACCTGCCCTAATGGATCAAGTAGTTAAAAGTGTAGCTAACATTTGTGCCTTTACATCTGCAAAGTTCTGTTATATTATAAAGCAACAATTAAGTAGAATTAATTCATCTTGTCTCGTTTCCTGCCTGGATTACTTAGGAAGACTGTCATCAGGTGCCTTAACCATGATGCCAAATTGCTTCTCAAACATGCGTGTGCTTCACTTTAACAGCAATTCCAAGTAAAGTCTTTTGAACAAGAGAAAATGCCTTTGAATGACCTTATCTCTCATCTTAGATAATACACAGCGTTGCACTCTTTCAAGAAGCAAGTTTAGAAGGGCAAAACATCTTCTCCAAATACACAATCTCACATTATAGCCTGCTTCCAAATGTTCTAACAATAAAATAAAGTTTAAAGTGGGTTAAATGTTTTATACCTCCTTGCTTAGTCATAGTCGTGGCACTTTAGACTAACTACCTGAGGTGGAATGTGGAGTCACAGAAGAGAGTGGATCTTTACCAAGGAACGAACAGGAAAATCAGCCAGAGATCTGGGCCAGAGTAGATTTTCCCTATCCTTTTATAGGGTACAGCTAATAGTGATGCAGATTGATTTTTGGTCTGGAAAAAGTAATGCCAGGCACAAGGAACCATGAGCAACTCGAGGATTTACTCAAAGTAGTTTCTTTATTGTTGTTTACCCATAGACAGGAATCTGCATCCCCTCAGAAGCCAGGTGGCAGTCATTTACCTGTCTACTGGCCAGTTTGTGAGCTATCTGTGACTGATTTAACAATCTGCAATCCTTGCTTAATAACAAAAATGGGAACTGCTGGGTCCTAATGACTGCTTCACTTGGAGGACATAACTCAGGTATCAATGTCTGAATTGATGGAGATAGTAAGAATTGATGCCAATGAACTTGTGAAGAGATAAAATTATAGGCCTATAGATAAATTAACAATAAACAAATCTGTAGGTCCAGGCATATCTTTCTCAGAATTTAACTCTGAGATATTAAATTCCTGATCTTCACAGAAAAATATGCAATCTTTTAAAAAAATCCTCCTAAATATGGCTAACTTTGACATTATATTTGTCTGTGAAACATGGCTCAATGCATCTCTCCCCGACTCCATTACCACAGTAAGAGACTATCATGTTTACCGATCAGATCGTGAAAATCGTCGAGGAGGTGGTGTTGCTATCTTCTATAAAAATCCTTACATCTAAAAATATCCAAGTTACCCAGGAGCTTGCTCTTCCTGAGACCATCATCTGTGAACTATCCTTAAATATCACAATTCGATTCTTACTATGTTACAGAGCACCTGATTATGACATCGAACATGTAAACAAGCTAAATACATTACTAACATGGGCTGCATCCTGCCCATACCCTTTTATCTTTCTTGGTGATTTCAATCTACCTCATATTGTCTGGACCCTAAATGATTGTACAACTGAAATCATACACACAACCTTCTACAATGCTATTACAAATCTGGGACTGGAACAACTAGTAACCAACAACACTAGACTAAACAACTGCCTCGATCTCATCTTCTGCAATAGTTTGAATTTAATTTACGGAATACAAACTAAAGAACCCTTTTCAGTAGTGACCACAATATGATTGACTTTTGTCTCAACATACGTCCACACAAAAATCACCACAATGATGTAATTCCCAATTGTAACTTCAAAAAGGCAACTATGATCTTATACACAACGATCTCTCATCCCTTGATTGGCAATCTCTATTCACTGGATGCAATACTGTTGAAGACCATTACAACATATTTTTACTTGAAGTCAAAAGAGTCATCAAACTATATGTACCAACAACAACTCCCAAAACAAAACAAAAAAGCAGATTACCCATATCAATAAGGAAACTTCAATCCAAAAGAGATCACTCTGGCGGAAAAACAAATCTGGTCACGTTGCCAATTTCAAAAACCGATACAAAAATTTATGCCACCAGATAAAGACCGAATGCACCAATTATCACATTAAACAAGAGGAAAACCTTCTAAGCACCAATTCCACCCGTGCTTTTTACAATTTTGTAAACAACAAACTAAAAGACTCAAGGCCCATCCCTCCCTTGATAGGACCTGATGGTAAAGACTGCAACGATGACACCATTAAAGCCAACATCTTTAACACATTCTTCGGCTCAGTATTTGTTAACAGCAATGGATCATGCCCAGTATTTCCTAGCCATACCACAGATAACAACAATGATCTAATACATATCGATTTCACAGAAGACAATGTTGAAAAAGCACTATGCAACCTAAAACCATCTCTATCTGTTGGACCGGATGGAATATGTGCCTACTTCTTAAGAAAGCTATCCACTGCCATAGCCAAACCTCTAAGCATAATCTTTGAAAAATCTTTCAGAACCAGCTCCTTGCCTAACCTATGGTCACAAGCCACAGTCATCCCCATCTTCAAAAAGGGAGACCCAAGCCTAGTTGAAAATTACAGGCCAATCTCCTTATGCTGCGTCACCTGTAAAGTCATGGAATCAATTATTAACCAATCCATCATCCTTCACTTAGAGACAAATAACCTACTCTCCAATAAACAATTTGGTTTCAGAAAAAAACTATCCTGTAATCTGCAACTCTTACACTGCAAAAACATATGGATGACACAACTCGACCAGGGCAAAGCAATAGACGCAATCTACATAGACTTCTGTAAAGCCTTTGATTCAGTGGTACACGACAAACTACTCCTAAAAATAAAATCCTATGGTATCTCTGGACAACTGAATAACTGGATAGAAGCATTCCTGTCAAACAGACAACAAATGGTCAAAATCGGAGCGTACTATCAAATCCAGTACCTGTCAATAGTGGTGTTCCCCAAGGCAGTGTTCTAGGACCAACTCTCTTCATACTCTACATAAACGACCTCTGTGATCATATTAAGAGCAATTGCGTTCTCTTCGCTGATGATGTAAAGCTGTTCAATACCACAGACAATACTGCTACCCTACAAAAAGATCTTGACTATGTATCAGAGTGGTCAAACAAATGGCAACTTCAAATCTCAACAAATAAATGCTCTGTCTTACATATTGGCAAAAAAATCAGAAAATAAAATACAAGCTGAATAGTCAAGATCTTGTTGATGACTCTAGCTCTGTAAAGGACCTTGGAATACTCACCTCTAATGATCTAAGTGCTAGAGCCCACTGCAACTACATAGCCAAAAAGGCATTAAGAGTTGTTAACCTAATCCTACGTAGCTTTTTCTCTGGTAATATCACACTACTAACCAGAGCATACAAAACATTTGCTAGACCAATACTCGAATACAGTTCATCAGTCTGGAACCCACACTACGTATCTGATATTAGCACAATTGAGAAAGTCCAGAAATATTTCACAAGAAGAGTTCTCCACTCCTCTACTCGTTGTAGAATACCTTATGCCACCAGACTTGAAATTCTAGAACTTGAAAACCTTGAATTACGCCGTCTTCGGTCTGACTTAAGCATGGTATATAAAATCATACATTGCAATGTCCTACCTGTCAATGAATACTTCAGCTTCAACCATAACAACACAAGAGCACACAATAGATACAAACTCAAAGTAAACCGCACCAAACTTGATTGCAGGAAATACGACTTCAGCAATAGAGTGGTCAATGTCTGGAATACTCTACCCGACTCTGTAGTTTCTTCCCAAACCCCAAAAACTTTAACCTTAGACTGTCTACTATTGACCTCACCCCTTTCCTAAGAGGCCTGTAGGGGCGTGCATAAGCGCACCAACGTGCCTACCGTCCCTGTCCTATTGTTTCTCTTATTCTTTTATTTTTCTTATATGTACCCATTTCATGTATTCACAACTATGTATACATTTATACTTATTATCTTGTAAACAATTGGCAAATCAAATAAATAAATAAATAAATAAAAAATAAATAAAATTCCCTATCTCTTCAAACAGATTTAGTAGGTTTGCAAATGATGAAAGCAATTCAGTAATAGGCTTATTACTTGATACTGTAAAATATTTAATTTTTGCATACTTTACATCAACCACTGTATAGTTACAGTTATTGCAAATATTCGTGCAATGGGCAATTTTTGCAAGAACAAAAGGCAAATTCCATGCTTGCAGTGTTTAGGAAAAAAATTAAAAATAGAAGTATAAGACTGCTATTATAAATCTTTAATGTGGTCACACTTACACCTACAATTTCAATCACGAAATCTTAAGAATAAGCAGTAGAGGGAAAAATCATCTTTTATATATCCAGGTGCGATGGGAACTGCAAAAGTGCAATATAATTTCTAATTCTGGATAAATATCATGTGATTTTCATATTGATTTTCACTCAAATCTCCTTTGGGATTCCAAAGCAAATCTTTTTAAATTCAGAGAGGTACTGGTAGGGGGCATGAGAGCTAATTTTCACACAACCAGCAATAATCAGCCTGACATCAGAACAATTACCAAAAAAAAAGAGGTATGGAAATTGGCCCTCCTGCCCCAAAGAAACGGATTTCTATCTATTACATTCAGACCAGTTCGGACTGGTATTCAGCCAGTTCAGACTGGTTCGGGTGAACCCCTAGCTCTAATGATCAGTTGGCTCCTAACTGGTTCACTCCGATGATCATGTGGGCCCGCCCGCCCCTGCGCTGTACTCACCTATATCTGCTTAGCTGATTCACGCAGCAGAACAGATTGCCATGCCTCAGCTGTGTTACTTCCCCAAAGTAACATCGAAGGCAAGTAATTTTGAAAGCTGTGCGCATGCGATTAGCGAATCAGTTGTTACACTGGCAGCATCCCACCATTGATTGCATTGGTTGAGCTGGAGAAACAGGCAAAAGAATTTTGAACCTTGATTTCAATATCAATGCATTTGTTACAAAACAGTTGTTGGGTTTTAATATTGCTTTCTGAAATAAAGGCAACATGTTTTTTCTGCAAAAACCTTATCGGAGTTTTTATAACCTTGGAAATCTATTCTTGAAGCTTTTTGCATTGCCAAAGGTAAGGGATAGAGCCTTAGAGATATAGAAGATTTTCAAAGCAGTAAGAATGGTGACCTTACTTACTACTTCTCCAGTCATTCCACAACTTTAAGCTGGAAAAAAAAATCTAAATGTAGTCTTTTGCTGAATTAAATCAACTTACTCTTAATGGCTTAGTGCTTGCATTTGGGTTGCTATGGTTTTCTAGATAAGTAAAAACGAAAGAATTTTAATATACTATTTGGCATATATAGAGAAGAATTAAAATTACATTTGTCATATTTATTCAAATATGAAATATGGTTAGCATTAAATTTATATCAGTTCTGATCTGGTTTGGCAGAAGAAGAGCATTATTGCTTATTCATGCCTGTTTGGACATTGATTGGAGCTGGTTTTGCATTACTTCAACCCCTTAATCTTTTTAAAAGTTCTGAATAAACTCAGATGAAAATTCTCCACGTCAACTCCAGCTGAAGATAAGTAGAGTGCTTTTTACTTAGGATGCAATACAGGAACATTACAATGGAGCCTGTTTTTCCGTAACAAATATTAATTTGGTTAGGTAGTGTTGAATCTAATTTCTTTTAATTATATAGGCCTCATGTCTTTGGGAGACTGATCACTCTTGTGAGAAAGTAATTTCCAGACTGCTTTAGTATAATCAAGGAGCTGAAAGATGTAGCCACAGAACAATGGCACCATTACATCTTATATTATCATAAATCTACTGTAAATATTATAGGTATTGGACCATGTGAAGTTATTATATAGATTTTGTGTTTCTTTTTAATCAGAGGAGGGAGAAAAATCAAAAGCAGGCTTACATCTTCTCCAAAATCAGATAGGCTGACTTGGAATAGAAATTCCATTACATTAATTTGGAATCTACACATTCCCATATTTGGATTTTTTTTTTGTTTTTGTGCTTTTGAGAACAGATGTGGGGGATTTTTTGCACATTATTTTGGAACAAAAACTGAAAACATGCATGTTCCAATTAAAATTAGACTTAACAGCATGTATGGTCTAGAAACGCTCTAGTTGCAAAAGGGCCTCCCTACTATTTTACTTTTCTTTAAATTAATTTTTATTAAATATTTTTTATAAAGTAAGATCAGTACAAATTTAAAGAAACAAAAAGGAAATGAAAAATAAAGTAAGTAAATAGAAAAGAATTAACAGACAAAGAAAAAAGAGAAAGAAAGAAGGTAGGAAAGAAAGAAAGAAAGAAAGAAAGAAAGAAAGAAAGAAAGAAAGAAAGAAAGAAAGAAAGAAAGAAAGAAAGAAAGAAAGAAAGAAAGAAAGAAAGAAAGAAAGAAAGAAAAAGAGAGAGAACAGAACGTAATAGCTTTATTAGCCAATTGTGATTGGACATACAAGGAATTTGTTGGTGGTGCATAAGCTCTCAGTGTATAAAACAACAAAGTAATAATTATAATAAGAGAAAGTGGAAAAGATGAGAAGGATAATAATAATACAGCTACATGGGCAAATAGACACAGGACAGTACTGGGGCAATTAGGTATTCAGCAGAATGAAAGGGTGAGATGTCTCTTTGTCTAATTGTTTACATCTAGTTGACCTGTAGTGGTGTCCCAAGGGGAAGAGTTTAAACAATTTTTGTCCAGCATGTGAGGAGTCTGTAGATATTTTCTCAGCCTTCTTTCTGACTTGTGCAGTATGGAAGTCCTCAACGGAAGGCAGGCTGGTTGCAATTGGTTTTTCTGCAGTCCTAACTATCCATTGAAGTCTGTACCTATCCTGTTAGGTTGCCCTGCTAAACCAGACAGTTATAGAAGTATAAAAGACAGATTCAATAATTCTTCTGTAGAACTATAGCAACAGCTCTTGGGGCAACCTAAGTTTTCTGAATTGATGCAGGAAGAACTTTTTGATAATGGTTCTAATGCTAGGTGTCTATTTCAAGTTGTGGGAGATAATAGAACCACAAGCTTGAAGATCTCTACTCTTGATACTGCATTGTCTAATATAGTAAGAGGTGGTAGAATAGAATGACTCCTCCTAAAATCCGCTCCCATTTCTCAGTTTTAAGTGTATTCAGCTCCAGATTGTTCTGACTGCACCATAGGGACAATTGTTCAATCTCCCATCTATATGCAGACTCATCACCATCTCAAATGAGACCAATGACAGTTGTATTATCCACAAACTTTAGTACTTTAACAGGGGGATTCTTAAAGATGGAGTCATTGGTATATAGAGAAAAGAGTAATGGAGAGAGGACAAAGCCCTGGGAGGCACCTGTGCTAACTGAATAGGTATTCAGTGTGATTTTACTAGCTTCACCTGCTGCTTTCTATCTGTGAGAAAGCTTAGAATCCACCTACAGACACAGCTAGCTGAATCTAGAACACGGGTGTCAAACTTGCTGCATCACGTTGCCATCACGTGACATATCATGACGTTTTTTTTCCCTTTTGTGGAGCTGAGATGGTCGTAGCCTGTGCATGATGTATCCAGCCTGCAGGCCGCCAGTTTTACACCCCTGATCTAGAATGAGGAAGGAAGGAAGGAAGGAAGGAAGGAAGGAAGGAAGGAAGGAAGGAAGGAAGGAAGGAAGGAAGGAAGGAAGGAAGGAAGGAAGGAAGGAAGGAAGGAAGGAAGGGAGAAAGGGAAAGAAATCTTCCAATTTTATTTACAATAACTATAAATGCATTTATATTTTATCCTCTCTCTTTGTTACATAATGACTCTCTTCTTTCCATATTCTATACTTTCTAATCATCAAACATATAAATTACATGTAGATTTTTTTTCTGTTTTTAGCAAAATGTTCCTTCTATTTTACTGTTTGTATAAAATGCAAATAATTGGTTGTTGAAATTATTCCTTAGTATTGGTGGTTGGACAGCATTCTTCATTGCATTCAAGGACACCTATCTAGTGTATTGGTAATTTGTTATTTCTTTCAAACTATTTGTACACCTCTTCTTATTGGCAACATCTGACATCCATCATACATGTGTTATAGGAGAAACTATCATTTTAAAAGCTTGTAGTGTTTTTTTTTAGGGGACACGACTGGATTTCACTACCACATTGCTCTGTTTTTCCCCATTATACATTATTTCTCATTATTTGTTGTCTCATGGGACCACCTCTTTCTGCCTAACACAGGTGGCTTTGAACATAATATCAGAGAAATGCAAAGATGCATTAATTATCCAGTGAAGAGACACTCAGATTTTCATTCTTAAAATCTCAGCTACATCTCTTAAATGCTGAAAACCAGTTTAATATTTTTTTTTAAAAAAAGATCTGTATTTACTGTAAATGAAATTGATTCATGTTCTATTGTTCGATCCATTAAATTACATAAGTGATGTTAGCATGGCTGAATCACAAGTTTGGTGGGGCTGCTTTAATTCCATCTGCTCTGAATGCTATGAAAAGTCAAGTTTTAAAAAAATAGAAACGAAGGCTGTTTTATTCATTCAGTCCTTAGAAAAGTCCATTCTTTACATGGTATAAATATCCTGATGTAAAAGTTGTTTTCGGTGTTTAATCCAAAACTGAAATGATGGAGTTCTGTTGCATGAAATCTTTGTACAAAATAATTTCCCAGCTGGCATAGTCAGATGAATCAGGCCAAATGTAACAAAGACTGCTATTTCACTAATTTATTTTGACACACTTTTATATAATAATGTTGAGATTCTCTTGTGAGATTATACTGTCCAACACATGCATGCATAAATACTGAGGAGGGTTTCTTCCCCAGATTTCTCTTCCTGTCTTACAGCCTGCAGTAGCAATTAATTTCAGTCAAAGATTTGCTGTTTGTTCAAGCTAACATGTATCCAAAATGCATCTTGTAATCTGATCCCAGAGCACAAAGTTGGTAATATGTTATTGAATCCAGTATAAAAATCCAGCATGGGGAAAACAATTGCTCAACAATGACCCTGTACCCTGATTTTCACCAAGTGCTGGACATGCAGCATCATGCAAGAGAGTTAGTTGTGCTGGCTGATTTGCACGATCTTAAATGGGAGTGATAAGTGGATAGAAAGGAGTAGGACTCTGGAGATATAAACTGCAGTACAGCACTGCAATATTTTTAAAATGCTGGAAGAATGTTGAGGCCAGCCATACCACAGGGCAGAATGAAACATTCATTTAAGAAATAGGCCAGAAAAGTGTATTGAGGCTAATGCATATTTCTTTGCTCCATTTAGAGTGCCTATACCATGCTCTAAACCTGAGAAACTTGGAGTCTTAGGCCTTGTCTGAGTTGCTTGGCTCCCACTATTGTCTTACTTGGGGTCCCCCAGAGTGGAACAAATGCTCCCATAATCTTTCCCCAGAGTCTTTCTTTGAGTAAAGTGGCTGTAATGACTTCTTGTGCTAATAGCAACATAGCCTGTCCCTTGCAGTCACCTCATTGGCTTCTGCTGAAGACCAACTATTGGTAGAATGAAGCTCTGTTCAAAAGCTTCTGCTGACAAATAAGAATAAATTAATCATTTATCCATTACCCTAGCTGGCATCTCTTCCTTCACTACAGAGTCCATCTTCTTCCCTAACTGGATTTCTCTAATAAATCATAAGTCTCTTGGGAAGACAATGTTTCCCTTATTTGTAAAACTGATTCTTGATCTTACCCATTGAAAACTTCTGAGCACTTTGCAGCACAATTCAAAATTCAGTAAGGAAGGAAAAAAAAACTTAAAATCAAACTCTTAACCTAAAAAGAGAACAATTCTCTTTTTATGCTTGTGGAGATGAGTAAGCTAGAAAGAGATTTGATGTTTGCATCAGAAAAAAAAGAAGACATACAATGCAATCATCAGATGATTCTACCCTTCCAGAAGAGGATTGACAACATTTTCTTTGAAGGGACACATTCTCTTAAGAATAATCTACTGGAGGCTGCATGTGAATTGTGGGAGACAATGAAGCAAATGTAGATAGGGCCAAAGCCTAAAGTGAGTGGTGGAAATTATTGCCTCCCTACCTCTTTCTTTTATTCCATTTCTTTTTTTCCTGAAATGCTTTGTTTCCTGTACAACAGGTTTCTAGAGAAAAGCTGCATTCTATCAGAGATCCAAAATGATCACTTTCAAAGGAGTTTTTGAAATCAGATTCAGATGTGCACCTCATTGCAGAGGTGCACAGGTTGCTTCCAGATCTTTTCCTTCACTCTCTTTTTAGAAGAATAACTGGGTTTTGTTGTAAATAGTATAATACTTTCCAAGTCCAAGATCTCTAGCACATGTACATATGCATACACCCCATCGCTATTGATGACTTTTGCATGCCCTGAAATGACAACAGGCTCTGGCTTGTAATTTAAAATCCAAGCATGTGCAATCAATTCAGAAACTTTAAGCCAACAAGGTGAGAAAGAGACAGATGGGTCTGTACAAAGCTCCTTTAAATACAGCACTGAAGAGCTCGCTGAAGATGTAAGAACCATCTGAGTTTTGCTTTTGGAAGCAGGACAAGGGCCAAATGTTGTTGCTGGCAACTGTTCAGTGCACTCAATTGGGTCCATGTGCAGATTCAGTGAGCTTGAGGAGAAATGTGCCTGAATCTGCCCTTGACTGACTCCAGGGTTCTGCTCAAAAGGGGAAATATGCTGTTGAGAAATAAATTTCCCTCCTCTTAATTACAGGCCTTGCCATCTTCTGCCTTCTTCACGTGTAAATCACCTAATCATAAACAATTCCCCTTCACAGTTCAACACAGATTGGATGTAATTTCCTGACAACACCAATCTGTTCACTGCATAGCATGCAAGCTCAAGAATAATATTAGAGACTTTTTAGGCCTTTTGAGAGGAAGAGAGACTTAAAAGCGATAAAAAAAATAACAGCCAGGAAGGGATCTGATTATGTTTCTTAACATGTGTTAGATTAATGTAGCTCCTGGAGTATTTCTGAGATTTGGAGTGCTGAGACACAGTTTTCTGTAATTGCCCACTGAATTAAAACTTTAGTTACTGTTTGATAGAAAGTGCGCTAAGTACCATTCTATAGAGCAATCTGTCTCCAAAGAGTTGGATTTTAGTCATCCAACTGGCGTAAATGGGTTTGGTACCTTACAAATTTGAAAGGTATCAAGTTAGAAAAACTGAATACAAAAAGGCTAGGGTAGTATATCAATTGTCACACACAACACTATCCATGAGGACTTTTTATACTTATTTCTGAACAACTCTCAAAGTAATGCAATCAGTATGAGCATCATATTCAAAAATGCACTAAAATAAGTATTCAAATAGTAATTCGCTCAAATAAAGATATAGTATCTATCCGAAATAAGTCTTGATGTACTCTAACTTCAGGAAGTATGGAGATCAAAGGTCACAAATTCCGAAGGTTGCTTGTTGTTGTTGTTTTGGTGCCATGCATATCATCCATTTGGGGCAAGCAATGAAAGAAATAGATGGCATGTTTCTATAACAACATACCCAACATGATGTTACACTTTTTTCCCCTCTTTTTGTTTTTAGGAATTGGAAATTGGAGTTTTATTTATTTTACTAAAGCATATTTAACATAGCATTCATTAATTGGCCCTATTTCTTTATTGCCCCCAAACTATCAGGGAAAAGTTCCATATCTGGTGCTAAGCAGAGGTGGTATTCAGCAGGTTCTGACCAGTTCTGGAGAACCAGTAGCAGAAATTTTGAATAGTTCAGAGAACTAGTAGTGGAAATTTTGAGTAGTTTGAAATACCACCTCTGACTGGCCCCACCCCCATCTATTCTCTGCCTCCTGAGTCCCAGCTGTTTGGCTGGGTCTTCTTTTGTTGCCCTGCACAGGAGAACGGTGCTGGAAAGCAGGTTAGTGGGGTGGGGAGGGAATGGAATTTTGCAGTAATCTACCCCCAGGAGTGGGGAGGGAATGGAGATTTTACAGTAACCTTCCCCTGCCATGCCCACCAAGCCATGCCACGCCCACCAAGCCATGACCACAGAACCGGTAGTAAAAAAATTTGAATCCCACCACTGGTGGGGAAAGAATGGGATTTTGCAGTAACCTTCCCCCAGGAATGGGGAGGGAATGGAGATTTTACAGCAGGGGTGGGCAAACTTTTTGGCTCGGGGGCCGCATTGACTTTTAAAATTTGACAGACGGGCCGGGTCAGCACAAGATTTTTTGGGAATCGCCCCCCTTCCCCCTCTTCTCCTCCTTCCCCTCCCCTCGGAGGCTCCCTCCCCTTGGAGGCCCTCTGAGTTAGGAGTTGCTACCGCCGGCGCGGCTCCGCGGCTCCAGTCCGCGTTGCCTCGGGAAGGGAAAGGCAAAAAGGAAGAGCCGTGGCGGTGCTTTGCAACGGGAGCAGTGGCACCGGAGGCTCAGGCTCAGCGGCTCCTGGTTTTGCCTTTTCCTTCCCAAGGCAACGCGGGACGAGCTGCGGGCGGAGCTGCGCCGGCGGTAGCAACTCCTGACAGCCCCAGCCGGACACCTGAGCGGAGCCGGGGCGAAACTGCATCTTGCTGCTGCCGGAGCACCGCCGGGTCGCCTCCTCCAAGCAGCCTGCCCACCCACCGGGCTTCCCCTCTGCCGCGCGGCTCGGGGCCAGGTGCAAGCGCCCGCGAGTTAAAAGGAAGCCGAAAGTTGCTGGGAAGTTGCTCGGGTGCTGGGAGCAGGCTTTTAAAGTGCCACCCGAGCAAAGTTTAAGCAGCCCGCCCCGCCCGCCGGGCAGAACCCTTCCCGCTCCTCGGCGGGAAGACGCTCCAGCCTGCAAACTTTACCTTTGCAAAGCCCTGGAAAACGGAGCAACTTCCCAGTAACTTTCGGCTTCGTTTTAACTCGCGGGTGCTCGCGCCTGGCGGAGGGGAAGCTCGGAGCCTCCTCCAAGCAGCCTGCCCGCCCGCCCGGCTTCCCTTCCGCCGCGAGGCTCGGGGCCAGGCGCGAGCGCCTGCGAGTTAAAACGAAGCCGAAAGTTGCTGGGAAGTTGCTCGGGTGCTGGTAGCAGGCTTTTAAAGTGCCGCCCGAGCAGGACCGCCGAGCCGGGAAATGGGGCACCAAGGCAGGGCAAGGCTCCACCAGCAGCGGCCTAGCTTTAGGTGGCTCCAAGCAGCCCGCCCCGCCCGCCGGGTGGAACCCTTCCCGCTCCTCGGCGGGAAGACGCTCCAGCCTGCAAGCTTTGCCTTTGCAAAGTTTAAGCCTGGAAGCTCCGGAAAAAAAAGGGGGATCGGCGGGGACTCACCTTCGGAGAGGTCGCACTCGAAGGTGATTTCGAACTCCCAGCTGAGGCCTTTGCAAATTTCTTTTCTTTCCTACCCCTAGATCGCTCCGCACTGTTTTGCAGCTTTGGGGGCCACGCGGCATAGGGCAATTACGCCACGCACAGCGATTTTTTTTCAGGGGCGGGCCGCATTGGACAGACCAATGGCAGCGATTTTTTTTCAGGGGCGGGCCGCATTGGACAGACCAACGGGCCGGATGTGGCCCGCGGGCCGTAGTTTGCCCACCCCTGTTTTACAGTATCCTTCCCCTGCCACGCCCACCAAGCCACGCCACGCCCACCAAGCCACGCCATGCCATGCCACGCCCACCAAGCCATGACCACGGAACCAGTAGTAAAAAAAATTGAATCCCACCACTGGTGGGGAGAGAATGGGATTTTGCAGTAACCTTCTCCCAGGAGTGGGAAGGGAATGAAAATTTTGCAGTATCCTTCCCCTGCCACACCCACCAAGCCATGCCCACAGAACCAGTAGCAAAAAAATTTGAATCCCACCACTGGTGCTAAGCCTCAGAATGTTGATGGATCTGGAAATAGCTATTTGTTCTGCTGTGGCTTTTTTTTTTAAAGTAAGGGGAATGGGCAGTGGGAGGAAGTTGCTGAACCAAAATAATGAAAAACTGAATTACTGACAGTCTCCAAAAATGGAAGATTCTTGAGTCCACCTATGTACTGAAGCTGATTGGATCTTGATAGGGTCATGTAGACCTACGTGATATTATCTGTAAAGGTCTCCATATTTCATATTAGACAGCATAGAATGAAAACAGACTAAAACATATGCACACAGACTCCTTATTTCCTAGTAAAAGGTTGCATAACAATAGATTGCTATGATTTTCTTCTTCTTCTCTGGGAAATCTAGTACTGATGTCATTTGCAATAGGGAGACTTCATTTGAATGAATGGGAAGCAGTGCTTGGTACATTACACTCATTATAAATACAGCCCTTGCCTTTGTCAAGGTCTCTGCTTTCTGGCAGGATGTTATTATGTTGCTAGAATATTTTAGCACAGATACCCAGTGGAATTTCAAATGTAAGAGGCAGTTAAAAACCAAACAAATGAATGTTCTGGCAAATGAACAAATGAAAATGTATTGCCAATTTATTTTTCCAAATATTAATGAATTTCAAGTCCCATAGAAAATGCCACTGAACTCCAGGATATGTGGTTGTATACAACCAAGCGAAACTGCATCTAAAATTATTCACACACTATTGGCATTCCATATTTATGAAAAATTGACAAAAGTTATATAGGGCATAAGAACAGAAAAATCCAATAGTGATTAAGTACAAAAATAAGAGCAAAAGTAATAGCCTTAGGAAATTATTTAGTACAAGCTTGTTTTTGATCATGTTGCACCAGGCATTCTTGCTCCACTTTGCAATGATATTAACTTCAGCACTTGGGGAAAAGAACAACAAAATTGGCAAGTCAACAGCTGCTTGGTGGGTCCAAAGATGTGAGCTTTAGGTGCCAGCAAAGAAAGCCACAGACTGTTAAGTTCCTGTTAACAATATTCCTGTGTTTACAACATTTCACAATGTGATTTTACTAGATGCCTGCAGTCATGGAATCTGTTCAATCATTTTCTTTTTGTTCTTCATTCCTACCCCCACCCCCAAGGTTATTTGTCTGCAGTACTGCAGAAATAGTAGAACATATTTATGATTCACCTTTTAAATATTGCATGAACAAGGAACAGATCTGTCACCACCCCAAGATTACAGATATGGCAACTGCTATATTCCAGACCAATTCTGCCAAGACGATGACAATCGCCACAGTACTAGGCAAAATGCTGTTTCCCCAAAATTTCTTCTCTCTTGGCAGATTCTCATCTAAAGGTACAGAGAATTGTTTAATATAACTGTCTACACAGATCAACTATGCCAACGGTGTTAATGAGATGACTGTCAGTTCTTTGGCCCACAAAGTTCTCAGTTCTTTGTTCAGTCTTTCATTCCATATCCCAATTAAAATCTTATACATGTTTTGGAGTTATGTGTCTTTCTCTGAGCCTTCCTAAATTGTCTTCTTTTCCTCTGGATTTGAAATATCATTGCTCAGAACCATTTGGAAGACTTTGTTTAGAAACTTTCCATTGGCTGCTACTTGGGGAGGGCTGCATTCAAAGCTGGTGTAAAGGCTAGATTCATGAGATCAAATCAAACAACATCAGACAGACTGCTCCATCGCAATAATAATGCACAGGTGTAAATGACTCCTTCTACCCCAAAGTAAGAAATTTCCAATCTGTTAACCCACACTGTCAAGAGGAAAGAAATGCAAGAACTGGATTCTGTTTATGCTATATATACATTTCATATCTTACATTCAGCACTTGCTGAATTTCTTCATTCATGGCTTTTGTAGTGCATGCAATAGCAATTAGCTTATCAACCACAGTGTCTTTCAAGGTCATCTCATAAGGCTTCCAATCCCAGTATTAGCTGTGGAGAAGCCTGATGTCCTGATGACAATGACCTTAAAGTGAGCAATACCAAAGAGTTGCTGCTTTATAGAAGTCAGTCTAAGGATTATGTGAGGGTGAAGGCTGTAGTTCTATTGGTTTTGTGGGAAGATACTGTACGTGAAACTCTCCTGCTGAGTCAAATGGTAATCATAGAAATGAGAACACACGGTAGTTTTCACATAAGGTAGCTCTCTCCTCTTGGCCTTGAACTTTTGCTCCACTGCCTGCTTCATCTACAAGCAGACTGACAGCTCTGTTGCCTCCTGGCTGAAATGTTCCTTCCTGCTCAATGAACCAGAATTCAAGGCTTCACTGCCACAAGGAGAATATAATAGAGGACATCAATGGATCATTCTTATTTTCATTGCAAATGAAAATAACAAGTGAGGGTTTCTCTTTAAAAAAAGAGCATATTGCTGAGTTGACCCTTGATTTATCTGAAAGGGATTTCCCTTCCCCCCACCTTTTAAATAAAGGACTATTACCTTGAGCTTTTGGAAGCGGGGTATGCAGACAGATTTCTTTAGAGGGGGCTGAGCAAATCATTAATCTGCAGGCCCATAAAATCAAGGTAATGGTAGCCTATCACACAACAGTGGCTTATTGGATTGAGAAACAATAAAGCACCTGGTGACTGATAGCCAAAAATTCCTTTTGAATGAGGGTTATGAAATAATTACTTCAATTCTTGATCCACGATAACCTCTACCCCCATTTTTTCTTTCCCTATTTTTTTGCAGTCTCCATGCAACACCTTTCTCTGCAATCCTTCTGCATTTTGTCTGCTAATATAATATGTGTGAAATAACATTTTGAGGAATAAAATGTGTCAGGTTATTGCCTATATCAGGTGTTAATAAATACACATACACAAATGCTTTATGCACCTGGAGTTATAAACCATTTCAAGAGAGGAAACCTGGCTTTCTTTGCTGAAATGAATGGGGTTAAAAAGCCAGCTTGGTTTATGGACTGAAGGAAATCCTCTCATATTCAGGTGTGAGGTATAATGAAAAGCAATTACAAAAAAGGGGAGAAATATGGCTCATACCCCAGACCATCCAGCTTTTGGGTTGTTTTTTCCAATGCTTACTCAAGTGTGGAAGTGATGTTCATATATGGACAGTCATAATAAAATGAAAGAAATCATAAGAATAGAAATAGGCTAAAGTCTTTAAAATGTTTGGAGGTCTCTTTCTTACATTTTCTCCCTGAAGGCTGTCAAGAAGCTAAGTTAGACTGACACAAAATTTAGATCTATATATGATGAAGTCAGCCTCCGAAGAGTCTCTGCAAAGTATAAGTCATCCTAATAGTATTTGGAATTTTTATAATATGCTTTTATTCCTCCCCGCCCAAGCCCCATGAATTTTTAAAAATAAGAGCTGTTTTGAATCTGATTATTTCAGAAAGATTTTGATACTGCCTTGCATTTTATATACAGTAGTTACAATCTGTAGGAAGCGCTATGCATGGTTCATCTGAAGGCCACGGTGAAGATTTATGGGGACAATGGCATAGATGCCCTAAATTAGGTTTCAGAACTTGCGTATTGCTTTTAGCATGAAAAAGAATTTATTTTTAAAGAATATTCCATAGTTTTGAAAGTAATTGCTGAAATTAATGTTGAAAGATGTGATGAGTTTGAAATGTGAGTGCTAGGAGGAGGTAACCAGAAAAAATTCAGGGACAATACCTTAAGAAATGTACCCTCATATCTAAGATCAGCCAACCTCTGATATTTGTTAATCAGCATTTGCATGTATTTTCACTAATGGCAAAACTATCATAATTTCTATCCAACCAGAAGGAGTTCAATATTTGAATAAAATGATCAGAAACCAATCAAAGCACAAATCTTTAGTTCAATAAAATAAAATAACTAATTGGGCCTTATATCACACCCATAAAATATCTTAAAATCAAATATTTTATAAAAAGGTGTATGTGTGTTTGGGGGGTTTAGAATGCTTTCTATCTTTCTTGATTTCTTCCTCTTTTTTTAAAAAAAGAAACTTAAAAAGAAACTAATATTTAATACTATATTGTCTTTCATTATATGGTTGTATATTATACAGGAATTATTGAAGTGATCAGTTACTTCTCTTAAGATGGTTGAAGGCTGATTACTCATTGTCTCATTGAGGAATCTTCAAATAAAGGGGAAGATTCACTTCAACACTACTTTACTTCCTGGAACATCATTACACTGAAACTGGTTGTGATAAAACATTTTTTTTAAATGTAAATAGAGTAAGTTTATGTCATGGATGTAGTGGAACACATCTCTTGCTATGAGTTCCATCCAACAACAATTTTGTTCCAGAAAGTATAGTTAGAAATAAGTTGCACTGAATTCCTTAGAGAAGTATTATATAGGGCTGTAGATTTTTTCTCTAATGCATGTCCATGTGATGAAAGTATAACATTCACTGTAGTTTGATTTAACTTTTAATATTTTATTTAATTCCTTCAAATACCATGGGAACCACTTATATATTGTTTCCGGCATTGGTTTCTAGAAAAAATATTTGAGTGTGGAAAATGTCATGTTAAACATTATCACATTTTTTGACAAAGTGAGAGAGCCACTGTGATGTAGGGATAGACTATTGGATCTGAACCAATAAAACTTAGGATAAAGAAGAAAAGTGTTACTTTTAAATAAAAATTACTGCAGTTTCTATATTTATAGTTTGCACCCCACTCTTTGTAATTTTCCAATTTGCATGGTAGATATTCATTCTAGTGTATTGAAAGCTGGGATTAGCCAAGAATTTTAGATTTGCTTTCCTATCCCTTGTTTCAAACAGACTGAATTTCAAATAGTAAACATGGTTAAGGATGTACTTGAAGTGTGATCAAGGAACATACAGAATGAAATAGCATAAACAAAACTTCCCAATATAAAATGTTGTAATGGAGGAAATAACTCTTCTTACTTTTTTAATGTTTTACTATTAAGAAAAGGTGAAATTAGATTAAAAAGTTCCAAGTTTTAGAAATGCTTTCTATTACTCCTCCAACACTGAGGCCTGATAAACATCCCTTGGAAAAGGCATTCTCTAAAATAGATGCATATTCTCTGAACCATCCACTCTTAGTGGCTGCTTATTGATTGTTCTGCAAAATCACATTGCTTACATTTTCTCTTTACCATTGTGGCTATTCCAAATATTGCTGTCAGGCATATTCATTATATCACAAATTAAGGCCAAGGATTTGCTGATATTGAAACTGTAGGCTGAAATTTCTTTTCTTTCTTTTTTGTTTTTAGCAGGGTACTAGAGAAGATGAGCCATGGTGGCACAGTGGTTAGAATGCAGTATTGCACGCTAATTCTGCCCACTACCAGCAATTCTATTCTCACTGGCTCAAGGTTGACTCAGCCTTCCATCCTTAGTTCCAAGGTCAGTAAAATGAGGATGCTGAGCTCTGTAAATTGCTTAAAGCATAAAGCACTATGAAGTTGTATATAAGTCTAAGTGCTAGTGCTAGAAACTAAAAATAGTGTGTTTTTTAATACTCTATCATATATTATACCATGGACTCTGCTTTAGGTTCATGTTTCTGCATCAAGATTAAGCTCAAATTTTATAGACTATTTTTTATTGATATAGTGAGAATCAAAGTGAAGAAGTCAATTATCAATTATCATCATTATAGCTATATGAATTTGTTGAGTTTGCTTGTTTGAGATCAACCATATAGTATGTCAAGATCTGAGCTTGGAATAAACTTTCATTCATAGACATGGCATGAGATTGAAGCTTTTCTTTATAACTATGTTAACTTTCTGCAAAAAAACCAACTGGTCTTGTACTACATCATCTTGCATAGTGTGCAGTGAGTGCTTTCACAAATAAATGAAAGCTGAGGCCATTGGGAGGCAGCATAGGGTATTTATGGAGTGGAAAGTCAATCTATCCCGAATGTTGACTTTTTAAAAACAAAACAAAAAAACAACAACTTGGAGCCATATTGATGTCAGCAGCACCCTGTAAGTTTGAAAGTCACTCAAAAGATAACACCCAGCTTAACAGAAGGCAGGGAGGAGATTTAATTTGAATTGCAATAGGCAGAGGGGGAGAAAAAATCAGATTGTTAGTCATTTAAGAAAAATAATGGCACAGAACATGTGGGCAATGATGCAGGAGAGCTGGGATTTATTGAAATGCCTTTTTAAAACAATAAAATGTTGTTTTAGTTCTGTATCTCATTGATTTATTAAATCATTGATTTTTCAATTTAACATTTTTTTATTACTGATACAAAGCTATCTGCTTGCCAACCAGCATATTGTATTCTCTCCAACATTCTTGTCACGACTGTCACTAGGCATAGTTCATAACAACTTGTATATCGCCCCTGTCAATGCAGTCTTCTTTGTTTAGTACTTAGTGACCTACTTGTTTCCCATTTTTGCCTCTACAAGCCTAATACTACATACTATTTTATAGCAGCAAATCCATTCAATGCTCTGTACTCATGTAAGAGATGATAGGAAATACAGCCTTGGTGCAATTGGAAAAGAGGGACTATCTTAGGGTATTCTTCAGATGGCTGGCCTTTAACTCCCCAGCCAGGATGGTCATTTCCGAGAACTCAGAAAGTGAAAGATCACAATCTGGGCAGAATACAAGTAAGGAAAGATTTGCATTCAGCAAAGGAACATGGGAGAGTCAAAAACTTAATATCTCTGGCAGAATTCAGCTTCCATAGAATCGAATACCAGCATTCCTGTCATTTAAAAGGAAAGCAATGGCAAAATGAAGATTGTTCCATGAGAATAGAGCTGACAACTGCAGCAACAGAAGGACCCTGTGAACAGATTGGTTCTCTAGAACTCCTTTACAGATCATGGAGAGCACTAGGATCACCCACAGGTTTACTCCACACAGAATCTTCCCACAACAAAGTTGTAAAATAGTGATTTATAGTAGTTTGAGACCTCTGGAATCTGGGTGGTGATTTTTTCAAAAACACGAGACTATGAAAGAACTATAATAATGTGAATTGGGGAGTGCTAATTTAATTGTATGAGGATGCAGTTAAGATGGCAGACATATCAATCAGAAGATAGGCAGTTCAAGACCCAAGCATGGCATGATGGGTTGAGCTCCATTCTAGCCCAAGCTCCTGCCAACCTAGCAGTTCAAAAGCATTCCATCCTTTGGAGGTCAGTAAAAACAAGGATCCAGATTGTTGGTGGCAATATGCTAACTCTGTAAAACTACTCAGAGAGGGCTGTAAAGCACTGTGAAGCAATGTATAAGTCTAAGTGGTATTGCTATTCAAATACAAGTAGATAAATAGGTACCACTTTGGTAGATAGGTAACAGTGTTCTGCACACTTGGCATATAGTCATGTCAGTCACATGACAGAAGCATCTTCAGACAATGCTAGCTCTCAGTAGAAAACAAGATGAACATTGCCTCTTAGAGTCAGGCATGACTGATTAGGGAAACATTTACCTTTTAAAATTAATTGTACTTCGTGTATAAAAACCCCCCATCATTTTGGGGTTGAAAAAAAAGAGTCTCTTTGGAATTATGTTAACTTAAATAACAAGCAGAGTTGCTTTCCCTTATATCCTGTACTAAAGTGTCAAACCCAATTACATCGCAGGCTGTATTGTCACATATCATGATACTTTTTGACCTTGCGGAGCTGGATAGGTGTGGCCTGTGTGGGCTTTATCTGGCCTATGGGCCATCAGTTTGACATGGCTGAAATATGAAATAAAGTTAAATTGTTTTATTTTTATTTGTTCTTCTCCCACAACTGACTATGGAAAGTTAAAATGAATAAAAGTGATTGGTAAGACCACTCTGCTTCTTCATACGAACAACAATAGAATAACAGAACAATAGAAGAACACTTAGCAACACGTTTTTAAACAACTATACAAGCAAGCCTTATCTCTCTTGAAAAAAAAAATACAGCACAGATAAGTGAGTATCTATCAGCTCAAAATCAAATCCCACAACAACCACAACCATTAACTCAACTACAATATATGTTGTAGCACAATGTTGAAAAAGCACTATGCAATCTAAAACCATCTCTATCTATTGGACTGGATGGAATATGTGCATACTTCTTAAAAAAGCTATCCATTGCCATAGCCAAACTTCTAAGCATAATCTTTGAAAAATCTTTCAGGACCAACTCCTTGCCAAAGCTATGGTCACAAGCCACGGTCATCCCCATCTTCAAAACGGGACACCCCAGCCTAGTTGAAAATTACAGACCAATCTCTTTATGCTGTGTCACCTGTAAAGTCATGGAATCAATTATTAACCAATCCATCATCCTCCACTTAGAGACAAACAACCTTCTCTCTAATAAACAATTTGGTTTCAGGAAAAAACTATCATGTAATCTGCAACTTTTACACTGCAAAAACATATGGACTACACAACTCGATCAGGGCAAAGCAATAGACACAATCTATATAGACTTCTGTAAAGCCTTTGATTCAGTGGTACACAACAAACCACTCCTAAAACTAAATTCTTATAGTATCTCTGGACACCTGCATAACTGGATAGAAGCATTCCTGTCAAACAGACAACAAATGGTCAAAATTGGGAGTGTCCTATCAAATTCTGTACCTGTCAACAGTGGTGTCCCCCAAGGCAGGGTTCTAGGACCAACTCTCTTCATATTTTACATAAATGACCTCTGTGATCATATCAAGAGCAACTGTGTTCTCTTCGCTGATGATGTAAAGCTATTCAACACCACAGACTATACTGCTATCCTTCAAAAAGACCTCGACTTTGTATCAGAATGGTCAAACAAATGCCAACTTCAAATCTCAATAAATAAATGCTCTGTATTACATATTGGCAAAAAAAAAAAAAAAAAAATCAGAAAAGAAAATACAGGCTGAAGAGTCAAGACCTTGTTGATGATCCAAACTCTGTCATGGATCTTGGAGTACTCATCTCTAATGTTCTAAGTGCTAGAGCCCACTGTAACTACATAACCAAAAAGGCATTAAGAGTTGTTAACCTAATCTTACGTAGCTTTTTCTCTGGTAATATTACACTACTAACTAGAGCATACAAAACAGTTGCTAGACCAATACTCGAATACAGCTCATCAGTCTGGAAGCCACATTATATATCAGATATTATCACAGTCAAGAAAGTCCAGAAATATTTCACAAGAAGAGTTCTCCACTCCTCTACTTGTTGCAGATTACCTTATGCCACCAGACTTGGAAATTCTAGACTAGAAAATCTAGAACTACACCACCTTCAGTCCAATCTAAGTATAGTATATAAAATCATACATTGCAATGTCCTACCTGTCAATTAATACTTCAGCTTCAACCATAACAACACAAGAGCAAACAATAGATACAAACTCAAGGTTAATCGCACCAAACTTGATTTCAGGAAATATGACTTCAGCAACAGTGGTCAATGTCTGCAATACTCTACCTGACTCTGTGGTTACTTCCCTAACCCCCCAAAAACTTTAACATTAGACTTTCTACTATTGACCTCTCCCCTTTCCTAAGAGGTCCGTAGGGGGCATGCATAAGCGCACCAACATGCCTACCATCCCTGTCCTATTGTTTCTTTTATTTATTTTTTAATTTTTCTTATATGTATCCATGTATTTATTACTATGTTTTTACTTATACCTGTTATCTTGTAAGCAATTGACAAAAATAAATAAATAAAAATAAATAAGCAATGGAATGTAGGGATGGTTAGCTGTTCTCACAATTGTTTCACCAGAAGTTCTTCTGTCTCTGATTCTTGTGATTCATGGACTCATTAGACTTCTACCCGTTTCCTTGGTCCTTTTGTTTTCAGTCATGACACACTTCACACTTTCTGATCTATGTCTACTTTGAAAATGGCCTATTATTGCTTCAGAAATTATTCATTTATTTCTGTAAATGGTAAAGCTTTCAACAGAACTGTGGTTATAAGTTATACAGAATTAACATAGAATTCCACTTCCATAAAGTTTCAATTCATAATTCTAAGGTGGAAACAATTACGAGCATTCACTCTATTTTTCATTTCCACTAGTCACTGCTTCTAGGTGACTGCTTTGTTCTTTTGGGGACAATTTTACCTTTTCTTGTACTTTGCCTGATTTTCTTTTACCATACCATCCTGTGCTCCATTGACCTGAAACAGTTTTCTTCACAAACATACTATTTGTTGGTAGGAGAACTGTGTCTTTGGGTAATTTAAATTGAGAAAGTGGGATTGTAGCTTCTTTTGTTACATTAATCAGGGAAAAGTATAACATGAACAGTATAAATAATGGTAGAATTAGAAGCTTTTAATCTCTAACTACATTTTATGAAGTTGTGTATGAATAAAACAACAGACTGTTGACATAATAGCAGACATTAGTTGTTCTCCCTCTCAATCCACTGATCAGTGCTGCAATTTTTGAGAGGTTAATTAATTAAACTGAATTGGATCACTGTCCTCAGACTTTACAAAATTCAGGTTACTTACACCATGTAGTTTGATAGTATCCAAACTGTTATGCCCACAGTGTGAACTGAAGAATTGTGCTTAATGTGAAATAACAAATTTATCGCAATCAGTGTACAAAGCCATTTAGAAACTGTACATAACAAGTACTGTCAGATGAACATTTTGCAAATGAGATTCACAGATTATAATTAGTAGGAAATGTGACTCCATTTGGCACGTTTCCAGACACATTACTAAAATAATTTTCTTCATGACTTAAGTGGTGGAAAAAATTATATATCTAGTGTTATACTTTATCCGCACTTCCTGAATCTGGTCTCAAGTTTTCAAAAGCTATTATATCAGCATTCAAGATACTATTGTTAATATCAGTTATTGCTCATGTATGTTTGTTACATACGTATGGATACAGCTGTATTATATGTCATCACACAGCCACTCTTGATCATAGTTATTGATGTAGATCAATAATTATGAACTCATTTGAATGAAATACTAAGCTGGATTGCAGAAATAGGAATGCATCTTCAGTTCATTTTGTTATTTTCCACTCTTTATTTGAAGCGCTGCTAAGAAGCGGAAATTTGAAGCATTTACTTCTGTTTTCAATTAACTGCTGTTTAGCATCATCTGGAGTCAGTTTTTATTATCGCAATATACAAATATAGTAAATAAGTAGTCCCATAATCTTATATGGTAATTAATGTTAATTGCACTTTTCCGAAACAGGACAGTTTCCTATACTACAGTTTCAACAATTTCTAGAAGGCATACATGACTCTAACCACATTTGTCTCAGTACAGCAAGATTATTAAACTGCAGTGATATCCTTAAAATGTTGGTTTTAGCAAGCATTTCATGAGAGATGTATGTTTACAAATTGCTCAGTTACCCTACAAGCAACAAAAAATGTTCACTTTCAGGCAGGCTGTGAAGAATGTTGAAATTAGGTGGCAGAAATTGACTGAAAGAAGATCCATTTAATATGGCTGTTTTATGAAACTCTATTGTTTAGGTATGCAATCAGAGTACAGTTTTTTCAGGACTGAAACGTTTAATGACCCAAGTGATAATTCCATGGTGCCAGTTTTCTCAATAACAACACTAAATGTTTGGCTTATTAAAACCAAATACAGGTAGTACTTGACTTACAATCGACTGCTTAGCTACCATTTGAAGGAACAATAGACCCCCTCCAAAGGCACTTATAACTGAGGCCCACATAGGATGAACTTTGTCATGCTCGCAATGTGGATTTTGTAGTACTGTTTCACTGGATTTTCCAAGTATTTTAATTTGCTATATTCAAATTTATAACTAATAATTTGCTATAAGCCTTAACCTTGAAAAAAGAAGATTCAAAGACAATGTAAAAAAGTCTCCCTTTTAGAAACTAGTACTAGCCAAAGTCCTTCATTCATTGTAGCTTTTCAGTTTTCAGCTGTTTTCAGGCCTCCATGAACAAAGTAAGTATTCAATCCCAGTGTTGCAAAGCAAAGGAAAATTTATTGAATTTATCTTATCTAAACGCACTCTGACATTTTCCCTTTGCAAATGGTTCTTTTACATTTATTCAGAATACAATGCTCTTTCTATGATTATGCTTACATATTATTGAGTACTTTATGATGTAACCAGACAGATGATTTTTCCTAAATCAATCGACTTTTACTTTGAAGTTTCTTCATTGTGCAAATTATAAAAATAAATGTAAACCATTTCCCAGGTTCTCTCATATAATATTTAAAAGAGAGTTATTTTATTTTAAATGTTTCAAATAAATTGTAGATTAAATGATCTTCCTTGGCTCAGTAGCATAATTGGGGTCTAGCCTACCAAAATACTTTCCAAGAAGCCACATTTGGCCAACATGACCCAATTTCAAATTAATGGCTGCCACAGTGCCTTCACCATTGTTTACCCTTATGACTGACCATAGGGATGCTGTAGTGCCCCCCCCATCTATCTTCCCGACCAATCCTGGCCTTGCATTGCATTGCATTGGCTGGGCTCCTCTGTAAAAAAAATAATAATAAATTGGGTGCTGCTGAACTTTGCAAATCGGTGAGAAGCAGGCCGAGTCCCGCAAGTCCCTTGGGATGAGAAGTAGTCCTCAGCCTCTCTAGAGGCTGGTTGCTTTTGTTGCCTGGCTTTAGGCTCTCTTGCCTGCCCAAATAGCCAGGTTGAGAGCAGACTAAGGCATGGGGAATACCAAGAGACAGGGAGCAGATGACTGGGTGCTTCATGGGTGGGGGAGGCCTTGGAAGGCCCAGGCAAGCAGGCCTGGGCCTGTGGTACACTTTCAAGGGCTTTTCCCATCTCTGAGGCACCCTAAACTCCATTTAATGACATACTTTACATATACATTTAACAATTGTTTTGTTTGGGAGATCAGGGATAGGGATCATTAAGTGAGATGCTTCATTTAATGGCCAGTGTGACATGCAACCATAATGGGCTCCATTACAGTCCTAAATTGAGGACTATCTGGATGTTCACTCTTGTCTATTTCCATAATGCAAATTTGTGTTTTAAATGGTATTGTTAGCATTCCACTAGCATATTTTCAAACATGCCAACTTTGACTGAAAGCTCCAAAATGTTCATGCTTTACTCTCAATTCCTTTACTCTGATTTTACTTGCACTCTTCATAAGGCTTCCCAAATACCACTTTTGTATTGTGCAAAAACAAGATTTCTAGCTAGAAACAAGGCATTCTAAAAAGTTTACACACACCTCTGCATACAATGAAAGTTCTACTGAATCATTACTGCAGCTTAAGGAACTTCAAAATCTAACCTATTTATACAAGGCTTACTCAGGTAACTGACTATATCAGCCATTATCTCTAATTTCCCAAACAGTTAAAAAAGGTAAAAACTCCTTCTAATTGAACATGACTATCACATACCTTACTTATTCATAAAATAAAGATGTGCAGTATGTAATTTAAAACACAAATTATCTGATAGCTTACTAATTTGATAGAATAACGCTTCCATAATTGCACTATTGCTCAGAGCCTCTTTTTAACAAATTGTCATAAATAGCACAGATATCATAAATTAATATATTTTTTTCATAATGTGTTGTCATGATGTGATAAAACTATACTTTTTGATTGCCCCAAGGCTTCAATTCACAAGAATACAAATGTGTGTGGTTCATCTAAAACTTTCTTCCTCCCGTATAACTCTTGAAATACTAGCAATGATTTAAGACAGCTTTTTCCTGTAAGCTGCTGTATATTTAAAAATCTCTTCTGCTCTAAGTGTCAGTAAACAAGTGTAAGTAGAAGAAACAGTTTATTGTCTTTTACTACTATTCCTTTATTTTCTTGTTAAATATGTATTGTGCTTTTAATTCAGGAATTTAAGTTGATATACATAGCATTTCCTTCTTCCATTCTTTCTCACAACCAAATCTATTTGAGATCTTTTGCACTAAGAGTAAATGAAGTGTTCCAGAATCAACCACTTGTACCATCCAAGATCTCAAGACCAACAAGATCATAATCAAACAAGCTGAAAAAGAATAAGGTGACTTATGTTTAACAAAGCAGAAAGCAAGTGTCCTACACCACATTCTACAAATTCTTATCCTTACATTCCTTAGCAACCTATCAGAAAAAAATTGCAATCTGATGAAATAATATCTTAACTACATATAGGACTGTGTCTCTAACTATATGGAGATGTTTACTTTATCCCTACATTTGCAGCAATAATGCTATCACATGTTCTACCAAAGTCAAACAGAACATTAGAGACAACTTCTGCAGCTCTTCCTCTAATGTGATACATCCCCCCATCTGTGCCCCTCTGTAGGACAAGTTTTGCACAAAAGATTTAATGAAAGTTTGATATCAGACTCAAAGCCAAAGTAACATTAGAATGTTTTACCCTCCCAAGTACTTGATTACTGATTTCAAGGTAGCTGTTTTGGAACAAAGAAACTGGGCCAATAATATTGAGTTTGAGACTGTGATCCTCACTTAGATCAGTGAATTTTGGGTTATTTCAGGAAGTTTTAACAAATACAATGAATTTGATCACATTACAATTGCTAATTGTTGAGAATTTATGTCTCATGTAACCTGAATAGCCATCCTGTATTCCCTTCCTTTCCTCCACTCCCAATTTAAATCCGACATCACTTTAACCAGCCCATGAAACTGATAGAGTGCTACAGTTCATGAAAACAAATGTCTTTTAATAAAATGTTAATATTTTAATATGAATAGGTGCTACCAGATTCCTGCTAATGAGCTTCTGTGGATGATGGTAGACCAAAAGCTAGATCTTTCCAGTAGCAGCCCAAAACCTTTATTTCTACACCTCACTGATTCCAGGTTAAAGATGTGTATTGGAACTAAAAGTTTTAAACCTCCAATGGCTGATGGAAAATTAGGAACCAGGTAAAAAGTAATAATGCAACTACTGTATCTTGTTTTATATATTAAAGTTGAAAAGGAACCCATACATCACATAGAGAAGCCTTATTATACAGGGCAACTTACAGTCTTAATTCTCTATTTTAGATATAACTTCCAGACCAGTGGTGCATTTCAAAACTTTTTACCACCAGTTCGGTGGGCATGGCTTGGTATGTCCGCTTTACGTACATGCACAGATTTTGTGCATGTATGCCAAACACATACTTTGTGCAGGCGCAGAGGCTTTTTGACTCACCTTCTGAAATCCTGCACTCTCCCTGTCGCTTCAGCAGCTGCCGTGCAGCAATTGCTGTGCCACGCAAAACAGCTGTGCTTCAAAAGCAGGACATAAAGTTTAATATGGGAGCCCGGGTGGATGGGTGGATCCAAGAGCAAAGCATCAGAGAGAACTGATTCGGTCTCTGCTTCTCATCGGCGCTACTGGCTCAGCAGAACCGGGCCGAACTGGTAGGATACCACCACTGTTCCAGACTGCATCAGATTAGCAGCTACTTATATTTGTAGCAATTTTCCTTCCTCTACCTTCTCATTTGTACCCCAGCAACTATCTCCCTCTTTCACAAGGCTCTGGGTACTGTTAAATAGCAAGTCAGCCAGACAGGATAGGCTTTATTTGTCCTTTCCCCCCCCTTTAAATTCATGTGCTAAACTGCAGAACAGAAGCATAATTAGAGAGGTATCTGTTGAGGCAACCATGTAATTGATTGTTTTTAACATGCAATTCCAAAGAGAAGTAATATATAAACAGATAAGGAAGACAATGCCATGGAAATATATCTTCTTAGTTAATTTTGAGATGTGTGTGTTTATACACAAGCTGTCATCAAATCTGAAGCGATGGGAAATGAATATAATTTGGTGTATTTGTTAAAATGAAACCTGAAAGAGGTTTCAAGTTAGATTGTAATTATTAACTTTTATTTATTTATTTCACTTTGCTGCTATCTTGCCTCCCAAACAGAACTCCAAAATAGTTACAGTGAAATGAGCTTTGCATAAAATCAAATCTCATCTCCAATTTTTGTTATACAAAAATATAAAAGGAAAATGCAAAACCATATGTTTGTTAACTTAATTTAGTCTGTATGTCAATTGGACAGTGGGAAAAATTAGACAAGAAGCATGTTTCTAAAAAAGCATAAAGGTAAAGATTCCTCTTGCACATATGTACTAATTGTTCCCAACTCTAGGGGGTGATGCTCATCTCTGTTTCAAAGCCGATGAGCCAGCGTTGTCCAAAGATGTCTCTGTGATCATGTGGCCAGCATGACTAAATGCCAAAGGCACACAGAATGCTGTTACCTTCCCACCAAAGGTGGTCCCTGTTTTTCTACTTGCATTTTTACATGCTTTCGAACTTCTAGGTTGGCAGAAGCTGGGACAAGTAACGGGAGCTCACCCCATTACGCAGCAATAGGAATTCGAACTGCTGAACTGCAGACCTTTCGATTGACAAGCTCAGCGTCTTAGCCACTGAGCCACCGCATCTCAAATACATATACAGCCCTAAATCTCCAAATTGTTCTTCCTTCTGATGGTAAAATTAATGTTTTGAAATACAGATATTAGTTCTCCACATCACTATATGATAAAGAATGGGTATCTTACAGAGATGGTGTTCAGCAGGTTCTGACCAGTTCTGGAGAACTGGTAGTTGAAATTTTGAGTAGTTCAGACAACCGGAAAATACCATCTCTGACTGACCCCGCCCTCATCTATTCTGTTTTGTTGCCCTGCACAGGAGAACGGAGATGGAAAGCAGGTTAGTGGGATGGGGAGGGAATGGGATTTTGCAGAACCTTCCCCCAGGAGTGGGGAGGGAATGGAGATTTCACTGTATCTTTCCACTGCCATGCCCACAAAGCCACGCCCACAAAGCCATACCCACAGAACCAGTAGTAAAAGAATTTGAATCCTACCACTGGTATCTTACTAGATATCTATCAAGTTTTCTGCAATCATAAAAGCATAGAATATTTATATTGTCCTTCTGTCAGGCACCAAACTGTCAGCATCCAAATAATTAAAAAATAACATCTACAAAAGTCAATGTGTCTTCCAAAGTAAAATTGGTATCTATAAAAATTAATAACTTCTGTTCTTGACATCCATCATATTTCTTTATTTTTACTTAATAATCTATTTGCTATATAAGTGACCTAATCACAATCATAATCCAGAGTTAAGATGCATCACAAAATCAATCAATCAATCAAACTAACAAACAAACAAAAAGTTCCAATAATTATAATGAAACAGCAGACTTCCAGTTTGAGCTTCTTCGGCGACAGACCGAAACCTCATCTCTGTGAGGTTTCGATCCGTGCTCGCCGCTGGAGTGCCCTGAGCCAACTGGTTTCAGGGCTAAGCCACCCCATAGAGGTGGTGAAGAAGGGGGAGACTGCCTGCAGGGTTGAGGAGAGCCGCATCTCTCCTCCCCAGCGGGTCATTACTCCCTTTCCTGAAGGCGGTTGTAGCGGTGGTCAGAAATGGCCACCACAAAGAAGAACTCGACCGGAAAAGAATGTGCAGGGGGAAGATAAGAAGAGAAAGTTTTGGTTGACCGGGTCAAACAGCAAAAGCAACAAATAAGGTACCCTGGAATTGAAACTATTAAAAAAACAATAACATTGTTCCCTAAGAAGATTTTTAAGTTGCGAAGGAGAGAGAAAAGGGAAAAGATTTGGGTTTTTTTTTTCTCCTTTTCCTATACTGACAGCTAAGAGACTTAAGGAAGAAATTGGAAAAAAATCCACTTTGACATTAATAGGCATTAATGCTGAAAATAAAAAGTCAAAGGGATAATAAAGTTTTCTGGATAATCAAAAGCTTTTGAAAACAGGAAAGGAGAGAAAAAGAATAAAAGGGCAATCTGGAAGGGAGGAGACTGCCTGGAATTAAAAAGAACTTCCAGCAAAATCTCAACAAGACTTCCAAAAGATACATTTTCACTGAAACATCGCAACAAAAACCCCAGGAAGAGAAAGTGGAAAAAGAAATAAGAAGAAACAGCTTGGGACTATTTGGTGATCTCTGGATTTTTGGTTATTGTATTTGAATGACTAAAATCAATCGGGTGGTTGTTTAAAACTGTTTAAAATGGCTCCACTTTTAGAAGAACTGAAAATGGAACTTAAAAAGTACAAAGAAGATGCACAAGAAGGGAGAGGTTCTTTTGGCTTCGTATTTCAGTTCTTAGAAATGGAGATTTGGAACTATGAGAAACAACAAGAAATGCCTGCAGAACAAGAAGATTGCGACAAAGAAGAAGCCATCTTTAATGAACAAGTAATCTTAGGTGGGGGAATAAAAGGAAAGGGAAAAAAAGAATGGAAAGTTTAAAATTGGGAAAAACAACTCCCCAAAAAAAAAAAATAGAGTGAAAAATAAGTATAAAATCAGAAAGCAACAGAAGAGGGAAATGCAGAAGAGAGAATTAGAAGTAGAGAGACAAGAGGGTAAAAAGGGGAGGGAGAAGATGAGAGGGAAGAAAGAAAGGAAAAGAGGTTATAAAGGACAGAAACAAAATATAGAGAAACAGGGCCTATATAGAGATAATGGGTGAAAATTTAATGGAAAAAGGGATTCTGCAAAGGTACCTAAGAGAGTATTGTTATAGTAGAAATAGAAATAATTTTATAAAATATGAAACAATGTTTGATTAAAATGTTTGATAAAATAGCTATCGTAATTCAGTGGAATGCTTGTCAATAAATAAATGTAACAAAATGAATATTTAATGATTTACAAAACATATGTGAAGAGAAATAAGGGAAAGATTAATTATGGAGATTATATGAGTCTTTAAGGAAGTATGATATTTAATTGAAAAGAAATGTTAAAGATGTTAAGATTTTAATGATTAATAATGATAGAACTGAATTGGAATGGAATGAGGGTTTATAATTATATATATTTATAATCCTTTTTTTAAAAAAGAATAAAGTGTGTTTTATAAGAATGTACCAAACAGTATTCGATTGGAAGTTATGTATTATGTATTATATTGAAGGTCATAACCTTAAGGTATATCTTGAAGTTTAAATAAGAGTTGAATGGATGTAATTAAAAGATATAAAGGTGTCATACTCCAATTAGAAACTACAGGAGAAAATTTGTTTAATGAGAAAAGATAATATGAAATTGAAACAGAACAGACAAAAGTATAAATATAATGATTTGAATTGAGATGAGATAATCAAAATAAAATTGAGAAAATTAAAAGAGGGGAAAAACTATATAGAAAATGTAGAATAGTATAAGATATGGAATAGAACACAAAAAGGGTCATGAAATTGAGTTTTGTGTCTGTATAAAGAAGTTCAACCCGGGACCATGCTATGCTATATAAAAAAGATGTTTTACTTATATTTTGTATGTGTGAAAACCCAAATAAAACTTTATTTAAAAAAAATGAAACAGCAAACCACCCTATCAGTAAAGAGGGGAAAAAAGATATCAAAATACCGTATAAATAAATCAGAGTCACAAATCACCCTTGCCAAAGAGCTGTTGGATAAATCAGTGCAGCATTTTTTGAGCTATGTCTTTAAGAAAGAAAAAGGCTTCTACATGGATCCCTGCAGTTGGGTTTCCAATAGATAAACAGGAGGGAGTTATATTATAATCTCAACTATCAATGTTCTGACTGACAAACTCAATCAAAGCAAGCACAGGTGAGATGATCCAATCTCTTAATCCAAAACTTTATTGAATACATCCTATTGGCAAAGATGAGGGCAAAACCATTTCCCATGCAAACCCACATAGTTAAAGTTCAGGTCCTCCCTCTCCCACTATTAGACCAGGTCACATTGTCCAATGGAAATTTCTGATATTGTTGTGAGAAAGTCTTTCTTGGCTCTGGTAACCACCTGCTGAAATGTCCTTGGTTCCCATGGCTAGCATCTTGATGTCTGGAGCTTAGCTCTGTCTCCCCCTTCCCTCCCCCCATAGTTCATTGGCAAGCTGGGAAGCGATAATAGTTACAACAGCAAAAACACCATTTGAAGATTGAGATCAACATTTCTAAAGGACATATTCCAACAGATATATGCCCAATTCATAATTTTTATCCTGTTTATCACTTCTTCCTCCAAATTTGGCTTCACTTGAGTTAGTGTTCTTCCACTTCATTGTAGCACGACGACACACATAAGCACAGGCTAATTCCAACTGGATCCCACTGTGCTTGAATCAAATGAAAATAAACAAGAATTGGCTGAAATTAATGAGCTTGTTATGGTTACTATTTAACAATGTGATCAGTCTGTTAAATCACACTGTCCAAATGAGGAAAGAAAAAGTATAATATTTTTGTTTTGTGGATCAGTCCTCCTACCAAAAACAGCTGACACTGAATTGGGAGATGTGGCTATTTGACAACATAGTTTACAAAGTTAAATGCTACCAAGAAAAAGAAAAGGGATTGCAAGTTTGGGATTTGTAGGTTTTTCATTCCACAGAGTAATGTTATGATACAGTAGGTACTGTATTGATTTCTTCAGTCTGTGAGACTTAAACTTGCAAACATTCTGTTTTAGATCCATATGTCTGCAATAACCATAACATGAGCTTCTTTTCTTTGCAAAAGAAAAAAGAAAAGAAAATACATCCCTTAGAATTATGGAATCTAAAGAATTCAGTGGACTTGAAGCTAAGTGTTCTTTGAAGAAATTTGGGGGAAAGGTTTGAAAATATGAGCATTATAAATATCACTGAGTATATTGTTGTAAATTGTTGAAAGAATCAGTAGAAACTTATCAATAGGGAGCAAAAAAGAAAAAAATAGTTAGAGATTTCTTCCATGATTATGGCCAGAAACCAACTGTCAATAATATAAATAATTAGAATCAGGCAATTGAAGGTGTGTGCCTGCTGTATTTTTATATTTTATAGTATGTGATGCACGAATGCACAAATAAAATACAACACACACACAAAGGGGTTTGTGTGCTATATTTTTATAATATTTTATAATATTATGTGATGTACAAATACATTTGATAGAAATTCTGTGAAAACTTGCAGGAACAGCCATAAATAAAAATTGGGATGTCCTGTTTTAAAATAACATTTGCCAAAAAAAAAGTTACAGAAAATGAATTGACTTTCTGCTCCTCTAAGGAACACTCTTAAGTGCTTCAAAAACAGGCCAAAGCAGAATTACCCCCTCATTATTATTCCTAAAACAGGGCCTAAAAGCTTCATAAGAGCCCAAAAGGAGGTTTTTCAATTCAATGGAAACAAAGAGAAGCAAGACATTCCAATTTTTGACATCTAATGATCATCTGGATTTCTGCAATCTAGACCCATTCTGTGGGCTTCCCTGGCTGTCCTGTATTGTGTTTAGCACTTCCCTTCTCCTTTCCTAATAGGTATAGTGTGGTAATATAGAAGGATGCCCATTTTTTTAAAGGATCTAATGAAGTTTCCATCAACACAGTGGTTGTAAAATTTCATGAGATTAGGGACATGCACATGCATTATTCTTGCTTCTGATCATTACAGATGTTTTTCCAATCTTCCCTATCATCACGGAAAAGGATGATTTGTTTTAGGCATATAAAATGAACTTTGAAACCATTCTGTTTCCAAAGAAACTAACTGCAGAAAGTGAAGAGTATCTGCAGCAAGCTACAATGATGCCAAAAAAAGACAACATAGGAATGGTAATGTTATCAGACAAATGCCACTATTAGGAATTTGCATGCCAATATCTCATGAAAGTCTTAAATCATACCATGTTCATGCCATTATCATACATTTTGTGCTTCTTGTGCCTTCTACCCTCTTGCAACATCCATGACATCAAATTAAATGCAGTTCAGAATGGAGGAGTCATTATTTAACAGGCTTTGAAAAAAAAATCAACCAAATGATTTATACTTAATTTATTGGGATTTTTTCAATATGGTCTTATTTGTACTTTTCTCCAAGGACATGCCCGTTGATGAGAGAATTACACCCAGGGTAAAGATTTGTCAGAAAAGCCAGCTTATTCTGAGTTTTAGGCTTGCTTCTATGACAGTTAGAGTTTGGACAAGATGCTGCCCAGATATAACAAAAGTCAGAGAAAAAATAGTACCATAAGGGAAAAAAAGGCTTTCACAAACACAAAAAATGTTTGAATTCCTTTGTGTCTGAATCAGTATCTATTTGTATGTGTACTTGGTTTTTGCTATTGTATGTTTGGAAGCACTCAAGCTATAAATGTTCAAAGAACATAGTAAAACATGTGATAAAAATTGACCCCTCTCTTTTCATGAGAATATTATTTTTCAAAAGCAATACAGCAATCTTCTATAATTTTATATGACTTTTTAAAAAAAATACTTAAACATTTGTCTCCTTGAGTTGCTTTTATACTTACCCACTTAAATAGTTCTTAGTTAAACTTTTTTTATTGGAACTCAGCAATATTTATTTTTACAAATAGAACATCTTAAAAAATGACAAGCTATCTTTCATGGCTACACAATGCTCAGGTGTAATAAAACTGATGATCCCATAAAATAAAATTTATGAAACCACTGTGAATTCAATTTATTTGAATACGCTCAGTTATGTTTTTGTTTATTCCCTTAGCAGATGTTTAATTTACAAACCAGGCAATTACTCCAACTCTTCCAAACAAATAAGAACAGATTAGTCAAACGTTCACATCAGTTTTTATGTTTATCATTAGTTTTATGATGCATCATGAATATTCAGCGATAGGAAAAACTATCACTCTGATACCTGAAAAACCACAAGATAATGTTTTGCGTGTCTAAATATTCTTTCTTTCATTCTCGGGGAAAAAACCACACCATATTACTTGTCTTGGCTGTTACAGTTAGGATGGCTTATGTGTTAATGTGAAGTACTCAGAAGGATTTGGCATTTGCATTCACGCTCTTCAAGTATGTTTATATGTGTTTGCACATACACGGAAGTACATCCAGTCTTACTCTGTTTTATGCAGTTTTCTTGAAACTGTCTACAAAAGATCTATTCTTGAGAAGAAAGCATTTGAAAAGAATAATTTAAGCCTACATGTTCCCCACCCACACTGTTCTGATCTGTTTGAATCAAGAGAAAAATTGCATAATGCTCTTTGCTTTCTTTTGCGATTCTGAATTAGTTCTTGTTCTTGGTGAAAATAATTATAAGCTTTATTTTTTTCCATGAAGTATGCTTATAATTGCATGGTTTTGGAAAGACAAGCAACTTTTGGTCGGGAAGGCACTCATTCACTTTAAGGCAAACTAGGCAATATATCACATGTATGTATGCATTTAACACAGAGGATTTTCAATAAACAACAATGAAGAGAGAGTTAATTAAACAACAACAAAATAGAAAGGAAAATTTATCGTTTACTTGATGTTATGTTAATAAATAAACTTTTATTGATTTTATTTTAGATGAAAATATGATTATTTTAAACATATTTTGTTAAAGTATATTTTTAACTTGGACATGCACAGATTTTGGCTGTCTGTGAGCCATATTTGGCTGTTCCGTGACATGCCAGGAAGTAGTCTTCCAGAAATGGTGGATACATTTAGGACAAAAAACAAACAGATTTCATTTATGCTCATTTTTGGTACAATTAAGTAAAAAGTGTACAAGTACCCTCTAGTTCTACAGAATAAGAAAAAAAAAGTCACATCCTCCTTACCTAGTCATTCCTCGCTGTTCAGATGAGCCACAAATGCCATTATTAAAAGATTGAAAAGATTTCTGCCTTAATAACTGAGAGATAAATTGGCTTCTAAAGTGAAAGCAGATCAGTTGCTGAGATTTCTTTAACTCCATTCTACAATCTTTCAATGAATCCTCTCAGAAAAAGCTCTTTGAGACCCTTGTTTCCTTTTGAAGGTCTGCCAAGAGATTGGCACTGATCAGATTTTAAAGAATGACATTTTTGGTCACGTTAAAAAAAAGATAGTTTGAGGCTGATGGAATTGCCCAATTGGGGTAGGCATGAGTTGTACTTGAACAGAGTTTTGAAAGTCATACTCAGAAAAGTAGGGAAGGCCAGGTCAAAAGTGACTCCTAATTTAATTTGAACGTCATTGAAATTAAATTAATTTGCAAAAAATAATGCCATTATTCCTAACGTATTTAATCATATGTCTTTTCTACCGCATGAAATGTTAAAATATAATGGCAATTTTTACAGGAACTCTAGAGGCTATGTAGAAAGATTTGGGCTACCACTGTACATCTCAGCATTTCAATTTGTGCATATCTTGTGTGGTATTTCAAGGCAATCCACTATCTGAAACAATTGAAAAATCTACCAAAAGTTCTTGAAAAGAAATGAGGAACTTATAGCTGGCATTGTTATGAACCATGTGATTGTCTTAAACTATTATCTGACTGCCAGAACACTTATATTTTTTATTTCTTATTTCTATCTGACAGTGTAGGAAATGCTTGCATATACCTAAGAGAATAGTAAAAGCCCCAGAACAAATTACTGAAAAGAGTATTGGTTAAAGATTATAATTAGAGCTATAGCTAGGGCGTTGTCTGTCTTTGGTGTGAAAGAAGTCAACATATGAGCACAATAATTGTGCCTGTTGTTGGTACATCCTGTTGGTACCTACAAGCCCTATGATCACTGTAGTTGCAGATGCCAATTAAAAAAAATACTTGTTGCATCTGTCTCAAAATGTTTTGTTTCCTTATTTAAGTGGACATTTTTTTCTCCATCACAGGTTTCCCTGAACCTCATAAATGATTTTAGTGGGATAGCCCCTCCCAAAAACTCATTGATGTAAGTTGGAGTAAGAGGAAAGTTGTAGGGAAGGGAAAGTTTGAATGAACATCCTGACTTCAGATCTCACAGTCATTAAAAAGAAGACTCTGATTAAATTGTATTTTTCAATGAAGAACAATTACTAGATGTACATTGTCATCTCCCATTTCATAGCCTATCCACCAGGATTCATTGTTTAATAGCAATCAAAGCAACAGCTGTTTGCTCCACATCAGTTTGGTGTAATTCCATTTGAGTCCTTAGCTTTAAAAATAGCTTTCAAAGAACATACAATATCTACAATAATTATATGGATTTTGGACCTATGCCACTTCTGAATGAATTGAATGTCTGAAATTCGGCTTCCATATCCTTGAAAACTCACAGGTTCACTAAAAGCATTCATTACAAAAATAAAAATAGAAGTTTTCCGATCCTTCTTTCCATTATAGCCACCATCCTTCTCCAAAACCCTTCAGAGTATTGTGACTTGGATGACAACACTCCCCAAATGCTATTTAAATCATTACCATAAAGCTTTTACTACTTTTGTACAAGATATTGAAAAGATTGCCTCCTGCTACATGATTCTATTCACTAATCCAGTTATCAATGAAGGATATACTCTGTGCCATTTCTTCAAGAGGTTATATTTCAGATTTCTGAAGCAACCTTTTGGCTTGGAAACTCCTTCCTCTGGGATGTCCATTTGGACTACAATTCCAACAACTCAAAGTATGGGATTGATTTTGTTCTACGCTTAGCTTAATTACAGTAAAATGTTTTTGCTGTTTTTATACCCAATTGTTTAGTTTTAGTCCTTTTAAAAATCCACACGCCAACATTTCACATTCTTAAAGATATTTTTCATCTACCAGGACTCCACTGAATAGGGTTTTAGAAATAAGTTCTGTACTTTAAGATACTCAGGCTTTTTACCAGCCACCCTTTAATGCCTTATCTTCTATACTGGTTGCCATGCTCACCTGAGTTTTGTATCTCACCTATAACTTCTACTAACAAAAACCAGACCCTTCAGCCCAATAGCCTAGCATGAAAGTCTCCCTGACAGTTTTGGAGATAACATCCATGCTTTCTCTTCTCATGCCATAACAGGTTGGCTTTCCTTTACCTTATACATTGTCTGTTAAATCCAGAGTTGTGGTATTACTGAAATGGGCAGCAAAGAAATATAATAAATAAAAATAATAATAATAATCCAGGATTTGATTTCCGTTTTTCTCTGCATTTGATCCATCATTCCTGTGTACCATCAGAATGCAATATGGCTACATCTAGATAATTAAATATACACTTTATGAGCTCCTATGATTCACATCATTTCCAGTCAGGCCTGTATTCTGTTTTGTTATTGTTTTGTATTTGTTTCACCCATAATTCTCTTTTATAGATTTAAAGATGTGATTGAGAGCAACAATTATCTTCTTATGTATTGTGGGTTAAATGCATTAGGTACTCCAGAGACTTATATCTAAATAAAGATTTCTGTAATCACCCACAAAGCTTAGTTAATGGAATACGGCTGTATACGGACACTCAAATCCATCATCTTTCAAGAGCAGATTTTATTTAGTAAAGATAAACACACAAGGGAGAAGGAGGTGGTTTTTTTATGTGGATATCTCAGGGGCTTCTGGTCCTCTTTTTTGTTTTCTATTTTCCTTAAAATTCATTAGAGGAAAATCCATGCTGAGCATAACAAAAGTACTTCACTGGCTACGTAAGGTTAAAATGACACCAGGTCTTGGATTGTACAGGACAAAGGTTCCTGAGCTTTGGGGTGGGAAATCACCCTCCCTACCCGCCAAGGACTGAAAAGTCTTCTCCATGGCTTCACAGTCCCCACTGTTCCAATTATGCTTCCCAATTGTAGTCTATGACCTAATTGTTGCCCACTCAATTATGGTCTGTTTGGTGTGGTGTCCTGCAGCTGATCCACCTGCTCCTGGCTTGCTCTCCTGCTGCTCCATTCTCAAGCTGGTTGCCAGGTGTTGCTTGCCTGATGGCTGCTCCCTATGGTGCTTGCTAGTTCTTGGCCTATGTAATCTCATGCTGACAGTTTCACAATAGCTGTCTGCTGCCTTAATACTCTGGGCTGAGTGATACGCATTGCTTGAATGCCCAGTTCACCTAGACGAATTGACATTTATTCTCCCAGTTTGCCTTTGATGCATTTTTTTTAAAAAAATTGGAATGATAGTCCGTGTACTCAAACTGGGAGGGGAAGCTATTATGGCAAAAGTGGAATTTGATCCTCTCCTAAAGGTTTAATGTACATTAGAAAGCAAACCTAACAGGGCACAAAAAAGCATGCACGCATTAATTTACACCTGAGTTATTTGTGTAGGACATTTGGTGAGAGAGATTGCTATTTCAGATGCATATTAATAAACATGAAGCTTGAAATTAGCATTGGTCATAACTAGGACTTTCAACAAGGAAAATGTTATTTGCTTTCAATGGCTCTTTTGACACTTTCAAATTGATGGTCCATTTAACTTTGACACATTTGTGGCCAAGGTTCCTTGTTGCTGTCTGAATCCAGCAGAGAAGTGAAAATTTGTCAGGTTTTTCAAGCAAAAGAAATGAACTTAAATGAACTTAAATGAACTTCCCACTAAATGAACTTAAATGAACTTCCCACTAATCCATTTGGACCTTTTTCTATAAAAAAACAGAGATTACTTAATATTAGTATACCCGACTGGACCATTATGGTTGGGAATGGCTGTCATCTTGGCTACAATTTTTAGAGCAGTTTTTCCATAAATATTCATGAGCTTCAACATCAAAATCTATGATCCAACAAACCCCAAGATCAGGAATAAAATATATTGTATACTGTGTAATGCCTTTTGTAATTGCCAGGACCTTAATGGAAGTATATAAAAACTTTTCAGCAGAGCTCATAAAGGTTGATATTATATTAGATGTTCATTCCACATATGTGTAGATTGATAAAATATAAGGCAAATTATATTTTTTGAAAACTTGGTTAAAAGAAAATTACCATCCTCAATAAATAATCTTAATTTAGCCAATGAAATCCCAAGTGATTTGTTTTCCCATACAGTTTTCCTCAATAATTTACCTAACCAATGTAAATATTTATTTGGATTAAGATCGAAGTAGCTCTTAGTACATAGATTAATTTTAGAGTGATATTCATTTTAACAACATTCATTTTACAGCATCAATTTGTTGTTGAATTATAACAACAGCCAGAATGACAAAAGCCACTAGAGTAATTATTATGTAATGACAATTAAAATAGTTCTCATTTAGTGACCACACTTGGGACTGACAATTCAGTCATTAAAGAAAGCAGTCACTAAATTAAACTATGACTTGCTCATGATTTTGTTCAACTTTCCCTTGCTTTACAGACCTCCAAAGCTCATACATGCACGAGTTGGACATAAAGTTTTTCTTTATCATCAATGTAAATGAATGGTTACTAAATGAGGCAGTTGCTAAAGGAGGACTATCCATAATGACAATATTAACCCACTGCAACTGCAAAATTATAGTGGGTTGCCTGTCTAGGGACACTTCATTTGGGTTACCATTTTGGCTGAGTGAACAAACAGCATTTTTTTCCTAAGCTTTTGTTAGATAAGCAATAAATATGTGAATGACCAGCAACAAGACTGTGTTCAAAAGTGGAAAAGTCTGATACTACCCTTAATAAAGAAATATTTGGTGAAGATGGTGGAACTTGCAGGGATGCTAAATTAGCTTCTTTGATCAGAGGAAAAACAATACCTACATTTATGGCTGATTGGAAATTTACAGACATTTTGCATAAAATGTAAAAAAAATATGATTTATTGTTTTGTTATGTGTTCCTGACTACTTTCCTTCATGACAAGAGGCAAGTTCACCTGATCAATAACCAGCCAATTCTCAGTGAAGGTCTTTTGTTTCATTTATTACGATAAGTGGAAGAGAAGCTTTCAAAGCTTCTCCTACATATTTCCTGCTATTCTCCTCAAACATACTAAATTATGCATCACATGTGTATTATAATTAGCAGATAATATATGCAAGGTGTGTCAGTTAATATGTATTAGCCTGTTGAGCATGATCAATTACCTACTATGCTTGTCCTTGTGGTTCAACTATAGGTTCTTGGAACTGCAGGTACTTTCCTGTTATTCTAACTGTTTACTTCTGTGGTTAAACTAGCTATTTTCTCTTAAAGTTTGGTACTTTCTGAAGACCTTGGAACTATAGATACATTCTGAAGATCTTTCACTCATATTCTCTATCATTTTTGATGACTGGGAAAAAACCCTGAATAATAGAAAACAATGAACTTTCTTTTGAAATCATAGTATAAGAGATGATTGTATCTATTTATGTATGGATTGTATGTATGTATTGTAATTATAATTGCATTTATATTTGTTGCAACAAAAATTGGGAGCTTCTATTTGTCTTTTTTTCTTTTCTCTCTTTTCCGCTTTTTCATTTGATTACTTTGTGTTCATCTTCATGTTATTTGAAAAACGCTAACAAACAATGCTAGACTCAACAACTGCCTCAATCTCATCTTCTGCAACAGTCTAAACTCAATTTATGGACTACAAAGAAAAGAACCCTTTCCAACAGTGACCACAGCATGATTGACTTTTGCCTCAACATACATCCTCACAAAAATCATCATAACAACAGGATTCCCAATTATAACTTCAAAAAAGCCAACTATGATGTCATAGACAATGATCTCTAATCTCTTGATTGGCAAATTCAATTTACTGGCTGCAATACTGCTGAAGACCTTTACAACATTTTTTTTACTTGAAGTCAAAAGAGTCATCAAACTATATAACCCCCCAAACCAGAAAAAATAAATTACCCATAACAATAAGGAAGCTTTGGGGGAAAAACAAAACTGGATATGTAGCCAACTTTAAAAACCGCTACAAAAACTTATGCCACCAGATAAAGACTGAATGCAACAATTATCACATCAAACAAGAGGAAAACCTTTTGCACACAAAATCCACCTGTGCCTTCTATAATTTTGTAAACAACAAACTTAAAGACTGAAGAGCCATCCCACCCTTAATAGGTCCTAACTGTAATGACAGTAATGATGATTCTTCAGACCAGTCTTTGTAAACAGCAATGGCTCATGCCCAATATTTCATAGTAGAATCACAGACAATTACAATGATCTAATACATATTGATTTTACAGAAGATAACATCAAAAAGCACTAAACAATCTAAAACCATCTCTATCTATTGGACCTGATGGACTATGTACTTACTTCCTAAAAAAGCTATCAACTGCCATAGTAGAACTTCCAAGCATGATCTTTGAAAAATCTTTCAGGACCAGCTCCTTGCCCAACCTATGGTCAATAGCCACCATCATCCCCATCTTCAAAAAGAGAAACCCCAGCCTTGTTGAAAATTACAAACCACTCTCTTTATTCTGCGTCACCTGTAAAGTCATGGAATCAATTATTAACCAATCCATTACCCTCCACTTAGAGACAAACAACCTACTCTCTAACAAACAATTTGGTTTCAGAAAAAAATTATCCTATAATCTGCAATTCCTATACTGCAAAAACATATGGACTACACAACTCGATCAGGGCAAAGCAATAGACACAATCTACATAGACTTCTGTAAAGTTTTTGATTCAGTGGTACATGACAAACTACTTCTAAAACTAAAGTCTTATGGCATCTTCAGATACCTGCATAATTAGACAGCAGCATTCCTGTCAAACAGGCCACAAATGGTCAAAATAGGGAGCTCCCTATCAAATCCCATACCTGTTAACAGTGGTGTTTCCCAATTTCTACCATATTGTAATGTGACAGTACAATATAATTAACTGCCCTCACAATTGAGGTACAGTACATATTTCTAAAAGTAGCAGTTAAAAGCTGTAGTAATAGAATAGTGCTTATTAACTACTATAATTCAACCAGAGGTTACCAGATTTTATGTTCATCTTTTTGGTCTGTTTGATTAGATAATTAAGTGATCTTATTAGTTCTTTAATTTATAACAGTACAATTTCAAGTAAATTTATTTCTTCGTAAAATGAACCATGGTGGCGCAGTGGTTCGAATGCAGCATTGCATGCTAACTCTGCCCACTGTCAGGAGTTCATTCCTGACTTCCAGTAATACGAGGACTCAGATTGTTGGAGGCAATATTCTGTCACTATAAAATGCTCAGTGAATGCTGTAAAGCACTATGAAATGGTATATAAATCTAACTGCTATTGCTATTACTGTACTCATGGAAGTTAAAAATGATGCTAGAAATGATTTATTGGCATTTAATTTGATAAATATATGCTTATTTCTGAATCCATATCACTCTGCTTAAACTTAAGCAGAATCCATATCATTCTGCTTAAACTTTTTTCTATTCTCCATCCACCTGCTTTCTAGGTGGATTACTTGTTGACTTTTCAATTTTCATTTCATCAGGTAGGAAGTTACAATGTGGTTTTTGATTCTGTTACCAATTTTAAAGGAAAATATATTAAAGGAAAATACATTAAATATACATTTAATATACATTAAATCCATTATTAAAATGTATCACATTTTATAAAGAAAGTAAAATAAGCATTTCAAGGGAGGTTTTTTGAACATGAGAACCTATATATTTTAGACTTAAATATTTTAAAGGTATACATTGGTAAATAAAAAAATGGAAAATTAGAGTTAAGGAATGTTTCAAAAATTATGTGAAACAAATTTCACTGGAATTATATAATGCTTTTATGTCTGTAAAATGTAGTTCAATCATCCTTATGCACTTAACAAAGAAAATCTATTCAATTGTATGAAGCAAAATTACTGGGAGAGACCAGAAAAATCTGGTTAATTACTTTTATACTGAAACAATATCAACAAAATAATATTTTCTGTATAATTTATGATTTCCAAATGTATATATAGTAATTTGAATTTGAATAATCAGCATTTTTTAATTATTCTCAACTTTATAGTGTTGATTCAATGTTTGAAATGTAGAAGCTTAAAATTTATTTTCAATAAGATAGAGATTAGTCAGGATCAAATAATTTATTTAGCTGCACCATTATCTCTGCAAGAAATAATGTACATTAACAAATCAATATAGCTAGGTAAGGTACCAAATCCAGATGGCTGCCTTATAGATTACAGTAAGGTATTTATTGACCTTCTGACTTGGAGGTTTATTGTTATGCTTTTTTGTACAAAACTTTTCTCTTTTCCTTTAGCAATTAGGTTTGTAATTATAATATCTAAGGTGGGTAATGTTATCCTGTGGAACATGTTAGTCACTGCTCAATTTCTATGTTAAGCATACTGTAGATGCTAAATTTTTGACTCTGGTCTTAGTTCAGAGACTTCAAATTATAATAATTGCACAATCTGGTTTTATAAAAGCTTTGATAATATTGGACTCTTAGTGTTTATGTTTGATACATTCAGGTAAATTAGACTCACTGTGGTTGTTTTGCTAGAGGCAGAGGAAACCTTCAATAGGATATGGTTTATATGTTTGGAACAGTTCCTGTCTAAATATGGTTTTACTATCAGTTTTGTTGTTTGGATTAAAATGTAATACTCTAATCAGTTAGTCCAAATTATCATAAATAGAATTATTTTTTCATTCATAAAGATGTTACTGGAACTCATCATGGGTATCCATTTCAATCTCTTAATCTTTACAATATTTAGAAAATATAGATGCTATATTTATGCTTGCAAAAATAATTTGGATCACCTAAAATTGTTTATAAAACTGTATTCAAGTGAAACTTTTGAACTTACAATTTGAGTCTCACACATTAGCAGTGTCTGACACTCCTGAATCATGCTTTTATTTTAATAAAAAGTGTGGAACTTCCAAAAGCTGCAGTTTATTTTTCATTTACAACAGAAAAGTTGCATCAACATAAATAAAGGAACGTTTCAAGGAACTTGGAATGGTGGAAATATGACTGTTTTAAAGAGACTCAAACCTTTAGAATTTGTTTCATTCAATAATAGATCATCTTCCAGAACTGCTGGGCTTTATAGCGTGGCCACCAATTAGAAAAAAGAAAAAAGCTTTCAGCTTCTATATGTTGGAAATGGAATATTATGGAAGAAATGTTATCATATTCTAAATTTAAAATATATCCCCAAATATATCTAAGTTGCATCTTTTACAAACCATATTTTAAAACTTATTTTGGTTTATGATACCATTTGCCATTTTAAAATCATATTTAGATTGGGCATGTGTGCCATGATTTCTTAGCATTATGCTATTCATAATTGTTGCACAGAAAATATGCAGTTGTTAAGTATTGTAATGTAGAGTTTGAAATAAATTTCTAGAAAACCACATCAATTATTTTTCCAAAGCAGAGAAGCTTTCAGGAAAAAACAACACATGTAGAATTGATCAATATATTTTGCTGGTTTCATTAAAAAGAGAGAGAGAAAGGAAGAAAGGAAGAAAGGAAGGAAGAAAGGAAGGAAGGAAGGAAGGAAGGAAGGAAGAAAGAAAGAAAGAAAGAAAGAAAGAAAGAAAGAAAGAAAGAAAGAAAGAAAGAAAGAAAGAAAGAAAGAAAGAAAGAAAGAGAGGGAGGGAGGAAGGGAGGGAGGAAGGAAGGAAGGAAGGAAAAATCAAATTATGAAAGAAGAAAACAACTAAAAAAAGAAACAAAAAGATACAGGACATGTATTCACAAACACATGTACGGTACATGTATAATGTTGAATAGTAAATTTTTCAATAAATGAAAGCCATAATTTGTTACGGTCTTCCACAGCTAATCTATACAATATTAATCAATTCTACAGGCAATTGAATAGTTGGAACCATATTTTGTCTTTCTAATGCTAAAAAATAAATCCTTTGGTTATAAATAAAGTATGGAAAATCCATTTTCTTTGTCCAGGTGTTAACTTCCATGTCACAGGTGTTTTAGTGTTTATGAAGCTCTGCACATACACTACTTCTTGGCTGATAAACTAGTACGAAGGACCACATGACATCCAGTCTTCATTATACTGGCATCCATCTTTCCAAGGATCTACTGGGAATGAAAAGCCCAATTGCTTTTACATCTCTATGTCTGTCTTAACTGATAGTTATTAGTGCTCAGTAGCTGCTCTCCGGTGAACTTTTTTGGGAGGGTACAATTATCTAAATGGTCATTGCGTATTGGTTGTTTTTGTTTTTCCTCCAGCATTAGCATTCTTGTTTTGTACAACTCAAATTACCAATTATTTTCATTCCCTAACACTTCAAGAGAATAAAAACATGGTCCCCTGTGGCCCAACCTGCTCTTAAATTTGTGTCAGGCACTGAAGGAGATAGAAAACTAGTTAAATCCTGCAAGAGAAATAATTAAATCTTGAAATAGGAGAAATAGCTGAATAAAAATAGAGCACTTTATTTTAATTGTCCAATTTAATTAATTCATTTGCTCTTACAGTAGCAACATTAATCATAATGAATGAATTTGATATTAATATGGATGTTATACGTACTTCTATAGGAATCCCAGTGTATTTCAGCATTAGCTTAAATGCACCATTAAAAACCCCATAAAAAGGAAGACTGAATGGTGCATCTGAGTTTACTCTAAAATCTTTTTTGCTATTATAAAATATTTATGGCTTAGAAACAGGGAAGAGGGTTTTGCAATTGCTAATGAGGCATAACATGTATCTATTTACAAATTGAACTGGGTAAATTGGCTAGTTTTTATACTTTTATCATCTAAATTTAAGGGAGTTAGAAGGGAACATCTAAGCAATCAACATTTCTTAAAAAGATTACGGAAATCCATTTAGACTTATTAAGTATGGTAATCTTTTATGAGGAGATGATTCATGGATTGGAGTATATTTTAACAGCAATATGCTTTCTTTTCCTCAATCAATTCTACATCAAAATTATGAGATAAAAATATACATTTGTTGAGTATATTGAGTAAATATACTTGTTGAGCATGTTGAGTAAATCTTCAATTTTTTTCCAAGAAAATAATAATAAAATGCTATTAAGATAAAATTCCAACTAGTCTAGTTGAGCACATGTTTATGACTTTCTATAGATATACTATATTTTATGTGATCATCATAATTCTGTAATTCTTTCTTAATAAAACCTATATAAGACTGCATTAGATGATGCAAAGGTGCTCCATTCCACTTTAACAAACAAACAACAAACAAACAAAAAACACACCAATATTAAAATTGCAAATCTTTAATGTAAGGAATTTAGAGGTTAGATTTCATAGCACCTCCTTCTTCTCCTCCTCCTCCTCTATTTTATTTATTTTATTTGGTTTGTCAATTGCTCACAAGATAATAGGTATAAGTAAAAACATAGTTATGAATATATGGATACATATAAGAAAAATAAAAGAAACAATAGGACAGGAATGGTAGGCACATTGGTGTGCTTATGCACGCCCCCTACAGACCTCTTAGGAAAGGGGTGAGGTCAATAGTAGAAAGTCTAAGCTTAAAGTTTTTGGGGATTGGGGAAGAAACCACAGAGTCAGGTGGAGTATTCCAGACACTGACCACTCTGTTGCTAAGTCGTATTTCCTGCAATCAAGTTTGGTGTGGTTAACCTTGAGTTGGTATCTACCGTGTTTCTCATATAATAAGGCTGGGTCTTTTTTTTTTTTTGAGCCCCGAAAAAATGGCTAGGCCGTCTTTTTGGGGGTGACTTAATTCCCCCCCCCTTGCATCTTCGGGCTGGCGGCAACGGCTTGGATGTTGACCTCGGCGTTGGTGGGGCACTTCGTATCGGGGTCAACGCAGGCAGCACCATATCCGGGTGTGCAACAAAAGTACTTCCTAACGGCAAGCCCCTCCTGCCATTCCCCCCCCATTTCACATGTTTTAATATAGGCCTTAATTTGGGGGGAGGGGCTTAATTTCATTTCATGCCTATAAAACATGCTGGGACTTCCTATTGGGGGAGGCCATATTGTTGGAGAAACAGGGTATTGTATGCTCTTGTATTGTTATGGTTGAAGCTGAAAAATTCATTGACAGGTAGGACATTGCAATGTATGATTTTATACACTATACTTAGATCGGACGAAAGGCGGCGTAGTTCTAGGTTTTCTAGGTCTAGAATTTCAAGTCTGGTGGCATAAGGTATTCTGCAATGAGTAGAGGAGTGGAGAACTCTTCTTGTGAAATATTTCTGGACTTTCTCAACTGTGTTAATATCAGATACATAATGTGGGCTCCAGACTGATGAGCTGTATTTGAGTATTGGTCTAGCAACTGTTTTGTATGCTCTAGTTAGTAGTGTAATATTACCAGAGAAAAAGCTACTTAAGATTAGGTTAACAACTCTTAACACCTTTTTGGCTATGTAGTTACAGTGGGCTCTAGCACTTAGGTCATTTGAGATGAGTACTCCTTGACAGAGTTTGGATCATCAACAAGGTCTTGACTATTCAGCCTATATTTTATTTTCTGATTTTTTTTGCCAATATGTAACACAGAGCATTTATTTCTTGAGATTTGAAGTTGGCATTTGTTTGACCATTCAGATACATAGTCGAGGTCTTTTTGAAGGATAGCAGTATTGTCTGTGGTGTTGAATAGCTTTACATCATCAGCGAAAAGAACACATTTGCTCTTGATATAATCACAGAGGTCATTTATGTAGAGTATGAAGAGAGTTGTAGAACTCTGCATTGGGGGACACCACTGTTGACAGATACAGAATTTGATAGGATGCTTCCAGTTTTGACCATTTGTTGTCTGTTTGACTGGAATGCTTCTATCCAGTTATGTAGGTGTCCAGAGATACCATAAGAATTTAGTTTTAGGAGTGGTTTGTCATGTACCACTGAATCAAAGGCTTTACAGAAGTCTATGTAGATTGCGTCTATTGCTTTGCCCTGATCGAGTTGTGTAGTCCATATGTTTTTGAAGTATAAGAGTTGCAGATTACAGGATAGTTTTTTTCTGAAACCAAATTGTTTATTAGAGAGTAGGTTGTTTGTCTCTAAGTGGAGGATAATGGATTATTTAATAATTGATTCCATGACTTTACAGGTGATGCAGCATAAGGAGATTGGTCTGTAATTTTCAACGAGGCTGGGGTCTCTCTTTTTGAAGATGGGGATGACCGTGGCTTGTGACCATAGTTTTGGCAAGGAGCTGGTCCTGAAAGATTTTTCAAAGATTATGCTTTGAGGTTTGGCTATGGCAGAGGATAGCTTTTTTAAGAAGTAGGCACATATTCCATCCGGTCCAATAGATAGAGATGGTTTTAGATTGTGTAGTGCTTTTTCAACATTGTCTTCTGTAAAATCGATATGTATTAGATCATTATAGTTATCTGTGGTTCGACTAGGAAATACTGGGCATGATCCATTACTGTTTACAAATACAGAGCCAAAGAATGTGTTAAAGAGGTTGGCTTTTATGGTGTCATCATTGCATCTCTTCTTCCCATAGCAGTCACCAAGCACTGTATTTTCTTCTCATTGAGTCATAGTGGATCTTACTGAGTCATCTGGGTTTTACACAGCTTCTATACAGCAATATCACACAGCTGAACATTGATATGAATCACTTTAGTTTCAACATCATAACCACTTTCCTATACTATACAATGTCTTATTGTCACTGAGAATACAATAACTTTCCAATTAGTCTCAGCCTTAGGATTCCCTGCTTGTGTCTCATCAAAATATTTACCAGACCTGATCCTACCTAAATTCCAAATCACGTCAAAGCTAACTCATCAATAGCCCTTCCCAAGCTAATGCTCTCTAGATGCTTTGAGAAAAGAAAATATCTTGGCCATGTTATCTGGGAAATCAAAAAGGCCAGGTTATTATTACAAGATCAAGTTGGGGAAAACTGCTTTAATGTAATCAGAATTCTATGAACTATTGTTCAAACAAACTGCTTGATTTTCTTTAACCATTCAAAAAAGGAAAGGAAAGTTTTGAAAGATTTTCCCTATTTATTCCACTACTCTGTTTTCCTCGAGTAAGCATCTAGAGAGTTTGAAGTGCCTTTAGAAGTAGTAGATCACCTGCAGTAGATTAGACAGACTATATATATTCGTAGATTTTCATGGGTACAGGTATGTAGGTCTAGGTGTGTTTGGGTCTTTTCCCGTGTAAGATTAAGAGTATCTTGGTGATGTTTCGGCAAGGTCCCACTTGCCATCCTCAGGCTGGTGCTTTCGGCTTCATGCCAGTGCAAGCAGTGTGTGATCGGAGCTGCCGTCTCTCTATAAATACTGGTGGGGGGGCTGGTGTGCTGGGCTGGTTGGCTGCGCTGCTGCCTCTTGATTGGTTGATGGAGTTGATGTTAGTATAATGGGCTGTGTGATGACCTTGTGAGTTTTGTTGTGGAGATATCCTGGATCTTGTGCTGTAATCTCTTGGGTCATTTGTTTTGTAGTGATCTTTTTTCCATTAGCCTCTCGTGTTTTAACAGCTTGGGTGATGTGTGATGGCCTTGCGAATTCTTTTGTTGTGGTATCCTGGGTCCTGCATTGTGATCTCCTGGGTCATTTGTGTTTTGATCTCTTTTCCATTAGCCTCCTGTGTTGTAACGGCTTGGGTAATGGGTTGTGTGATGACCTTGTGAGTTTTACTGCTGTAGTATCCTTGGTCTTGTGCTGTGATTTCCTGGGTCGTTTGCTGTTTGCAACTTCTTGAGTTCTTGTGGTGCAATTTCTTGAGTTTTCTGATGTGATATCCTGAGCGGGTGGCTGTGATGTAGCATTCTAGGTTTTGGTCTGGCTTCGAGTTTGGGGTCTGGGTCTGTGTTCTTGGCATGTGTCAGCTTGTTTGGTTTTGGGGTCGGGGGGGTGCAACAGCTGGCGAGGCAGCCATGGTCTGTTTTCTGGATGGTGGTTGTCCTTCATTTATAGAATGGGCTTGGGCCTGGGTCTGATGAGGGGGATTGGCGGTGGTGTCCCATGTTGTTTCAGGTCTGGTGTTGGTTTTCATGGCTGGGACTCGTTTGTTGGTGAGGGCTAGCTTCCAGATGTCTGGTAGGTGGGAGGTATCATCCCGTCTATTCATGTTGTGGGGGTGTTTTTCTATCTCAATGGCTTCCTTGATTATTCTCTTGCTGGAGTGTTCAGTGTTGAATATTAATTTGGTTCCTTCAAAATTAATTTCATGTCCTGTGGCTTTAAGGTGCTGGAAGAGGGAGGAAGTATTTTCTTCTCTTCTGACTGCATTTTTGTGTTCTGCAATGCGTGCATTTATTCTCCTGTTGGTTTGTCCAATGTATGTGGCTGGGCAATTGTTGCATGGTATTTCATAAACTCCTTGGTTTTCTAGCTGGATCTTGTCTTTGGGGTTTCTTAGGATTTTGGCTATTTTTTGGTCAGTGCCGAAGGCTGTCCTGATATTGTGTTTGTGGAGAATTTTGCTGATTTTGTCTGTGGTGCCTTTGATGCAAGGGAAGAGTGCGATACCGTTGTCTTGTTCTGTGTCTTGGTTTTTGGGGGGTATCTCTTTTCAGATTAGATTGCTGATAGTGTTTCTTTGGAATCTGTTGGAAATTAATACGTTGGTGAGGGTGTGTAGTTCTGTTCTCAGGTGGTCTTTGTCAGCTAGGTGTTTGGTTCTGGAGATGAGGGTCTTGGCTACGGAGTTGATCTGTGCAGGGTGGTGATGGGAATGTGCATTTAGGTAGCGGTTGGTGTGTGTTTAGGTAGATGGTGTGTCCTAGGGAGCCATTGGGTTTTTTGTAAATTAGGACGTCCAGGAAGGGAAGTTGGTTGTCGGTTTCTGTTTCCATGGTGAATTGTATTTTGGGGTGTAGGTTGTTATTTTTTTTTTTTTAAGAACAAATTTTATTAATTTTAAAGACAAACAAACAATCATTAACCATTGAATACATAAAACCTCTTTCCATTATTAATTTTACAAGTCAAGTAAAATATTATTTTATACAACATAATTCTGTTTTACACCATTTCCATATGGACATATAAATATCTCTTAGCAAATTTCTCATTATTTCTCTTTTCGTATTCAATTTCATTATTATTATTGTTATTTTCTATATTTATCCAATTTATAATCATCATCTACATTTCTCTCTGACTTGATTACCATTATTCTCATCGAACATTCCTCCGAGGTTTTATTAATTCTCAAACAAACATGAACACACAAAACACAAAAATATAAAACTTCTTTTAAGAAAGTAGTTTGGCCCCAGATTACCTCTCTTTGTATGGACTCAATTAAATTCGTGCTCATCTTATATACCATTACTTATCTTATTTACCATTCTATATCTTTTATATAACTTCTCCCCGCTTTTCATTCTTCTTAATTCTATTTTATTTAATTCATTTTAATTTAAATCATTGTATTTGTATTTTTTGTCCATTCTTTCCAAATTATCCATTTATCTCATTCCCTACAATTTAAAAAAAAAATTTCTCCTGAAATCACTGATCAGAGTATGATGCCTTTCTATCCTCCCCCTAAATTAATATTTAAAATAACGCCTAGTACCCAATCTGCTTCTGCTTAGTACATTCTACCTGTTAATTTTAAAAAGAAAAAAAAATAATAAGTCCAAAATAATTAATATAATTAGATAATAAATCTAAATGTTAAATCTTATAACATTCCAATTGTCTATTTCAAAAAACAAATGCTAGAATAATAAGTTTATAGTAAAATCAACACAATAGTCAATTAAACTCTTTAATTAAACTTAATATTTTAAACATTCCTTTTAATATTTTGTTAAATTTTAAAGTCTATCATTACTAAACATTTCAATATTTTAATCTTTTATTAATTCTTATAACATTCTAATTTTCTATTTCTAATACAAATACTACAATACCTTGCAGAATCTTCTTTTTTAAAGAAATTATACATCACCCTTTATCCCTGAAAAAAATTCCTTTTTTCCCATCTTGTTTCATACCTTTGTGGCTTTTCCCCCCCTTTTCCCTTCCTTTCTTATCCCACCTGGCCTTTTTACCTCCCCCTCTAATAACCTCCGCCTTTTTAGCTTCCCCTCTCTGTTGTATTCCTTTTTTCTTTTGCTTAGTAACATTGTGTTGATTTTGCATCTTATTTTTCTCTTTCTTGAGTGTTTTTTTAAGTCTTAAGTCCTTCATTTTCCTTCCTCTCTTTCTCCTTTCTCTCTTAATTAAATTTTTAGATTCATTGAAGATGGCGTCTTCTTCTTCTTCTTCTTCTTCTTCTTCTTCTTCTTCTTCTTCTTCTTCTTCTTCTTCTTCTTCTTCTTCTTCTTCTTCTTCTTCTTCTTCTTCTTCTTCTTCTTCTTCTTCTTCTTCTTCTTCTTCTATTTCCTCCATCTGTTGTTGTGTTTGCTGATAAATAGCAAGCGCCATTTCTAAAAAAAGAAAGGCTTCCTTCACAGCGTCCTTGCTTTCTTTCTTTATTTTTCCATATTCCTTAAGTTCATCAACAGGTAAAGCCATTGTAAATCTTTTCTTTGTTCTTTTTCTTAAAGCAACCAAAATGTTTCAAAAGTTAGAACAATTCCCCAAAGTCCCAGAGACATCAGTCCAAACAAAGCACAAAGTTCTCACTTTCTCTTCCTGGGGTGGTATCAATAAAAAGGAAAAGAAAAAAAGCCCAATCTGTATTTTAGAGCCTTGTTGCAATTAATTTCCAGTCTCAAAATCTTCAAGGCATCTCCTCCAGCAAGATCTTAATATTTTTTTGTCCCCTCCCTTCCCACTTATAACAAGAAGCCAAGTTTTTACCTTTTATAAAAAAAAAGACAGGTTTCTCAATGGCCATTTGTTGATTCCATAGGGAAGGAGAGTAAACTTTCCCTTTCAGCACCTCAGTTTTGCCGCTTGAAATTCTCCTCTGGAAACAAAGTATCGTTCAAGAAGTCATAGTTTTCAGGATTAGGCGTCTCTTAAAGTCCTGGGTCAGCCAAAAAACTTTCTCTTAGAAACTTTCTCCCCTCTTCCTCCTGCTCAGTCTTACCCAGCTGCCGGCTTCTTTGTGGCGGCCATTACAGACCGCCGCTCGACCGCCTTGAGAAAAGGGGGTTTAGCCGGCTGGGGAGGGGGTCTGTAACACCCCCAAACCCCTCTCCGGATCCCCCTATCTTCGGCTGCCGCTGCAGGGCAGCCTTAGCCTTCAGATCCGTCAGGATCGGAGGCACCAAGACGGCTAGCGCCGCAGGGATCGCGCAGGATCGCGAATCCCTGCCGCTGGCGAAGCCGACAAACCGGAAGTTCCCGGGGTGTAGGTTGTTATGATGTGTGAGGAAGTTGTCCAGTTTTTCTTTCCCGTGTGGCCAAATTATGAAAGTGTCATCTACATATCTGAGCCAGAGTTTGGGTTTGTGTTCGGATTTGTCTAGAGCGTTGGTTTCAAAGTGTTCCATGTATAGGTTAGCGATGACGGGTGAGGGGGTGATCCCATGGGTGCTCCTTCTATCTGTTTGTATCTTTGTCCATTGTGGATGAAGTATGTGTTGGTTAGGCAGTGGTTGGTCAGATCTAGGACGTGTTTGGGGGGGTTGTATTTGTTTTGGATGGCTGTCAAGGCTTCTTTGATGGGTACTTGGGTGAAGAAGGATATGACATCGAAGTTCACGAGTAGGTCACTGGGTTGTAGGTTTTGTTTATTGTTTCTATGAAGTGGAAGGAGTTTTGTACGTGTGAGGTGATGGATTCTGTGTAGGGCTGGAGTTGTTTGGCGAGAAATGTGGCAAGATTCTGTAGAGGTGAGCCTATGGAGCTGACTATGGGTCTGAGTGGTATTCCTTCTTTGTGTATCTTGGGGAGGCCGTAGAGCTATGGAACAGCTGTCCTGCCCTACATAAGAGGTACTACAGACAAAATCAGTAAGATATTACACAGGCATCACATCAAGACTGCCTTCAAAACAGACAGAAAAATAACAGCCATCCTAAGAAACCCCAAAGATAAAATTTACCTGGAAAACCAAGGCATATATGAAGTCCCCTGTGCATCATGCCCTGCCACATACATTGGACAGACCAATTGAAGAATAAGTACCCGCCTGGATGAAAAACAAAAATGCAGCAAAAAAGCTGGAACACACTTCCTCACTAGTCCAACACATGGAAGCCACAGGTCATAGCATCAACTTCAATGGCACCAAAACCCTAGCCACTATAGAAAACCCCAGCCACAGAATCATCAGAGAAGCCATAGAGATTGAAAAAAGACCAGAAAGCATGAATAGAAGAGATGATTCCACCAGACTGTCAATTATTTGGAAGCCTGCACTCACAAACAAAAAAATCTCCACACCACAAGCCAGGCAAACACCTGGGCACAAACAGATCCCCCCTGATACCTCCAGCTCAAACACACCCAACCAGGCACCCAGAGGAAACCTAGCTTCCTAATAAATGATAACCATCCATTTATCTGGAGCCAAGCTGCACGAAAGGCCTCCAATAAAGTAACACAATGTTGCCAGCCAATCAAGATACAAAAAGAGCCAAAAAACAGACAGAAGATATTAGAAACACCAAACAAGCAGAACACAGCAAACTCCAAGACCAATAAACACAGACCAAGACTCCCAACCAATCAGGATGAAGAAAAAACCATTCTGGCACAGCAATAGGCTGCCCCAAATATAAATCTGAAACCACTGTAAAAGTCTGACTCACAGATGAACACTATACAGAAGCCTGATGATGGCAGATGAGATTCTGCCGAAACGTTGCTACAACTTTAAAAGCACAACTACAATGATGTGGGAAAATACCCGAACAAAGCTGAATGCCATACATACATACATACATACATACATACATACATACATACATACATACACACACACACACACACACACACACACACATACATACATACATAGGAGAAAATATATCCCTTTTCACCCCAAAACACCCTGAACATGAATACACATGAAACAAAGTTATACTTTACAACATTTCCAAACAGAATTTCTAAGAGAAAATTAACTTAGAAGATCAATACAGATAGATTACTTTGGACAGAAAACATGGATTTATGTTGGTTCTCACACTACTTACAGGAATGTTCATTATCTTCTTTAGCTGATTTCTTTTCTTTTTTTCTAACAAAGTGTTTTGATGTCTATTTTTATGCAAAACAGAGAGAGCAGCTGGATTCTGGAATTGGAATTCCCCCAACTTCCTGGATTAATTTTGCATCAATCAGTCCAGATAATGGAACTGGAGCACTTTTTGAACTTTACCAGTGGAGAAAAAAAAATTCTGCCAGAAAATATTTTATTTTTAGTTGCAGATAAGGAAGAAATAGAACTGATTTTCCTTCAATACACAAAATAAATTTCAATAGAGGAAAAATATTTTATTTCTGTGCATGGACCTAATCAAAGATTTCCAGGGGTTTTTAAATCTTAATCTAGCAGCCTCCCATACTACCACCTCTTACAATACTGTTGCAGCAGATCCTGTTTCCAAATCAGGACACAAGACCACGAAAGGTTGGAGAATACAGGTTTTTATTTGTGTACAAAGGTTCAGAGCATTAGCATGGCAAATTCTGAACCCCTGGCTCTTCCTGAGGCGTCACTTTTATACATTTCATAACCTCAGCTTAGCCCGGGGCGTTTCTTATGTTAAACTATACCAAAAAGGAGAAGTACATTTCTGTTATTTTCCAGACCCATCCTTATTCACTGAAACATGCTTTCTTCCAGTTCCTTAGTTCAGCAATTTCGTGGTTTTGCACAATATTTCTATAAGAAGCAAGGTAAGGGGTCAGAGGATTTCTGGTAAATGCATATTTTGTTTTTGACCTTCCAGGCTGCTTCATCTATAAAGATGAAGACAACACAGTATCAACAGTAGAGACCTTCAAATTTTTAGATTCTACTATATCACATGACCTAAAATGGTCACCTAACATCAAAAATGTCATCAAAAAAGAATGTTCTTTCTGCGCCAACTCAGAAAGCTCAAACTGCCCAAGGAGCTGCTGATACAGTTCTACAGAGGAATCATTGAGTCTATCATCTGCACCTCTATAATTGTCAGGTTTGATTCTGCAACCCAACAGGACAGGCACAGACTTCAGAGGATAATTAAGACTACAGAAAAAACAATTACTCCATTGAGTAAAAAAAATACATTGAGTACCTGTATACTTCATGAGTCAAAAGGGGTGTGAAAATATTTATCCCTCACATCCTGGACATAAACTGTGTCAACTCCTTCCCTCAAAACAACGCTTTCGAGCATTGCACTCCAGAACAACTAGACACAAGAACAGTTTTTTCTCGAAAGCCATCACTCTGCTAAACAAATAATTCCCTCAACCTTGTTCAATTATTACAAAGTCTGCACTACTATTACTGTTAATCTTGTCATCACTCCTTATCACCCTTCCCCTTCCACTTGTGACTGTATGATTGTGGCTTTGTCGCTTGTATACTATGGACTATCTATGGACTGTTTCCTAGTATGATTTGATTGCTTGTTGTACCCTATGACTATCATTTAGTGTCGTACCTTGTGATTCTCGACTCTTGATGAATGTATCTTTTCTTTTGTGTATAGTGAGAGTATTTGCACCAAGACAAATTCCTTATGTGTCCAATCACATTTGGCCAATAAATTTTCTATTCTATTCTATTCTATTCTATTCTATTCTATTCCCCCCCCCCCAAAGCTGAGTTGGGCTTCCCTGGCTTGTAGGATTTAGCTTGAAATGATGTTTTCAGTGAAGAGGTTGCTTGAAATCAAAGCACTGGTCATTCAAAAGCCACAGGAGAACAACTGTGATCAATACTAGTCTAGAGATTGGTAGGCTCAACACAGACTATCAAGCAAGATATACCAGTTAGAATGTACAAACAACCACCAGAGGATCAATGTATATACCTTCCCATATGGACTATAGTTAGGAACACCATCTGGAAGAAACTTTAATCTCCTAGTAAATTGGACTGAGTTGTCTAGAGCTTGGTAGGATTTTAGGAGGCCCAAAGGTAACTTTGAGATTTAATATTTGAATTTATTGAGAAGGGAAGAAAAAGTAAGTACCCACACATTGGGAACACTGTAGGTGAAACAAACTTTTGTAGACCCCCAAGTGATAAACCTATATTCCATACAGCAACTTTTGTCTGACATTTTCTGTTTCTTTCCCCTTATCCCGCCCTTATACAGTTCATTGGACTCAGTTGGGCTATAGAATAAATTACCCACTCTAGTGAACAATAAAAGGTGTTGGATTTTAAATTAGGAAGTTGTAAAGAACTCCAGGGACTTCAGAAGAAAGTTGAGAGTTGTGTGAAAATGATAAACCTCCATCCTTATATACTTGGGTGTCACATTATAATGTAAGCCTCAAATGATCAGAATATGAATCACAATGTGTGTGTGTGTGTGTGTGTGTGTGTGTGTGTGTGTGTGTGTATTTGTCATTTACCTTCCTTTGGCCCTTACCCCTGCAATGGACACTTCTGAGGAACTGATATACTACCCATACATTAAATCAAAATGAAACTACATCGGTTATCTTCAGTGAAATACTGTTCTTGTGCCCCAGAATGTATAGATACATTTATCACTAATAAAGAAACAGAAAATTTGGAGTGGGATAGATTGATCTTCATGGTGCTCTGTTCTTACCAGAATATGATCAATTATATCCGCCATCTCCAGACAGCAAATCCAGTTTATCATTTGAAAGGCTTCTCTTAAGTCCAAAGACTCATGAACTTGGCAAAGCATTGCTCTCATCAGCCGGCTTATAACATGCTAGGGATATAAAAATAAATACAAGAATCTAATAGAAGTAAGCATAATGCCGTGAATAAAAAAGAGATATTGATTATTCTCCACTCAAACACTGAGCTTTATGACTAACTTCAGAATGCCTTTTCATCTGAGTTGTCAATATTTGGTTTGAAAGATTTACTCACTTGAGCTTTTCATCCTCAAAGGAAGGCAAAAGTGTTATGTAAATAATTCAAGATTTTGTTGAATTTCTTTAAAGTTGGGAAGAGAATGTAGTATTTTCAAACAAGATACTTCTACTTTAAGGATGGGGAACCCTGCTGTCAATATAGTGAGTCTATATTGATTTTATAGAATATGTATGCTGGGACTATATTTTAAACTTGTCTTCAATAATTTTGTTAATGTCCATAGGTCTAGAAGTTGTTCAATATCAAAGCACATTCTCCAGCACTATAATGTGTTAAACTGTCTTGCAATATTGCTGTATCATAATAATGGCTTCTGATCACATTGCTAATTAGATTGAAGTGGAAATCTTCAAAGCAAGAAGACTATTTTGTGCAGCTCATATCTTCTTTGGAATTCTCCAAGGGTTAGAGTTTACTTAAGTACTGCGGAACAGCACCTGATGAAGAAACACTTTATTGAGGATCATGGCATCTAATTTGATTTTATTGTCCTCAGGAAATCAATTCTGTTCTAAGGCTGAGTTTCATTCAGGAAGCTCACTATATAGGAAAAGAAGATATAGAGGTATTAGGTCAACCCCCAAAAATAATAAAATCCATTTTGCAGCGCATCTGTGGATTTTTTTTCCTTCTAAGTAATTATATTTATGAAACCACTCTTTACAAATAATAAAAAAATAAGTCTATTTCACTTATATCCTGAGCAGAGTTAATCTTGTCATGAAACAATGCTTTCACAAATACGAATATCTACTTATTTGTTCATTCCCACTCCCAAAGAAACCAAAGAAAAATGCTTATAAATTGTTTATTAAATCTTGTATTAACAGCTTTATTATTCAAATACTTTAGTTTAAATCAATTTAATATTTTAGCAATGTCTAAAGAAAATCATTTTCTCTTTGAACCCAGTTACTTTTCCAAGCAACAGTATACATAAAGAAACCTCCTTCACTTTCATTTGCCTAGTTGACTTCTTAATCACCCACTAATATTTGTTTACCATGCTTGGGTTATTATTTTATTTATTTATTTATTTTCTGCTTTTATTATTTTTGCAAATTATTTATGGGGTGAACATATCTACCATATCTTCCTATTTTTCCCACAGCAACCCTGTGAACTACACTGGGCTGACAATATCTGGCCAAATTCATCCAGCTGGCTTGCATGCCTAAGGCTGGACTTGAATTCACAGTCTGCAACTTTCTGGCCTGGTCCTTAACTACTACACCAAAGTGTATTGGGGAAAATGTCTTAGGATAAACCTTTGCATTTGTTCTTAAGTCTCTTTTACTACTATATGTTTTCTATGAAAGTTGAGCGTAGCTAGTATATCTCTGCAGATACTTTTTTGGGGAGGTGACTGAATGGAGCTGAACATTTACTGGCCAGATGCCCTTCCTGATGCCTCTGTGGAGTTCACAGCAAGTATTTTCTGTTTGAGCCCTTATAGAGAAACATCTGTCATGGCCTAGGACTGAACTCTCAACCTTCTGAGTGGGAGGCAAGCATCTTCACCTATAGACTACCATGCCACTCCACTCTGCAGACACATTAATAAATGTATCACACATTTGTCTTGTCATTAATGGTATGTCTTGTCGTTAATGGTATGTTAGGCTGGACTTTCAATACATGTGATGAATACTCTTTGGATGAAGAGGATGATATGTTATTCACTATGAATCTGAGTATTTTTCAATGAATGTTGCAAAGATTGAACAATTCAACAAGGAATGTGAATTTGAAAATGTAAATATCAAAGACCCAGGTAGATGTGCTTGACAGAAAAAAGGAAGTGATTGCTTGCCAGTAAGATATATAAATTATGAAAAATGAAGTAAGAATATGAATTTATGAACCTTGATAGAATGGTTTACAAAAGATGGGAAATGAATGGAGTCATCTTAAGACATGTAGATATGGTAAAAAGATAGTGAATAGGATGCTCAATTGGACAGAAGAAATGTTTGATGAAAAAAATAAAAATATAACTGTATAAAAGCATTCTTCTGCCATTACGTGGAAGGGAGACTTAGTATATTAGACAAAACAATGTATGAAATGAGAATAGGAAAATTAAGTAAGTGTGTAAAATAAGAAGAGATAGGAACAAGAAGAATATGGATTGAGTGACCAGTAGAAAATGAGTGACCAGTAGAAAAAAAAGTATATTGATCTTTGGCATACAGAAATATTGTTTTTATTTATGTTTAAATATTTAAGTGTTTTAAGTGATTTTATAATACGTTTTAGCTGTGTTATTGTATGCCACCTACAATCAACTTGTGTGAGATGGGCAGCCATATAAATTGGATAAATAAATAAAACAAATAAATGATGGAAGAATTAATGAATTTAGAGGAAGGGGAACACTGAGACAGTCATGGTTGGATGAAGTTGATGAGAGAGAGAGAGATAAGAAAGGAGAGAAATAAATTTAACGAACAAAAGGCAGTATACCAAGTGATGTATGAACAGGGTGTTTGTAAGGATAATTTGCAAGGAGATTAGAGAGAAATATATATTCAGAAGCTTGCATAAACTAGAATTTGATGTATTTTCTTTTTTTTAAACATTTCTTAATCTCTTTGGCTTAACATTTCTTACACCTTTTCTGCACTCTGCTCATTTGAAAGAGAAAAAAAGACAATTGTGGTGGGAAATGCATATTTATATTGAATCAGGGAACTGATACTTCTTTTTCAGGCTTAGTTGGGATTATAGTTGGATTTTATCAAAAAAGCTTATTTTGAGTTTTGGAAGATAACATGCAATATTGTTTTGAGTTTGCGTCTGCATCTTGTTACTCAGGCTTAATTATTTAATTTATGAATGAATAAATGTTTACAGAGAGTTAGAAAGTTTTGAGCATCCTGCTTTACACACACACACATACACACAAATATGCAGGCTGATTGATGAGCTGATTAAGGAAGAGATAATGCTCAATCATATTTTTTTTTGGTAGCAACTTGTGGCTTGGGGAGTTTAGGAATTGCTGAACTCAAAAGAAGACTGTGCTTATAGAGAAATATATTTTATTTGAACAGATATTACTGCAAGGGACCCTATTAGTTTGTTGAATTTGCAGATCAGGAAAATTTGAAGATCTTTTATGCTTTTTCCAAGAGAAAAGGATGGTTTTGCTCTTCCATTGGCATTTCACTTCCACTACTTTTAAAGTTTTCTCTTTTTTGTTAAATAATTCAGTGTTATTAATTTTCATGGTTAGCATTTTGCATCTGGTTTCTATATTATTTTATTTTGCATTCAGGCCGGTAAGGATAAAAACAATAAATTAAAGGAACTTAAAATGAAATGTTTGCTGTCTTGTTTAAGAGCTTTACAAATTCCCACCATTTTCCATTTGTGAATTACCTTCTCTTCTGTATCTCACATTATTCATACTACCATGAACATTTGTCATTAATCGTTCTGCACACA